>NC_136697.1:19440289-20640289 GCF_947650265.1 Symphodus melops | reverse complement strand
ATCAGCAATCCAGGCATGAAGTTACTCAAATGAAATAGATGTTTCCCTGTCCTTGCTCTAATAATGCCCCCCACCCCCTGTGTGTCCTCACTGTGCAGGTCGCATGTAAAGCCGTGATGGTTTTCCTCCATTACTGCGTAATGTCCAACTACTTCTGGCTGTTCATCGAGGGTTTGTATCTCTTCACGCTACTGGTGGAGACATTCTTTCCTGAGAGACGCTACTTCTACTGGTACACCATTGTTGGATGGGGTGAGTATGAGGATCAGGTTAACGGACTTGTATTTGTTATTTGTATTGATAGATTCAGTCAAAATAGACTTGCAAATACAGAAATAGAAAAACGTTTCGCTTACAGTGTTTGCATTGTTGCAATGAAAATATGTCAATTACTGAAATTACCTATATCTATAAACAATTGTTTCGGCGAACCAAAGTGCGAAAGTCAAATAAAAAAATAAAATCCTGAATAACTGAATATTAAATCATCATTTGCAATAGATTAGGGTATTGACTGTTACTATTTTATTACAGGAACTCCAACCATCTGCGTCACTGTCTGGGCAGTTCTGAGGCTCCACTTTCGTGACACTGGGTACAACATCTTTCTCAACTTTAGATAGAATTTCATTAAGTGGTAGAAAGTGTGCATCTTTAACTAAATAACATTGTTAAGCAAAGAACCCCCTTAGAGATTGTCCCAGCACTTAATGAGTTTTGCTGAGATTCTTGCCTCCAAACATAGCCTTTATAATTTCTTATGCAAAAACAAAATGGTGCTTTAAAGTGAGAGCTAGCATTTAAGCTTTTTCTGGAGGTCAACACTAGTCAAAGTAACCTTTTCTTCTTTTAGCCTGTTCCCTTGTTCAACACAATTATCCAGCCCCCTTACTCTGCAAAAAGATACTTGATGGTGCTATGTATAGCAGAGTGCAGAGATGAAATAAAGCAGAGCAAGTTGAATGATTACTGAATCTCACTGTTTCTCTCCCCCTCCTCCTCCTCCTCCTCCTACTTCTCCAGGTGCTGGGATACAAATGAGAACACTGCCCTCTGGTGGGTGATCAAAGGACCAGTCGTTGCCTCCATTATGGTATGACAACATTATTAATTCTTTTTCTCTTTCCCAGTAATTTTATCCTGTTTTAATCCTGGTTTTTTTCTCCAAACTGCTCACTACTTGTTTGATCCATGTGTTGATTTCCTCAGATCAATTTTGTCCTCTTCATTGGAATAATAATCATCCTGGTGCAGAAGCTGCAGTCGCCTGATATCGGAGGGAATGAATCCAGCATTTACCTGTAAGATACAACGAGCAAATTCACAAACAATTGTCATGCACATCTTCTGAAAACAGAAACTTATTTCCATCTGTTTGTTTTAAATACAAATTCTTATTATATTTGAATTGTATATAAAGAACAGGTAGACTGGTTAGAAGGGTTTGGGTCTTTATGGGCTTTGTTGATGATTAGAAAGATATAGAATAACACCAGCTTTGTCTTCTAATCAGCTGCTTAAAAAAACGACCTCAAACTTGATAAATCTAGAACTTGCATAAAGGTGTCATGTGTAATTGAATTGCCTTGTAGACTTAATTGTCTTATTCCAAATTTATATCAGGAAACCTCTGATGTATTTTTTTAGACACTTATCAGAATAAATGTTTAAATTTGTGCTACCTGTTGGCAGGAAGCTTGAGCCTCCTCATTATGGAGCTGTACTGTAGCCAGCCATCACTCCTGTTCAGCTCCCACAGGAAGGCGTCTTTTGAGGCCCTGAAGATAATGTCATTCTCATCTGTTGCTTAGACCTGTGTGTGCGTGACCAAGTGTGAATGTGTGTGTGTGTGCGTAGTGTGAGCCTGTGTGTCTGTGTCCCTAAAGACATTGTCTTTGTTGTATTGTTGTGTTGTCTTTGTGCTGTGTAGCAGCTGTGCTCAGAAATGCTTCAGTGAGCCCACACAGGCTGTTCAGCATTCGTGCAGGATGTCAGAGTTATCCACCATCACACTGTAAGTGTGTGTGTGTGTGTCTGTGTGTGTGTGTGTGTGTTTGTCCGTCAACATGTGTTTGTCTATTTGTCTTGTGTAAACTGTGTGTGTGTGTTTGTGTGAGTTTTGCGCCAGTGGTTCTTAATTTTCAAAGGCCTGGACTCCCACATGCGCATATAGTTTTCTTCTTTTGAGGACCCTTGTGAACATCCTCTTATTCTTATAACAAACACTCACACACAGGCTACTTGCCCCCTTAAAGTAAAATGAATATTTACACTAAGTCTTAACCCTCATACAGCAATACTAGACATACAAGAGGACATAAATGCAAGCACACACATTGAATTCTCTGCCTGAATTTTTTTCAGCATCTCCTCCGAACTGTTTTATGTTTTGTTGTCTCTTTGAGGACCTCTGCAGGTCACTAAACTGTACTGTTAAACAACACTGTGTTGCATGCTTGTCTTCCTTTTTTGAAGTTTTATTTGTCATGTTTCCATTTCTTTCTTGTAAATGAGAAACCAAATTTAGGTTGCTTGAATCAATAAAACATTGTATGAAGGACTATTTTAGATTACACATGCTGACTGCTGTGTGCCTTGTCTTACATTTACAATTAAATTAACTCAGATTGGTTTTACTAAATCTTGTTTTTGTTCAGTCAGATAAGACACTACATTTTAGTATTTTTTACAATCAATCCTATAAAAGACTTATCCACACCTCCTGATTTTCCTACATTTACTACAACAGACTTTAAAATGTGTAACAAATTAATAGTTTACATTGTGACTATGGTTCTGTTATACCCTTAAAGGGACAGGCACTTTTTTTTTTTTTAACAAACAGTATCACACAGGAGTATTTAATTTCTGATTTCCAGCTACGGGCTAACAAATCGTCAGTGAGCATTGGCGAGATGAGAAATGTTAAATTGACTCAACATGATCTATCTAAATGATGATGAAGAGGCTATTTGTAAACTTGATGGAGTTGTTAAGAAAAAATAGTCTGGATTTATTGACGTGGGAATACTTGCTAGTGAGCTGATAATATTTTTTGGTTTTTGGTCTATTGTAAAAAAAACAAAAAAAAACTGTCTCCAGTATGATCTTGACATGTGAATACTCATTTTTCATTCATGTCTTTTATAAACATTAATAGCTGAAAGTCTGTCCTCCAACAGTACTCAGAAAATGTGTCATAACATTGCATCAGTGGCTCTGTTCTTGCATCACACCCAGCTGACCAGGCCTCTTTATACAGCACTTTGATTTGCAGTTGACTTCCAGTTCAGCATTTAACTTTGTGTGTGTGTGTGTGTGTGTGTGTGTGTGTACTGTATAGGCGTCTGGCGCGCTCCACCCTCCTGCTCATCCCCCTGTTTGGTATTCACTACACTGTGTTCGCCTTCCCACCTGAAGACGTCAGCAAGAGGGAGAGACTGGTCTTTGAACTGGGACTTGGATCCTTCCAGGTATGTTTTAAAAACTCCTGAAGACCCTCAAATTTGTGTAAGTAAACACAATTAGGCCTACCCAGTGCAAGACTGGGTATATATGAGCCTAACTTTCTTCCACACCATAACAAGCAACCACGTGCTACTCACTTCAAGTTGAGTTTTCGTTTATATTGTATTTCATTCATATGTAGGTACACAGTGAGAGGGGCTGATGTTCCTCTAGGACCATGATGCTGCAATAGATATAGCATGAAGTTGAATGTTGAGACAACACAGTTAAAGTGGTAATGAAAACAAAGTGGTAAAGAACCAGTTAAAGTGACCTAAGAGTGCCAGAGGTTGTTTTTAAACAGGCCAACATGGGCTGATCTATCAGTACCTGTATGTCTAGGTTTGCAGTCACCCAGGTCGTGATACATCCCAAAGCTTGATTCAAAGGCCGCTGGAGGTCAACCACCAAGTCTAGTTGCTTTTGGATCAAGTTTGGAATTTACATTATACACGTATAAAAGCATTACTATGTATTCCACTAGGTGTTCAAGGAGCGCAATTGGTATTTGATGTTTTATTTGATGAAATAGATTAGCTCAACCTAGCTTTTGACTGACCCACATGTTTTCTCATAGCAGGAGAAATTACAAACCACTGACATCAACGTTTAGTAAAAAAACCCCAGAAAGTTAAGATAAGAGTTCAGTAGATAGATATTGTGCTTCCAACACATAAGCCTAAAACAGTATTATGGCTTGCTGGGTAAGCATTGCTCCAAAAAAAATCTACCTGTCTGTCAACATATTCTGTCTTTTCCATCTCAGATCAGAAAAAGGTTTATATCCTAGTTCAGCAAAACTGTAAATGACTTGCAAGCTAGTTCACACAGTCATCTGAAGTTGCACTGATTTCACACTTGGCATGTGTCCTCATCCACAGCCACCTGACATGACTTCACCTCTGTCAATTTAAGCTGCAAGGTCTATGGTTTGCTCTTTCATTGGCAGCTCTTACATGCTCGAACACTGCACTCTCAATCAGCCCCACACCATCATCCTCCTGTAGGCTGAGGGGTTAAACAGATTATCCCATCACTCCTCAAGTTTCAGCATGTAAAATAAAACATGTGAGTAGGGCGAGATGCAAAACACAAACTATGTTCTGCTGCTGCAATAAATACTTGTTTTATTGCAGCACAAAATTAACTCAAACTAATTATCTGTGTCACATGGAGAGAAGTGACACACTCTTTTCCGCCTATTTTTTTTCTGGACGAATTTGAAGAACATTCATGCTTTTGTCATTAAACACTGATTCCAGTAAACAAAACAAAAGGGCTCACGTGTTACTACTTGAGCCTTTGCTGATAAGAATGCCAATCTTTTTAAAATGACATTTCCATCTCAACCTGATTTCTCTTTTCATTTACCTCTGTTCTCCCCCGCAGGGCTTCGTTGTAGCTGTCCTCTACTGTTTCCTCAATGGAGAGGTAAGCTTCTGTCTCGGTACCTACTATACAACCTTAATTTTCATCAGGTTTTTCTAACACATATTAGGGAATGTTCTTAGAGCATTTTGGACATCTCAATGTGTGTTTTGATAGTTACCAAATTTGGTTCTTATTCTTCAAAATACATCAAGTTATGTTCTATAGTATACTACAAGTGGTACTGATCATCAGTGTTTAATAATGCATTTCTAAAAAAAATCAAATACAACTTTCACACATCCAGCATAGCTTATGTCATATGAACATTTGGTAAATTAAACTATATATATATAAAACATTTTAAACTTTTAATTATTTTCTTAAATGTGTGTTCTTCACCTCAAAATTTTAATTTTCTTTAAGTCCCATTTTTTGGCCTAGTTTTAAATTAAGTTTCTGTAGTTTTGAAACAGAGTTTAAAATATTAAGTCATCAATATAATAGGCAGATAAAGATTAATCAATATAACGTCAGCGTTCTGTACCTTTTTGATGAAGCTAGTGCAGCCTTAAGTTCATTAAAAATGACCTTGTGAAGTTTCTCCCTGAAGGTGCAGTCAGAGATCAAGAGGAAATGGCGCAGCTGGACGGTGAACCGATACTTTGCTGTCGACCTGAAGCAGCAAAGGCACCCTTCACTGGCCAGCAGCGGAGTGAACGGCGGGACTCAGCTGTCGATCCTAAGCAAGAGCAGCTCCCAGATCCGCATGTCGAGCCCACTGGCGGAGAACGCCAACATCAGCCTGCCCACCTGAACGTCTGACCGGCAGGAGTCGATTCAAGGTGCCGTTTCCACTAAATGTACACCCAGACCAACCAGAGCAGACCAAAGTGACCCCTCACAACTCTTAGTTTGAAGTTCATCAAATGGGGTATCTCTGAAAGCAGCACTGGAGATTCATTGCAAGAGCATAGATGACCTTCATAACTGAGTCTCTTAATATCAAATATAATATTAACCTTAATTATGTTACATTTCTATGATTGATGATGCACTTAACGTTTTTCCGAACAAATTAAAATTCATTCATTGATTAAAAAAAACAACTAAAAATTCCATTCTTACAGATAAAAGTCTATAATCAGCCCCTGCTGTTGTTTGCTGTTTTATTAATAAAGAGTTGGTGCCAAAATAAAGTACTAGTTGTTGAAAAGAAAATTCAAACAATAAATGTAGGGGTCAGATTTGGTTGTTGCTTTGTGAAGTAAATGTGCTTCAAAGTGCCAAACAGGTTCCCTGACTGGATCTGATCTTAGAAAAGGCCAGAGTTCAGGAACAGCCACACGTTCGCCTTGCTTGTACAAATGCTCATTGTTTAAATGTTTCATCTTGAATTTAAACCTTTTTCTACAATCAGCCGTAAGTACAGAGTATGTCAAAAGATATATTGAAGAAAAACAATACAACTCATGGACTTTGTAAATAGTTTTTTTGTGTCTGAATCAAAGTTTTCTTTGACATAATGCAGTATTGTAATGACCTTTTGAAACGAAAGGAACTGGAGCCCAAATCTGTAGACTTCATCATTAATACAGAGGACGGATGAGATCCTGCCCTAAAATATTTACCTGTATTGTATTTGAAAAATACACACACACACACACACACACACAGTATTATCTGATTTAGAACAAAGTGCCAAAATGAATGAAGGGGCGGTGATATTTCATTCACAACAATGTAGGCATAATGAACAACATTTTGTGCTCCATAAATTGTTCTTATATTTTGAGTCATTAATTTAAAAGATATATTTATCTGACTTCTTTGAATATTCAAGGTAAACCATCTGAAGTGATCATAGTTGATGACACTTTAGTCTCTTTAAAAGTTCATTAAAATAGAAAGGAGTTACCGTAGGAACTACTGCTGAAGAGAATCGCAGAGTACAAAAAGGATTATTAAAGTGGGATTTAAAAGAATTGATCTACACTCTGAACTTAACATTTCTGGCAACTTATGCCAGTGTACAGCCTTCAAATACGCTACAGCAGCTTTTTACAGCTGACTCTCACAGACTTGTCAGTGATAATCTTACAGACTGTGAATTGTAACATAAATGTGCCATTTACCAAATGCTTTTATTCTGAGCTTCTCATCGTGCCATGGATTTATATGTACAGTATTTTATTATAGGCAATGAGAATCAAACCCTCCACAACCTATTTCCTCTGAGTCCCAAATCATCTTGCAATATTAGTTTGTTTTTTATGTAAAACCTTTCATTTCAACATTTCTCATATTCCAAAGTGCCTCGTCAGTCACAAATAGCTCTCACTTTTATTTACAGGAGAATAAACAGATATTGCAAACGTTTAGGCAGAGTAATTTTTCCTGCAAATAATGTACAGAGACATATACCGGTAATTTAGTGTTGGTCACTGTGCAAAATGTTTCAATTTGTATTGTTCTTCTTCAAAAAAAGAAGTATTTATTTTGGTTATTTATTGATTAAATTCAGCATTTTCTCCTTTTATATAACCTACATATTAACCTCAGAGCTCTATTGTGTTCTTTTATTTTCAATCCTGCTGGATTTTAAACACGTCTAAAGGTATAACCACACAGTTACTGCTTTATTTATTCTCTTGGTTGCAACTATCACTCATTCAATATAACTGAAAGTGTATTAGAATTAGGCACTGACATCTAACACAAGGGCCGCTTCAAGTTGCTACAGTCCTAACAAGATGCTTTAATATGACAGCTCTTGACAATCACAGTGTTGCCAATTCCTTGTTTTTCTTTTACTTTGTGCACAATCAAGCTGACAAACAAAAACTGTGCAGATGGTCAAATTCATAATTAGATGAATTGTACAGAACGATAAATCCACAGTAATCACTCAAGATGCTTTTCACTTTTTATCTGTGTAGATAACATGAATGTAGTATCGTTAAACGATGAATTGATGATGATATTGTTGAACAGACATGGATGTAAATTTATTTTACATAATCCAGTGATATGTGTATTTACTTAATGTGCCGTATTCATGCTTTCCTATGTGTCATTTATTGTACCTGTGATGTATGATTTCATCACATTGAGTGATATTGTCCTTTTTTGCCATAACTGGATTTAGCTCCTTTTTGGCACAATGTCTCATTACTAATATAAAAAGAGAAAAAAAGACATACACACAAACGGGAAATTGCAGTCCAAAGCTGCAGAGGAAATTATGAGAGATAAAACACAGATACAACCTCTAAAAAGAAAGACTAGGAGATGTGTTGTTTGTAGCATCTGTTGGGCTGCTTTTGGTAAAAACTGTGTGTGACTGTGAGACAAGACACCTATCAAGGGGAACTAGAGCTAGAGGTAGAGTAATGATTATTTTTTTAATTGGGAAGAGTTCAGGGGTGGAACAACTGTGACAGATAAAACACAAAGTCCGTACGAGAGTGTGATAAAAACCACTCTGCTGGTGCTGCTTACGTGTTCTATCACCAGCCGTCACTCTGAGTCTGAATCAGCTCAGATGGAAACGACCATGTCTCAAAGCTGTTACTGTGTTTGAAAAGAAGAGTCCAAAACTCCTCACTTGACTGTGTATTTGCTGTTTATATATGTCTACCACAAGGTGGCAGTGAAGTGTTACAATTTTGTTCAATAGTTTGATTTTTTTTTTTTTTTTAGCAAAAAAAGGGAAGTGTGACTGGCATTGGTTTGCTTTTTGAGCCTTTTGTTTTGGGGTTAAATAGAGGTAGGGTGGGGCATTGAGACAATTATATGCCACATGCACATTACTCCTCATATGTTCTTTTAATTTCACACATAGGCCTAAATAATAAACCATCCTTAAATGAATATTTTCTAAATTAGGCCTGATGCATAACATTGCCAGTTGGGGATTTTAATTATTTCACTTTCAAACCCTGAATTAATTATGGGCTCCTATTTTGGAAACAGATTTGAGTCTTTGAATTTTAACACAAACAAACTGATATCTATCTGAGCTGACTATTGAAAGAGGCCATTCTGGCTTGTAAATTATCCTCTCTCAGAGTTGTGTGCTTTTCAGGAACACATTTGAGTTGTTTTATTTTTGAAAAAGAATGTGTCACAAAAAAAGCAATGGACATGTATTCCTATAGCAGTAGTCTGATATTTTGCAAGCATGTCCATTCACTTCTCCTACTCAAAGTTGGATGAAACGCCTGAGCCTACATGGCACAGGAATAATTATTAAGCTATAAACTGTCTAATTCAGCAAAGCACAAAGACTTGAAGCACTGGTAAGCAGCTAGCCAGGCTCTAAATGTAAACCCTGATGAAGCTAATTAATATCTTTATAACACGTCCATCTTTTTACACATTGTCTTTATACAGACCAATTAAACCAATAAAAGTTTGAAAAATATGAATTTGTTGGTAAAATCTTACAGCTTACTGATACAGAAGAAAAACTGGCTATGTGTTTAAGTTTGCTCATTTTATTAGCTTGCTGTGCCTACAAAGCTACATGATGAAACATAAAGCTAGCCTAAAAATTAAAGCTACAATTTAGCTAGCAATGCGTTACCACTTATCTAAACAATAAAAAGCTAGCCAGTAGATGTAAGACAAACGATAGCTAGCTTGACCTCTAGCTAGCTGAAAACTGTACATGACACCCTGCCCCCCTATGTTTAAAAATGTTGACATTAATGTTCTTATCCAACTCTGAGCAAGAAAATTGCCTTTGGTATGTCACAAAATGTCAGACTAGTCCTTTTGAATTTAACTATATTTGATGTGGCATGCCCCTGTGTTTAAATGCCTTTCTCTGGAGGTTATGCGTGTTGAGCCAGTTTTATCAAGTGTTGAGCATATGTGTGAGTTTGATTGCCAACACATTATTGAATGTACAGATGTTGCTCAGCTGCTCTTAAATGTCGCCTGCTATCAATTTGCCATAGTGTACAAATGATGTCTTTCCTTGATACAGTTCTCTGTATATTTTTGGCACACAGGTAGACCTCTTGACAAAACCTGTACTGTTCGTGATTGTGCTTTTGTATGTTTCTGTTCATGTAGCCTCACTGTTTTCAGAGTGCGAGTTTGTGTGAATGTGTGAGAGAGTTAAAGCTGTATGCATGTGTATGTTATGACGAGCATTCATGAGGATATAAGTAACTTAACTGTCAAAAGATTATCTATACTGTAAACCTTCATCTACATTACGTTTTACCTGTGACAGTGGTTTACTTGTGCAACATGTGTTCTGGTGTCCAACATTCATGTCCCAAGTTGTGCAAATTTGACTGCAAAATAAATCTATCTGTGGTATTTTGTTGCATTTGGTGGTCAAATTTTTTTCTGCTCTGCTTTCTCATACATTGAGGTATTACACAGCGGGTTATAAAGGGTTATGTTGGTTGATCAAAACCCAAAACTTCAATGAATGTTACACTGAAGTAGAGATAGAAAAAAACCCAAAACGATTTATGTAAAAATATAGATTCTTCTAAAATTTAAAATCGATTCCTAAGTTAGCTAATCAGCCACTCCCTTCTAACTGCTAAAAATAGCTGTTTTACTCTGTAGATCCTGAAATATACTACGGTAATTCATAAATCGATTTAGAATAATTGATCAAGAATTGTTATATATCGAAAATCGATTCTGAATCATGTCATGACCAAAGAATCGAAATTGAATCCAATCGTGAGATACCGAAAGTTTCCCAGCCCTACACTGAAGTGTTGGACCAGAAAAAATCCATTTAGAGGTTTAGTAAATTAAAAAAAATCATATGTTTTTTCTTATGAATAGTTAGTATCGTATAACAAAACAGTGATGTTTCTTATCAAAACTCTTTTTTTATTACTGTGTTTTTCTTCCTACACAGGCCAACTCTTACCAGATCCAGGATACAATAGAAATACAGTTATTAAATTTAAAAAACAAAAATCCAATGTTAAATTCACAGCTGAAGTGCTTGATTTTACATTACAGTGCATTATTTGTGGTCTATGAAGACCAGAGCTACATATAAATAGAACAGAGATGCACAATGCTGCCTTTCTCTTAACCACTGCCATGAAGAAACTGCAGACAAACACATGAATGTTAAGACACTGTTTCTGTTACAATTTAAAACCATAGTCTTGCTCTACAGTACCATTTAAGGCAGTAACCATGACATCATGGCATCTTGTTGTGCATCTCTTATAATCAGCTGTGTGAAATAGAATTGGTATCAAACAACACCATGAAGAAAAATTAAAAGGGGGAAAAAGAGGAAAGAACATTGAAATACTGTTTCAGAGATGGCTCATCAAAGCATATAACAAATCTAACACACAACTTTTTTTTTATCATCACACACCACAATAAATACATTCACTCTTGTCCAATGAATCTTCATGGTTGAAAAGTCTAGCAGCAAGTTAATTGTTGAAGATGATACTGAGATAAGACCAGTCCTGCACATACTTAACATGACTTTCTGATCTGTGCAGCACACAACATTTAGAAAAGTCAAGCTTGATTTACATAATGTATCCAAGCAAACATATCCACTGTCTCCACAGTTGTCCTGATAAAATTCCTAAACATTTGATCATTTTTGTGGTCCAACCTGTAAGGGCATCCTTCAAAAATCATCTTCATGCAAACTCAGGGACAGCTCTGTCTTTAGTTTGGTTTCATCCTTACAGTGTCACCCCAACCTCTGTACAAATTTGGCACCAGGCATTCTTTCAGTTTTGCATTTGTTTTGAGCAGCCACTCACTAATACACTGATACACTGCATCCTGATGCAACATTTCCACAATCATTCACCAGTGCTCTGCTCATTATTGTCTGCTCAGTGCTCACAGATGTTTTTTATAATTAATTCCATCAGTGAATTGAGCATTTGCCTCTGATGTTTTGCCTAATGTTTCACAACAAGTTTCTGTCATTGAAAATGTCCTAAAATCAAACTGTAGAGATGTTGCTGCTAGAAGGAGGCCTCCTGAGCCCCCCACGGGCTCGAATTGTGATCTGTGTGATGCTTTGCTTGGCAGGGGCGAGATGGTTTTGATTGCGACACTTCCATAACCATCTGCGCAACTCTGTTTGGACCTGCAGACAAACAAGTATATATTACAACTATACTACAGTGTCAGGGGGGACATGGTCATAATTCAAGTAACACATTAGCTACTGTTGGTTTTTTCTTGCTGAGCTTGACATCAGAGAATAGATGGCAGTCATGTGGATATAGTAAATGCATACTGATCAACTTGTTTAATGGCAGACTTGAGATTCCTCCTTTTTTAACTTCCTTAATCTTGTTTTGTAGGTTATTTGTCTGTTCACCTACCTCTCCATTCATGAAGCAGTAAAGCATTGCAACCACAAAACCCTGCAACACAGACAGACATTGACACTGTTTTAAAATATGTATAAATATCACTTTGCAATGTTGTATTCTTACTTTGTACTTACATTTTAACACTTTATCTTTGGTTAAATTTTAGTATACCTGCATTGTCATTCTTTTACTGCTCTGTGTTCCTTTGAATTGCTCCCCAGGGACAAATAACGTTTTTTTAATTGAACCATTCAATCATATGAAACTCATTGAAAAATAATCAAGACATTCTGACGAAATGAAAAGTCTAAGGATAAAAGTAAACATGTTTTATGACTGCTTTTGAATTTTCATTTCATTGATGAGATATAATATAAAACATTTAATTTCACAGTTTCAAAAGACTGTCAGGCTTTTCTTGTGTCAGGCTCTCTCCAGTCTGCCTTTCAGGAACTTTTTATCTAATGCAAATTAAATGATCCTCCTTTTAAGGTTTCTTCAGAAAGAACATGAAGTGATTTTTTTTACTTGCCAAACTCAAACAACACAGTTGCTTCAGAGTGTTTTGGAGTACACTTGCAAATATTCACCCTTACTAGCCTATGATGGAAGTCCATTTAATATTATTTTTAGCAATACGACTTGTCCACTTGATACTAAATAATGACTGAGTGCACTATAACTGCTTCAGTCTCTTCTATCCACATGTGATCTTTGGTAACTTTAATGACCTCTTTCTTAATTAAGCGTGTAATTGTGGAGACTTGATGTTCTGTGCTTGTTCTCTTCGATGATCTATACCTGAAAGGATCCCAGCCCCAGCTCGATGTAGAGTCTCGCTGCCACTCCAGTGGTCTCAGGCAAAAAGGCAAACACTGTGTAGTGCATCCCAAACAGAGGGATGAGGAACAGGGTGGATTTAGCTAACCTCCTAAAGAAACAATTAACAGAGGAATGAAAGAGGAAAAAATAGTCATAATTCCACATCATATAAAGACCCAACTATTAAGTTATTTGAAGGATAAAGCCCCTTTTTCTGAAGCTTCTAAATTTAGCTTGTGACAAAGTAAAAGCAAATGTTTCCCAGGATAAGAATTGTTCAGATCTTGTCCCATGAGAAATATCTGTAATTTGGTTTTCATCTGTATTCTTTTAGTAATTTGAATTGAGTAGAGTCTCTATTTAGAAATTGTGACGTAGCATAAAACTGTGCACCAATCGGATTTTGGGCTTTTTTAATCAAAATGTTAGGGCTGTTGTGCTTTGCTTCCTGGCCAGTGTCATTCAAGCATGATTAAACCACAGTCTCACAGTCTAGTTTAAGCAAACCAGATAAGTTCTTTGAGCATTGAATTCTAAAAAGAATAATAATTACTGAGTTTTTCAAACGTACCATCTTAAAAACAAAAATTCACAAATGCAGTAAATATAGCCTTTCAGAGTTTATGAAATTCAGCTTTATCAGTGTCAGGTTAATGATGCTCTAGCATGAGTTCAGTCAGAAAGACTATAAATGTGTTTGAATGTGTATAAACAGGTCACATGTTATGCTATGCCTTCACGGTCAGGTCTATCTCATCCATCCCTCTCACTCACATTTACGCTGTCAATCTCTCGAGGTGTCATTTTCTTGAGCTGTCATTGGGAAATCGGCTGTCTCGTCAGCGGTACCCATCTAACCAATTACAGAGCATTCCCTTCGTCATTGTCAGACTATCAACATTCTGATACCCTTTTTAAATATGATTTTGTCTCTGTCTTAGTTCATTCATGCCGACGTTTCATGCGACCCTTCATCTCCCCATCACAGAACCATCAGCCATGAATTCTTCACTCATCCGGTCTCAACAAGTCAGGAGCTTCACCACCACCAGTGTCTGGACTCCATGGGGGGGGATTTATTCTGTCGACACTCAGAATTGACATTTTACAAACACATCAACCACCCCATAGAGTCCAAGCGCCGAAGACCTTCTGTCAAGTCGCATTTCTGTGTTATCTGTTGTACTAAATCCTTTTCTTGTCTCTCCTGATTGAAATCAGCCTTGGAGTTTTAAATGCCAGACAACAAACTCCATTATTCTGCAAGGTGTAATCAGACTTAGACTGTATGTAGCAGATATCAAAACTCTCAAACTGACCTTTAAAACAACATCGTCATCAGGCCAATCAGAGGATCAGATTACAAATGTCAAAACACAAAAATATGACGCATTTTCCTCTAAACTTAGTCTCAATCAGATATCTCAAAAAAGCGTAAATGTTTTGTTTTTTTTACTGCGGTGCCTTTACATCATTACATTATATTGCCAGTTTAAAGAAAGACAAATCCACCTCTGTTATACATCCCACAGACAACACCACTAACACTGAAGTAACCCGATTTGTGTCCAAAATGTCCTGAAGATGGATTAATTATTGGAGCCTTTTGAATGATCCAGATCACAAAACATAATCTATCACAGAGCAATAAAAAGCCTCAGTCTAATCCTAATAAAGATGTCTGCACATGTTTGTGTCCTCTGATGATAATATCAGTTTCAAAGTATCTCATGTAAGACACAAACACAGTCATCCGAATATTCTTAATACCAAAAAATACTCACTCTGATCAGTAATTACATCACGGCTAAGCTTCTAAAAAAAAAAAAAAACGAGATTATTTTCAAGCCTATAATTGGATTGTGTTTGTCTTTTGTCACAGCTGGGATTGCTGCTTTTGTGTGAACTTCACAGATCCGTCTGAATCAGATTGGATTTTTGAGTGACGAAGGGATGAAGCCTTTGAAAGATCAACAGCCACTGAAGTGATGGAACAATCCTGTCACACTCCTCGTGATGACAAAATATCTATTTCTGGTATCCAGGTGCTATTTTTAATGTGCTGCACTCATTCTGTATTAATACAGCTGAGCAGGAATCTGCACCAAAAACCACATTTGAAACGAAGGGAAAGATTTGTTCCCAGTGTAGAGTCATAGACGTGTTTTTCTCTCTATTAAACTGAGGAAGGGAGAAGCATTTGATTTACTTTCTATCATTATGGTAATCTCAAAAGAGAAACAGCTATCACTCAGTTTGGCCTACATTTTGAACAGTATCTTCATCACTTAGAAGAAGCAGCCTGTTTCCAAATGTATTGTTCTTTATTTCATGTAATCTCACATTTATTCGTATAGGGACACAAACTTCTGCATTAACAGCCTAAGCTCATTTGCAATTCCCGTCCCTAGATGGGCCTTTAAAATACAGATGCACACAAAAATAACAGGAGCAAACAGGGACTACAATAAAAAGACAGATCAGTACATGACACTATAGAGTCTTTCTTTGTGGGGGATTTTTTTCACCTTCTTATTTATCTCCATGTAATGATTTTCTATAAATAGTTAATGCCATGCTATGCTCCTCTGTAGCTGCAGTGAAGCGCTGCTGTTCTTTAAACTGCTTGTTAACATCAATATATATAACCAACGACCTTAATGCACAGAGTATCATCATGTGACGGGTCTACAGTAGCATCTTAGATTGTCATGCTGACATTTCAACATTGACACACAAACTTTACCTGTCCTGATTTGATTGACAGTAGTTGTATATTGAAGTGGACGCCCTGCACACAGCACTGTCGTGTATGACATGTATATCTTGTTGCAGGTGTGGGCAAGAAACATCATGTTTACAGCAAATTTGACAATTCACCACACACAAGCATGCTAAATGCTGTCTTCTTTTTATTACAAACTCCAACAAACGATGTGTTTCGGCTGCATGGATCCATCAGGAAGGCTTAATATACTCAGATTTTTTCATTTAATTACAGTGCTGTAATGGATCAATTAATATTGTGGCTTATCAGAGAAATTAAAGTGAAAGTCGGAGCATCACCAGGGTTATTGAACTCAATTACATGTTGGACTTAAACGTCCGTCAAAGTGTAATCTATCAAAAAGGCGTTTTGTCATACTGTTCATATTCAGGCAGTGCTCTCTTTTCGAAGCTCTGAATTCTTTGAAGAAAACTAGTTGTAGAACCTCACACGTACCTTTGTAAGGTCCTGTGTCCGCAGGCAGACATGAAAGGGAAAAAAACTACCAAAGGAAGAACGACCAAAGTGTTGCCTCCAGTTTTTCACTTCCTTGAATTTAATTTGAAATCTTTCCCACACCTGAACCTTTCTTTGTTTGAGATTCAGACTTTTTGTGTTTTTACTTATTAATAATAATAACTGGTAATGAATAATAATACATCAATATTAGGGGTAATACATGAAAAATCATGCCTAATTCAATACATTTGTAAGATTTATTTTTTGATGGTTTAGTTGAGAGACAGGACAGTGGAGTTGGAAATCACGGGACAGACTAACCACTAAGCCACGACAGTCATAGTTTAATATTTAAATAAAAATAGAAAGGAAAGTGGAGTCATATGAACGTCCATACGTGGGACCTGTTTGTTCTACTCTCGCCTGCATTAGCTGATTGGCATTGGCTGCTTTCTTCAACCTTCGCAATCAGTGGTCCCTTTATCTTCCTGCTTCCTGCTGTGAAGCAACATCTAATCTCCTTGTCAGGAGTACAAGGCAGCTTTTAAAGCCTGGCACTTCTGACTTGTAGTTCTGCTGCTACAAAACTATTCCCCTCTTTTTCTCCAAATCTTTCATTGTGTTGCAGTTTTTTATGGTCGATGAATTACAGAAATCTAACATCTGTGTATTTGGTTCTTTGAGAGCTCTTTCAAAGACAACTGATTGATCTGATTGTAAAGCTAACTTTGTAAACATTGTTAAGGTTTCAAGGTTTTAATGGTTGCATGTTTCTCTGTAGAACTTTAAGGTCCCGTTGTTTTAGTAGCTTGTGACTCACATGAAATGTCCGGTGTCATTGTTTCCTGTCATGGCTGAAGATTTGAGCTTTTGAACCAGAATCCGGATCACATTGATGAAGATGACGATGTTAACCTGATAAAAAAACGTGTTTCATTACCCAAGAGGTATCGATAAAACGCTCAGAAATTTGATGGACAAATAAGACCACTACAATGCATTTACATAAATAAAGACTTCAATTCAGTTTGAGTGATTTGCAGTCGACTAATCTTTAAACTTCTCTGGAGAAGAGATGGTCCAAGCATGAATTGATATATTCCTTTGTCGTTAGCAAACCACTTTTCTGACATAAACAAGCAGTGTCTTTTTAAAACACGTAATTATTTTCATAACTATTAACAAGACTTTGACTTCTTTAAAAACATAAACCCAGAGAGGCAGTTTACCTGATCTTAACTCACCAGCAGAGACGCTGTTATCGGCCCTTTAATAATCCACCAAATAGCAACATTTTCCGTGTCATCCCAGCAACTGAAAAAGAACAGAAAATGTAACAATCCAATCAAAGTACAAACACAGTTGAAAAACTACGACTCGTACTTCTGTCGTTCAACACTGTTTGCCTTACCCGCTGTCGTCAAAGAAAAATCTCGTCAACACCCAGAGTATAAGAACTGTTGACGGGAGTCCTATAAAAGAAGAGCAGAGGTTCATTGTTATGCATTGCGTGTCTGCCTGGTTAAATCACATCGCATGTTTTCATAAAAAAAATGTCTTCAAGCATGCACCGTGTTTATCAAATAATCCATTTCCTGTCTGCACCTCCATGTTTAAAGAAGAAAAAGATTCAAAGAAGGCAGCAGGTGAGAGAGTCAGATATAGTGTAAGCTGGAAAGACTCTGATAAATTACATCAGAGCCACTCAGCATGCTCAGTAAACAAGACAGACAAAGAAACGCACAAACATAAACCACCAGGTTGTAAAATCCTCTCAGGATTGAGATTTAGATTTTACTTAGACATCAGTCCATAACACCACTGCTGTTTTTACAGCATGCATTACAACAGCCTAAGGTCGTACTTTGTCACCTTGCATGGATGTAGAAACGTTTTAACTCCTCTCCTCTTATTTCTTGAGTTTTTTTAACAATCAGCATGAAAAACCTGTATATGCTGCAGCTGCACTGACCACATGTCCTTCCTTTGGTCAGTGGAATAGGTTATACAGAAGTTCAAGTTTAGGATTAAGAACAGGGATGAGACGCTAGAATACATTATGTTACAGGAAAGCAATAACCAAACTAATACAAGAAAAAAGGGGTCAGATTTTAATGGGTAGACACATTTTTTCCCTTCTACTAACAATTCTTATAAGGGTTTGTTGTTGAAGAAATTGAAAGACAAATGATGTTAATTCAAATTTGCGACAGGGTGTTTAATGTACAAAAACATGAACAAGGCTGATGTGGTGATGAAAATCCTCCTCTGCCTTCTGAACCCTTTTTCTCTTTTGTGCATGTTATAAATAAATTGATGGATCCCATTTCTGGGACCAAAGCACCTCCACGCTTGGCCAGGTCTACAGTGTGGATATCAAAGATGTGCTCTTTTTCTTGTGTGCAGCCATGTAAGCATGAAACTGCTGTGATGTAACTTTTCTACGGGGACTGGCTTTTTTTTTTCTTTTCTCCCCATTACCTACAACATTAAGGCACAGCTGCAGCAGATTCAGAAGTCAGACTAATCAAAAAACTGGAAGGTCAGATTAATTAAAAAGACAGGCAATCTGATGTGTATGCAGATTAAAAATACATGATAATCGTTAAGCCTGAAACAAGAGAAAGATGATGTTCCAGCTGCCATTGTTTTTAATTACGCAAGAGTTTTACTCAGTTAGTAAAATATCTGCTGCAGACAACAGACAGGACATGCTGGATCGATCTTAACCACTAAAAACTGTCTCAAATTTTAGAGCAAAACTCCCTTAAAAACTCAGCTTTTTGGGTTGCTGGTTGCACAGTGGTTCGTGCATGCACCTCATGTTTACGGAGGCTATAGTCCTCCATGCGGGCAGCCCAGGTTTGACTCCGATCTGTGGCTACTTTCCCACGCCATGTCCAACTATCTCTCTCCCTGCTCTATCCACAGTCCTAACTCTCCAACAAAGACACAAAAAGTACATCTCTATGCTTTAGAAACAATTACTTCAACAGCAAACCATGCAGGCCAAAGAAGCAGACTATTAATCAGTTAACTGGGCAAAGCATTTAAGGCACCTAAACATCCAGAGAGAGTTCAAGAACCAAAAATGAGGCCAACATCACAGAGTGCAGCTGTAATCACAAAATGCTTGAACAAGACAAAAGTGTTTCTGAGAATGAATCAATGTCGAAAATTGGATTTCCCCATCAATGTGAATGTATCATGTGGTAAGAGGTGGAATTAAAAAACATAAATGATTCAAATGTCATTCAGAGTACTGTAATCAAAGAGCAACACAAACAAAAAGCTCAGATTACCATGTGAATCACAACCTTTCTCACCTCAAGTGTGTTCAAAGCCTCACAAAGAACAGTTAGTATACTCTCGTGTAGTTTTGTTCAGATGAATGAGGTGTCAGCACTTAACCAGCCACCCATATGCTCAAGCTAAAACATTCATTTATTCTACTTTATTGATGTACTGTAGGTCCCTTTTTAGTTCCTGTGACATCGATCCAGATCACAGAATGCAAACGGATTTAAGAGGTGCTTGCATATAAAGTAAATAAAAAGATCTATTTGGATGTTGTGACAAACCAATGGACTTAGACTGGTCAGAAACAGAGTTTTTAGACATTTAGTTGTTTGGTGTGAATAGCTGCTGACACTGCAGTGCTCACATTTGCAGAATGACAAGAGTTACATTCAGCACTGAGCTTATTAACAACATTAGAACAGAAATAGGGCACTTTCTCACTTTTAATGAAGCTTCTAACATACTGTGTTTTATCACATCCATATGTAACTGCATGCAGACCCGAGCATGTATACTGTACTAAATACAAAAAACTAGGGACATGACTTGGAAATTAGAAATAGCTATTACCGGTATACTCTTTTTGCAGCACATCAGTTTCCTGCGTTGTATTGAAACTATGTTAAATTGCATTGTCCCTATTAAATAAATAAATTCAAAATATAAGTATTAACAAGTAAATATACAACATTTCGGTGTGAAAGGTAAAGGACACTCCTTTAATAAAAATTACTGTATAGCATAATGTGATAATGAAGTTAATAAAAATACATAAATTGTAAAGGATAATGAATGTAATTACAACTGATTTTAAACAAAATTGAACTTGGTAATATCAAAAAAGTCAAAGTAACATTTCACCTTGGAATATGTGTAATGTTAATATTGTTCATGGTCTATGACATAGAAAACATATTGATCATGATCATTTCTCATCGAACTTCACTGGCTCCCTGTACATCGCATCGACTACAAAAACCTCCTCCTCACCTACAAAGCTCTTCACCACCTAGCCCCCACTTACCTCTGCGACCTCCTCCATCACTACAGCCCCTCACGCACCCTCCGCTCAACCTCTGCTGGACTGCTAGACATCCCCACACCACGCCTCAGTACCATGGGTGCCCGAGCCTTCAGCTGCTCGGCACCCAGACTTTGGAACTCCCTCCCCCCCCACATAAGACAGTCAGAGTCCATCTCCACCTTTAAATCCCAACTCAAAACCCACCTGTTTAAACTGGCATACTCACTGTAACTGGTCACTTCACACTACACCTGTCTTTTGTTTGTTTTATGTTTGGTTTTAACCTAATGTACTGCTTTTATCCACTGTAAGGCGACCTTGGGTGGCTTGAAAGGCGCCATTAAATAAAATGTATTATTATTATTATGATAATGCACACAATATAGATCGATATTAAAAGTAATATTGCACATGAGTTGTGAAGTTTCATGAAGAAGTCTTGGTGGTTTCTATGGCTAAAGCTATTTTGTGGTTTAAAAGTTGTTTCCACAGTTTGGATTTACATAATTCAAACAAGTGTGTAAGTGTAGCGGGAAGGAGGTTATGCATGTACACATCCTAGTCTCTCCTGATCGAGCCTTCCTCGTACAACCCTTTTCAGAAATTCTACTTACCCCATCCAATAAGGATGTACCACCAGAAGTACTTCCTCTGAGAGACGAAGGTCAGGGCCAGCAGCGTCTGCAGATACATGCCCTCCACCAGCAGCCAGAAGTAATTGGCCAGAATGCTGAATTGGAAGAAAGCCACAGCAGACTTGCACGCTGCCTAGAGAGGACAAAGCAGAATTTAGTAGCTAATTATCCAGGAGTTGTACGCTAACATTTAACTCACACAGATGTTAAGAAAATCGTGTTCACTCGTACAATCTTTTTTCCATTCTGCATTAGCCACGTGTTACTCCTTTCTTTGACTCGTCCCTCAAATCAACACTAACTCAATCACACAAATGTGGAGGTCTGCTGTACAACAGGAACATCATTGGCTAATGAGCGTGCTCACTGTGGACACTGAGCAGTGGTCCAGATTCTCATCAGCAAACAGCACAGTGTCTTTGATGAAAACAGCGCTTGCTCTCAGGACGAAGGAGGAGAACAGGTTGACGTGGATGTAATTTCTTGTGCAGCGAAACTTCCTGAAAGAGACAGAAAAAAAACAACGTAAAAAGGATACTACACGTACACAAATATATACAAAACAGCACTCATTTCCATTTTGTCAGCTTTTAATGCAGAGTTATGTTAAAGATCCACTTGCACTTTAACTAAGTAGCCCTTTCTGTGTGTGTGTGTGTGTGTGTGTGTGTGTGTGTGTGTGTGTGTGTGTGTGTGTGTGTGTGTGTGTGTGTGTGTGTGTGTGTGTGTGTGTGTGTGTGTGTGTGTGTGTGTGTGTGTGTGTGTGTGTGTGTGTGTGCGTGGCAAGTTAGAAAACTCTACAGAGCGTCCCAGGCGGTGTGAAGGTGTGAGGAACATGAACATTGTTCTGTTTGTGTAAGTCATTCCAGGTGTGTTTGTTCACCACCTTTATTTGCCTCGATGAAGGTTTATTCTCTGATGGGCCCACTGCCCAACAGAACTGAAGTATTGCTTAATATGTTAATTATGTAATCTGAAACTTGTTTTGCCCCTAGTTGTTGTCTATGTTTTTGCCCTGTGCGTATGTGTGTATCTCGGACAGTGTGTTCTTCGCTGGTCTTACCTGAAGGCTGTGAACACCACAATGGCTGTAATAAGGGAGATAAGTGAGGTGGCATAGCCCACAGTGTACACCTGTCTGAACGTAGAGAGGTAACTCGTCTGGAGAGAGAAAACAGAGTGGGTAAATCCTTCCACATGAATGAATAAATAAATGCTTGGCTGAACTCACTTACATCACCTTACTACAATCTATGTACGTTTTTGACTTTAGCAACATTACAGCAAGCAAGCTTTGTCTACTGCACACTGCAGTGTAAGCATATAACCCTTTCATCTATGGATTCAATTTATAGATGACAGTATTCTCAATTATTATTGACCAGTGTGGCTCCAGTTGAGACAGTATTATATTAAGCAACAGAAGAGTAAAGGAAGCCTTAATGGAGTACAAAAGAAGACAGAATGATTAAGCTTCATTGATTGGTCTGATTACAACGTGCTCACCTCAGTTTCAGGCTCGTTGTCGTCACTGAACGCACAGGCCTCCTCGTAGTGGGGATACATTTCAGACCAGCCGCCATCTGTACAGTTTCTGTAAACATGGCCTGTGAGGGAAATGTGGCGTTGTTCAACCATCACAAAGATTTCACAGAAAATCCCCAAATAATTCAGAAATCAAAACAATTTGCTAATTGTTTGCCCATAAATGCCAATTGCAGCTGCATGGATCTAGAAAGTTGTCATTCCTTCACATTTGAATGGCTTCACTGGCATTTCCTCTATGGACACTCCATCAGTTCATCCAGTCAGAAAACATTTAAGGCTTTTACGTTATGTTGTCAGTTCTTGAAAATGTCCATTTGATAGCAGAAGGTATCAAGAGACGGTTGTGAGTTTCATGTCTTCCTGCGTTGGGGTGTTCGGGGGATTCTAACGTCCTAATGTGTTCGGCACAGGTAGACCATTTGGTAAAAAAAAATACAAACACACAAACACAGCGAGAAATACATAGCAATGGATTTTTCTCTGTTCCATCTGACAGCTCCGCCTGGTCTAACGGAGTGATCTGCAATTCAGATCATAATGAGCCACAATTTCCGTCAAAGTTTAGAGGAAGAAACCTTAATGAGCCTGGCCCCACTTCCCATAATGATAATAATGATGATGATGATGATGATGATGATGATGATGATGATGATCATTATGACAATCTTATAAGACAACGGGAAAACCAGTCCTGTGTTGTTTATTTCAAAGTCTTCCTGTAAACGGGAAGACAAATGTACCAAGATGGGGGGTTTTTTTCATTTTTAAGCACTCGCTCTCCAATAAACACTACAATGTCACCAACTATTGGTGAAAGATTATTTTACACACAAAACTTCATTATTTTCAACCATGGAATTATATTCCAGATTAAATTGGCAGCAACAAAGATGTTTGTCCAAAGAAATTATTCTAAAAAAAATGGACAACTCAACTCAAGATATGAAACCTCCTGAATAACAATACATTTTTATTTGCATGACCGTCATATTATATCACCAGAAAGAGTCTCTTCTGGTGACTTGACTGCAGTTTTGTCCAGATCCACAAATCCTACAACAGCCCGAGAAGACGTCAGACTGTGATGTTTGGAGCCTGCACACAACATTTCTTGTCATTTCTCCTGCCAGAAATTTCCCGGATCATATATAATCCTGCCAACTAACAAACATGAATATTTCATCACTGTGCTCCTTCATCAAAGAGTCTCCAGCTTGCAACAGCACTGCAGATTACACTTAGCTCAATTTAGTGGTAGAGTCACACTGCACCAGCTGAAAGCACGACTTGTGCATACTTAACTATTCTGGAAATGAAATGACTGTAGCTGAAGATACGTTTACTTTCTTAGTGACTGTTGGCTTTTGGAAAGACATGGGGACCAACCTTGATTGCTGGATAAATGCTGGAAGACTTCAGAGCAGGAAATGTTGACCACATGTCCTGCATTCGCTCTCTGCCAGCAACTGATGCCATCCCACTCTGTATTACATCCTGCAAACACAGATGAGAGGGTGAGCCAATGAGTCTGTTTCTAATCACCTGCTCCAAGCCCCTTTTAGTTCACACGTAAACATACAGTGCCTGAGTGAGAATTCAGATATTACAGAATGCACTTGCGAGAGATAAAAAAAAAAGAGATGACTTTATGTCTCTATGAAAGTGAAAGAGTCAAACATCACTACAATTTTGAAAGTGTAAGTTAAATATTTACATGTTTCAATATTTTTTGCTGAATATATCCCCTTTGGTTTCTCATGTTTCCCTTAGCCTGTGATTGAACTCACTAACGTATCAATATAAGTAAAGAAATGTTTCTTTTATGAAGCTAATTACAATGAAAATCAGAAAATTCATTGCAATACCTTTGTTTCTTCTTTTAAGACTGATCCAACCACCACATGTTAAACCCTCATCAGATCCCTGCTCCCCTGCTATATTAGTTAAGATTGGCTGGTTGAATATCGGACAAACACGTGCCAAATTGTGTTGAACAGGAACATCTGATTTCTTGGTCATTATCTAAAAAAAATCACACAAAGAAAAGGTTCACAGAGCTCAAAATGCTGAGGATTTAATTAAAAACGGCGTTCTCTAATCCATCTCAACTTTAAGTGGCTCTTGACCTCGAGCAGGCAGAGCAACCTACTCAAAGATACACATCCTTAGTTGAATTTAATGCTGAAATGAACATGATTCTTACCACTTGGATAATTAGATCCTATGTTCACTCGCACTTACTGTCTGCTCTGGTCTACATCATTTCCTCAGAGAAAATATCTTTAGTTTTCCCCACTGCACACTTGAGTACTTTGTAGCATCTCATCATGCAGGCTAAAAGTGGCTGCTTAGAATTAATGCACTTTTTTTTTTTATTCAATGCTAAAATATGAGTTAAGAGGGTTTAGGAAGGTGCATTTTGTCAAACTGTATTTGCAAGATTTACATTAGAAAGACTTTAACTAAAATCATCTATTGTACAAGTTCTTGCAGATTATCAACAAAATAGGAACATAAATCATTCTTAAGCGGTAACGTCACATACAGCATCAATTATCTGGGTTTCTTCGTTTTTCCCCAGACCTTTTAAAAACCTCAGGATTCTATCAGGTAAACAAATCAATCGAGTCAACATACATCCTGGCTTCTATTCATGCCTTCAGGCTTTGTTGGGGGGGTGCCTTCCACACGCTATGTTCATGTGTCTGGAAATGGGATTTCTGGCCAAAGTTCAACGCCCTCAATGGATCAATTGTTATTCGGATGACCTTTTAGTAATTCATGTTGCGTGTGTGTGTGCACGTGTGCGTGTTTTGCTCAGGGGCTCTACCCATTCAGAGCAGACACTATGCTGCCAAGGGAGGGCTGTCGCTAGAAAACCACTATGATTGTCTCCATGCATATACCTTCCTTGAGTTGGCTTCTTTTATATCTCATCCCTGTAGAGTTTATCCTGTCAGGAAGTTCTGTGTCTGGGTCACACTCAAATCAGAAGATCTGTCTGCTGGACTGAAAGTATCACACGGAAACAGGAGACATTGTCAAATTCTCCCAGTTCTAAAAGACTCCTAAAAGTGGGCTTTTCTTTCTTTTTTGGATATGTTTTTAGTTTTTTCCACAAAAGAGTTCCAGTCTGTCAATCACGTTGGATCCTAAAAGAAATCCCTTTTCACACAGACACTCTGCACTTTCCTATATGAACGAGCCCAGCATTTCTGAACACTTTAAATCTCCTAACGTTTCATTCAGCATCATCATACTGTAAAATACATAAATGTACTTCTGCAGCCCTGTGATTGACTGGCAACCAGTCCATGGTGCACTCCATCTCTCGCCCAAAGCGGTACTGATAATGGACACAATGTGAGTGTGTTTGTGGATGATCAAAAGAACATTTTCTGCAGCCTGTATTCACAGTCCCATAATCTGCTTAAACAGACTGACATTATTTTTTTGTCGTAAATCTGTCTA
The DNA here is from genome assembly GCF_947650265.1 of Symphodus melops. Taxonomy (NCBI): domain Eukaryota; kingdom Metazoa; phylum Chordata; class Actinopteri; order Labriformes; family Labridae; genus Symphodus; species Symphodus melops. The sequence goes on along the minus strand of NC_136697.1, from coordinate 20,614,039 downwards.
AATTTCTCTAAGGAAAAGACGACTTAGTGCAGTACTATATGCATCAGTCAAGTGCTTGACATTTTAAAGTGCTCATGACATGCCCTGCAAATTTCAAAAGGTATTAAAAAGAACAAGTTTCTCACATCACCTTGCATTTCCTGCTGCTATTTACATGGGACTTCAAAGATTATTCTCACTTCAAGCCTTTATTGGCATAAATTTTAATCACAACAAGCAGACAAGGAAGGTAAAAAGTAAAGAATAAAACGTTTCTGTAATGATCTAGTATTATGTAGCCAAAATCCAGAACAAAATACAAAGCATTATCATTATCTACTGTCCGGAAAACCTGGGTTTACATCCCCTTTTTTAGTCAATATTAAGCTTTTGCATTATGTCACAGCCAACAGCCAGGTTTTTTTCCCAGTTACTGTTCTTCATTTTTAGAAAAATCTGGGATCTTTCTGTACGTGATATATGATGGATAATTCCATATGTTTGAAGTCATGTTCTCAGGAAGCAAGTAGACAGGTTTGACAAAGCCCCTAACTCTGAAACACATTCATCATTGTGATAAAACCACCGTGTATTGGGGAATGTCGACAGCGGTTTTAAATCCTTTAACACAGTCAATACAAGAAGCAATTGTTCCCAAAGCTAAAGAGAGACCAAAAGTCCAATATATTTTCAGACAAAACCTCTCCTCTGCAAATGGGTTTCCACTGCTCCGACACTACACATTTTAAGAAAAATGAAAATCTTTCAAGGAGCCCAGCGGGCTATTATTTAATTTTTTTTTACATTTTTCATGTAAAATTATTACAGTTCTGCAAACAGAAGCAACATCTTCATCTGCATAAAGAAAAGACGCCCGGCAAGGAGAGGAAAAATACTGCTTCTTCAAAGCAGGCATCAGATAAATCTGTCCACAACACACAAGCACTTGTTAACCTTTCACATGCATCTTTTTAAGTATGTCTACTGACACGACCAAAAACTAACAAAAAGATATATACATAATGTCTCCTTTTAAATAAATTGAAATGATGTAAACCGGTCTCTTACTCTATCGGTAATGTAAGGTAAGCAATGACAGGAGCCCATAGACCCACCAACAAATCCATTTTGTTTCGCTGCTATTTTTTCATCGAGTAACCTTTGAGTAACCTTCCTTTAGCCTTGGAGAAGGGTGGGAGGTAGAGGTTAAAGTCAGGATATGGTCATCATTTTTCAATACCAGAAGAAGGATGTGTAGTAACCAGGCTTTTCCTTTATTCATCACTTTGATATGTAGTAGATGTTATATCATGCTGTTGCTGGTAAATCTACTCCTAGGATGGTTCGTATTTCTTTTTGAATCCCTTTCCAAAATGATTTCAGTTTGGGGCTGTCCCTAAAAATGTGAATACGATCTTCAACCTCTTTACAATTCCTCCAGCATACATTTGTCATACTTCTGTCATGTTTTAACATTATAAACAGTCTCTTGAACTATCTATATACCGTAAATTCCGTACTATTGAGCGCACCTGGATATAAGCCGCACCGGCTAAAAATAAGTAAATAAATGTATTTGTACATATATAAGCCGCACTTGATTATAAGCCGCAGGTGTCCACGCTATAACAAGAGCTATTTACACAGACCTAGGCTACCGGTAACATCCGCAAATACTGTAGCGTCCGTACGGACGTTAAAGGACGGCGAGAGCGTTCAAATAATAACTTTTAATAACCCGATCACTGTCGGCCGTGACCACGCCGTTTACAGCAGAGAGCAACACATAACTTGCCGTAACAATCCAACTCTCTCCCCCAGCGTTCTCTCATACAGCCACTCAACACGTTCTCGCTGGTGCATTCACTGACTCTCCACATAATCGGAATTATGAACACATTATCAACTACTGACTTTACAACATGAACCGTTACAATACGAAGCCTAGCCGACGGTGTCTGTAACACGGCTGATGAAAAAGATGACCGTAATATATTTCACAAGAAAAAGTCCATCCATTCACTGCCTCAGAATGACTTCATTACTCACTTCCTCAGTCTCTGTTGTCGCTGTCAGTGTCATCTTAACGTGCAGCAGCTCTGTTAGCTTCTTTGACAGCCAGGTCGATCGCCTTTAACTTGAAAGCTGCATCATATGTATTTCTCCGTGTGTTTTCCATGATGAGGGTGCGTGCATGAAGCGCAAAATGACTGATATTAAGATCCGACGTGACGAAGTCAAATGTTTTTGCGGCAGAAGCTCATTGTCCCCCATAAAAAATCCATGCATTAGCCGCACCGGAGTAGAAGCCGCAGTGCTCGAAGTGTGAGAAAAAAGTAGAGGCTTATAGTCCGGAATTTACGGTAGTTATCTTAGACCCCATTTTGCACACATCCTCCCACTTTTTTTCCTCAATGTCCACATTCATGTACAGCTCCCAGTTTTCTTTCACTTTCACAGAATCTCCTGAGTCTAGTTCCTCTATTCAGATTAAAGCTCCCTTAATCCTAACTCTGGATGTACAACCCTCTAATTCTATTTAAAAAATCTATATGAAAACCCATTCTTTTCAGTGTTTGTTCCAGAAAAAGCCAATATATGCGATCGAATGCGTCCAGAAGCATCAAGGTTTTAACAGACTGTCTAGCTGCAGAGATTATAGTTAAGGTTCTCCTGATGTTATTCAATTCATCCACAGTGGACTAATAGGCCTATATGAGGCACATTTTGTTGAGTCTTTCCCTTCTTTTTGGATGACAGAAATTATGGTTTCAGACCATGTTTTTTGGAGGATCTTTCTCCTCAAGAGCATAAATAAATACCTTTTGCAGAAGAGGTGTGACCTCCTCTCTAAACTGTTTATAAAATTCTCCTGGGAACCCATCTGCACCTATTGATTTGGCATTTGTTATCACTTCTCGAATTTCCTCCTCTGTAATCAGGTCTCTCATTGTTTTTTGACTCACTTTCAGACAGATTGGAAAATTTAATTTTACCCAAGAAGGTTTTAATATTCTCCTCTTTATTATTTATCTCTGCAGAATCATACATGCCTTGAAAAGGCTTCTGCTATATCTTTAGGACGAGATGATGCTTGTTTGGAGGAAGGTTTTACCTTTACTGTTACCTGATTCATAGTATCTCTGATTCAAGAATCGTAATGCACCTTTTGCCTTATATCTCAACAGTGTCATTTAACTATTTTCTGGATTGATTGAGTAACTTCAGCCCACTGATTTTTTTAATCAAAAATAAACACAATCCTCTTGCTGGTAGAAATTGGATCCTCACTCATCACTCAGCAGGATGTCGATGAACAACATTTCATGCTGAGGTTGTCATATATATTTCATCATGTTTATTCAGCCATTAATATTATATTTCTTTTTTGGAGTCAGGTTAAATTTTAATGTCATCAGCACAGTTAAGCACTACAATAAAGAAATTGCCCAATTTATATATAGTTTGTAATATTTTCTGCCTTGAAATATCTAAGAAACACAACATGTAGTAACTGATATCATTGAAGTATTTTGTCAAGTAGTGAATTATTATTTAATAAGATTTAATAAATATTTAGCACTAACAAATCCTGAATATTTTACTAATTACTGTTGCATTTGAGTGCCTGTCTTCCGGTGTAGACAGGAAACCCCAGATGATTTGTCTATCATGGGCCTATCCTCATATGTGGTTTAAGAAATCAGAGCTATTATTTTTAGCCTGCTTCAGGTAACGTGATGCTTAAAGGCTGGCTAAGTCCGAATCACACTAAATCCGTATCGTTAATTGGAACCAGACATGAGAAGCCTAATCAGGAGACTTGTGCATACCTGTTCTACAAAAATAAAAAAAGGGAGCAGCATGGATCACAGAAATTGTGATTCTCGCTGTGATTATAAATGGCGAATTTAAAGGAATGAGCTACATTTTTACCCAACTTGAACAGCAAACCATCATGGAGGAATAAAAACTTCAAGAGCATAATAACAGCCAAACCAAACACCTTGGCATCAGCAAAGGCAAGACAAGTAGCTTAGCAAGTGATAGCCGAAAAGTTATGTGTAACTACTGCAGGAGCTGTATCGACTACTGCAGAGACGTCTGATATGAATTATGCAGGTTGTTCTAAATTTTGGTTGAGGAAACTTAATCTAAAAGTCACATGAAAACAAGAAATATATCTAAATTAGCTTATTTTTTACAGCCCAAGCACTGTAGCATCTTCGTCATTCACTTCCTTAGTGTAAAAGACTGACAGGTGTCTTAGTGCTTGATTTGCTAATTATGCTGAATTCGATCAATGACACAACTGCAGTGTTACATCATCCCAATAAGCTAACTTCGCATGTCTAAGCTAAATAAATGATCCGGTTTGCTTAACATTCTCCAGTAAAAAAAGAAAAAAAGTTAATTAAGTTAACTGTTTGAAATGCTAGTTCAGTTATCCTGTTAAAAGCATTTCTTTCATGTGTTAGCATCAAGCTAACACATTTTTGCCTTTATTTGTCGATACAGTAGGAAATTTAGATGGGGGGGGGGGGGGGGATTTAGTTTATAGTTTAATCTATAAACTAAACTAACCTAAACACAAGGCCTGCTGCTTTTGGGTCTTAACACAATAAGTCCTGAATTTCCCTCGGGATCAATAAAGTATCTATCTATCTATCTATCTATCTATCTATCTATCTAAAATAATCCAATCAAGTGGTCTAAATAAAGTCATGTCACCTCCAATTTACCCCTGGAATACAACACTTGGGCAGAGGAGTGTGCGCAACTATTCATGGAGCTCCTGGGAGTTGGATGATTCACACCAGCGTCTCCTTTGATGCTTTCAGACAGAAGCTGCAGCGGAAGATCCAGGAGGGGCAGACGCATCATTTAGGATGCACTTTCAGTTCTCAGGTCTCTCATTTCACTGAGCGTAACACAATAGGTTGTGGTCTCACATGTAGTAAATGAGCAGTGGGGAACTAGGTGACTCATCAATTCAATTCAATTAAAATTTGTCCCCGGGGGGCAATTCATGCAAAGTATTGCACACATCCTGTTTTATGTGGTTGTTTTTCATAGGTCATAATTTTAAGTATGTTTAGCATTCAGCTTTGAAGCACATGATTAAAACTATTGCTACAGCTCATTTAGTATAAATTAAGCATACTATGATAGTATGTAGAGGTATGACTAATTGACAGTTATTGGACCTTCATTTCAAATTTAAGTTGCTCTAATAGGTTGGTCATGCTTTATCTTCAGAGCCCAAAGCAGAAAAAAATCCTCCAGTCTGCACAACAAAATAACTTTACAGTATACAGTAAATTACAGTATGTTTCTGTTTGTTTTGAGAAACAGCACACATGCAAAGCTTGGAAATTAGATTTTTCTGGGTAGTCATAGCAGTGTGAAAATAAAGTATAAAATATGTAATGATATATATTTTGTTCTGGGACCACATGAAGGGACTGGTGTAGTTATTTTCCAGGAGGTACAGTTAGTGCTGGAGTTTGAATTTCAATTTGAATTTAAGTCAGGCTTATCAATCTTTTTTTTTTTTTTTCAAAATGTGTGGCTCCACATTGCGTAACGCTTCTGGATTCCTGAATTGAATAAAACTAATACAATATCTACAGGGCATATTGACTGTATTCATAATGGCAATATGGTCGAATCATATTTCCAAACCCTGAGCAGAAGCCTGGAAAAATAATTGGCATGCTGTCAACAGTGACCAAAATGAATATGCGTTGTGTGTGTGTGTGTGTGTGTGTGTGTGTGTGGGTGTGTGTGTGTGTGTTTGTGTGTGTGTGTGTGTGTGTGTGTGTGTGTGTGTGTGGGTGTGTGTGTGGTGTGTGTGTGTGTGTGTGTGTGTGTGTGTGTGTGTGTGTGTGTGTGTGTGTGTGTGTGTGTGTGAGAGCTTGTGTCCATCATCACAAAGCTGCAATTAATTACTCACAAACACAACAATGCTCCCTGTCAAAGGCATATTGTAAGGGACAAATCCATGTGGATACCAACAGTAACCAGTATGGTAGTGAAGTGTTTGAAAAACAAAAGATGCTTAGTTGCCAGTTGTTAATTATTCAATAAAAACATTTCTAACACGTCTTTTTTTCGCAAAGAGAAACAGCTACAGTATTTTCATGTTATAGACATATTCTTGTGGCATATTCTTGGACTCTTTCAACAAAAAGAAGGAAAGATGACAGTAGACCTGATATTTTGACTGAACATGTTGGACAAAAGACAAACCTGTAGGTCTGGATTAGACTCATGTTGGAGAAGCCAACAAGCCAGCAGCAGATTAAGCCATAAATGTAAAAAAAAAAAAGCAGGGAACGTATAGTGAAAGTTCACAGTTTCAAGGAAAAAGATCCCAATATGGAATGAAAATGTGTTAAAATTGCTGCTTGCCTGGAGAGCTGATGCTCACTGACATTAGGAATAAGGACAGCCCCATATTCTGACAAGTTGACAGTAGGTGGGCTGACATAGACAATAATGGATGTGGGTGTCTTGAAGTGCATCTCGTGCTGTCTTTGTGTATTATCATTAATTTAATGGAGAAAACACAGCAAAGCTGGTTTTTAATAGTTTATTTTTCTCTTGTGACACAAGAAATGTAAAAATATGTGGCTTTGTTTATCTCATGTATTGTGGAAGAGTAGCGGTAAAATTAAAGATTTAACATCTACTTTGCCTTTTTGCTGACATATTGAGCCGTTCACACACATACAGTACGTTCACATACTGATGGCAGATGTCCTCTGCAAAGTGCCAGCCTCATCTTATCACAATCAAACATAATCATAATCACACAACAATGGCTAAGCCCTTTGGAGAAATTTAGGGCTCAGTATCTTTCCCAAGAATCCCTTGCTGGACATCCTGCCCTCCCTCTATGCCTGCAGGATTCTAGTGATTTGGTTCCTATTGAACCGGAGGCATTGCTATACATTTTTCATTTTCAGCCTTTGACTTAAATCCTCTTGTTCCTGTAGCCAATGATATAATACAATAAAATATACAATTATATTTCCTTTAGTCTCAGCTGTACTTATGCTTTTTAAAGGTTTATTTTTGGGCTTTTTAGCCTTTAATGGACAGAACAGTGGATAGAGTCAGAAAGTAGAGGGAGAGACATGCGGTAAAGTTGCCACAGGTCAGAAGCGAACCCAGGTCGCCCGCACAAGGATTGTAGCCTCGATACATGGGAACCGGCGCTCCTAAACTGTACTTATGCTTTAAGTGCACCTTATAGCGAGATGTCCTCAGACTTTTATACCAGTCACAGTCGAGACTCCAAAATCCACAAGCTAACTTGCTTCCACTCTTAGTCATCTGTCCCACAGTACATAACAGTCCTGCTTACACTCTTTCCTGCCAGATTATTAGCTTTATTTAATTGTAACACAGCTTTTGATAAAGGTAACCCTGAAGGCTCTTTTTTAAAAAGTCCTTTCCACTGATGTGGACTAAAGATGACTATCTTTAAGACGGTTTCCATTAGGCTGTTTGTAGGATTGCTTACGGATTGATTTCAAGCAAGCACCAACACGTTTTATTGGTCGTCAAGAAGTGGATAACATGTTACTAAAGCAGGGGGTCCCTGCTCAAAGATAATTAAATTTCAAATATCAACATACAGAATCCTCATTCCTCATTCATGTACGTAACAAAAGCCACACTGACTGCAGCTAAAAACCATAAATTATAAAACATATACTTGCGTTCGGGCGTCATCACAAAGGGGATTTCAAACTGCCATGGGGAGAAAACCATAAAGTAAAATTCCCTGATGTGTCGAACAGTTTGAATCCTCAATTAACAGTCATGCCACAAGGGTTGATGAATAATTTCAATTATTTCCTTTCAAAAAAGAGAAAAGGTTCTTACGTTGGCCTTTTTCAACAGATGGCTCCAGAGGAGCCTATACATTTAGCTGCTTGAATGTCACCTCATCAAGGATTAACAACTACTTGAGAAATTACTTTGGACACAGAGTTACTCCTTCCAGACCACCCCTGAGGGAAGAACCTGATGTCTTCATTTATTAAGCAGCTTCCATTCATTAGACTCCAAAGGAGATTGTAATGTCTTTCGGAAATATATTTTTTATGCTAATGGCTATCTTTTTTGGCCAAAACGTGAACATTAATAATTATTGTTTGTGTGACAGCTAGGCAGTAAACCAAAGACAGAAAGTAGCTAGTTGAGATTTGACCAAAAACAATACATTTTACTGCTGAGATGACATCTCAGTGGCAATACACAAATATAAAAACTCTGCATGGCTCTCTAGCTCTGCATTAAAACATGACACCTGCATGGTTGGCATCACACTGATGGATTCACAAACACACCTACTCCGACAGCGAAACTCATCAGCGTACATTTATCTTTGTAATGAGCAGAGGACGACGACTTAGCTCCAAAGCGTTGTAGCGCTCCAGCTTTGGGAGTCGTCAGGGGAAATTAGGATCACATAAGTCTGGCGGAGGGGAGTCGCCAAAATGGTTTTAGTCTGGGGTGATTTCTGTCCCCAAGAGACGTCAGGTTCATTTTAAGATGAAGTCAATAACTCAGATATTTGAGGACACGGAAGGTGAAGCCTCAACAAGATATAAATCATCAGATCTTTAGGATGACAACGACACATATCAGGTTGTGACCGATTTCAGATGTAAAGATCAAACTGAGGAATAGTCTAGGGTATTTCAATACATTTTTAGACTGCGATCACATAACAAGTACCCTTGCAAGCATACAATGAATGTTGAATTAGTCTTTATGGACTCATGACATACAGGATTTCTGAAATTCACCATCTGTTAAACGTGCTTCAGTGGGATTTTTCTGTATATTATCTAATGTGTAGAGGTATGGCTTTGTGCTGTATTTGTTTTGTTATATATACTTATTATGGTCTCTCTGCTTCTATTTTCATTGCAGTTAAATGCAGGTGACCCTTCAACACCCAGAATCAGTTACATCTGATAAATCTAAGCCAGTTGCTCGCTTCCATCGCTGTAACCCCTGTTGGTTTGCCATTTGCCTGGCAAACCAAGGGCGTTCAAAACGCCTCTGTGGGGTTGCCTTACAACCACCTAACAAAAACAACCCATACCACTTGGGAATCCAAACTTACATACTGGCAGCTTTGTTGTTGACAGAGAGCCAGCACTTCAATATAGCATGTTTCCTTAATGTTATTTAATTCAGTAAATAACTTATATTTTGGGCCTATACTGGTGAATATTATGACCTTAATTTAAAGTCTTACCTAAGAAAACACATCTAAATTGTCATGCTTAAGCTGCATTAAATGATGATTTGCTGCTTTTCTTTGACTTACGATAATTTTGTGAATATTTCTGTTCAGGGACATCATCCTCTTCAACTCTGGGACTTTTTAAAATATATTTCTGACCTTTCAAAGACAAAACCAGTTATCAAATAATTACTTCTATTGTAGTAGAAATCAGACTTTAAAACAGAAAGCTAAAAAAAATCCTTAAAAGTTAAAGAGGTTAAAAGTTCAATCTTTGGTAGGATTTATTCAACTTTCATTACATTTGGGTGTTATCTGGTGACACAAAGACAGCTGGGCTTTCTGATAAATAAAAAACGATTTAATATTTTGACCTCTACCAGCCAGAAGTCATTTGAGTGTTTTGTCGACATATTACAGCTGGATTAAACTACTGTACAGAAGATGACATAGTGGTCCTTAGTTTGGAGAAATAGGTTAACAACAAAGCCCTGGACTGGTTTTATAACCACTGAAAAAAGCCCACTTAAAAAAAAAACATAATTTTAATTTAACCTTTCTATATGTTGAATATGTTCACCACTGTGTACTCTATGTTTTCTGAAACTGGACTTTTCTTATGCATACCATGTATTGTATTATTCAGATAAACTGATCAAAAAGTGTTGGTGTTAGCTAATCTGGAATGCTTCTTTGCCTCTCTAAGGGTTAAATATACTGTATGATTGTGTTGTCATGACAGTAAAGTGTGTCCTTGCAATACAAAAAATTGAGAAAGTATTCACAAAATACAACACTTAAAATAGGCTATTTTTATCAGGCCATTTCTATTAAGCACCCTCACTCGACAGAAATGTTCTATGTTCACCAATGGAACAACAATAATATTAAACCAAATAGCAAACAGAAGTTTTTTCTTGCCACTGTAACTGCTAAATGCAGCCAAGATCTGTGCTGATCGTGCAACAACACATTTGTTATAAATTGGTGCAATTAAATATTGATTGATTGAATATTAAACTTTACTTAGTTGAAGTACCTTAAAAAAATTGGGGGCACTAGTGATTAGTGCACATGCACAGAGGCTATAGTACTCAAAGTGGGGGGCCATGCAGTCCAACCTGTGACTCCTTTCCCGCATCTTTCCCCACTTTCTCTCTCTCCATGATTTTTTAATCTATCCAATGTCCTATCAGAAAAACAAAACCTTTAAAAAAACTGAAAATTAGGAGGATCAATACACCCCCATGGCTCCTTCTACCAACAGACTCGGATACTGTTTTTTTTTTCTTTTCAGAAGTCGTATGTAAAATTTGCCATAGATGCATTCTTATCTGTTCAGCAATATTTCAAAATAAGAGCAGGCCTACATGTTTCCCTTCATTCATATTTGTCCTATACGACAGAGGTAAAAGCTTGCTCATCTTACCCCATCCTCCCTTCATAATAGGCTACACTCTTTTATGTTACTTTCATCACATTGTTATATTTAAACAGATCAGAAGAGCCTTCAGAAAATTTCCCCAGCACCATTTCGCTTTTGATACGTTTTTTATGCGCTTTCATTCTCTCGGATTCTTATTTAGACTCTCAAACTTTAGCCTCCCCTTCGACTCTCAAACTTTTTAAGTTTAACCCACTCCCTTTGCTATCTCGCTTATTTAAAAAAAAACCTCTCAGAAGTGTTTGTGTGCAGAGAAACAGAGCAGCATTAGCACCATACAGTACTGTACAGTATATGTTTGACACATGAACCCACCACTTTGCTCCGTGTGGTTTTGCGCTTCGCTCCTCCTCGTCTGGCTGCACACCTCACGAGCCCGCAGGTGCTGCGAGACGATGGCGCAGTCAGGGTGAATCGCCACCGCCTGAAAAACATACAAACGAGATGACTTTGGTTATCTACACTGAAGCAGGCACATGCTGCACACACAAGACGACAGCCTGCAGTTCTTCTTTGCTGCCTGGTGGCACGAAGGAGTTACAACGATGAGTGAGTGGGAAGCAGCGGAGATAAAAGGGAAACCTAAATTACCATCAACTGACACCCCTCTCTGCATAAATCAATTTTTTGACTCTCGTGGTTAAGTTTATCAAGACAGGTTTCCACATTTTGTCATTCAGGCTTTACATTTTGCAGCTTTAATAAGAGTATTGATGAAGAGTAAACTCGTGCACTTTTGCAATATCCATGCACAAATCTTCTACAACAGACGGCTTGTGAATTAAGTATAGGCTCCTTGCAGAAAAATCAACGTTTTCCTTGATGAGTCTAATCTTGATTTTTTGCCAGACATGCAAGTAATAGATGCAGGTCGTTAATTAATGCCAGCAGCTTAATGAGGGCATTTGCAACCCGAGACAATTGTGCGCTCCAGCCAGGGTTGGACACAGGATAATACTGGTTTTAACTTTAATTTACAGATATCATTAGGCTGCAATTAAGTCAATCGATTACCTTATTGGGAGTGTTTCTTGCTTGCCCAAGCAAAAATGTTCAAATTCTTTTGCGATGATTTAAAAAAAAAAAAAAAGTTCACGAGTATTGTAGCAAAGACAATGAGCCTAGTTATCATAATAGAAATAATAAAAACATGTCACTCACTATATTCCTGCAAAGATGAACATAAAATATGAAAAGTATGAATTTGTCCTGGCGTCCTGATTGCCACTTGCAACATATGTCCATGTTCTTATCCGTCTTCTTTGGATTTGACATCAGAGGATAACGAAGATGATGGTTTGGGTGTAAATCCAAGTTAATTGTTCCTCTGAGTCTCTTCAAAGAGTCACTTTTTCCTTCGTCAAAGCTCCGGTGTGAGAATTCACCCAGTTAGCCTAAAATAGACGTCCTCCGCATGCGAGCTGCTGCAAACTTATGGGAGTGAAGACAGGAGCGTCTGTGACACATCTGTCTCTCTCTCTCTCTCTCTCTCTCTCTCTCTCTCTCTCTCTCTCTCTCTCTCTCTCTCTCTCTCTCTCTCTCTCTCTCTCTCTATGATTCAGGTGAAAGATTGTCTCCATTCAGTAAAGGATGTCAATGTCTCCTTGTGATAAACCAATCAGCCAACAGCTTGATTTGAAGTCACTATGACGTATTTTGCAAATGCTAATACCAAACACCTGGCAGCATGTTGATGAAACAAATAATTATAAGTTGTCAGTTTTAAATGTTTTTTTCTAAGTGGAAAGAACAGTTACTAAATTACCATACCATAAGAAGCAGTACCTCTCTCTGCAGGGACTTGAGGTTGGAATCATCAAGTCCTGCTTTGGATCACAGCATGGACTATGGACTGTTACCAGTTTGCCCACCACTGCCGGGTGCGCTAAAGCAAGCTGTGTGCAGACTCCTCACTCTGACATCTCTCCATTTGTGCTGAGTGTGCATGTGTGTGCTGTATAACTTATTTCCTGCTGAACCGTTCAGAGACAAAAAAATATGTTTGCTGCACTTCATAAACCAACAACTGTTACTCTGTAGATTAAGACTTTAGATTAACATATCAGCTAATAAAATATGATGCATTGTTCATTGTTATTGCCTTTTCACTACCCATCAGTATAGAAGTCATTCAATTACCCAACCTCATCAAAATGCTTCTGCAGCACATAGGAGCCTCTATCTGGGGAAAAAAATGGGCTCACATACATTTGTAGTGATATTATATTCAGATTACAAGTCAATTTGTCTCTTTGTCTTGGTACAGCAAAGTCTAATTTCTCAGAAAACAAGGCAATGCATAGGAAATCATCTACTTAACAAGATTTATAACTTAGAAAGAAACTTAGGCTAGAAATGTGTGGTTTGTATAACTGCTTTTTCCATCCTCAGAGCAAACAATTATATAAAATTAAGACAAATGATCGGCTCCCATTCGTCACCTCCAGCAAGCAGCTGCTAAACTGAAACCTATTATGAAAGCATAGGCATGAATTTCAAGTTAACTTTGCATTTCTGCCTTCAATCAATCTTGCTGCCGCTCAGATTAGACATCTTCAATCTCCCTGGAGAGTTCAAGTGCCCTTGATTCATTTACTTGTCTCTCTTGATTGAACAAACAACAACTGTTGTGTAATCAATAATAAAAAAACAACAACCTACATTTATCCATTATGAAAAAAGAAGTTGCTAAATGTGTTTTGTGTCGTGATTGCATTTTTGGGCGAGTAACTTACAAACAAGGTCATGTAAATGTGGAGCAGGCTGCTGCTAAAAATGCAAGACTCTTTCCCTCGAGAAAAAAGACACAGGAATTAACCTTCAACTGGACATAGAGTCCCCTTGAGCTACAGAGGGATTTATCTGAAGAAACATTGTCAGTCAGCTGCTAAACTTATTCTCCTGATTCTCTGATGATCCCAAACGTGTACATTTACAAACATATGTCAAAAAAGGTTTATGTTATACCAAAAAACATTGTCAGTCTCATGTCTTGTATTTTTTATATAATTAATTTATAATTTAGACTTAATTAATCCCACGAGGGGCAATTCGATCCTAGTGACATGTACAGTATTAATGAAAGGGTCTCAGAGTGAGGGGGCTGCCCACAGCAAGCACTCCAGAGCAGTTTTGGGGTGCCTTGCTCAAGGGCACATCAGCAGTGCTCAGGAGGTATCTGTGCCGGGACTTGAGCCAGCGACCCTCTGTTTCCCAACCCAAGTCCCTACAGACTGAGCCACTGGCTCCCCATTATAATTAGCATATACTCTTCACATAATTTCAACGTTTAGAGTTTGTATGTATTTTATACTACCAATCTTGTTTTAATTAATTGAGTGATAGTGGGAAATCAAAAGACATTCATTTTCCCAGTCAAATGAGTGTTTGAGGACTTATCTTTTTTAGGTGTGTTTGCACTGAAAGAAAAGCACAATATAACACACTGTTAGAATGACTGTTCCAGCTCTTACCTTTTGTGGTATTCCCACATCCCACAAGAAAAATGTTCAGTGGTCCATACCTGTTTGCATGTCGCTTGTTTCAAAATTGAAAATGATGCACCAAAAATTGCACTATTTCAAAGCATGTTTAAAGCCCTTAATAATGGAATTAACATAACAAAAATAGTCCCAACAGGGATGTACATTCAGATATGTCCTTTTCCATTCAATAAAAGCCCATACTGCTACCCAAACAACAAAAACATGAAACACACCATGGCAACCTTCATCTTATCAATGTTCAGCCTATTGTTGGTCCTACTAATTTTAGTTTGTCTTGTCTTGTCACATTGCTACGCCTACAATCTTTATCTTGCTGTTGTTGTTTTGTTGCAATGCTATACCTACATGATACATTTCTTGGCACATTATACTTTGCCTAAAAACGTTAACTTTGGTTGCTAACACCGACAGCAATCTTTAACTTGTAGTCATATTGCTGTTTAGCATTTACCTTGAAGGTGTTCACTGCCTTGCCATACCTAACTGTTATCTTGTTTTCGTCACATTACTGGACCTACCACAGATCAGTTTACATCATGACAGCATACCTATTTTCTATGTGAATGCTTAAACAGCCTTATAGTTAGGAAGTTCTCTGATGAGCCCACCAGCGGGCACTTCCTCTCAGGGATCTCCGAAAAGAGGTTAGTCATAAAACATCTACAGACTTCAAAATCCAGAGCATATTTGCATTTTATATATTGTTTGTGCCGTTTTTGGTTTAAAACGTTTTAATAATAAAACTGTTGTAGATTCATTGAAATAAAAACCTTTTGGAACATTTCAGCAGGCATTTCTCCAACCTTGCACACGAGCGTCTTTACAGTTCCAAAAATATACCATTTGAAATGGAAAATTTTACGCCCACAGTTCCTGTAACATGACATCCATAACCTGCAAAGGGATTCCTCTCTCAGACAACCCACTCAGGCCTGTGATTACTTGTCGGTGTAAGACAAAGAAGAGAGAGACAGACACAGGATCTACAGCTAGTAAGGATTTTCATTCATACCTCCCTCAGTAAAAATCAGTTTGAATACCGAACCCAATTTGAAATCCAACTGGCACGAGCGCAGTTCTGTGCTATTTCTGTCTACACACAAACTAAAATATGTAATCTTTGTGAACATGGATTTGCAGACACTTGCACAAAGACGTGAGCCTTAATAATGCACCCACACCTCATCCTTCCCACATCATTGGTTTAATTTGCAGAAAATGTGAATTTCATGTCTTAATTTAAAGTTTCCTCACA
Organism: Symphodus melops; assembly: GCF_947650265.1. Classification (NCBI taxonomy): domain Eukaryota; kingdom Metazoa; phylum Chordata; class Actinopteri; order Labriformes; family Labridae; genus Symphodus; species Symphodus melops. The sequence goes on along the minus strand of NC_136697.1, from coordinate 20,598,584 downwards.
TATTTTTATTTTTGCGTAGTCATCTCTTTCTACGCCTGTTTGGGGTTGTCTTGTTGGGCTCTGTTTGTGGTCAGTTTAGGATCATGTAACCATTTTGCTTCTTCTTCTTTTTTTTTCTTTTTTTGTAGCACATTTCTCTTTAATTGTGTTTTTTGTGTCTTTTGTGTCCAGTTGAGTCTCATTTGTATCTGTTATGGTTATATTTTGTGTCTGTGGCCAATTTCAGGCCACTTGTTGCAACATTTCAGCTTTTATCATATTAACACAATATATTAAAATTTAACTGATTTATCCTTGGTCACTAAACGATTTGATGTGACCAGAATAGGAACAGAAATGTGAGGGGAGAGACTGGGAGTTGAACTCAGGACCTGTGCGAGGGGGGCCCCAGCTTTTGTGCCCACTCCACCCTCCACACCAAGGCTGTGGCATTTACCATTGTATGCAAATACTGGGAACTATTAGCTAATTTCTGCTCATTAAAAAAATAAATAGACTATTCAGACAAATGTTTTTTTACAGCATAACAGACAAGTCAAGTCAAGTCAAGTTTATTTATATAGCACTGTTCAGACACAAGGCAATTCACAGTGCTTTACAGACATAGAAACATTAAAACATTAAAACAGAGCTTAAGGAAAGAATGCAAAATACTTCATTAAAAGACGGGGATGAAAGTGAAAATACTCGATAAAGGAACAACTGTTAAAACTATCAAAAAAGGAAGAATGTGTTGCAGTAAGGCAGAGAGTATATTTCTAATTGAAAGCCTGAGCGAATAACAGTAGAAACAGACAGAAATACTACAGGTTGAAAATCTGGCTCGAACCTAGTTCAGTGTAACAGCACATCTTAAATTGAGTTAAGCAAAGCCTCATACTATAGTTCCTGTCTGTTCCATCTGTTTTATGTCCATAGCCACAACCTTGAGGCCAGCATGCCAAACTAGTGTAAAAGGACAAGTGAGAGTTAAAGGCCCTGCTAAAGAAAGGAATGTCGCCCATTTTCACAAGTCACATGTATTATTCCTGACATTTAGACGCAGTTCAGGCATTATTTGTGAATACGTTGGTCTAATAAAACCTGAGGCTGAAGTGCTCACCCTTAAATTTTAATGTCAGCAGAGTGTAAAGAGTAGCTTTGCTCTGTGAAAAACCCATTAGCAATGACTGTGTGTGAACAGTATTTAATATGACAACTCAGCTCCACATCTGATGGGTGTATATCTAATCAGAAATCGCTGAAGCAAATGCTTCTTTTACAGCCCGAAGACTAAACAAATGTAAGGTTTCTCCAGCATGTGAAAGTGTGTAGAGTGATGTGCAGAATGTGTAGTGTGCAACATGAGTCTCCATATAAGACTATTTCAAAGCCTATAACAAAGATGTGCAATTATGTTTTCCATAGGACGCAAAAAATATGGCACAATTGTAAACATGTTAACTCGCTAGCAAAATAAGCTGTGAGGAAAGAACAAAGCAGACACAAAAAGGATTCAGATATTGAACATGCATTATGAAAATATCAAGAAACGCCATCAGTGTAAACTAGGACAGGAGTGGGCTAGATGGAGGAACATATCAGCCCGTGAGTGAAAGTAGTTTTGTTGAGCTATACTTTCAAGAATAACTCATAGTCAAAGGATGTAACCCATATTTAAAGGAATTAATGTGACCTATTTCCTCCTAAGACAGATAAAAAATGCATCACTGTATCACTATCTGAACTGTACTCACACCTTAATATTTTAAGCCCTCTTGTTTTAAAACTCTCTTTTTGAGGCCAACTTTCTGAAGTTTGTAAGATATCTTAGACTGTAACCACATTTTACAGGAAGACCTCATGCCACTCATTTTAAAACCTCATATTTCCCTGTTATTATATTTTCATATATGTAAAGTTTGTTTTATAGTTTTTCTTCCCACTTTTGCAAATTCAGCCTGTTTTATGGGGAAACAACTCAAAACAGAGTCACTTTTTAAATTTGTATGACACTATTGTCATGTCCATATGAAAGCTGGGGTAATGTAATTTCAATTAATCTGTCAGTCCACCTTTACATCGATCATTTATTTAAGATTAATATTAATGATTCATAAAATCACAAAAAACATTAAAACATATAAGCTAGTCAATAATGCGACCAGTAATTAAACTAGTTCTGCCACAATAAATAGTGATAAATTGATATAGTTTATGTGCCAATAATTTAATAATATCAATATTATTAAATATCAACCGAAATAACTTACTCTGTGTGTAAGGCTACACACAATGTTTTTGTCCCTTTAGAATAAGAGCGACTGCAGCCATCTACAGGGCCAATAAGGAAAGTAAGATTCAATTATTGATTTAAAATAAGATTTAATTGACGAGCGACTTGAATTTAAAAAAACAGTACTCTTTATTTCAGTCCGGCAGTCACATCGTATGACTATGTGTTAATAAATCATGGCGTTTTAAATCGAACAAAAATAAATATACATCAACCAAGGTTGGAGTTTAGGATTCAGCTGCAGTTTGTCAACACAGTCTGTGGTCAAAACACCTCCCGAAAACAATCCCTCAGTTCATCCACTCTATCATTTCCGATTTCCTGTAACTCTGGGAATTGTAGTCTTTAGCCAAAATGGATCAAACCAATCTATAGACAGTGTGACAATAGTAACAAAAACACGGAACTTACGTGTGTGATACAAAGAGAATTTTGGTATCCTTAAATGTTAAATTTAACTTCATTGATGAAGAATAAAGACAAAAAAATCGAAAATAATCGAGAAGTTTATGTCTCGCGCCCCCCCCCAGTCAGTAAAGAATACAGGCGTCGCTACGCTACCGGTCCTCTTCTCACGTCGGATTACGGTCGAGGCAGCACGCCAGTGAACGCTTATCAAGTCCCAAAACGTCGAAAAAAGCCAAAAGTAAGTTTCGTAAAGATGTGTTTTGTACAACCGAGAATATAGCAAAAGTTTAATGTTTGTAAAAGCTCACAAATGTTGGTAAGTTTTGGAGTTTTCAATCGCCACGTGGTCAACGAACTACAAAGTTGCTGTGGCTGTCAAAAAAAAAACTCTTCTTCCACAACCTAACTTTATTCAATATCTGGTTGACTAAGCAACATAACATGAAACATAAATACAGCACATATTTCTACTTTATTTTAGATCACATAAATTATGCATTTGCCTGACTGAATTTTTGAAAATGGACTTTTAATTTGCTGTCGTCCTTCAATGTCATGTTTTTCTTTTAACTATAAGTCTGCTTTATTGTTTATATTTACTTCATACAAACTTCCTCCAAACTGTATATTTTTGTCATCTAGTTGGTTCGGTTTGTATCGGTATTTTTTTTAGCATTATCTCTTGTTTGTCTTTTGGGCATTAGCTTCCCATCCCAGTTTTCAGAGGTGAGTGTTGATGCTGCCTTTCAGCTGATGCTCTAACACATGCACTGTTTTATGTTTTTTTATTAAATGAAATAACGCAGTTGCCAGTTTATAAGGTACAATTACTCACTTGAAGGTTTATTTTTTGAGTTTAATAGAGATCCTGATTACATTTTGAGATATTCAAACGGTCCTGATAATTGAAAGTGGCATACTGCCTGAAAATGGACCCAAACATCCAGCAACACCAAAGTACAGAGATCAACTCTACTAACACTTTAGAATAAAGTTGATACCCGTACTGCAAATGGTGTGTATATGTATGTGTGTGTATACTGTATGTATATGTACGTGTGTATATATATGCATATATATATATATACACACACACCTCCTGTACTACCAGTGCATCACTTGTGTTTTTAAGTTTAATTTAAAGTGTATGCATATGTTTTGTTTGTTTTATGAAAGGGTGTGTTTTTGTGTGTCTTATGCATTAAAATATAAATAATATTTTTTGGATGTTCTTCTGTTTGCGACACTTTTTTTTTTGTCTGTCTTCCATGAAACTGTTTTGGTGTGTGTGTTTTTTTTTGTTTTTTTTTATTGTTATTTTGAATATCCTATTCCACATTAGGGAGTGAACATTATCCTCCAGCATGCCCAAACAAAGGTGAGCCAGACACTGAAGAGAGGTTGGGTTGGATGCATTATAAAACACATTTAAAGTCGGTGTTTCTTCATTGATTGGGCAAAGCACCTCTCTACTTATGTACCAAACCATACACTGGGGTTTTTTCACCTTTTGTCTTTTAAGTAAAAATGTATTTAAATCCTACCAACATTTCAAAAAGAGAAGTCTGCATTGAGTTTCATACTTAAAAAGACTTTGGAAGAAACACTGCATCACACTAACTAAATACTTGGCCATTTCCACCTGCCATTTGTGTAAGCTTTACATCATAGTCTGTTTGTGCTTTGTTTTATGAAAGTCCAATGTGAGATTGATCAATTAACTGCTTTATTCTTTATGGAGAGGTCCATTTTATTCAGTGTGATCTTCTGTTTATATTTGGGATAAGTTTAAAGGAACAGTGTTTTTAAAAATTATAAGCTTTTTGATCAATCCACAGTCTATTTGCTCGCCTGATCACATTGTCATCTTTTTTTTTTTTTTGCTTCCTTTGATGCATCTAACAAGCACATTTGCTCTTGTGAGGCTCACTTTACACTGAACTAATGCCTTTAGCTTCCACCTGTCGCTTCTTTTCTCTCCTCAATAATCTGACACACAAGTGAATAGAGGAGAGAAAAATGGATCAGTCTTTGCCAAACCCCCAGCAAGGGAGAACCCCTCAGCGCACTGCTGCATCGGTGGGGGCGTTGAGGAAGGGAAATGTTCCCACACTGGAGAGAGGCGTCATCAGTGGGGACAAAGTCCAGTTTGGTAGACCGCAGCGACGTACACGTTTGTCTCATTCTGAGGGCCAGAGCTCTGGAGAGGAGTGCTTGAGCAGGTCGATGGAGGGAAGTGGCTCCTATGGCGAAAGCCCCGTCCATCAGGGCATGCAGGCTGAGGGAATCCGGCACCATCGCAGCAGCTACCAACAAGCTGGGAACAACTACCAACGCAGATTTGCCTCTAATGGCAACGGATCACCGTCTTCCTCTCCCAGAAGTCCGAACACACGAGGCTACATGACCTTCCAGTCCAGCCGCAATCGAGGTCAGCAGCAAGAAGGCCACCCGGTCACCGTGAAGGCCTCAGGCACCCCCCATCGCCAGTACAGTAGAGGCCGCAATCGCACCTCCTCTGAGACCGAACAGGGGGGCAAAGGCAGCAGGGGGCCTACCCAGAGGAAGAGGGGCCTCTCTGAGACGGAAATCAGGCCCAAATGGGACAAGTATGGCAACCTCACAGGGAATGGGAGAGACTTGATGTGTGCTTTCTGGTTTATTGAAATTACCACCATTATTTTTTTTCATGTATTTTGTTTGTATTTGTCGTCTGTCTGCGTTGTTGTTTGGCTTTTTTTCAGTCATCTAACTTTATTTTAATTATCTAACAAAATTTTTTGAGAAGTAAGTTTGTAGAATGACCTTTTTATTATTTGTTCGGACTGCATTTGGAATAACTGAAGCAATCGCAAAATAAACGAGCACCTTTATTCATTCAAATAAGCTTGCAATGCAGCTAACGGGGATTGTGCAAAAACGAAGCTGAATCTCTCCTGTTATTTTGCAATTGTCTAACAGTTGTGTTATTGGTAAGTGCACACCCCTCCCTTTGACCACTAACATACAGCAATGAGCTTTAATGACTACTCTACCAGGTCAGTGTTCAGAATCATACAACCAGGTTGAACTCTGCTGTCACTCAGACAGTGTTGTTAGTTTGCACCAGCCAACCTTTTGTTCTCTAATCCAGACTTTGCAGACAAGGCAACTGTGTTTGACTGACGGAGGAATGTGTAGATGCCTGTCTGCTGCAGTAACCAGTCAGCATATTGAGAAGTGAAGCACATAAACAAGTCTATTTCATTTCTACTTTCAGTTGTTCTGCCATTAATTGACCTTTTAATGACTATATATATATATATATATATATATATATATATATACATATACACATATACACATACACATACACTGTTGGGCATTGTTTGGTCTTGTATCATCTGTGGCTCTGCATGATGGTTCAAGCTGTAAAATAAGTTGTCGTGGTCAAGCATGTAATGCAGTTCTGTCACACTTATATCACTTTGTGCCGGCTGTTACAACTTCATTGCTTTCAGTCGATCTTTTTGCGGGTGTAGATCCATGTCAAGGTTTTTTTTTTTTTTTTTTTTTGTTCTGCTAAACTTCTGACTTCTTCTCTCAGTACCAAAATGAGTGGACTTCAGTGCCTCGCCTCGGAGAACATCTGGTTCGACAAACACCGCTACGATGAAGCAGAGAAGTGCTTCTACGAGGGAGCCAACGGACCCTCCACGCAGCAGCAGCAGGTACAACAAAGCCAGCGATGTTTTTTCTACTCTGGAGCTGGATTCATTTTTTTTCAACCAGACCTGATTTTGTGTTTTTCCAGTTGACCTTCAATTCTGACACTTTTTTTGGTCTCTTGCTGCTTTCTTTCAAGTTATTTACACCTGGTCAGCTCATGCCTCCTTGTCCGTCAGTGGCCTGGTTGGATTAAGTAACAGTTATGTCACCCTCAGGCCCAGCCCAAAGCAACTGTGTACACTCGAGTTAAGCCACTCGATTTAGAAGTGACTCGTCCCAGTGAGAGGGGTCAGGTGGTTTGGCAGCTGTCTCCGCTTCTCAGACTACTCAGGGCAGCAGCAGAGTTTTTTTTTTTAATTTTTTTTTTACAAAGTTCAGAGAAACAATGGAGAAGGAATAGACATAGATCAACTTCAGCTTTAATCAGTCACTTTAGCCAAATCACAAAAGAGCGACTCCTATTTAACCCTTATGATTTGTTTAAAGGCATGTCTGCTATTGCACAAACAAACTATCTTTATTTGGTATCCAAATAATCCACCGATCATGCTGTATAGTGCTCTCAATTTTGCTGGGCTTTTGTCTTTGATCAGAAGTCGTTGAAATCAAATATGTTCACTTATCAGTCCAAAATGTCCTGACGTGGGAAAAGGACAGCTGCACCATGAGTTGCAGGTCAGGTCATGATACTGGGTCGGTGTGCTTTCTGCCCGCTGCCAGAGTGCGTGTAACCTTTCTATTGCAATGTGAGGGCCGAGTTCATAACCCCATAGCGCCCATCTGATATGCTCTAATTCTTCTGTGTACAGTGTAAGGACTACGTTAAATTATTAACAAAACTACAGGAAATCTGGAAGATTTCAGTTGGCTCATCAGTTACTGAGACAATTTATATGAATATGTTCAAAACACAATTTGAGTTCGAGGTAAAGTGAAGAGTTCCCCGAGGTTTAGTAATGGGTCATTCATATTTATTCTGTACATGATGATATAAAGTGGTCGACCTCCAAATGTCTGTTCAAAAAACAGTCAGTGTTTGCGTGTAGGTTTTTATTTTTTCTAAATGTTGGATGTAAATAAATGCATGAAAACAAAATTAACTCTTTTCCACTACATAACCAAGGTCATCTTATATACTGGGTGTATGAGGTGTCCTGCTGTTGTCTGTCTGCATTCTGCTTTGTGTGGTCTCACTGCTTCCACTTCATCAGCACTTTACCCACATATACACCTGCAGGACAGAGAAGTTAGTACCATCCTGCAGGACATGGCTAAATCCAGAAAGAATATCCTGCAGTCCATAAATGGAGTGAGTACTGTGATACAAATGATTTACAGGGAATCCCCTGTGCTGGCAGGACTGTACTCACTAATGTTCATGTACCAGGCCTTAAACAGGGGAAGAGCTGTTTTAACTCGACGTTATCATAAGTTTAGGCGGCACATCCTTCAGGATATACTAGACATGTTTTCCATCCTCACCTCTGCTTGCTTCTGTCTCTAAGCTTCGCTGGGTTTGTCATGACATGAAAAGGATTTGCTTTTAGAGCCTGACCAATAAAAGTTAAAATTATAAAATTCTCTTAAGTAAAAAAAATATATATATCCCTATGTCCCTATCTGCTAACTGATGAATTGGTCAGACTCTGGATGCCAAATTGCTTGCAGTATGAGTGTGGTTATTTTTGCATACACACAAAGAAACAGACCTGTCCACAGCTAGAATTGTTCCTTCTGTCTTAACTGGCTGAAAATAGATGAACAGCGATGCAGTGTGGGGACACCGGTCGTCCAGTGGTTTGTGTGGCGCCCCGTGTTTGGAGGAATTAGTTCTCCATTCTTTTACAACACGATTTTCTGACTCTATCCACGCTTGTATCCCTATTTAAAAAAACAAAAAGCCCAAAAATGACGCAATCCTCAATTCTTGCAAATGTAATATGTGCCACGTCAGCACCCGAGAGGGTTCTCTTCCTCGGTTTATTTTTGATCTCTTAATCACTACTGCTCTGCCTTGGCACAACGTTTGAATATTGACAGATGAAGTTCTAACTTTGAAACTAAACCCTAAACGATACAGTCACTCCCCCTCATTTGTTAGATTTTCTTTGTTGGCCATTATAAAACAGGAGGAACAGTTACTGTGACTAATTTCTTTCTAATCACAAGTATTGTGTTGAAGTAGACAACGTTGGTCTTTCGGTGTTTTTAGCTTCAACTTTTCAAAATGCTGCCCGACTTTATCAAAGCACAAAGAGATGCTCGACCCCAAACAGCTGTCTTAAGTAAGCTAGCAGTGGTTTTCTGGTTCACTCTGTCAGACTGACATCTTTGCTTTGAACACTACAAGTGACCTTTTAAATGAATTAGCTGATTTTCTATCCTTGTTACTGACGACCACCTTTCCACCTGCAACCACTGCTGTTCTTTGTCTTTGTGGTTTTCCACCTTATACCATCATCGCATGCATCGCTGGGTGTAGGTGAAAGCAGCCCTGCAGCCGGCCAAAGGGCGCCAGCAAAAACGGCAGCACCGAAATGTAAGTCCTCGTCAGACCAGGAAACGCTGCATGGCCGAGACAGGAAGTCTGGGTGTGCTCTCTGTGACTGCTGCTACCTGAAGTGAAGTGTGCTACTGATAACCACAGCACTTTTCTCCGTTTGCACCACCCTGCTTCTCCGTTTTTGTTTTTGGTTTTTTTTAAGAGGTCAATGCCACTAACTTGTTAATTTTGGAGTGTAAATTATAGCCTTGAGTACGCTTTTGCTGCAAATTGTGTCCTGGTCATCAGACTTTCATCACCAATTTCCTTCCGTTTTTAAACTTAAAGGGTCATTTTTGACATCTACATCTTACTATAATTCTCATGTTATTTCTTCAAGATGTAATTCACTTGTTGCTCTACAAAAAAAATGCTTTGACATTAAAGGGATACTTCACCCATTTACATGAAGCTGTGTATCATTAGAAACATGGTCGTAGTGTTGAATGGTCGTGAATCCAACCCTCATTTTGCCCTGAGACAAGAAAAATGTGTTTTTCTTTGCTTGAAAGTTTTCTTTATGTGATGCAAAAAGCGTCATATTAAATCACATGAAGAAAACTTTCAAGCAAAGAAAAACATATTTTTCTCGTCTCAGGGCAAAATGAGGGTTGGACTCACAACCATTCAACACTACTACCATGTTTCTAATGATACACAGCTTCATGTAAATGGGTGAAGTATCCCTTTAAGGGAAATACACGATCGCAGACAGTTGCGACTGTCATCATTTGCCCGGCTTTGCACAAACACTGTGATCAAGTTTGTCTTATCCGTACCACTTCTTAATTTGTTTTACCTTTCAAACTTTTCTACTGTTCGGTGAGACGTGTATTTTGATTGTAATGCAACATTTATTTGAGAATGTCACTTCAGTTCTCAACATAATTGTGGTGGGACAGTTTGATTTTTGAATTTGTGTTTCTCAGGTGTTTAAAATGATCAGTTTGTCTGCATGCTAGCCTTTAAACACAGGAAGTTAATTTTAACTCCAGCATTGTGTGTGAGTGAAGTGTATCCAAATAATTATTTTTCTGTCATGAATTAAAGCTCTGCATGTTTTTTTTTTTTTGCCTGCTTCCTCCCTCCAGGCTTGGAGTGATTCTTTAACTTTTGACATTTAATCCCCGACCAGCAGCAGCAACGCTTGCTAATAACCGTGTTGATCTTTCCGCAGTCGTCCTCACACGGAGGAGACCAGGAGCTGGTCACACGTATGAAGAGCATGGAGCTGGAGAACCAGGCTCTGCACAATGGTGTGTAAAAGTGTGTGGAGTTGATCACGTCTTGCCAAAGCTTGTTCTTACTTGTCGCGCAGTAGTATTCATCCATTCTTTAACTTTCCATCAGTGGTGGAGAGCATGAGAGCAGCCCTGCAGAAGTTGGAGTCCAGAGTGGCGCTGCTTGAAAAGACCCCTGCAGCAGCAGCCGTCCCATCTGCCAAGGTGAAGAAGAAGGAATACGATTTTTTGAAGATGCAGCCATTACTAAATCTTCTGTCATTATATGATCTCTTAAAATGGGCGTGGCACACTTGTCTTGAGGGATCATGGTTGAAAGTGTCTCATTTCCTCTGTAATGAAATCTAATGCTAACATTAACAGTTTTTTAATGAGCCTTGAAGAAATAAAACTTTTTTTTTTAACAAGTTAATTTCGTTACACCAGGAAATTGTATGAAATGCAGTTCGAGATGACACCGACAAAAAAAATGTCGCTCTTTGTTAATATCTGACTCACTGTAGTTCACACACGCCCTTTGGCCTCCTGCTTTCACACACGCCTGTTGAATCCCGTCTTTTCCCCATTGGTTTGAGCAGGCCGCTCCAGTCCAACAGGTGAACGGTGATGATGCTGATGACGACGACGACGATGACGTGGACTTGTTCGGCAGCGATGACGATGAGGAGGCAGAGCGCCTCAAACAGGAGCGCATTGACGCCTACGCGGCCAAGAAGGCCAAGAAACCCACACTCATCGCCAAGTCATCCATCCTGCTGGACGTCAAGCCCGTACGTGTCAAACACTTCAGTTTAGCATTTGTTTAATGAGCTGGTTCCATTATGGAGCTGTTCACAAACTGAATGAGAAACCCCATGTGTGTGTAAACATGCAATGTTTGATTGAGAACAAATGTCCAAGTCTTGCTGCAAACTGAATGATCCTGTACTCAGCTGTAAGAGTTACTATGTTTGTCCTTGTCTCTGTTTCTTCAGTGGGACGATGAGACTGACATGGCCAAGCTGGAGGAGTGTGTGCGCACGGTGCAGATGGACGGGCTCCTGTGGGGAGCATCCAAACTGGTGCCCGTCGGCTACGGAATCAAGAAGCTGCAGATCAACTGTGTGGTGGAGGACGACAAAGTGGGCACAGACATCCTGGAGGAGGAGATCACCAAGTTTGAGGACTTTGTGAGTAACGACAGGATGCATAATTTAAGGCTTGGTTTGCCCGAACAGGAAAACCGTTTTTTCACTAAACCTCACAGGGAATGACGCCAGGTCGAGCTCGGATTATATCTGCTGAGCTTTCAACACATCAGTGTTCTGAGTCATTTTCCAGTGCAGCCAGCACCACTGATGACATCCCAGTCCCTTTGACTGGATTTGATATGAAGGCAAACGCGTTTCTCTCACACACGTCTCTGAACACACTGAAAAGAAAAGGAACAGGAACCTTGTTCTCACGATTAATGCCTGAGCACGTAATTCTCTGCAGAGCGTGGGATTGTTATTTTCTGCTTTTCTTTTTTCTATTAGAGGATTACACAAACAAGATAAGGCATGTGAATTAAAAGGCTTTAGCGCTGTTGCTAGGTGAAATCCGTTCAGGTACTTAAGATGTCCCTGTGCCCAGTCTTTGTGATGAACTAAGCCCACAGTGCACTGAGATTCATCTTAATGTGGATCGGACCAGGATGCAAGTTTCCAAAATCTTTTCCTTAAATAGTTGAGAAAGGAGATGGTTCTGAATTTGTGCGTTGTGAATACTTTATTAAAGATTTACAATTAAAATGGAGTTATCAATAGTTAATGTTTTAACATCATAAATATTTGCTATTCTTTTCTGTCTCTGCAGGTCCAGAGTGTAGATGTCGCTGCCTTCAATAAGATCTAAGCTCCGCCTCTTTACCCGCTCCACCAAAGTGTCACTGCTCTCTGCTTGCACGGTTAATAAAATGAAACGTTTTGAGCACAGAAACCTGGCTCTGCTTCATTCTTTCTCTTAACCTGTGCTTTAAAGGTATGTTAAGCACTTTCCCCTGTGATGACGTGGAGGTCATTTTGACATTTATAGAGCGCACAGCTGCAGCGTAGAGCCCAACCCCACCCAGAAACCTGGGTAAACGGGCTGTGTGAACGTCGCTTTGACTTTATGGAGCAAAACCATTGTATCAGAAACATTATATACAGCCAAAGTCCCAGCCCGGAAGTCTAAAAACAATCCTATCCTGCTGCTGCTTGGAGCAGTGATGGCCACACTCTCTTTATTGTGTTGAAACGAACACGCTGACGGGGAGCAGTCCAGGCTCCAGGATTTGGAATTGTGTCCGAGCTTGCAGTCGCTCCCTCCTCCGCTCCGGTTCATGTTTTTGTAGCAGACACCGATTGAAACCCCTCCCTTACCGGTCCATTCCACCTCCCAGTAGCAGCGTCCAGCCATCCCGGCTCTGCACAACACCTGAGCCCAGCTGCTGAAGCGCTGCGGGTGCTCCGGGTACGGCTGAGGCTCTAAACGTGTGGTCACTCCTCTATGACCATTGAAGAAGGAGAGATAAGGGTTGGCTGTGCTCGGGTCGAAGGTGACGTCATTGTAATCTGGAGAGAGTAAATGCACATTGTCAAACACTGAGGTTGGGGTTCTAAGAGATAGATGTTAAATTCATCAAAAATGTTCTCACATTGTAGGAAATCAGCTCTCGTCTTCGGTTCCGAGTTGTAGGAATGATCTGCGTCTTTGGCTGTTTGACAGATGAGAGGACAAACATTAAACGCACCAGAAAAGTCAAGAGGATCAAACTTGTATGATTATCATCCGCTCTTTGTTTCATGAAATAAAACGCTTTGTCCCTTTTTGAAGTGTTATAAAAACTCTGACATTAAAGGGGTCTGCCAAGCGAGCGACCTGCAGGTTCCAATCTGATCTGTGGCTCCTTTACAGTCTCTCTGTGTCTCTCTCATTTCCAACTATCCTCTGTCCTAGCTCTAAAAAAAGAGGCATAAAAAGACCAAAAATAAACCTTAAAAAAGGAAAAAAGAATAACTAAGAAGTACCACTGATCAAAGTCAGTCAGCCTTTGTAAAAACTGAGCCCTGAAGTCAGATGTGCTGTTGCATAATAGTAGCTGCTCCATTGTGAATGTAAGAGGTGAAAGCTTGCATACCTTTAGTTCTTTCAGAGTTGATTTGATTGTTTGTTTCCTTCAGGGAAATCACTGGGAAAGCAATTCATGAGTAAATACTTTAAATATTTTGAAAAACAAAATGAAATGGTCTTTAAGGGAATGAGTTAAAAAGAGAGAAGGACCTTTCTCAGAGATTCTGTTGAAGTCTTTCTCAAGTGTTTCATCCAGACCGTCTTTGAGGTCAGCCAGAGCTCCTCTCATGGTTTTATACATAAGATACTGAAGACTGTCAGTGTTGGGCATCTCCACAGACTTTACAGGGAAGTAAAGAGACTTGCACTTCTGCAGCAAAGAACAATAAAACAAAATCAGTCCAAATGATTTAAATGTAAGGGCAACAGCTGTGACAAGCAGGAAGATATTGCCAAAAATATTGCTTTCTCAAAATAATTGCCTACGTCATTTTTTCAAGTGTTTCAGGAAACAAAAAAACAGAGCCAGTTTAACGGAGATTATAGGCAGCTTAATAAGGAGTAGATTTAGGCAAAAAAAAAAAATCATGACTTAGGCAATTATTTTAGGAGGGTGACAATATGAGAAGTTCACTCTGCATTTAAACATCCTGTTAACTGGATCTGCTAAGAGTAACATTGAAGATATAAGACGACTTTGACAAGCTTTAAATTCCACCACTTATCTTAAAAATAACATGCTTAGACAATCCATCCTGTAAGGAACATTTAAAAACAGTTCATGTAGAATTTAAAGCTTAAAAAGTTAGAAATTGACTAAAATTATAAATTAATCAATCAATATGCAGTTATAAAAAAGTAATATGGGGTTAAAGGTCAGACGCCACATATTTTTAAAAAAATCTCAATTCATCATTATTTGCACTCAGAATTCACCAAAGATAACCCAAAAAAGTCTTGTTACATTAAAAAAAAAATGTAGGATTACATTTTAAGATTTCCCTCTACATGCTTCAAATAAAAAAACTGGAGATGTCATTGGAGTCACATTTGAAGCAGTTGATATTCTTTGTTTTGTTTATTTTGTGGTTTATTTGATTGAACCTTTCATTCCAGCAGGCTCAGTTATCTGTCGTTCCGTACCTGCAGGAAGCGGAGGTGGTCCTCAGTGCGACAGAGCTTCTCCAGCTCAGCGTCGCTCCTCCTCAGCTCCACCGTCTCCCTCTGGATCTTCTCCAGCAGCTCCTCAGCCTGACTGACAGCCGCTCTCTGCTGCCCTCTGATCTGCTCCTTCACCTCGCTGCTCTGCTTCTCTATGGAGCGGATCAGCTTTGAGAAAATCCTCTCGCTCTCTTCCACCACTGCCTCTGTGGAGTGCTGTGGAAGATAACAGGGTTTTTTTTTTCCCTTTTGGAAGCAATCACACACATCCAACTTTGACTCTGTAACAACAATATACTGAGTTGCTAGTAAACTGTAAAGCAACTCACCTTTATGTATTTGACAACATATCGGAGTTCCTTCTCTGCATCCTTGATTTTCTGCAGCGACTTCAAAGAACATTCCTGGAGTTTTTTCTAGGAAAGGTACAAAAGATGAATATCACACAGTGCGCTCCCTCAGGCTTCAAATCTCAAGTGGAAAGTTTTGATTTTACAATCAAAAGGATTGCACTGGAAGGCTTTGCTCTTTCAGTCCAAACTTTTAACACAGTGACATCAGAGCCCAACATATCAGTACAAGACCAGATTTTAGACTTTCTGTGATCTTTCTGTGATCTAATCATGTAAAGCACTTTGTGCTACTTTTAAAGTATGAAAGGCGCTTTATAAATAAAGATTGATTTGATTTGATTTGATTTTCAATAATTTGAAGTACTGAAGCCTGAAGTCCAGTTTATAAGAACACCAGGCACATTATTTATGGATATATTTTGTGTTGCTGCTCAATGCTTTATTAATCTATCTTCTGGTACTACAGTAAGCTATTATAGCATGTTATCTTACATTTATTTTGTGAAGTGCAGAAAACAAAGTCAATAGTCTGGATGTTCTCATTTAAGTCTACTGTAGTAGTTTCAGGTCAGAGTCAGCGTCAGACTCTGGGTACATTTGCACGTCTGTATACTGATAATATGTGAAACATTAGAGGGTCAGTTGTCTAGTCAATTGTTTGGTTTGCTGATTTGTCCCTGGATTATCAACACAGTCAGCATTTGGACCTTGAACACATGCTGTGACACAGATAATAAAGGCTCATTGGTGTACTTTTGAAGGCAGAGTGTTGAACCACAATTGGCACCACTTCTCAGGGTCATAACAGTCTAATCTAAACACACAAACTTCAAACATACCACTGAGGTTTGGACTTCCAGGAGTCACTGCTTGCTTCCTTGCTCTTGTGTTTGTTTGTTTTGTTTTGTTTTTTCTTTTTTTGCATTTACCAACAAAAAAAGTTGCTGACCTTACCATACTGGTTTCAGGTTGTAACCACTCATTATTATTTATTGAATTTTATTTTATTGAAGCCTTTCAAGAGAAAGGAAATAAGCACATTTACAGGAATATAAAGCCATTCTTTGAATAAAATAAAGTGCCTGAAAACCAAACTCAAATGCTTCAATTCAGCAAGTCAGTTGTTTAAACATAATAACACCCATATTTAGTGTCAATCAACTTTATGGTCAAATCACAGCATGATCTGTTGTTGTATTTGCAATGTTTGTAATATGTTTGAATGTCATGAATATGTGATTCAATGAAACCCTGTCAGTCCTATGTTAAGTTGAAACAAGCCCAGACAGCATGAATGAAAACCCATGATGATGTCACAGTGATGTCATGAAGGTTATATTGTCAATCTTTATGAAGATCCTTTTCAGCCCCATAACCCAACATGAACGAGTAACTTTTTAT
This sequence comes from Symphodus melops, assembly GCF_947650265.1. Taxonomy (NCBI): domain Eukaryota; kingdom Metazoa; phylum Chordata; class Actinopteri; order Labriformes; family Labridae; genus Symphodus; species Symphodus melops. Next base: position 20,582,420 of record NC_136697.1, on the reverse strand, counting down.
GTTTTACTTTTTTTTCTCCACACTTTCCATTTGTCATTTTAAAACACGTCTGAGTGTTTCTAGCAGAACATTAACTATTTAAAATGCTTGACAAACAAGCAAACTCACCTGTCGTGCTGCTCTCTCGTCCACCACTGTGACTGCATCGTGGCCCTTGTGTCTCCCTTTCAGACACTGTGAACACACACACTGCTGGTCAGTGCGACAGTACAGCCTCAGCAGCTTATCATGCTGGGGACACAGCTTGTCCCTCAGCTGGTCTGAAGCTGGGATCATCATGTGTGCCTTCCCATGAAAGCGCTCTTCATGGACTCTCAGGTGAGCCCCACAGTACGACTCCAAACACACAAGGCAAGACTGAAGAGCTTTGGTTTTCCTCACTGTGCACTCGCTGCACTTCACCTCCTCTGCTTTGGACACGTTTTGAGATGCGATTTGAAATCCAGACTGCTGTAACTTTTCCACCACTTCACCCAGGACGGTGTTTCTGCTCAGCAGAGGTCTGGGATTGAACACCTGTCTGCACTGAGGGCAGCTGTAGTGTCCCTTCTGTTTGGCTCTGTTCCAGTAGTCTTCAATGCAGTCCAGGCAGTAGCTGTGTCCACACGGGATTGTCACCGGGTCTCTCAAAATCTCAAGACACACGGAACAACAAAACTGGTCTTCTTCCACGGAAATAGTTGCCGCTGCCATTTCTTACAGACGCTCTGAACACAAACTGGCAGGAACAAAGATGGGCGTGTCTCTCAGGTGTGATCGTAACAGCTTCTCTGGTTTCACCTGCTGCTGCACCCGGAGGCCTCCAATCACAGCCATTAAACCAGGAAATAGGCTGCTCCAGAAGAGGTGCAAACAAGCCCCTATTGACACACCTCTTCTAGGTATACATACCCGTGTGTATTCGTAGCGCAATGAAATATGATCCCACCCCCAAGCAAATAAACTCCATGACTGAGAAACATTGGTTTGTGTAAGCTTATGGTTTTTTTTTTATTTAATGTTTGCATTTCACAAATCACAATATATTAGCACACATCCATGAAGCAAATTATTCTCGGTTTGGTTAAAAGACAAATGACAATACTTTTTTAAAAGAACTTAAACAATAAGAAATGTAAAGGCAAGTTGCTTAAAAATAGTAGTAGAGTCCTACTTTGAGCTACTAAATACTTAAAGTTAATGGGATCTGCAGTGACTGAAAACAAAAAATGTTCATTAACGGCAAAAGGTGAATTAAAAATAATTAACTACTCCTCAATGTTGGTGCAGTTCCGTGAGAGGATAAGCTAAAGACATTCAGCTCATGTTGATGTCCTCTATATGTCTATTTCCTCCTGGGGTGAGCACGTCGCTGCAAGTGTCTCTGTCTGGTTCCTGAGGAGAATTTCGAGCCTGAGGATTAAAACAAATAAAATATTAAACCACTGAGGCAGCAAGAAAAGGTGAAAGAACACTTTTTTACTCATTTAAAAACACAGCCACAGGACTGTGTTAAATAAAACAAATACAATGTAACGTGGTTCAATCCGAGCCGCCAAATAAAAAAACATTTTTAAAAAAGGATTTGACGTTGTGAAGTAGCAAGGGATTGTGGGAGTTGTTTTCTTTGTTGTTAAACAACCATCATTTGTCCGATGTGAGGCAGAAATCAAGTTCATGGGGGGGTGAGGGGAAATATATTCCATGTTAATAACATTTTGTCAATGCAAGTATTGTTTACTGAACATAACTCAGGAGATTCTCTCGTTTCTTTGGAGGGCAGGCGTCTAAATCAAACGCACTGTGGACTTGGAGAAACAAGTGGGAAATTGTAATTCTACAACTCAAACAAGAGTCTTTAAAACAGGTCGAGTTATTTTGAACACTTTGTTTCTGTAATAATAAGTAACCTGTTTGCAGTGCTTTGACCACAGTCCTAAAGGGATGCTCTTAGTCTTAGACGCCACCAGATGTCACTCTCTTTGTAACGTTCCCTTCACAGTAATCTCAAACTGGATATGCTCTGATCTGTGTGTCACAACAGATCAATACTAGAAGCATTGATATAGTTTTATTGTTGTTGATTTTCTCTAAAATCTCAGTTAGTATGTTAGCACATACATTCGTTTAGTAAATAATGGCTCGATTTACCAAACGGTGAGAAGGTGAAGGCGGGTGCACAGGGTCCTGGGTTGAGCAAAGGGTTGAAAAGGTTGACAGGACTTTGGTCTAAGCCAGCTGGAGGGACGACTGGAAACACAAAGACAACAAACACAGTTACTGCAGAGTCTCTGCGGTCCAGAAACTGCAGCCCTGTCACACCTCCACTTGTGCACAATCAGCAGACTTTCAGTGAAAAACAAACAAGTTGACACAGGGGTTTGTGCTGCGTGGGAATGTGAGCTGATGGGAGTCAAAAGCAAACAAACATATAAAAAGGTGTCAGACTTTTAACATTATCACATATTAGACTATCAAAATAGAACAAACGTCAAGGTAAACCAAGAGGCCGGCACCTTTTTTTAAGGGTGCATTCAGTTCATTAATAGTGAGTTTTATTACTTTCCAGCTGTAACTCCTAAACATATGACAGATGAATCCTTCAGCACAGCCTGGACACAGAGCATCAAATCATTAAATATCACGATAGATCAGATTTCTTGAACAGTAGCGTCACACACAGTATCTTCCCATCAGACTTAACTAAAACTGCATTAAACATTTTACGACTTATACTGAAACTAATAACATCCTGAAGGAAATGTCAATCTAAACAGAATACATGAATCTCTAAGATGTGTTTGAGTAGTAGAGGTCACTTCTTTCCCCTCCTCCCCTCTGCCGTCTTCCCAATCACATCCAGGAAGTGCTGATAACTGGAGATATCGTGAGTCCGAGGAGGTGAAACTTCTGTTCTTTTTTTTATTTTTATTTAATGAAACCTGTATTTAAAGTTTTCCTTTTGTGAGTGTTTTATCCACTTGTTTTAATCAAAGATGAGCATAAACAGGTTTTTATAAACTCACCTTGTGTTGCTTCCATTTGCTCGGCTAATGCCCCTTCACTGGGCTGTGTTGTGTCGAGCTGTATAGCAGCACCCTGAGGACCGACTATTACTACATCTCTCACTGCAGAAGACACAAACACAACATCACATGAACAAGAGCTGACGGGATAGTTTATAGTTTATGAATATCTGTGCGTACCTCTCTCGTAGATGCTCACAAACCCTCCCTGGCAGACCTCCTGGAGTAGCCCTTTAAAGTCCGACACAGCTGTCATGACTGGGCCGAAGGTGAGGTTGGGGTCAACGCTGACTGAAGGAAGAGCTGACAGTGTAGGCGGAGCAAGGAGAGACTGACAACTCTGGAGGGACAAAGAGTGAGCAAGGGTTTGAAATGTTTGAGGTGAAACTCCCCCTGGAGGGGGAACAATAACAAAACATCAATCTGAGAGGTTATTACCTGGAGGAAATGGATTTGGTCATCGGTGTGGGAAAGTTTGTCCAGCTCAGCCTTGTTCTTCTTCAGCTCAGCAATCTCCTTCTGGATCTTCTCCAGCAGCTGCTCCGCTTGACTGACAGCCGTCTTCTCCTGGGCTTTGATCAGCTCTCTCACCTCGAAACGCTTCAGCTCAATCGAGCGGATCAGTTCGGTGAAGACGGCGTCGCTCTCCTCTGATGCTGCCCGGGCGGAACGCTGTCGGGAGACAAAAAGAGGCAGACAGCCGGGGACGGTATGATTAAATAGTTAATTATGAACGAGTGAAAGGAAGAGAGAAACCCTGGTGAATGTTCCTTTCCTATAAAGCTTCTGGTTAGGGCTGGCTTAGGTCTACTCTTAGTTATGCTGCTGTATGCTTAGTCTATCAGGTCCCCTGGCAGTCCAAGCCTACATGGTAAGTTGCTCTTACATGGCGGCTCTCCTTCTCTGGCAGGTTTCATGGCGGTTGTCATTAATATTAACAGTACTGTCTTTTGCATGCTCTTTTGTAAAGTGTCTTGGGATGAACTGGCCCTATGCAAATAAACACTGATTGATTGACTTATGTATCACCATGTTGTTGTTGTTTGTACTTACAATGAGGGAGAAGATGGCTTGTCTCAGGTCCTGAGCTTCCTTTTCCCTTTGATGAATTTTCAGCTGGGAGCTTTGCTTCATGTCACCAAGCTGTTTCTGAAAGAACACATCATAAAAAAAAAAGGTCAACTCAAGTCACTTACATCACGTCAGTATGGCTCTGAAAGAAACTGAATGTATTTCCACTAAGTAGACAGTGAAGTCACACACCTTGAAGTCTTACTACAGTATGTGCAGTCATGAGAACGGTGCGTAAACCTCGACTGTGTAATATTACCCATGACTTTATGCTACTAATCATGACTGGTCCTCCTTTTTATATCGTTCAGTCTTGTCAGATTTGCTCTCACTGTGTCATTGTCTGCTCTGTTTATGTTTTCTATAGAAAGTAGAGAAGAAGACTTTGTGTTTTACTTGACTAGTGCAGTAACTGATCTATTCTGATTAAAATGTAGATAGCTCCACTTGAGTTGCGTTTGATACCTAAGTTCAAAATTGATAGAAAACACATAATAGTGTAATAACAATGATTTCTGATCGTTTACCAGCTACTTCAGTTTTAGCTTGCATCAGGCTGTTATTGTAACTTCATCATTTACCTGACATCAAGCTCTCAGACTGGTGAATCGACCGGCACAGTCATGATACCCCTTACTATTATTTAGGCAGTATCAGAGGCCAGAGTTAACAGGACATAGCGTACTGTGGTGACTTTGCTTTACCAACCATACCGCAAAACTAACTTCATCATCAAATACACATTTTAAATAGTTAAAAGGAAAAACACTAAATTGTTAAGCTGATGACAAAACCAAGGAATCCGTTCACCTGTCCTCTTCAAAAAATACATTTTGGTAGCACTTCATGGGATAATTTGGAAATCATATATTGTCTATAAAAATGTGCTGCACAAAAAAAAGTTGTCTGAAATGTGGCAGAAGAAGAAAGAAGAAAGAAGAAAGAAGAAGAAGGATTAAAAGGAGTCAAGAGGTAGGCCTATCACAGAGGTGTATACACTAATGTGTGCTGCCTTTGTTTTGAGGCTTTCAGATGATCCGATCACCTGTCTCTGTTGGATCTCAGTCTCAGCCAGCACCGTGTCGTGTCCTCTGTGCTCGTCCGTCAGACACAGGTAGCAGATGCACTGTTTGTCCGTGCGACAGTAAACCTCCAGCAGTTTGTCGTGTCGGCCACAGATCGTCTCCTGCAGCCTTTTGGAGGCCGACACCAGCTTGTGTTTCTTAAAAGCAGCAGACTCGTAGTGTGGCTGGAGGTGGACGTCGCAGTAGGAGGCCAGACACACCAGACAAGACTTCACAGCTTTGTTTTTCCTCCCCGTGCACACGTCGCACTCCACGTCGTCCGCCTCGGCGAAGCTTTGCTGGACGGGTTTCGAGGCCTCTTGTAGTCCAGTCTTTTTGAACTTGTCCACCACGTCGGCCAGCATTGTGTTTCTGGCGAGCAGCGGCCTCGGGTTAAAGTTCTGCCTGCACTGCGGGCAGACGAAGATCCCCAGGTAGTCATCCTGGTCCCAGTAGTTCTGAATACAGCCCGAGCAGTAACTGTGTCCACACGGGATGGTCACCGGGTCCTTCAGCACGTCCAGACATATCGAGCAGTTAAACTGGTCTTTGTCCAGAACCAGTCCGGAATGAGCCATGGTCCAAACACGGCAAAAAAAGGACAAAGAAAAAAGGACCGAAAACACGGGAATGCTAAACTACTACTGACAGACAGCTGCTGTTTTGTTTACGGGAAGTAAAGTCTAGGGGCGTGGTCAGTGATACGTCACAGGAAACGCTGACAGGGATTTAATTTTTAAAACATAAAAAAAAAAAAAACATTTTAATTTCGGCTTAATATTTTTTCTATTAATAATGGAAATGTATTTAGAGTATAAACATAATTACAGTGGTGGATGATTTTTATTTTATTTTGGGCAATTCTTTAAACAATGACAAGAGTGAAACAATTGTGTGAATATTCCGCTTAAAGACTCAAAATAACATCACTAGACGTGTATTGTGTTTCACACAATAACATAAAAACCAATGGTGGAAGAATATCAGACTCATTTAGTGTTTAAACACATTTCCTTAATTTATATTTTAAAAAAAGCTCTTCAGACTTTTAGTTTGTTTTTATAGATAACATTTTTCGTCATTGTGCTTTCTTTTGAGGCATCAAATGATGGTTTAGAAAAAAGGTATTATGAACAAAATGCACTTAGTTTGTACCAACATTAGGGGTAACACAACATTAATACTAAACTCAGTGAGTGCTGTAGATTTAATGTTCTCCATACAAAAATCGCTGATGAAGATACTGCTCATCATACACATGTTCTATTCTCTAATAATCCAAGTGTGCTCACTGCTTTCATATCAATCAGACACATTTCCTTTGTAAGATAGGAAAGTAGAAAATAGAAAGCATTGTAAAAGTACAAACCTGAAGATGTTAAGTCGCCAATTTAAGAAAAGGAAGACACGTCTACACTGAATTAATTATAACATTTTGACTAAATGTTCTTTTGCAGACAAACCTCAGGCCATTATTTAACTTCTTGTAGCATGATAGTGGCTTTAAGCATACAGTCTTGCTGCCAATGTTCAACTTCACCTATGTAAGTAATGAATATCCACCTCTAATTTTAACAAATATATTTATATAGATGTAGTATATTTATATTAATAGCATAGTAACACAACTATGTTCCAGTTTGACGAGCATTGAGAAACAAAAAAACACTCTTACAGTATTTGTTAGTTTGTATTAGGATCTCTTCCAGCAGTTTGTTTAGAGTAAACATGTCTTTAAGTTTGTGGAGGGTTCGTTACATACTTAACATCAGTCACTAAAAAAAAACAAATATCCTGCAGCATCAGTGAGCTGTAAGTACACATACTGGTCAATTGGACTACACACTACTAAAAAAAACATCAATGAGTCACAGTTTTCAATACATTTTTAATTTAAAATGCTTTTGAATAATTAACAGACACAATAATAGTATTTGGTACATTAACCCTTTACAATAAAACATAAATAACTTAAATGTAAAATAAAAGGACAACAGCTGTCAGTAAACAAAAATAACTGAACAGAATGTTTTTACAAGTGCCATTCAAGACATAAATAACAAGCAAGACGTACATGTTTTAGGAATTGATTTCTTTCCATCTTACTTCAGAACAATACATTACTTTGGTCACAAACTAAAGCTTTGCAGCATTAAAGGGAAGCTTCTCGATTTAAAAAGGCTCTCTCTCAATAAATTAATCCAGCATAAGCGCTTATTGTGCGTTGAAGTTTCAAAATAGCAGCCAGCAACTTCTGATAACATTTTCCTGTCGCGTCAGGATTCAAGGATGTTTACACCCGATTCTAATGAAGAAGCCTCCCCTTTAAATGCAGCATCATTAATTCAGTAAAACAACACCGAACTGATAAATAATCCCTTCAAATCAAATAATAGCTTTCAGATTGTTGACAAGAGTTCATTAGGTGTACTTAGTTGGGCTGCTTTGTGTGGAATGCGATTGGAAGATTAAAATGATAGTCAGAACACGTTCATGGTTTTCATTCAGGTATTGCATCACGCCTACTTTTTTCCCATAGAAAGTTATAATTCTTTAAAATTGGAATCTACGGCTAATCAAGGCAAACAGGCACAAAAATATACCTCTGTTTTAACACATGCATTGATGTCAGTGGAAGGTTAAGTTCTGCTCTACATGCTAGACTAAAGTTAGAAGATTTCGCTAAATGAGATTGAAAGCCGGTCTATTCACACTCAACTGCAGAAATAAGCGTCACAGATATAACTACAGTATCGATAGCTTTCTTCAGTGTAAACGACTTTCAAAATGATCCCAGTGCATTCGTATGGAGCGTTTTAAAACATGGAATAAATTCAAAGTTCAAGTGTTTCGTATTCAGCTGTCCTCAGTTCAGTATTTCTGTTGACGTCATACAAGAAAAACCACAGCAGGTAAAACGGAGATAAATGGACTCTGTTATGTCACCTAAACACTCTCTATGATGTTTTAACTGTTTGTGTGCGTGTATGTATTTCATATGTGGACGTGCAATTCAAAAGATATGGGTCTACACTCGTGGTGCGGCTTCACTTGTTCTTCTCTTCCAGTCCGCTCTCGGCTCTCAGAGCCTGGCTGCTGGCTGAGATGTAGTTGATCCAGTGTTTCAGGTCCTCTGGAAACTTAGGGCACTCGATCTGCACACAAACAAATGCAGAATAAAGACAAAGTCTGCAGCTGAAACAATCAGCAACTAAGAGACATTTTTTGTACAATCATCAATCAAGAGAGATTTTAAAGTGCAGGGTAGAAAATGACTGAGCCAGTTTACCAAAAAGGAGGATTTGATGCGTCCCTAGATCTCGTGTGATAAAATACTTTCTGTTCTAACTGACATAACAAACCTTCTGATAAATATTTTCTCACTACTTCATAAAGTAAGGAGGGGAAAACTTCATTTAAAGCAATGTTGCTTCCTATATTGAATATGTGCTTTTTGTCCATGTCTTACTCACCTTCCTTTTGCAGATATACTCGATGATGGTCTCTGGGCTGGAGCGAACCATATTCTGCCTGCAGAGCATAACAGCAGAGACAAATCCATCTCTCTTGGACACAAAGCGCTGCTCCAAATAAAATGCCTTCTCGTCCCATCCCAGTATTTTGGTCCGGATCTCAAAAGCCTCTCGGAAAGCAAGGGAGCGTCGGTATCGTATAGTGGAGGCCCCAACTACCATTTTGGCCCCCAGTTTGCGCGAGGCCATGAACAGCCCGTTTCTCATGTAATGGTGAAAGCGTGCAAAGTCACACTCCCTCAGATATCGGGAGTTGTTCATGTGGCCCATGTAGTCCAAATCGTGGGGGAGGACCATTCCTTCGATGCTTTGCTCAGCTAGAATGTCCGGTATCCTGGGTTGGAACCAAGCCTCGACAAAGACATGGACACCACGCAGGAAATACCACACATCCAGACTGCAGAACAGCAGGAGGAGGGCACCCAGGACCAGCAGCAGCATCTCTCTGAAACAACAGTCCCAGTGAGAGTGAACAAAAAACAACATGCTCATCCAATTTGATTTTGGTGTTAATAAAACACAATACAAATAACATGTGACATACAGAGCAGAGTTGGAGGCTTCCTACATTTAAATCATTTTGAACATATGCTTGTACAGATAAATGAAGACCTCTCCACACACTGTCAAATAAAAAGCTGCTTTGACCTCTTCAATGTCAGTGTAGCTTTACAAAATAAACAAAGAGGTTCATGTTTTTTCGCTCGCTATCATTGTATTTAATCTAAACATACAGAAGGACTACAATCCTGATAATTTCTTTCAACCTTGAGTCCATCAGGCAGAGAAACGCTGTGACAGCCAGAAACCTGTTAGCTTAGCTGTTAGCTGCCAGCAGCTGGTGGCCTTGGAAGAATACAAACCAAACTCGTTACAGCCGATGTTGTTACTCTAAGTTTCCGCGCATTCTAACAGTGAATTAATATCATTGATACTGCAGGGTTATTTATTACTTCCATGCCTGTAAAACTTACTGTGCGTTCAGAAGATAGCGCTACCATGAGATGCGCTGTAACTTGAAGAAACCGGTAGAATGAATGAGAATGACTTCCGGGTGTGTGACGACATGAGACGCGTCTTCTCTTCTTCTGTGAGTTTTAGCAGCGACGGGTGCACTCGTGTTTTTCTGCTGGCGCCACGTGGTGGACTCAGTTTAGTCCTACGGTCACTTAAACCTCTTTTCTCACAGTACATACTTTCATTAAATATTCAATGCAAATTGTGTAATTTCACAAATGTAATTTATCACAGCTGAAGTCTTACTGGTGGGATAGTCAATATGTCTATACCATAGACTAAACACTTGATGGACTTTCATAGTGTGTGCTGAATTAACACGATGAATGTATTTTTTTGATAAACATATTCTTGAAAACCCAACCTTGTGCAAAATGCACTTCTAATGTTATTTTAATAAATCCAGTACTTTCAGATTACAGACAATGTATTTTCCAGTTCTTAACCAGCCCTGTAACTGACAGGCAAATAGTCCAGGGTGTACCCCGCCTCTCGCCCTTTGACAGCTGGGATCTGCTCCAGCTCTCTGCGACCCCAAAAGACAAAAAGCTGTATTCAAAAAATGGATGGGTGGAAATTGTTGAACAGAATTAATGTTTTGTTCACCCAGCTGCTTTGTTGTTTTTATCACAGGTAAAGGTTAAACAAAAACACTTAATACAATATAAGTGCATCAATACAACTTCAAAACTTATGTGCTTTATTGCTTTCATAGCACTAGAGAATACATCACCTTACACAGTCATATTACTTTCCTAAAGGAGAAAGTTATTTTCAAAATGTGGTGTGCTACATTCCTTGTTCCAGTGTTGACACAGGTGAGTGTGAGGGCTCTAATCTCATTATCAGAGGTGAAGGCACGAGTGTGTTCAAGTCGAATCATCAAGAACTGAAGACACGTCTTTTTTTAAAGCTGAGCTGATAGGTTGGCCAATTTACAAAAAGCCAGTCTCAACAGTTGCCCAAGCAACATCTCATTTGTCCTTCTCCAGTCCGCTCTCGGCCCTGAGAGCCTGGCTGCTGGCAGAGATGAAGTTCACCCAGTGCTGAAGATCCTCTGGAAACTCAGGACACTCCACCTGTTTAGGAGCACAGGATAAACGTATCACAGAAAAGCACTTTGTAATTTACTCTTTAATTGTAAAACCTGTATGAATGGAAGCATTTTTCTCACCTTTCGCTTACAAAGGTGCTGCATGATCTTGTCCGGGCTGCTGCGTATGACACTCTGCTTACAGTACATGACGGCACACACTAACCCGTCTTTTGTCGACACAAATCTCTGCTCCAGGAAAAAGGCTTTGTCATCCCAAGTGACGATGCGACTCCGCAACTCGTAGCCCTCCCCGATACACAGAGCCCTGCGGTAACGAATGGTGGTGGCCCCGACGACCATTGAAGCTCCCAGTGCTCGCAGGGCCTTGAACACACCGTTACGAATGTAGAGAGAGAAGCGAGCGAAGTCACACTCCCGGAGGTAGCGAGCATTGTTCATGTGACACATGTCGATGTCATGAGGAGTGACCCGGCCTGTGAGGGTCTGCTCTGCTGTGATGTCCCGGATTACAGGCTGGAACCAGGCCCGCAGAATCACGGCGGCTACCCGTAAAAAGTACCACACGTCCAGACAGCAGAAGAGAGCCAGCAAGGCGGCGAGCACCCACAGCACCCACCACATCTCCCTACAAAGCAAAAATGCACAATACAGATGAACAGGAAGGGGTGACTGTTATGTGCAGAACAAAAATACACTTTTATTCAAGTTATGTAACAAAATTAGGGAATAATACATACAAGTTTATGAAAGTCAATGAACAACTTAAAATTCTAAAAAGTTTGTCAAAATTTAAATCTGCTGGAAAAAAACTTTTTTTTTTAAATTTAATTGCAGTTTTTTTTAATTTGCATTCAGATGTGTTAAGAATCAAAACTGAATTCACTTAAATCTCAAAAATAAATAATTATAGTTCATTTTTAAATAATAAATGTAATCCCAGCAGTGTCTTTCCCACATGTTGTCCTAAAACTTAGAGTTTATTCTTCCATTACTTCCTAAAGATAAAAACAATTGCCCTATCGTGATTCAATGTTCAAGAGTTTTAAAATGGGTCTTTGGTGTTTCAACTGTCAGGATGTGAACTGATTTACAGAACATGATTGGTGAACAGGCTCTGCAGGAAATGCAGGTTACCTCTGCAAAAAACTGTATGTCGCAATTTGAACAGTGAGCCTCAGAGGTGAAAGAAGCGTTCAGATTTTAGACATTCTTCAAACTGTTGTCTAAAGAGTTGCCAATTAAGTCAAGCAACTCATTTATTTATCAGCTAATGTTTTCTAAGAACATCAAATATTTTGAAACCAAAATGTAGTGCCATCAAATAATCACAGTCATAAGAAAGAAAGAAAAAACTGAACTGCGTGAAGAGGTAATATAGAGGTCATATTCAAGTAAAGCACTAAATTGCATTTGCATTACTTCTTTCATTACATGTTCAAGCTTATTTAAAGCAAGTTTAATGATGAGAACATGTAAAACTATAATGTTTTTTAGCTTAAACTGTTATCAAAGCCATGCAAACTCTGGAATTGTTTAAAGCTAATGAACAAAAGAAGCCTTAATCCAAACACATACTATTACTGTATGTAATGTCATACAGTCTATGTGTCATACACTGAAATTGAAGGCGATGAGACAGACTGTCATGAAAGTTAACGTAACCATTACCTGCAGTAAAAACATACCTTGTGTTGAGGGATCTGTTCCCGCGCTGGTGAGTCTAACTTCACGTGCAGTGGTGAAATTATGACAATGTTTAAAGCACTATCACTTAGAAATTACTGGGTAACATTCGCAAACACTCACCTGCAGTCTAAATCCTCGTGTTACCTCCTAGAATTGACCGAAACCTCTCCCACGACCAGGCACCAGACCCATCAACTCCCGAGTGGAGCAAACGTGACAAAATAGGTTTTAACACTTCCGGACCAAGCCTTCAGAATAAAAGCACAAGTAGGTAGATACAATCATAGATATAGATGCAAGACTCACACAAGTCGTCAAAAGGTCAAATGAAAACACGAGTCAGTTTGGAAAGTCAAGAGGTTAAAACTAACTATAATTTACCTGTCTTTTATTCGGGTTGGACTGTAATTATTAAGTTAATTATTTAAGCTCACTAAACTCTCATAATAGGTTATCTGTAAAGCCAAAGTTAAGCACCATCAGAGGCTTGTTGAGCTCTAACAAAACATAAAAATGTTTTAAATGTAAAAAGTTGGCAGTGCTTTGATATACCCGTTGTGTTGTGTAATGCACACAGCGTTTTAAATATGGCAGGCTTTAGGTTTCTCCTGCAAACTGAACTCCATGTTTGTTGTGGCAGGTTTTTATTTCACAAGGTTTTGAGGAAAGGAGAGTTCGTGATGGAAACAGTGCACAAGGGAACGGTCAAACATGTCTGAGGTTAAAACATTCAACATATTTTAATATACATTAAGTGTTTTCTCCACCATCAATAATAAGTATTAACTCAGAAATACGTGAAAAAGTTCAAGTCAGTTCTACAAAAGTCAAATGTAGCCAAACCATGAATGAACAAGCAATAATGCGAAATGTTTTCAATTTAATGCTTTAATTACGGACAAAACTCACAGACTTTATTGAAGTAAAACGTTTGAATCAGTTTATTTCAGGATCAAAACACTTCCTACATCAGTGGTCAACTATTAATCTAGAAAACGCACACTTAACAGCAAGTGTCAATTGTAATGAAAAAGGTTTTAAGCTTATAGGGTTAAACTTGTATAATTGAAGGAAAGTCTAAAAAGGAAGTTTAACATACACTTTAATAAGATTGTAGAAAACATTAAGAAAACTGAGTATGAACAGATATCAATTATTTGATGAACATCCCTTGATAAAGCCTTTTTCGACCAAAGTACCGAGGCGGATTAAACCGCTTAAGTGTTCAAATTTATTTATTCAAAATCATTTGATTTGACGTGTGCGATGATCCATGACCATTTTCTTCATGTCATGGTCCGCTATGATGTCGCTCATCTCGAGCTCATTTCCTTGTCCAGCGAGCGGCTCATACTGGTGTCTGTAAAGAGCATTTAGCCAAGTCATCAGAGAAAATGCCTTCTTAAATGGTTTCATCAGTAAATGTGTACTTATTGTAACTTTTAGCTAACTCACATTACATTCATGTCAACAGCTGCAAACAAACTCACTGTTTCAGGTGTTCCTCGATGGCCTTGCGTTCATACACCGTGCCGTACACCGTTTTCACAGGATCAACAAACATCTTGTTGGTGAGTGGACAGATCAGATGTTGGGGTATGAACTGTGCCACCGGATCCACCATTTTCTTTAGAAGAAGAAGATTTACTTTAGTAATCCCACAAGGCGGAATTCAATATTTTAAAAGAAAACCAAGGAAATAAACATTACAAGAGATTATGTTAATTTAAAACCTGAAAGACACAGAAAAACACAATGTCTATCACACATTCACAATTTTAATTCAGACTGTTTACTTTTTCCATGTCATCCATTGAGATCCCTGCAGTTTCCTCTGTGTGTTTCTTGGCTTCTCGTTCATACTCCACACGGCTCGTCATGAATTGCTCCGCCAAAATGCTTCAAGAGGAAAACAAATACAAACATATTGAAGTGATACACACTCTTTGATGTTATACAATATAATTGTTCTATGCTCTTATGTCTACACCTCTGCAAAACCAGACAAATGGCATTATAAAAACATTTGAACAAGCCAATGTACAAAACTAAATAATTTGTACAATTGGGGCTGTGATTAAGTGTAACTTTTAGACAAACCCTTATAAATTAAGTGTCAAACTATCATCATCAGCACAAGGATTAAAAAATGTTCTGATAAAACCAAAGCCAAAGAAAAGCATTATTGATACAAGAGGACAGATCTCTAGAGGAGGTAACTGATCATTAAAAGAACAAAATGAAATCAAAATAGATAAAGAACCTCCTCATCACTAAACATACAGTCTGGCTTACTAATCAGCTTTGTTGTCCACTTATCATCCACCTCAAAGTGTAACTTGATTGAGCATGTGTGTAATCTCACCTGTCCAGAGGATCCTCAGGTTCAGGGACGATGAGCAGTCCATACACAGCTTCAAGGATCTCTCTCATGGTGATGTGGGCGTTGTAGTTACGGTCAAACATGTTGTGGCAGATGCGTCCCACACTGTTGACGTTGCAGTGGTAGACCTGTTCTCAGGTTAAGAGAAAACAATTCGAGCCCAAATCGATCACATTATCTCAGAAGTAATGACATTATTCTTGAATGAAAGTGTGTTCCTCATAATCCATTATCAATATTCTCATACAGGGAGATCATTTTCCAATTTTAAAATCTTAAAATAGGACCAAAATTAACCTTAAATGAAAAATTGGGTAAAAAATATTAATAGTTTTTAAAAGGATACTTTGGTGACAAAGCGGACGAGTGGAGGCTTCACTGGGTAGTCAGGACCAAACTGGCAGTAGAGCTCAAACACTCCTTTCTCATACGGTGTGTCAGGAGGACCTTGCATCAGAATCTTCCAGAAAGCTGAAGATTATAAACAAAGATTCAGTCTCGTTTGTAGGCCATAGGCCAGTGGTTACAGAGTTTTTAATGACAGCTCCCCTTTGCAGATGAAAATACTTTCCAGCCCCCTCACCATATACATCAACATATAGTACATCGACATACACTAAACACAGCCAGTGACAATCTTTGCCAACAAGTTCATTTTAGAATTTATCTCAAACATTGGCTGCAAAAAGCACAGAAAAGCAACTTCAGTGTGTGTTGTGCAGGGGTCTCCAACACAGAGCTCGCGAGCTACCGTTAGATCGCAGGCCCTCAAAAAGTAGCTCGCTAAGCAAATCCAAATTTTAAAAAAATTAAAGAAAATAAAAATGTTTACCCTATGCATAAACAAAACCTCACTCACAGCAAATTATGTACTTACTACAACTCTAGATCTATCTAACCAGATTACAATGCACTAGTCGACAGCATGCAGTGTCAGAAATCTTATTAAAGGTAAGTTTATAATATTATTAATATACACTGCAAAAACACAAAAATAAGGGGAGTAGAAGTAGCTCCCAACTTGTTTTATTTTTTGAAAGTAGCTCTCATCCAAAAAAAGGTTGGAGACCCCTGGTGTTGTGGCAGAAACGGATCATATTACCTCATAAGTAATGACTGAGAAAATTAACAAACCACTTTTAAAGAGGAGACGATTAATAGTGATACTGCATCTAGAAACCTCACAGTTGATGTTGATTGATGTTCAGCCTAAGGTAACGATAGAGCCCCCGCTGCAGCTCATTCACTGGATTCAAATCAACTGGTTGGTGAAGGCAGTGTTTACGCTATATGGCTACTATGCAGCCTGAGGACTGTCATGATCTTTTTCCCTCCTACAATGGCATTGAGCATCTGAGGGAGGGCCTGGTAGATGACTCCTTGGGTGCCCTCAGTCGAAGAGCCCTGGCTCATCTGCAGCTGGTCCTGAGCTGGAATAGACCCCAGCAAGTATCTTTTTCAGGCGCAGTTTGGCCAAAGCAACCTTCACAGTGCCTCCTTCAAAGAGAACCTGAGAGAAATGCATGTATGCTGGAGGGTGTGAAATACCCAGTGGCAATCGGGGGGGGTCCCCCCTCCAATACGGGGCTTAAAAAAATAAAGTTTATTATTTTTCACAAATAAGTTATAGATGATTGTCTTTTGACTGAGGCAAAATAAAACAGCCTAAGTTACACTCTTGACATAGGCCATTATATCAAAGGTGTATATCACATGATCTGTTTAACTGAGGTTATAGGCAATTTTACCAGAGGTGGCCAGCATCATAAGGAGTTGATTTAGGCAAAAAAAAAAATAATACTTTTATCATTATTATTATATTATATATATATTTTTTTTAAAGATTTATTTTTGGCCTTTATTATTATAGAGACAGCAAGGTGGATAGAGGCGGAAATCAGGGAGAGAGCGGGGAGAGACATGCGGAAGGGGAGCCACAGCCCGGATGCGAACCCAGGCCGCCCGCGCGAGGACCACAGCCTCGCTACATGGGGCGCACGCGCTGCCGCTGCGCCACCAGCGCCCCAACTTAGGCAATTATTTTAACAAGGTGACGATATGCAACCATTTATAACTGTGGGTCCCCCCCTAGGGGTCCTGTGCTTCATTCACTTCGGTAATCACTGTCTAAGCCAATACTAAAATGTATCTGATCATAGAACAGCAAAATCGTGTAAAGATTTCATGAATAACAAACAGTGTAACTGTAAAAACGGTCTGTCATAATTAGTGTTAGTTTAGAATCTTTCATTTCTGAGCGCACCTGAATGCATCCCCTATTGTCCGAGCCCCCCTGAAAGCAGCATGCTCATCGCGCATCTACTGATTAACGCTGGGAGAGAGACATGCCCGGACAAGTTTTGGAGTTCGTCTGAAGGGATGTACGTTTTCTTGCGGACTTTTATTGATGTGTGCGTCCATGAGAGAAGTGAGTTGATTGTTTAGTCCCTTATTGTTAATGTTATATGACTGTTCAGTTTCAAAGTGCTTGCAGTTACTAAGTCTAAATGTATGCTAATTTCTAGCCGAATAACAACAGTAGTGTGTACAGCCTAGCTTGTGTAAATGAACGACTGTATTGAATGCTATGTTGTTATTCTTAATAGTTATAAGTGTGAGTTATAGTAACAAGTATTCTACAATTTCTGTAGTTAATATTGCTAATGGTCTTTATTTCTCTTCTTGTTGTAGAACCACACACACACAAACAAACACATACGCAGACAGACACACACTCCCATACAACTATACCAACGAAAAGTGATAAGTTCAGCCGGCAATGGAAAGGCCTCCTTGTATTCCCTGTAATGCACCTCTGAACTTTATATAAACAGATTGAACCGGATACTGGATTCTCTACTCTTCTTTTTCTCACTCACACCCTGCATTGAAAATAGTGTCCTTACCCGACACCCTGAGGTGATTGCTGCCACCCTTTTTTGGATCCTTTATTACCTCTCATACAATTTTTGGTCCTTCGAGCCGGAGCCCAAGCAACCACTTTAGCCAAAGATGTTCAGGTCATATGAGAAAGAGTACGAAAGTGATGACAATCGTCCACGAAGACACAGCCACCTGCCATCACATCTCCAAGATTACGAGGTTGGTTACCCTGTTAGGCAACCCCCACGTGTTGATGAGCAGGCCGGAACGGCTACTTCTGCTGATGTTCTAAGCTCTATTCGTAGCATGAGGGAGGAAAATGATCAACTGCGAAAGGATGTTCAACGCCTAACAGAAATAATCTATAGCTCCCCTGTACTGGCTCCACAACCTAGTACGTCCAGGCCTAGTCATCGTAAGGATGAGACAACATCCACACCAGCACCCACAAGTAAGCTGACGCCATCAAGTGGTCAACAGGACCCACGTCAACATGAAAGTGCACTGCAGGTAATGAGTGATGAGTGTCCAACCTCACAACGCAGCCAACGTGACCTTATGGTGGATCTCAGTGACAGTCTAAAGGCAGCTGGATTACACAGTCAGCAAGGAATTCACCAGCATTCATCAGGTGAGTCCTCTCCAAGTAGCCAAGACATCCCTCTACTAGAAACAGTGGAAAGAGGGCCTCCTCCACCTCTGTACCCAAATGTAGAAGAAAAGTCGCTGTTGCATCATCACAAAGATGTTAATGACTGCCCACAACCGGGAGCTGTCAATTGTCATCCGGTTAGCAAACACCGCCTCCCTCAAAGAGCTAGTTCCAGCCAGCTTGAGGACAATGAGGATCCCAGAACAGGTGAACCCTTTCGTCGCAAAGACAATTACAATCTTCATGGTGATAGATACAATCCTAAGTATGGAGCTTCCTTCAGTCAACCTGACGATGGCTACTTCACTCGATATGTTTCTTCCCACCAGAGACATGATAACAGGGAACGCCCTATTAATCGTAGCTATGGTGAAAGTTACAGTCAGCCCTCTGCTTATCATCAACCGCCTTTCATGACAGCCGATCATGATGATCGCTTCTATGTGCAAGATAGCAGGCAGTATCCTTCTAATCGCAGAAGTTTTCCTGAAGATCGCTATTTGCCTTATGCTGATTGGAACCAACGTCATGTCAGACAACATCCAGATGATCTTCGCCGCTTCACGTATGATCAACGGACTCCTGCTGACACGTTCCATATTCCACCCCATGTTGGTAGACACCCTCAGGTAGACACTTACAGTGGCCCTAAGCCAACCATTCCTGATTTTGTGCATGATGACCCAAGAGAGTTTGCAAGGTTGAAACTTGCGTTGGACAACATCCTTCCGCCAGGTGCTTCAGAGCATTTCAAGTTCCAGATATTGACAGATCACTTGAAGCTGGAAGATGCAGTGCTCATCGCTGATTCGTACAGCAACGGCAGGTACCCATATAGTGATACTATGAGAGCACTGACAGAGATGTTTGGTCAACCTCAACAACTAGCACTAAAGCGGATCTCCAATTTGATGGATGGACCCAACATCAAGAGTGGTGACATCAGATCCTTTAAGTCATTCGCTCTCCAAGTCCGTGCTCTAGTGGGCATGTTACATCAGTTGGGAGGCCAAGGACGGACAGAGTTACAGTGTGGCTCGCACGTGTCTCGTCTCTTGTCGAAGTTGCCACACGACCTTAGAGCCAACTTCCAGAGGTTTGTGAACCCCATTCGCACTCCTATTCCAACCCTTCTTGACTTAGATGAGTGGCTTGAATATGAAGTTCGTGTACAGGTGGATGGAAGCCAATATTGCAGCAACTTAGGTAAAGAGAAACAAGCTCCAAGCAAAGATCGTCGTTTTGAGTTCAAGTCCCGGAAAGCCACTACTATTCTTCACAGTAGTGAGCACCAGGAGAGATCAGAGAAGGCTACCGCTCTATCAACCAGTGAGTCTAAACAGGAGAAACCAAAGAAGTACTGTCCTTTCTGCGATTCTGTGCAGCACTACTTGAACCAGTGCAGCAACTTCAAACTCCTGTCAAAAGAACAGAGGACAGAGTGGATTGAGACAAACAAGAGATGCTGGAGATGTGGTCGTGAACACCTAGCTGCAAATTGTACCTTGAAGGCCAAGTGCAAACAGTGTGACAGAAGGCACCTTGAGGTGCTCCACGACGTCAATACCAGACAAACTACTGTAGCATCAGACAAGTCTAAACCAGCTACAGAAAGCTCCTGCCTGGTGAGTTCCATATCAGAGACACTGTACCTAGATCGTCCAACAAATAGTAGCCAGGTGTTACTCAAGTTGAGTCGTGTCATCCTGCAGAGCGGTAACAAGGCTTTTGAGACCTACGCTATATTAGATGATGGTTCTGAGCGCACCATACTTCTACATGAAGCAGCTGATCGCTTAGGTCTTCAAGGAGAAGCTGAAGACCTGGCACTCCGCACTGTCCGTCAAGAGGTTCGGACTGTCCGTGGATCCACAGTATCCTTCTCTGTAGCATCCGCCTCGCAGCCTGGTCGTACATTCAAAATCTCCAGAGCTTTTACTGCTAAGGAACTTGGTCTAGCCAGCCATTCATACCCAGTTAAATCCCTGCAGTCAAGGTACAGTCACCTCAAAGATTTACCGCTTCCAACCATCAAAGATGCACAGCCATTGCTGCTCATTGGGTCTGACTACCCCCATCTGATCACTCCAGTAGAACCAGTAAGGTTAGGTCCTCCTGGTGGACCTGCAGCAGTTCATACAAGACTCGGATGGACTCTTCAAGGTCCATCAAGATTCCATCGCCATCGTCTAAGTCCACAACAGTGCCTGTTTACCTCCTGTACTCCTCCGGAAACTGAGCAATTCAACCACGTGGAGAAACTCTGGCAACTAGACACATTGCCTTATCGGAGTGAGCGGCTCATCACCAGATCTAAACAGGACACAGAGGCAATCAAACAGCTTGAGGAGAAGACAACTAGAGTAGAAGTGGATAGCGTAAGGCGCTATGCTACTCCACTTCTGTGGAAAGAAAATCTACCTCTACTTCATGCACCAAAGGAGGCTGTCTTGAATCTGCTACGTGGAACGGAGAAAAGGCTAGCAAAGCAACCCGATAAAGCAGCCACCTACTCAAAGGAGGTTCACAAACTGCTTGATGCTGGCTACATTACACCCATTCCTCCAGCAAAGGCTAAAGAGAGCAGCTATTCGTGGTTCATACCACACCACATGGTACACCACAATGGGAAAGACAGGATAGTATTCAACTGCTCCTTCACATACAAGGGCCAGAATTTGAATGACCACCTCCTTCCTGGTCCCACACTGGGATCGAGCCTGCTAGGAGTTCTCCTCTCATTGGAGCTTCCTCAACTGTCACTAATAACACTGCCAAGATGCTACACAGACCCCTACCTGGACTGTAGCAACAGCCATCGCAGTGTTCATGTTTTCTGTGACTCTTCTGAACGTGCATATGGCGCTGTGGCCTACCTTCGCACTGAGGAGAATGGAAAAGTCCATGTTGCCTTCATTGCTGCAAGATCAAGAGTTGCTCCCAAGAAACAACTCTCCATCCCCAGGCTTGAACTGTGTGGTGCACTTACAGGAGCTCAGTTAGCTTCAGTCCTGAAGAAGGAGCTAACGATTGTCATCTCTGAGATCGTGTACTGGACAGACTCGACCACAGTACTTAACTGGCTTCAGTCAGACTCCTGCCGGTATAAAGTATTTGTTGGAACAAGAGTGGCAGAAATTCAGGAGCTCTCTGACCCTGCTGCCTGGCGTTATGTTGACTCAGGAACCAATCCTGCTGACGATATAACAAAAGGAAAACAACTGTCTCAGCTGGTTGGACATAATCGCTGGAGCACAGGTCCACCGTTTCTACAACTTCCTCCCAATCTCTGGCCGCAGGCACCTGTTGGAGAATCTACTGAAGAGGTTGAAGAGCTAAGGAAGACGGCATTCTGTGGTCTGCTGACAGGAACTGCCAGTCCAACTTTACCAGATATCCAGCAATTCAGCACATATCAAGAACTCTTGGAAGCAACAACTAAATCTCTACACGGGGCGGCCGAGAGCAGCTTTCATCCTACAGCTGATAACTTCCGGGAAGCAGAGCTGGCCCTCTTGAAACATGCTCAGATGGAGAGCTTCCCAGAAGAATTTGAATTGATCAGATCAGGAAGAGCTATCCCAAAAAGCAGCAAACTGCTTACTCTTTCGCCTGAGTATGACAAGTCCGCCGACCTGATCAGAGTAGGTGGCAGACTCCGCAGATGTGAAAACCTGAGTCCAGAGCAGCTGCACCCGGTACTTCTAGCTCCCTCTCACCCTGTCACAAAGCTGCTGATTCGGCACTTCGACAGGCAGTTGAAGCACCCTGGAGCTGAAAGAGTCCTCGCTGAGCTTCGCAGAAAATATTGGATATTAAGAGGTAGAGAGACCATTAGAAGACACCAACACAACTGTCCTGAATGCAGAAAATGGAGAGGTCAACCAGAGGTCCCAAAGATGGCAGATGTGCCTCCCTCAAGTTTAAGACTCTTCCGACCTGCATTTTATTCAACTGGAATGGACTGTTTTGGACCAATGCTCGTCAAGATAGGCAGACGCACCGAGAAAAGGTGGGGTATCGTGTACAAGTGTCTTACTACCCGAGCAGTGCACCTCGACCTCTTGGCCAATATGGATGCAGATTCTTTCCTGATGTCTCTCCGACGCTTCATTGGTCGCAGAGGACGACCCTTTGAGCTCCTGTCAGATCAAGGCACTAACTTCAAGGGAGGCAGTAGGGAACTGCATGAAACCTTCAAGGCCATGGAACCTACCTTTCGAGACCAGCTGGCAGCAGAACAAATCCGGTTCCGTTTCAATCCCCCAAATGCTCCACACTTTGGCGGGTCTTGGGAACGAGAGGTTCGATCAGTGAAGACTGCCCTCCGCACCACGTTAGGCGCTCAACATGTAACAGAGGAGGTGTTAAGGACTGTTCTTATCGAAGTAGAGAGCATCCTCAACTCCAGGCCATTGGGCTATGTTTCAACAGATATAGCAGACCCAGATCCTGTCACACCAAACTCCTTGTTGATGGGGCGGCCAGACTCCTCCCTCCCACAAGTCGTCTACCCAGAAACAGAATTGCTCAGTCGCAAGAGATGGAGACATACTCAAGTCCTAGCTGATCATTTCTGGAGACACTACATACAGCACTTCCTGCCCACCTTACAAATGAGACAGAAGTGGAACACAGAAAAGGATGACATCACTGTTGGAACCATCGTCCTCATTATTGACCAACAGATCCCAAGAGCTCAATGGCAAGTTGGAACAGTAAAGACTGTTATTCCTGGGGCAGACGGCAAAGTGAGAACAGCAGTTGTCCAAGTAAAAGACCGAACCTACACCCGTCCTGTGGTACGCCTCATCCAATTACCTGCGCTACCCCAATAGGTGACGATTACATGACAGAACCTCCCCTAATGACAAATTTACTCAACAAATTTGGGGGCGGCTGTAAAAACGGTCTGTCATAATTAGTGTTAGTTTAGAATCTTTCATTTCTGAGCGCACCTGAATGCATCCCCTATTGTCCGAGCCCCCCTGAAAGCAGCATGCTCATCGCGCATCTACTGATTAACGCTGGGAGAGAGACATGCCCAGACAAGTTTTGGAGTTCGTCTGAAGGGATGTACGTTTTCTTGCGGACTTTTATTGATGTGTGCGTCCATGAGAGAAGTGAGTTGATTGTTTAGTCCCTTATTGTTAATGTTATATGACTGTTCAGTTTCAAAGTGCTTGCAGTTACTAAGTCTAAATGTATGCTAATTTCTAGCCGAATAACAACAGTAGTGTGTACAGCCTAGCTTGTGTAAATGAACGACTGTATTGAATGCTATGTTGTTATTCTTAATAGTTATAAGTGTGAGTTATAGTAACAAGTATTCTACAATTTCTGTAGTTAATATTGCTAATGGTCTTTATTTCTCTTCTTGTTGTAGAACCACACACACACAAACAAACACATACGCAGACAGACACACACTCCCATACAACTATACCAACGAAAAGTGATAAGTTCAGCCGGCAATGGAAAGGCCTCCTTGTATTCCCTGTAATGCACCTCTGAACTTTATATAAACAGATTGAACCGGATACTGGATTCTCTACTCTTCTTTTTCTCACTCACACCCTGCATTGAAAATAGTGTCCTTACCCGACACCCTGAGGTGATTGCTGCCACCCTTTTTTGGATCCTTTATTACCTCTCATACAGTAACTGAAAACAAGATGTACTGCACAGTACATCAGTATAATTCTCCACTCCTCCAAAAAAAATCTATCAATTTAGAAAAAAAAAAAACATACTCATGCCAGGCTTTCTATTATAGAGTATAGCATTAGTGCCAACATATTCACTAGTCGTTTGCCCCACAAAAAGTGAAATATACAAAAAAGCACACCACTCACTGAAGTCTGACTCTGAGGGGAAAACTTTGAAGAAGGGATGTGGATCACAGTGCAGACTCTTCAGCTCCTCCAGTATACGTTTGTCCTTCTCCAGAACCCAGCCCTTCTTTGTCTCCTGAATCCTCTTCTTCAGAGCACTAATAAGAGAAATTGTGAATAATTCAGACTTAGAGCAAACATTGCAAAGGCAGAAAATATTAGGCCTGGGAATCTTTGGGTGTCCACAAGTCGATTTGGATTCTTGGGGTCATGTTTCGATCAAGAATCTTTTTTCAATTTAAAACAATTCTGGATTCATGATTGAAAGTCCATTTAGTAATTAGTCATTTGAATCACTCACCTCTGAGTCACGGTCACTTTGCTCTTTATCTGACTGGGCAACAAAGTCTCTGGACTTTCATCATATCCATGAGTAAGGAAGATGCTTGACAAAGAACTCTATAAGAGGATAAATGAATGAGCACATTAAGTTAATGTGAAGTGTTTAAACCTGTGTTGACCTCATGACTTTCATTTTCATGTCTCCTAAATGTAGGACAGTAATGGAGAAACACCAACCTCAGTGATGGAGGATAGGTCGAGTTTCTCTTTCAGTTTCCTCTGCTCCAAAGACAGAACAGTCTCAATCTCAAAGAGCTTCAGACCGTCTTTGGTTGTCTGTGGTTTGAAACAGCAGCCACCTGGAAGCCATGAGGATGTGTGGAAGAGAGACAAACAGGTGTCTTAATAACTGCATAATCAAAGAATGTGTCATGAGTATTTGGCTCTGGTGGCTCGGGCTAACACAATATATAACGAAGCATTTAAAGCTATTATGCATTGTCATGAAAAAAGCCAGTAGCTTATCATAGCATGTTTTTTTAAATGTCTGATGAAGGGTGCTTTTGATCTCTTAGTAGTCTTAGTCTTCTCACAAACTCAATGAATGAAGATGACTTTCAGAGATGTCATACCTGTTGCATTACTGATTCCATGCAGCATGTTGTTTTCCACTTTTCCAAGGAGGATCGAATCCACAACAATGTCAGATTTGAGCAGTTTGACTGTGACAGGGACCGGCTCCATTGAGGATCTATGGAAAGTTTTGACGCCACAATATTAGCTCCCTTGAAATTAATTCAAAGTCAATTAAACTGAGCACTAAGAAAATGACAAAACAAAAATCCAAATGCATGTACTCATAAGACAGGCAAGGTAGGTGATTAAATATATATATTTTTTTACCCAGAATCATTTCCATCAGTGAGACATATGATGCGTAGTCTACAATCTGGGAATCTCGCCTTGACTTTTTCCAGCTCAGATGCCCCACGTCTCAGGGCGTCATACAGGAGAGTACAGCCACTTGCCTCAATGTTACGAATGTGCTCCTACAAAAAGTCAAAAAAAAGAAAGCTCTTTTCATTTCCATTAGGATTCACATTTTTGATCAAACCCGTGGTATAGTGACTACATAGTGTAGTTATTTTTTATTTTAGATGTGATAAATTGTTTTGAGGATCACTTAATATGCAACCCTGCAGTGGTCATTGTTGGGTGAACATGACCAAGTTAATGATTGAATGTTATAAGTGTACACTTCATCAATAAACAAAGGATCAAAGACCAAACTGAATATACCTTGAACTTTTCCAGATTTTCCGTAAACGTGTGGAGAGTCTTCACCATGGAGTCGAATTTCACAAGGCCAATGATATGATGAAAATCATAAGCCATGGTCCTTGTTGCAAAGTTGTCAAAGAGCTCTTTTACAGCATGAATCTTCTTGATTTCAGCACTCTCATAGCACTCTTCCTCCATAGAGGAGCTTGTGTCGATCAGCACCTAACAAAGTTCAAGTCAAAAGTATTAATTAACTATTTTAGTAAATTAAATAGTAACAATTAGAAGACAAGACAAAACAAAAACAAGACAGACTAGTAATGATGGGATTCTGACGGGGAGACAGACAGAGGTTGTAGGTTGTGGTGAACAATTGTTTGAGGAGTTTTCCTAAATTGCCCAAAAGGAATGTATAATTTATTATTCTTAAATGATAAACATAAGACATGAGACAGTCAAAGTGTTACCAGTATAGCCTCTGTTGGATTCCTGGTTGTGACAAATGTTCTGTCCTCTCTGTGATCACCAGTCCTGTGTTAAACATCGAATACACAACAATCAGCGTATTGCATCAGAGATCTTGATTCTAGGAAACATTAGGTGGATACTGAAATACTTAATTACCTGGCTGCCAACAGATTCACATCTTCTGCTATTTCTTTGCCACTCAAACAATCACGCACTCTGATCATATCAGGGGATCCTTTGTCTTTGTACAGACAAACCCCAAGGTTGTCTAACAAAGAAAAATAAGATATTAAATAACACATTAAAACATCATGGTACTAAATATCAAAGGTAGTTAATACAAGTAATGGTATTGTCTTTCAGATTGGTTAGGACTCATGAACATAAACACTTCCTCATTTCCTTAGTTTATCTTAAGTAATCTTCTGAAGAACTTTAAAAACTGTAAACACTAACTGTGATTAAATGAATATATGTACTGAAGTATAAAAAAAAAAAAAAAAAGTATTTCCATCTTTCCATCTGAATTAGCTAAAATAGAAGTAGTTAGTGCCTCACGTTATTCCAATGTACTTTACATGAGTGCAAAAAGTGCAAATACATTGGTAGCCTACTTTAACACTGTTAGAAATATCCCATCCTGGTAGATATTTTATGGAGTACCTTCAGTCAGCAGAACAAGGCGATTCACACACTGTCCCAGCTCCTTCAGATGTAGAGGTGGGGTCACATTGAGCCACTGATTGGAGGAAGTTTTTAATTCTTCCAACATGCATCCAAAAGTCTTCTCCAGATTTATCTGAAAGCTGTCATTTAATTGCACAAAGATAGATCTGAATCAAGGCTCAAGTTTTGATTAAAAAGGTTTGAAAAAATACTTTTATCAAGCAGGCTAATAATGATTAACTCTCTTGGTGTAAGATATAGCATATATTTATGTGTACTTAGTATGCCACAGAATCTGATGAGGACCGTGAAAAAAAACTATGAGATCTCTAAAATAATGTTATTAAACAGAGAAAAGTACAAATCTGATGGTACAAACTTCTGGCCAATTGTCTTGTTATGGTCGATCCACAGAGGGTATGTTTTCATATATGGTGGCAAACTCAGCAAGATTTTTTCGACGTCACTGGCTCTCTGTAAAGATGTTTCTCGCAAATTCTCAACAGTGCAATTTGGAATTTTCTCCCCGTCTGAAAGGAGAGAAGAATCAGAACAAACAGAAAATAAATACAGAGAAGAGGACTGCATTATAAACTACTGTTAAGTGGTTTTCAGAACAACAGGATGACACCTTAGGATGAAGACATTCCTGCTTGTTGATCTTAGCTTCAGGTACAACACCAGCTGCATAATGAGCGTGATTGCACTTCACTAAGCTTGTTAGTAGAAGATTCCTTGACACAACAGTATGTAACTACCTGATGCAGATGTGAGTAATCCTTAAGGTCTGTGTTTTTAACATGTTTCAAAGGTTTTAAGGTACTTCAGCTATGATACTCATGAGCGCTAGCTTAGCTCCTTGCTACATTTACTGTTGAAAATGACTCATGAATTCTCTGTATGTTTTTCTTGAGTGTGTTTTTAGCCTGAACCACTCTGCATTTAAATATTCTGTGATCCTAAAAGCGTTGCCTTGTTTGAACTTGCCACTACTGCAACTTTAACACCAATCAAACTGTAAGCCCTGCTGCTTGACCACGTTTTGCTGTTGCACTCCCGCAAACGTGACACACTCCGACATGCACAGGGGTGCTTTGGGCCCTTGATCACCACTTGCAGCTTTCATTTGTTTTACCTTTGATTTTCTGGAGAACATCTGCCCGTTCAAGGGCACCAGGTACTCCAGGCACTTTGACTGGTTCACAGAAACGGCTGCCATCTTCAGACTTAAGAGTGACGAGTGCGTAGTTCTCCCGGTCTGATGTCAGTTTCTGTCATAATAAGGCAAACAGATGTCATAAATGTGAGTTTTGTGCAAAATCAAAAATCTCTAGAAGGACTTTTCTTACCCATGACAACCTCATATCAAACATTTCTATAATCATACCTGAGCTTCTGATCTTAGATGTGCCCAGCAGTACAGTGAATTCTCAAAGACATCCAGGTCTTCGATGATTTTCTCCCCTCGTTTTGTTCCGAGTTGGGGCAAAAGCTCCCTGAAGAGCATGTACAAGCCTTCAACAACTGCAATCTACAACAAAAACAAGAATATTTTTAAGAAACGGCTACTGATGAAGCACACATAGAAAGAAAATAACCATAACAATTCCGTATCGTTTACCTTCTGATTCATAGTTATAGTTTCATTTCTGCGAAGTAACTGATGCAAACTTTGGACGAGAGGGTTACATCCAGTCAGTTTTCGTATGTAAGAAAGCAGCTTCTTCAGCTCTTCAGTTTCACAATTAAGCTTCTATGAGACAAAACATTTATTGACATGGTGTTAAAGTTATGTTTCTCTTACAAACAGATAAAGAGCAGAGGAGGAGTAATGTTTTGCTATAGGGTCTAGCACTTTTCAATTTTGGTAATAAAACAAGAAATCGCCCAAAATTGGGGGCTGAGGACTTTTTTTTTTTTTTTGCTGTGATGAATCAGATATATCATTTGACCTTTACAAGAATCATATTTAAATTTTTTTTAATTCTGGTGTTATGAGAACCCTCCTTATATATATATATATATATATATATATATATATATATATATATATATATATATATATATATATATACACACACACAGTACATATGTATATTGTATAAAAAAGCAAAAGAAGAAGTAACGGGTCATCAAATAGGGCACAGTAGTAATGCTCATGTATCTGAAGTAAAACTTACCAGAACATAAAGTGAAGACAACAACACACTGATTCCTTTCTGGGTTTGTTGTACTGAAGGTACAACGTCATTAATGAAGAATGTCTTATCTTGTGGAGTGTCATCCGAAAAGGAGGACAAAGAGAAGTAAACTGTGGACGTCTCTGAGATGTCACAACTCTTCAGGGTGTTACCACCAGCATGGTCACCTCTGTAAATGTAAGACAAGAAGGAAAAGTGCGTATGGGTTAATAAATCTGACTGTTATTAAAAGTGTCAATCCATGTTGTAGTAGGTCTGAATTACTTGTAATGAAGCACGTGTGCTGGGATTCCACTTTCATCTGCCAACTTGCGTCGCAGGCTGGTGATGGTGTCACTTTCTAAGTTCACCGACACCTCAAAATCTCCCTGCAGGACACAAGAAACAGATGGGTAACAGAAATATTTTAAATAATTCCAGGATGAAAAATGATCAGAACATCAGACATCAATAAGGGAAATGACAAATGTACTTTTTGATCCCCTAAATATTTGAAGCGATGAGGTCAATAGATTGAGTAATACATTAAAGATATGCATCAATCATGTGTTAATATGATCTGAGTTAAGTCTCACCTTGAGCATTATGTGGCATCGAACCACGTCATCGCCATCGGTTGTAGCAACCTCTCCCTTTGGGTGCCGTGGAGCCTGTCTCAGGTTTTCTTTTGGTGTAAAGATGACGTAAATAATAGATCCATTTTGAATATGTCTGTCCTTTAAAGACCCTGCAGGAGGACATAAACAAATATAATAATAACAAATATGTTAATATACTGAACTTTTAACAGAGACTTTTCCATGTGTAAATCAACAGATTCAGACCAACATTAACATGGTTAATGTCTTGTTACAGTCAAGATGATAAATATAGAGAAAGGAAATACTTTATACACTCGGCATGAAAAATGCAAAAATTGGTCTCGTTTATTTCATTCAAAATACAAACATTCTTTTTCATTTATCTTGACTTAAACACGCGTTCACTGAAACAAGAAATATTTCCCCAAACAGCTGCAAAAGTTGAATAAAAAAATTAGAGGGAAAAACACATTTGATATAAATACAAACCGAAAATTAAAATATACCCCAAGATAAAAAAAGAAAAGAAAAATGAAAGTATGTCGACCCCTGCCCTCTGCTCACAAGTGTTGAAGAAGGGATCGTCTGTCAGGGGCATCCCATCGACTGTGTAGAGACAAACTCCTTTTGCATTGCCGACCTTCTCAAGATGACCGATCCTTAACATCAGGTCCTCCACAGTGTTTTGCACTGGATCCATATCTGTCAGAAAATAAAAACACTGAATTTTCCCTGACATTTTGCGGTCTGCACTATGATCATTGTAACCACGTCCTATTTCAAACAACACAAACCATTATGTGATTAACAACTCAGAAGCATGTCAAAGTTCATCCACTGGTGATAAATAGTTCATTAAAGATGTTATTATACCTTTAATCTCTTTCAGTTGAGGACATTTGGGATACGTGTACTTCAGACAGAATGCCTCCAACGATTTCTGCACAGGGGTCACAGATTGAACCTGGCGCTCTGAAGCTCTGAGTCTTCGAATGTAGTCTTTCATTTTTGAAAAACGGTTCTTTTCTACTTGACTTAAACCTTTAAGAAAAAATGGTCTTAGAGAAATTGTGTATAGTTTTTTGATCATTGTTATTAACTAGTTTCACAGTACAGGCAGAAAGAGAATCTATTTATCATGCATGCCTATTCTCGAATCCATTTATCATATCAATGTTAAATATATCAAGGTTCTTTTTTTCATAATGTGGAAACAAATATCGACAGTGTTTGGCTTTAAGTTGAGGTTCACCATACCCATGTTGGTTAGATCTTCATCTGTTACACCATCAAGGAAATCTCTCTCATCCTTCACACCCAACTGGAGAAACTTGTTGTAGTAAGTTTCCAGCCTGAACCTCTCAAGTATGTTATATATCGCACCCATCTGAACAATTAATAAAAAAGAAAGGCATAGAAAACAATTTAACACAATTATTTAGATTACATCAGTATCACATACCTGGATAATTTGAATAAATAAAGGTAAAATGGGAAGATACAGTGCAGTACAACTGTTCTGGAGTGATTATACAATACAATGCACTTTATTGCCTACTTGGGCAAATGTGTCTTGGACTCAAAGTGCTGCAAACATTCAGCTGCTTCAACAGCAGAATCAAACATAACAACAACAGAAACACCAAAACATCCCTCACATAGAAACAGAGACGCACCTTGCCAAACATATTTTGCACGTTACCCCATTGCAAAAGAAACAACATAAGTAGGAAAAAAGACAAAAATATGACCATGCTAAAACTCACTTTTAGCTATAATTTTGAACAAAGGAAAAGTCGATGATAGAAGCTCAGGTTTTATAGTCAATCAACAAACAAAGTTAGTGAACAAATTGTAACTTTCTGGTGAATTATAGTTAAACAAAAGGTTGCCCAAATACATTACAACTCATCTTACATGGTAACATTAATTTTAGCAAAAAATGTCACACATTATTTATGCTCATACATCCTCTCCAGTCTACTCAAATCAATGTAATTGTACCAGTGCTATCTCAAAACGGTTTATACGCAATAAACTGTGTTAGTCTTATACTAAACAAAACGTAAAAGTCTTCCAAACAAACCTCGTTTGTTCCTCAGGGTACGCACGAGTTATCTAGAGGAACGACCGTGAATATTGGAGCAGTTTACGCCAACGCTATTAGCTTATAGCCTTTGGTTCAACTCTTCACGCACACACCTGTTGATGACGACGCACGTCACGTTAAATCGCCTTTGGTGTGTTTCATTAGAACACCGACAGCTCCCTACGTCCATCCTCAGACAACATCCAGTTATGCTTCTATAATTAAACAAAGTCATATTTAAAATAATTCAACTGTAAACTTGAAATAAACAGTTTGACTTCGTGGACGTGTGTCTACGTTAACTTTTCTTGGAGTTTGTACTAAAGACATCAAGACAAACATGAGCATAACTTGTTTGTTTTTTTAGACTTGGAGAAGAAAAAACATTAATCTCTTCTGGTAACAATCGTATCCATAAGGAAACATCGAAAAATAAAGGGAACATACCTTGACAACTACCATGGATCTTGTTAAACGTATACACGTAACAATTAGCTTAGTTTCGTTTTAGTCTATTTGAGACAGTCCCTGAAAATGAAACTTGAGGACGCCAAGCCTGTAGTAATCGTCCTGTGGAGAGGTATCAGAATGACTCTTGCCAGCTCATGTAGGTGGACGACTTTTTCTTCATCACCATGGCTTATACTTGCATTGTGTTTACAGAAATAAAGCTAAAATGGAGTGAATAAAACAAAGTAAGACACTTTAATTGTTGCTTACTTAAATTGTACCTGCAGGTTTCGCTAATGAAATATTATTTTCCTGCAAAAAAAAGAAAAAAAAAGTCCAGTCCAGGAAGAGGAATGCTTAATCATTTTCATTCACCTAAAATAATGATGCAATAGCAAAAGAAACAACAAAACAACTCTTATTTTTGCGACAGTAGGTTAAGTGGAGAAATAATAGAAGATAAATATAATATGTCAAGAAAGCCGGAGTAGTTTCAACTAATAATTTTATGTATGAGGAAGTTACTCCTGGACCACAAAGTCCACGTGTTACTGATATGGCTCGAAGAAAGTATTTTATTAAATAACACAGGTCCTTTTAAAAACTGAACCTTGTGTAAAAGTCAGTTTTATTGTTAAACAATGTTTTTCTTTCATTTCTTAATCGATGTTTTGTTTACCCAGTTGCTTTGCTGTTTTATCAAAAGCTAGTGTTCATTTTCTGCATGTTTATGTGTTTTTGCGTTTTACTTGGACATAAGTATTTGTTGCAACAATTCCATTTTTAAAAAGTAATACACTTTATACGTTTTGTGTGGGACTGTATAAGTGCACCAATATGAATTCAAAACTAATGTGTTTTATTGCTTTTCATTGCACAAGAGGATCACCTTATACCAAGGAAGTTATTGTCTTCAGCCTCTCCAAACATTTCTGTCCCTATACTTCCCAGAGCTTGCAGGCCCATGAACACAGCATTACACGGCAATATAAGCTACTGTGTTAGCTTTACAGTGACCAATAGATGCCCTTTCAACAAAGAAAGTTCTCTTTCAACATTCATTTCGGCATCTCACTATGGGACACGCTCCTCGCGCTGTCCCCCAGAAGCAATATTACATTACGCCAGTCTTGACTGGCAGACGGACGTGACGTCGGCTCCCCGGAGGAGGTACATCCTCCTCCTATAAAAGTCCGACGTAACGTCCCATCCTCAGTCTTAAACCTCTTCTCGCTCCTAGAAGCAACCTCTCAGAAGGCAGGTGTAGTTAACGGGCTAGCAAACTGTTCATAGAACGAGTTAACCGCTTGGTCGCCGAACGCTACCTGCAGTCTACACAAGCCGACTGAGCCGGTAGCTGGTCTGTCCCCAAACAGTAGCTACCGCGGCTAGCCACCATACTAGCCGCCCCAGTTAGCCACCATACTAGCTGCCACAGTTAAGTCACCAAACTAGCTGTCACAGTTGGCCACCATACTAACTGCCTCCCGCTTCTCGGCCTTGATGAAGCATCCTGACACGGTGCTTACACTTTTCTCTCGCCATGGAAAAGGGCAGGCTGCTGGCCAGGCTATGCACGTGTGGTAACAAGATAGCCGGGGCAGATACCCACTCTGTATGCAGTGCATGCCTCGGGCTGCAACACGCCCGGGACGCACTGTCAACCCAGGCTACTTGTGAACACTGTGCGCGCTTTTCTCTGAAAACTTGCCGTCGCAGGCGAGCACACCAAGCCAACCTGTCGACCGAGGACCCTATGTTGGGGGTTACCACGCCGCCACGTCAGGGGACTTCAGAGGACGCCCAGAGTGATGCTGACGCCACCGCTCTGGGCGCTACTGCTAGCTGGGGCGACCAGCTTGACGCCATGGCCCCACTAGACGACCCCAACGATCTCGAAGCGAGCCAGAGGGCAGAGCAAGTAGACGTCGAGGACACTGACTCCGACTTTGGGGGAGTGACCCTTAGCCTCGGTTCCGATGAGGACGATGAGGACTACAGGGAGCCTTTCGCCGCCTCACCGGCTGCAAAGCCGGCAGCTGTAGGTGGTGCGTGCAGCGGCAACCCAGACCCGCCTGTCAACGCGGACCTGCATGAAACCTGCAAGAGGGCAGCTGCAAAGCTGGGCATTGCGTGGCCTGAAGTCTTCGCTGAGACCACCACGTCTCGCTACGAAGGAAAAAGGCTGCCGAAGGCAAAACTCTCTACCAGGCAGCACCTCCCGGTCTTCCCGGAGTGCCTGGAGGAGGCTACCCGGTCCTGGAGCAACCCCCTAACCGCCAAAAACCCCGTCCAGGGCGGGTCAGCTTTAGACTGGGCCGACATGGAAGAGAAGGGATTTTCACATCTACCTCCAGTCGAGCCTCTGTTGGCGTCTCACCTCCACCCCTCTCAAAAGTCCACCATGACTTCTGCGAGCCCCTCTCTGCCTTCAAGAGCTGATTGTTTCCAGTCCTCACTGACTGAGAAAGGCTATAAGGCGGTGGCTATGTCTGTCAGGGCCCTGAACGCATCATCCCTGCTGCTGGCTTACCAGGCGGAGTTGGAGGACGACATGGCAACCTCCCCTACACCAGCCCTGTGGGAAGAGCTGTGCGTGGTTACGGACCTCTGCCTGCGCCTTCACAGGTGTGCTGTGCAGTCCTCGGGGAGGGCTATGGCCCTGATGGTCTCTCAGGAGAGGGCGAGATGGCTCAACCTGTCCAGCCTCTCTCTCAAGGAGAAGACCCAGCTTCTCGACGTGCCCGTGGACCCGAAAGGCTTATTCGGCCCGGCGGTGGCCACGATGCAGAGACGCTGCGAGGAAAAGAAGAAAGAGGGAGAAGCACTGCAGCTGTGTCTGCCCAGGAAAGTGCTCTCCTCTCATCCTCCCGCAGCTCGGCAGACGTTTGCTCAAGCGGTGGCGAAGCCAGCTTACCGCATTCCCAAACGCCAGCCCCAGCCTCAGACAAGCAGCCGGAGCCAGGGCAAACCGCCTGAGATGAAGGGTGCTTGGGCTAAGAAACCATTCGCTCCCAGTGTGGCGCCGAGAGACCAGATGAGCGCTCCGGTCACTCAGGGGGCAATGAAGAAGCAGCGCGCCACCTGATGCGCTGCCGGACAGGCGGGACGGCGGGCTCAGCCAGACGCCCGCACCGTCCCACCCGGGCAATGTTCTGTTCCAAGTAATGTTCAGAGAGGCATGTTCCAAGCCCCTCAAGAGGCGCACACGGGCCGTGACGGAGCCGTCAGTTTGCCGCCATATGAAGAGGAGGAGGGTCGGACCCGTGGAGAGCTCCGCCGAGCTCCAACCGAGTCGCACAAGCACACACCAGTGTCCTCCCTTTCATGTAAAACATTCAATAAACATGTTTTCTTACGCGCATCCAGGCCGAGGGCCGAGGGCGCTGATTCATTCAAAAAAACAAAAAAAAAACAATGAAAATAATAATGGAACAGAACGGGGCTGCACAGACTCGCACAGCTCCACAAGAGGGCGCCATGAGCTAGCAGCGATCCAGCTTGGCCGCTCCGGTGGGCACCATAAGCGCTGTGACGGCGCGCCCCATCATGCCGGGCGAGCTTGGTGTGTCAGAGGGACTGCTGGGTCCGCTCGCGCACCGAGCTCAGCAGTGGCGTGCGTCCGCTGTGTCAGACTGGGTGTTAAAGACTGTAACCAAGGGCTACAGACTCCAGTTTGCACGTACTCCACCCCGTTTCAACGGGATTTTGCAGTCTTCTGCGCAAGGAGAAAAAGCCCGAGTTTTGCAGGAGGAAATTGCTTCTCTGCTAAAGAACAGTTTCAGAACGGTTTCTATTCGAGGTATTTTCTGGTGCCGAAAAAGGGCGGAGGTCTGCGTCCGATTTTGGATCTGCGCGCTCTGAACGAATACATGAGAAAGTACAAGTTCAGAATGTTGACACACACCGCTCTGCTGCGCTTCGTGCGTCACGGAGATTGGTTTGCTTCAATAGATCTAAAAGACGCATATTTCCATATCCCCATTTATCCTCCTCACAGAAAGTATCTCAGATTTGCTTTCCGTGGCGTGGTCTACGAATACCGGGTGATCCCATTCGGGCTGTCTCTGAGCCCGCGGGTGTTCGTGAAATGCACCGAGGTGGCTATTGCTCCCCTGAGGGAAAATGGGATGCGCCTCGTGACCTACATAGACGATTGGCTCCTGGCTGCACAGTCTCCCCCGCAGATTCAGGCACAGACTGCTCACGTCTCATCTGTCAGCCCTGGGTTTCACTATCAACCGGGAAAAGAGTGTTTTGACCCCGACTCAAAACATCACTTTTATAGGCTTGCAGCTGGATTCAGCCACACTAAAAGCACGTCTGTCTGTGGAAAGGGTGAAAGCCTTTCAGGCTTGTCTGGCACTTTTTCGCAGAGGAGCATTGCTGAAGTTCAGAATGTGTCTCAGGCTGCTGGGATTGATGGCGTCAGCTTTGACTGTCATCTCTCTCGGCCGCTTATGCATGAGACCTTTTCAGCAGTGGGTCGCGTCACTAGGTCTGAGTCCCACGCACCACTGCCACCGCCAGGTGTTGTGCTCCTCGAGGTGTGTCCTGGCGCTGCGCCCTTGGAGACGCACAGGCGTTTCCATGGGAACGATCATAACAAGGAAAGTTGTTACTACGGATGCCTCCCTCGTGGGGTGGGGAGCCACGCACGAGGGCAGGGCTGTGAAGGGCACATGGAGCTCACGGATGCAGTTGTGTCACATAAACTACCTGGAGCTCCAGGCTGTTTTTCTGGCTCTGAGACATTTTCTGCCCCTCCTTAAGAGCAGGGGCAGAATGTGTTGGTCAGGACGGACAACACCACGGTGGTGGCGTATATAAACAGACCTATTTGCGTCAGAGGAAAACGCTCAGTGCCCGCTGTTTTATTCCCTGACCGGTCAGAACTCGCCAATGGGGCTGGATGCTCTAGCACACGAGTGGCCGTGTGTCCTCCTGTACGCTTTTCCCCCATTAGAGCTGATCACTCCTACTCTCGCCAGAGTGCGGGAGTGGGGACTTTCTCTGATTCTGGTAGCCCCCCGCTGGGCGGGGAGGACCTGGTTGGCGGAGATATCTCAAATGCTTTGGGATCCTCCGTGGCCTCTCCGCAGGGACCTCCTGTCACAGGCACGCGGAGAAATCTTCCATCCCCACCCAGAGCGCATGGCTCTGTGGGCTTGGCCCGTGAAAGGTTAAATTTAACTGCTGCGGGGCTTCCGCCGAGCGTAATCGCAACCATTCAGGGCGCCAGGGCATCCTCTACACGCTGTGCTTATTATGGCAAATGGCGTGCGTTTGATGAGTGGTGTGTAAAAGCTGGGGTGATCGCTTTTCAGTGCTCTGTATCTAATGTTTTGACATTTCTTCAAGAGCTGCTGGACAAGGGCTTGGCCTTCTCCACTGTTAAAGTGTATTTAGCCGCGATATCGGCTTGTCACGTCGGATTTGGGGACAAAACGGTGGGTCAGCATCCTCTCATATGTCACTTTATGAAAGGAGCGCGACGCCTTAGGCCAGTGTCTAGAAACTTGTCTGCCCCTGGGATTTATCTTTGGTGCTTGATGCGCTGTCTCACCCACCTTTTGAGCCGTTAGGCCAGGTAGAGCTGAAGTTACTCTCCTTTAAAACGTTTTTTTTTTTTTTTTTTTCTCGCTTCGGCGAAGCGCGTGAGTGATATCCATGCTTTGTCGGTGAGTCCGTCATGCATGCAGTTTCAGATGGGGGATTCTAGAGTTTTGTTGAAACCTAATCCTGCTTTTGTGCCAAAGGTACTGAACTCGGCGCTGTCATACCGCCCTATTGAGCTGCCTGCTTTTTATCCTCCTCCATTTACAACACAGGAGCAGGAGCGGCTTAATACGCTCTGCCCGGTGTGCGCATTACGCATGTATGTGGAGAAAACAGCTGGATTCAGGAAATCGGAACAGTTGTTTGTGTCGTGGGCAACACCACATCTGGGTAAACCTCTCACGAAACAGCGACTGTCGCACTGGATCGTGGGGGCGATTGCCATGGCTTATGACAATATGGGCATTCAGGCCCCGGCAGGTCTGCGGGCTCACTCTACCCGTGGTATGGCCACGTCATGGGCACTCTTTCGAGGTGTCACCATTGAGGAGATTTGTGCGGCTGCCAGTTGGGCATCGCCTCATACTTTCTCCAGATTCTACAAGCTGGATGTGACTACGCACACTTTGTCTCATTCTGTTTTGAGTGTGGGTGGGCAGAACATGCTTGTTTAGATGTCCTCTATAGGTCTTCGAGGTATGCCTGTTTGGCAATACGGGAGTCTCTATATCCCATAGTGAGATACCGAAATGAATGTTGAAAGAGAACTTTAGGTTAAGAAATTAACCCCGGTTCTCTGAAACATGAGTGAGGTATCTCACCAGACCACCCTCCTTGCCTGGAGCGAGGAAGAGGTGTGTTTGCAAAGACTGAGGATGGGACGTTATGTCGGACTTTTATAGGAGGAGGATGTACCTCCTCCGGGGAGCCGACGTCACGTCCGTCTGCCAGTCAAGACTGGCGTAATGTAATATTGCTTCTGGGGGACAGCGCGAGGAGCGTGTCCCATAGTGAGATGCCGAAATGAATGTTGAAAGAGAACTTTCTTTGTTGAAAGGGCATCTATTGGTCACTGTAAAGCTAACACAGTAGCTTCTATTGCCGTGTAATGCTGTGTTCATGGGCCTGCAAGCTCTGGGAAGTATAGGGACAGAAATGTTTGGAGAGGCTGAAGACAATAACTTCCTTGGTATAAGGTGTATCCTCTTGTGCAATGAAAAGCAATAAAACACATTAGTTTTGAATTCATATTGGTGCACTTATACAGTCCCTCACAAAACGTATAAAGTGTATTACTTTTTAAAAATGGAATTGTTGCATCAAATACTTATGTCCAAATAAAACGCAAAAACACATAGACATGCAGAAAATGAACACTAGCTTTTGATAAAACAACAAAGCAACTGGGTAAACAAAACATCGATTAAGAAATGAAAGAAAAACATTGTTTAACAATAAAACTGACTTTTACACAAGGTTCAGTTTTTGAAAGGACCTGTGTTATTTAATAAAATACTTTCTTCGAGCCATATCAGTAACACGTGGACTTTGTGGTCCAGGAGTAACTTCCTCATACATAAAATTATTAGTTGAAACTACTCCGGCTTTCTTGACATATTATATTTATCTTCTATTATTTCTCCACTTAACCTACTGTCGCAAAAATAAGAGCTGTTTTGTTGTTTCTTTTGCTATTGCATCATTATTTTAGGTGAATGAAAATGATTAAGCATTCCTCTTCCTGGACTGGACTTTTTTTTTCTTTTTTTTGCAGGAAAATAATATTTCATTAGCGAAACCTGCAGGTACAATTTCAGGTAAATCCACGTTGCAACGTTTTGATATTTGCTGGGGGACAGCGCGAGGAGCATGTCCCATAGTGAGATACCTCACTCATGTTTCAGAGAACCGGGGTTAATTTCTTAACCTAAAGTTCTTACTATGAAAAGCCTGCAGACAAATAGTGTCTGTGAATGTGCACATTGTTACCTAAACTTCAACATTCTCAATAAAAAACAGTTATGTGTGTACTAAATACCACAAAAAAACATTTAGTTGTCCACTTTCACTCATTATTTGGCAAATGCTAGTAGGTCGGATGCAATGAACCAGAACCTTGATTTGTTTCACTCCAAGAAAGTTATCACAAAATCTGGTAAAGTACTTTTTTTAATGGTAAAATAGAGAACAAGTAAATTTAATGGAAAAACATACAGCAAAGAGCTACAACTATTTCAAAAGTGTTCTTATCCAAATATCTTCCTGTTTAACAACTCAAACACATGTAGTGCAAAGGCTTTATTATGATTACATTTTTCAAACTCCTGTAATGGCATTTTTTTAAACTCTAAAAACGAAGTTGAACATAAACTTTAACTTGATTGTAGGAAACATTAAGAAAACTGTGTATAAGATATCGATTATTTTATGAACATCACTTCAAGAAACAGTTTTGCATTTAAGAACTGAGGTGGATCAAACCGCTTTTACCTTCGAGTTTTTTTAATTATTCAGAATTATGTGATTTGACTTTTTCGATGATCCATGACCATTTTCTTCATGTTATGGTCTGCTTTGATGTCCCCCATCTCAAGCTTGTGTTCCTGTCCTCTTAGCGGCTCATACTGGTGTCTGTAAAGAGCATTTAGCCATCAGAGAAACTGTCTTCTTAAATGGTTTCATAAATGTGTACTTATTGTAACTTTTATCTAACTCACATTACATTCATGTCAACAGCTGCAAACAAACTCACTGTTTCAGGTGTTCCTCGATGGCCTTGCGTTCATACACCGTGCCGTA
Organism: Symphodus melops; assembly: GCF_947650265.1. NCBI lineage: Eukaryota > Metazoa > Chordata > Actinopteri > Labriformes > Labridae > Symphodus > Symphodus melops. The sequence goes on along the minus strand of NC_136697.1, from coordinate 20,541,799 downwards.
CACCGTTTTCACAGGATCAACAAACATCTTGTTGGTGAGTGGACAGATCAGATGTTGGGGTATGAACTGGGGCTCCGGAACCACGATTTTCTTTAAATAAAACAGAATAAATAAGCATTACAAGATAACATGTTAATGATACTGATAATGATGAATGATACAACAAGATGGCACAGCGCAAGGATACCTTAGTGTGTTGTCTTTTTTTGTGTGTGAACACCGTTTTTGTGTCACTATACAAAGAGCTCTTTCACCACTGGACCACAGACTACACACCACTCTACCTGACATATTTCTCTCGATAATGAGCGCTCACTGTGCAAAGAACTGGATGAATTTCCGCTACTAATGGGAAGAAACAGACATGCCTGTGTGGACTTCTAACTTACTCTGTGCTACAAAGGTGAGCTGCAGCTTACAGACATAACAAACTCTCACCAGCTCCACAGTCAGAGAACATTACAGTAATGTGATGGCTGAAACTGAATCTGTGTCTTACATTAATGCTCCCTGGACTTAATATTCTCTGTTTACACTACACTCTGTTTTTAAATAAAATGAATCTAAAAACAAAGTTGTTATAAGTATTATATATCTTTTATATTTATCTTTGAGTTGTTTACATTTAGATATTTATTTTAGCTTTTTATATTTATCTTTAAGGTTTTTATATTAATCTTATCATATTGAAGTTGTCAGCAGGAGCTCTGTTATTTTTTTATATATCCTTTAATTGTTTTGAATCAAAAGACAAAGTCAAATGTGTAAATGAACTTGGCAATAAATACTGATTCTGATTCATTTAAATTCTAAAAGACACATTTTAATGTGTCAGCCACACAAAAACACAATGTCTATCACACATTCACAATTTTAATTCAGACTATTTACTTTTTCCATGTCATCCATTGAGAGCCCTGCAGTTTCCTCTGTGTGTTTCTTGGCTTCTCGTTTATACTCCACACGGCTCGTCATGAATTCCTCCGCCAAAATGCTTCAAGAGGAAAACAAATACAAACATAACACCGACAGCTCCCTACGTCCATCCTCAGACAACATCCAGTTATGCTTCTATAATTAAACAAAGTATTTAAAATAATTCAACAGTAAACTTGAAATAAACAGTTTGACTTCCTGGACGTGTGTCTACGTTAACTTTTCTTGGAGTTTGTACTAAAGACATCAAGACAAACATGAGCATAACTTGTTTGTTTTTTTAGACTTGGAGAATAAAAAACATTAATCTCTTCTGGTAACAATCGTATCCATAAGGAAACATCGAAAAATAAAGGGAACATACCTTGACATTTTCCATGGATCTTGTGACGTAACAATTAGCTTAGTTTCGTTTTACTCCATTTGAGACAGTCCCTGAAAATGAAACTTGAGGACGCCCACAAGCCTGTAGTAATCGTCCTGTGGAGAGGTATCAGAATGACTCTTGCCAGCTAATGTAGGTGGACGACTTTTTCTTCATCACCATGGCTTATACTTACATTGTGTTTACAGAAATAAAGCTAAAATGGAGTGAATAAAACAAAGTAAGACACTTTAATTGTTGCTTACTTTGCCACCAGGTGGCAGCAAATATCAAAACGTTGCAACGTGGATTTACCTGAAATTGTAGCTGCAGGTTTCGCTAATGAAATATTATTTTCCTGCAAAAAAAAGAAAAAAAAAAAGTCCAGTCCAGGAAGAGGAATGGTCAATCATTTTCATACACTTACAATAATGATGCAATAGCAAAAGAAACAACAAAACAACTCTTATGTTTGCGACAGTAGGTTAAATGGAGAAATAATAGAAGATGAATATAATATGTCAAGAAAGCCGGAATAATTTTATGTATGAGGAAGTTACTCCTGGACCACAAAGTCCACGTGTTACTGATATGGCTCGAAGAAAGTATTTTATTAAATAACACAGGTCCTTTTAAAAACTGAACCTTGTGTAAAAGTCAGTTTTATTGTTAAACAATGTTTTTCTTTCATTTCTTAATCGATGTTTTGTTTACCCAGTTGCTTTGTTGTTTTATCAAAAGCTAGTGTTCATTTTCTGCATGTCTATGTGTTTTGCGTTTTATTTGGACATAAGTATTTGATGCAACAATTCCATTTTTAAAAAGTAATACACTATACGTTTTGTGAGGGACTGTATAAGTGCACCAATATGAATTCAAAACTAATGTGTTTTATTGCTTTCATTGCACAAGAGGATCACCTTATACCAAGGAAGTTATCGTCTCCAGCCTCTCCAAACATTTCTGTCCCTATACTTCCCAGAGCTTGCAGGCCCATGAACACAGCATTACAAGGCAATATAAGCTACTGTGTTAGCTTTACAGTGACCAATAGATGCCCTTTCAACAAAGAAAGTTCTTACTATGAAAAGCCTGCAGACAAATAGTGTCTGTGAATGTGCACATTGTTACCTAAACTTCAACATTCTCAATAAAAAAATATGTTATGTGTGTACTAAATACCACAAAAAAACATTTAGTTGTCAACTTTCACTCATTATTTTGCAAATGCCAGTAGGTCGGATGCAATGAACCAGAACCTTGATTTGTTTCACTCCAAGAAAGTTATCACAAAATCTGGTAAAGTACTTTTTTTAATGGTAAAATAGAGAACAAGTAAATGTAATGGAAAAACATACAGCAAAGAGCTACAACTATTTCAAAAGTGTTCTTATCCAAATATCTTCCTGTTTAACAACTCAAACACATGTAGTGCAAAGGCTTTATTATGATTACATTTTTCAAACTCCTGTAATGGCATTTTTTTAAACTCTAAAAACGAAGTTGAACATAAACTTTAACTTGATTGTAGGAAACATTAAGAAAACTGTGTATAAGATATCAATTATTTTATGAACATCACTTCAAGAAACAGTTTTGCATTTAAGAACTGAGGTGGATCAAACCGCTTTTACCTTCGAGTTTTTTTAATTATTCAGAATTATCTGATTTGACTTTTTCGAAGATCCATGACCATTTTCTTCATGTTATGGTCTGCTTTGATGTCCCCCATCTCAAGCTTGTGTTCCTGTCCTCTTAGCGGCTCATACTGGTGTCTGTAAAGAGCATTTAGCCATCAGAGAAACTGTCTTCTTAAATGGTTTCATAAATGTGTACTTATTGTAACTTTTATCTAACTCACATTACATTCATGTCAACAGCTGCAAACAAACTCACTGTTTCAGGTGTTCCTCGATGGCCTTGCGTTCATACACCGTGCCGTACACCGTTTTCACAGGATCAACAAACATCTTCTTGGTGAGTGGACAGATCAGATGTTGGGGTATGAACTGGGGCTCCGGAACCACGATTTTCTTTAAATAAAACAGAATAAATAAGCATTACAAGAAAACATGTTAATGGTACTGACAATGATGAATGATACAACAAGATGGCACAGCGCAAGGATACCTTAGTGTGTTGTCTTTTTTTGTGTGTGAACACCGTTTTTGTGTCACTATACAAAGAGCTCTTTCACCACTGGACTACAGACTACACACCACTCTACCTGACATATTTCTCTCCAACGAGCGCTGACTGTGCAAAGAACTGGATGAATTTCCGCTACTAATGGGAACAAACAGACATGCCTGTGTGGACTTCTAACTTACTCTGTGCTACAAAGGTGAGCTGCAGCTTACAGACATAACAAACTCTCACCAGCTCCACAGTCAGAGAACATTACAGTAATGTGATGGCTGAAACTGAATCTGTGTCTTACATTAATGCTCCCTGGACTTAATATTCTCTGTTTACACTACACTCTGTTTTTAAATAAAATGAATCTAAAAACAAAGTTGTTATAAGTATTATATATCTTTTATATTTATCTTTGAGCTTTTTACATTTAGATATTTATTTTAGCTTTTTATATTTATCTTTAAGGTTTTTATATTAATCTTATCATATTGAAGTTGTCAGCAGGAGCTCTGTTATTTTTTTATATATCCTTTAATTGTTTTGAATCAAAAGACAAAGTCAAATGTGTAAATGAACTTGGCAATAAATACTGATTCTGATTCATTTAAATTCTAAAAGACACATTTTAATGTGTCAGCCACACAAAAACACAATGTCTATCACACATTCACAATTTTAATTCAGACTATTTACTTTTTCCATGTCATCCATTGAGAGCCCTGCAGTTTCCTCTGTGTGTTTCTTGGCTTCTCGTTCATACTCCACACGGCTCGTCATGAATTCCTCCGCCAAAATGCTTCAAGAGGAAAACAAATACAAACATATTGAAGTGATACACACTCTTTGATGTCATACTTTACTATATGATTTTCTACGGTCTTGTATCAACACCTCTGTGACACATCACAAAACCATACAAGTCACACTATAGAAACTTATTAATCAGCCACTGTACAAAACCACATTTTTCTGTACAATTGGGGCTGTGGTTAAGTGTACATTTTTAACAAACCCTCATGTTCCTATATAGTTTAATTTAATTTCAGGGATGTATTTTACAAAGTATTATGTCACAATGATCCTTCCTAACTTTTTAACAGTTAAGTGCCAAATTACCATCATCAAACACAAAGCTTAAATAATGTTGCAAAACCAGATCCAAATCCTAAGCGGTGAAATGAAACTACAGATTTTAGAGGAGGTAAAACTAGTAATTAAAAGAACAAAAGGAAATCAAAATAGATAAAGAACCTCCTCATCACTAAACATACAGTCTGGCTTACTAATCAGCTTTGTTGTCCACTTATCATCCACCTCAAAGTGTAACTTGATTGAGCATGTGTGTAATCTCACCTGTCCAGAGGATCCTCAGGTTCAGGGACGATGAGCAGTCCATACACAGCTTCAAGGATCTCTCTCATGGTGATGTGGGCGTTGTAGTTTCGGTCAAATATGTTGTGGCAGATGCGTCCCACACTGTTGACGTTGCAGTGGTAGACCTGTTCTCATGTTAAGAGAAAACAACTTAAGTGCAAACAGATAATAATAACAATGATAAGTATAAAGTATTACAAAATGAGAGGGAAAAAACTCAAAATGCCTTAGGTTTAAGTCATAAAATGTTTGAGAGAAAGGTTGGCACTCTCTGAGCTAAGGGTTATAGAGTCACATAAAATCACTGAGAGTGTCGAGTGAAGGATGAATATGAATAATGTAGAATCTATAAAATGTAACACTTATATCTCAGATAATACAGTTTTCATCCACCCTTGAATCTGCAGCCCCAAACAAAAGTTATAATTCTGTCAAGAATATAGGGGGTACTTTGGAAGGATACTTTGGTGACAAAGCGGACAAGTGGCGGCTTCACTGGGTAGTCAGGACCAAACTGGCAGTACAGCTCAAACACTCCTTTCTCATACGGTGTGTCAGGAGGACCTTGCATCAGAATCTTCCAGAAAGCTGAAGATTATAAACAAAGATTCAGTCTTGTTGGGTATAGGAGCCCTTAGGCCAGTGGTTCCAAACGTCTGTCTGCCAGGCACCCCTTTGGCAGATGAAAATATTTTCAAGTACAAAACAGTGTGTATTGACCCACAAGGGGTCCTGTGCCTCATTTTATGAATCACTGCCTTAGCCAATGCCAAAATATATGTAATCATAGAACAGCAAAACCGTGTAAAACGTTCATGAATAAGTGTAACTCAGTGTAACTGAAAACAAAATGTACTGCAAAGAAAAAAAACACTTATTATACACATGCATACTAAAATGTGCTGTACATACTAATCTTAGAAATAATAAAAAAGATTATATTTTTGGAGATCTAAATTATACAAGTTTACAAAGATTGCCAATTATCTATTGTGATTATGAAGTTATCAAAATCTATACATTTGTCAAACCAAATTTTCTTATGCCAGCAGACTTCTATTGTTGGTTATCTTAAGTATGACACGAGTGGCAAAAACTTGACCCTGACCAGTCATTTACCCCTGTCAAAGAGAATGTGGTGACTCTTTTAAAACAAACCCTATATTGTCCAAAGCAATCACCACTGAGATGTGAGATGTGGAACTATTTCCGGACGTGTGCTCCTGGTGTTGAAACAAACAAATGTCTAATACTCTTTTCCAATAGAGTCTTCTATCTGTTTATTGTAGTTCATGATCAGGGTTCAATAATGCACAGAAACATCTTAATCTGTCCAATACATCATAAGTATAAACTGCTGCATCAAATCAACCCGACACGCCCACATGGTCAAAAAACTATATGCTTTCAAACACACCTGAATCTAATTACCTGGAGTCTTGGCTTTAAACACAGCTTAAGTCAAGACTCCACCCAGCGGCCAGTGTCGGAACCACACAAACGCATAATACAAAAACAAGCATTTTGGCTCCTACAGAGAACATAAAAAAAAGTCACTCACTGAAGTCTGACTCTGAGGGGAAAACTTTGAAGAAGGGATGTGGATCACAGTGCAGACTCTTCAGCTCCTCCAGTATACGTTTGTCCTTCTCCAGAACCCAGCCCTTCTTTGTCTCCTCAATCCTCTTCTTTAGAGCACTAGTAAGAGAGATCACATAATTCAGATGTAGTACAAACATTATGGCAGAAAATATGGCTCCAAAATGAGATTACCACCTGACTCTTTACCAAGAAGACAGTGGCTTGTTGAAAAATATTTTGTAAAAGATACTTAAATTTTCAAGCTACACTGAAATCAACAATGAATGTTTGTTGTACCAAGAAACTGACCTACACCAAAAAGGCATGCCATTTAATCAAACTGTAAAAACCGTAACTGGAAAAGAGAGGATAACAAACTATACTGACACATGCGGTTCTCTGATTTCTATTTTAACATCACTGTCCCTGGGAGGAAATTTGTTTTGCAGCCTGGTTAAACAATAACACGTAAAAGACACTACAGACATGTAGACTAAGGAAACAGTACATAGAGTATGTAAATCCATCATTACAACTACCATATACAATAGAATGGAAAGCAAATTGGGTTACCAGAAGTGAAATGGAAAATGGTTACCCCACTGGATTATTATATTTAGGTACTCGTGATTTGAGGCAAAATACCGGTACCTGAAAATCGTATTATTTATTTCTTAACATAGTTTCAATTTTGTGCTATGATGCAATCCAACAGCCCCCCTTTGAAAGAAAAAAAAAACATTTAAAGACAAAAAATATCGGAGGAATCATCAAGCCCCACTTGCCACACAATAATTGTAACAGCATTATGTCATTGCACACAATGAAACGAAAAAAGATTTAATATTAACTTTAACTAGGATACACCCTAATATCTAGGACAATGATACCGGTTTTTAGGAAACTATTGGTTGAGAGGCAACAGCACTAACACGGCACCATCATGCAGCCCTGACTGAAAACCAGATCAACAAACATGAGTCCCATGCAGCCAGTATTGTTTAATTTGTTGTTGTAATAATAAAACATGTTTGTTTATATACCCATAGAGTTCACTGTTTTGGTCATCATTTGAATAACTCACCTCTGAGTCACGGTCACTTTGCTGTTTATCTGACTGGGCAACAAAGTCTCTGGACTTTCATCATATCCATGAGTAAGGAAGATGCTTGACAAAGAACTCTATAAGAGGATAAATGAATGAGCACATTAAGTTGATGTGAAGTGTTTAAACCTGTGTTGACCTCATGACTTTCATTCTCATTCCACTTTACACTGAATGTAGGTCAGTAATGAACAAACACCAACCTCAGTGATGGAGGATGGGTTGAGTTTCATCTTAAGTTTCCTCTGCTCCAAAGACAGAACAGTCTCAATCTCAAAGAGCTTCAGACCGTCTTTGGTTGTCTCTGGTTTGAAACAGCAGCCACCTGGAAGCCATGAGGATGTGTGGAAGAGAGACAAACAGGTGTCTGAGTAACTGCCCAATCAAAGAATGTGTCATGAGTATTTGGCTCTGGTGGCTCGGGCTATCAATGATGATATCAATCACAGTTAGTAGGAGTAATAGAAGACAGAAAATATTTTTATTTCACACCTTTTTCTAACACTTGTACATAACGTTGTAATACAACAAATGCATGGCTTTTTGTTATTATGAGCGTGCTCAACTTATAACAGACAGACCTGAGAATATATATTTTTTCTAAATCAGTCACAGTCGCATATCGGACAGCACAGGCAAGGCAAGTTTATTGATTTAGCATCTTTCAGACACCAGACAATTGAAAGTGCTTTCATTAGTGTGGGAGCTGCAGCTCTCACACTCATGTTATCTTATCTCTTTATTCTATATTATTATTCTGCCGTTTTTTGGCTTGTATCTCCTCCTATATGGTTTGTGCTAGAAACATGGTTCCACCTGGAAATGGTAAAACTTGGTAATGGCATATGCACTATTACTTTTAGTAATGCTACAATTGCTTTTCTCAACACTTAATAAATGTTTCAGTGATTTTAAATGCCCTTTCAAAATATTAAATATCAATTGGAACAGGTCTTGAAAGCTGATATCTCAAAAACTGAAAGTGTATTCAAAAAAGGGTATTCAAACTTGACCACATGGTTACTGGTTGTATGCTCAGTATACTCATAAATAATCCTGTAGTGCCACCATGTGGTCGGTCATTAATTGCTTTGTGTTCAAGGTTTTCAAACCTGGCCACGTTTTCTTGTTGTACAATGCTCAACATACTCATAAATGATCCTGTGGTGCCACCATCTGGTCAGTCATCAAGAGTTTTGTGGTTAAGGCTCATAACTCATTTACCATTAGCCGTAGGAAAGTAATATCGTCAGTTAGGTAACCAGAACGTACCAGGTTCGAATCCTGAAAGGAACTTATGTTATTAAAGCTGCAAATGAGACTGTGCTTTACTTGTTGTAAAATGTTCATAAATCATACCAGTGTGTGCTGCTGCAGCTCTAACACTGAAATTTCTTCAGCCCTTAGTCTTCTCCCCTACAGATAACAGCTAATATTAAAAGGTCCTCCTGGGGGTTATTCCATGAAGCAGGATTAAGCTGAATCCTCACTTATTTAATTAATAAATCTGGCTCATTTAAGTGGGAGTTTTGTTCCATCAACTTAACTTATATGAGTCCTCGCTGAGTTACCATGGCAACTTATGCTGGTGAACAAGTCTGCTCCGGACCAGGCTAATTGTCAAACTTAGTTTAGCTGTGTGTCAAAAAATGTCAGATGGGTAGAAACAGAGTCATAAAAGACTGTTCCGTCAGGTGAGTTTACCTGCTCACGTCACTCATGTCATGTTATAATCATAAAAACTAATGCAACTAGATGTGAGGAAATATTTTAAAAAAGGTAAAACAAGCATGATTTAATAAAAAGCCTAATAAATAATTCACATCTCACAAGGACCGACCCTACTCTGTCTCTGATTGGCTGTTGAAACAAGAGAGACAGGCCGACAGACCAACATAGAGAAAGCAAGATGCCAGTAAAGCATGATGCATGCCTATAGCCTATAGAAATTGAGTGAAAGAATTTAATAAATACAAAATGAAAGAAAAACCCCCCCACTTTTTTCCTACCTCCATGGCATCTCCTTTTATTTATTACAATGAGAAATATTATGACAGTAAAATTGACATTTCATCGTAACATCGTAAGGTGAGTTTGACATTTAATTTGACACAAACACATTTGTAGGGCTTAATAACAACCTAAATACGTTGTTTCCTGTTGGCCTGCAACACAGTTTGAAATACTTGTGAATAATATATTATCACACTTACCCCTTAAAGTATGCAAAGACTCAGTGTAATTTTTGTGGAGTTAAACTAACTGACTGACTGTCTGTCTGATTGTCTGTCTGTCTGTCTGTAATACGAAATTTCAGACGAAGAAGTATCAGTAAAAGATAAAAGAGCACAGAAAAATAATGCACATGAACCTGAAACTTGCATAAGTAGCACCTTTGAAGTTACAGGCAGTTGCAGTTACAGCACATTTACTAATAATACTAAGGCACTTTACCTCCCGTAGCAGGAACTCTAAGCACTTTAACTCTGAAGTGTGTGTCTCTGCCAATGAATTTTGATTGTCATTGTGGTAATGCAAAATATGTATGTGTGAACAACCTGTCAAGGGACGACAGATGGAAGTAATCCCATGGCTACAATCTGGCATATTAACTTCTTTTTGTTCTTTTATGGAGACTGTCCCTACTTTTTAGAAAAGTAAAATAAACTCAATGTATGAAGATGACTTTCAGAGATGTCATACCTGTTGCATTGCTGATTCCGTGTAGCATGTTGTTGCTCACTTTTCCAAGGAGGATCGAATCCACAACAATGCCAGATTTTAGCAGTTCAGCTGTAACAGGGACCGGCTTCTCAGAGGAACTATGGAAAATATTCAAGCCAAAATATCAACTCCCTTTAAATGACTAAAAAGTCATTAAACTGTGAGCACTAAGAAAATAACAAGAATCAGTTGTCAAAATTCATGTACTCATAAACTCATTTACCCAAAATCATTTCCATCAGTGAGACATATGATGCGGAGTCGACAATCTGGGAATCTCTCCTTGACCTTTCCCAGCTCAGATGCCCCATGGCTCAGGGCGTCATACAGGAGAGTACGTCCACTTGCCTCAATGTTACGAATGTGCTCCTACAAAAAGTATACAAACAATTCCCTCCATTTCCATTACTGTTTGATGTTTTGTTTTGCTTGTACAGCACTTTGGTCAACAAAGGTTGTTTTAAATGTGCTATAAAAATAAAGATTGCTTGATAATATGGCATTACACCCACATGCAAATTTCAATAAAGTATAAATAAATGATCTCAGAAATACATAAATTTACCTTGAACTTTTCCAGATTTTCAGTAAATATGTGGAGAGTGTTCACCATGGAGCAGAATTCTACCAGACTAATGATATGATGAAAATCATAAGCCATGGTCCTTGCTGCAAAGTTGTCAAAGAGCTCTTTTACAGCATGAATCTTCTTGATTTCGGCACTTCCATAGCACTCTTCCCCCATAGAGGAGCTTGTGTCGATCAGCACCTAAAAAAGTTAGTCAAATACTGTAAGTGTGTCCAGCTGACAAAGGTGAAAAAACAAATAAATTAGCCAGCAACAAAATAAGCTTGATTCAATTGTTTCCAGCTACCAGCAAGTGACGCAGTATGAAACAGCCCAACAGCTTGATTTACCAAGTGGAGATGGAATATTAATATCCACATCAGGGATTGAAATGTTGTACTTTGTTAACTTGTTTTGGCTAACTGTGACCCTCTGAGTGTTATCATTTGAGTGAGCAGCTTGTCTAACTTTAATACAAGGAGGGAAAAGAAATTCACACAGCAAAGAATTACACATTTAATGAATGCAGGGTGAACAGTGAGCGTGCACGATACGACGTCACATTGTCTTTTGACTGAGGCAAAATAAAACGGCCCAAATCAGACTCTTGACATAGGCCATTATATTAAAGGTGTATATCCCATGATCTGTTTAACTGAGGTTATAGGCAATTTTAACAGAGGTGGCCAGCATCATAAGGAGTTGATTTAGGCAAAAAAAAAAGACTTTTGGCAATTATTTTAACAAGGTGAGAATATGTTCCTTGTGGTTTTTAAAGACACATTTTCATAATAATAAAAAGTGAAGTAGTTTGACAATTGTAGGTTTTGTGTGAGGCTGCTTTGTGAACTACAGCTCTTCACTGCTCTCGGCACAAAAATATACGTCACCATCTGCGTGAGACCGATACATTACAGATTTACAATCTCAGAAGTCCCATGGAAGTCGAGCGGAAGGGGCAGGAATTCAACAATCTATAGAGGAAGCAGGAAGTGCTCTGCCTATATTAACAGGAAGTTTGAGGTTCTTCCTTAGCAGTAATAAGCTTACTCAGCATGTCAGTTCACTTAAATGCTGGTTGTTTTCCAAAACCGTATACTATACTAGTACGCACTGATTTTGCCAAAATGCAGGATGCAGTGTGTAGTATGCCAACAACTGCAAGATTCACGGTATGCCAAAAAAAGAGATTGAAATGCTGAAGCAGCTGTTTGAACATTGCCGTTGTATACTTCCGCACTCTAGGACCTGAAACTAGTTAAACTGGGCCAAGCACACAGCGAAATAACTAACAACTGGTAGTTATACATCATACTGCTGTTGAAAGCAGTATATATGCAGACTTTAAACTTATCAACGTGAGAAGAGTTTAATACCGGAGAACAGACTTACATAAAAAAAGACGCTAAATGGACCATCTGTAATTTAAACATATTATAAACATCTGTTAGTTTGGAAAGAGTCAGTCTGGGATGAGCTGGGATTAAAAAGAACTTTCTGGTTGTAACAGACAACATCACATCACTATCCAATTTTAGCTTCATTACATTGGCTTCCTGTAGGTTGTAGAATTGATTTTAAGATTTTACTCATTATTTTTAAAGCATGGATGGTGCAAGCTATATAACTCCTGGTCATTCCAAAGTTGAAACTTAAAACCAAAGATGATCAGGCCTTTTCAGTCAGGGCCCCTCGACTTTGTAACGACCTCCCTGAGGAGATAAGACTTGCAGATTCCCTCAATTCTTTTACATCCCTTCTAAAAACATACCTTTACAGATTTGTTTTTATGTGATGTCCTCTTCTTAACGTCTTATCTTGGTTTTATGATTCTTCTTTTACTTTTTACTGTCCTTTTTTCTATGCGGCCATCTGTGTTAACTTGGTAATGTTTAATCTTACTTACTTTGTCTATCTATGTTTTATATGTATATATACTTTTTTTTAAAAATAATATTGTGTTTTTGATAGTTTATTCACTTGCTTCTATTTCTGTTATAGCTCTCATCTTCTTCTCCTTTGGTTTCTTAATCGTTTTAAATCTTCTGTCCTCTTGGTCTCAGCTCATGTTCTTTGATACTTGTTTTGTCTGCGTTCTTGTGATGATTCTTGTAATGGTTTGTTGGGTTTCAGTTTGTTTTTGTTTCATGTCCCAGGGCTCTCAAGTTTTGAACTGAGTTCCGAGTGAGATTTTGGCTGCGGTGGTAGGAATTGGGTTGGGTTGAGCACCTAATAATTTTTTTTCCTGTATTGTGATCCGTTTTTAAGCACCCATTTGTGCCTTTTGTGCAAAACGTTGTAGTTATGATTAATCTTTTTATCTTTTTAAAAAAGTGTTCATCAGACAAACATTCACAGAAAGACAGCATATACGTTGGAATACTTTCATAGACGTGGACTGGAGAGAAGTGTTTTTGCACTATTTCAGCTCTGCAGAAGTTCCAGAGTTAACTTTAATTAAAGTAGTCTGTGTAAAGTATAGTTGATATACACTTTAATATAGTGTGACATTATTTTGGTTTGTTTACAAACTTAGTTTTGATAACAATATGAACATGTAATTCAGAATTTGATTAATTTCTGACACAGTCGTGTTGTGAAGATGTGATCCTTTTTTCTGCGTTCCTTTTTTATTGATTAACTTTCTAATGTAGCTGCATTAGATCAGATGTCAGTCAAAAGTGGAGTGGTATTCATTTAACCAAAAATGTATCAAAAATATTGGTGGATACATTTTAAAATGCTGTTTAATTTGTACTAACAATTTGAGACATAATCTGCCCTTGTGACTATTAATCAGGATTTTTTATTCAAACAACTGACGATAATTTTTATTTTTTTTGCTTTTACTTTCCTTTGCTGTCTGTGTTGATCCTCACACTCGTATCCAATAAGTTTGTAAAGATTCAAATTAATTAATGTTAACTATAAATCAAAGTATTTTCAACATCAGTGTTGGAATGCTAAATCAATCATAGTCATAGTCAAGTTGTTTTAACATGACTGTCATCAATGTTACGTTAACGTTGACATTGATTCAATGTTTATTTTGTGTTGAGATTTCAATGTCAACCAAACTGATGATTCCAACGGAAAATCAACATTGTTTCAATGTCGTCTTGCTATATGGGACGGTCTGATGCAGAGGTAGTGTGTCGGTCAGAAACACATTTTACACTAGGGTAGTTATTTATATTCATAGTTTCCAATAAGACTGATCATTAATGATCTTCTGTTTGGAACCTATCATGTCTTTTTTCTCTTTAACATAGAATTGCCAAATTATAAGTCAAAACCAAAACAAATAATTATAATAGACAATTCCATATTACATCTTTTTGTTTGTAGAAAATGTCATTTTAGCTGCTACCTAACTACCTAACTCCATCATCATTGAATGGAGTTTGGCTTTATATATCACAGGACGGTGGTCTTCCTGCTTAGCCTTAGGCCTGTTGCACCTCTAACGGTGCCTGTGGTGGAATATGCATGGCAAGGGCGTCCTCTTCCCTGAGCCAGAGCTAAGCCTGACCGCATACCTCGCTGACTATTACTTCAATCATGTAAGGAGGAAGGTTAGATATATTTCTGAAAGACAATCGGATGTCCAATTGTCTTTTAATGTAACTGCTGAATGGGCTTCGTATTGCACTTTACGACTCTTCTGGATTACTTAAAGTGTATTCACTACATGTCACATTCACACAGTGATGGCAAAGTCTGCAACTTAAAATACTGAAGGCCTACATGAGTACTATTTCATTCAAATGATGAAGACATGAGACAGTCAAAGTGTTACCAGTATAGCCTCTGTTGGATTCCTGGTTGTGACAAATGTTCCATCATCTCTTTGATCACCAGTCCTGTGTTGAATGTCAAATACACAGAAATCATCAATCAGCATTCTGCATCAGAGACCTTGTTTGATTCTGAGAAATATTAGGTGGTGATTTGACTCTGAGATAGGCCTACTTTACCTGGCTGCCAACAGATTCACTTCTTCTGTTATGACTTTGCCACTCAAACAATCACGCACTCTGATCATATCAGGGGATCCTTTGTCTTTGTCCAGACAAACCCCAAGGTTGTCTAACAAAGAAAAATAAGATTTTAAATTATAAATACAAACATCATGGTATCAAAGGTAGTAAATAAAAATCCTTGCATTGTCTTTCAGGTTGGTTAATTTTCATTAACATAACTTGTTAGCATAGATTGAAAGCAAATCTTTCCTCAGAGGAAGTATTGTCCATATGTTACTTAATGTCTCTCCCTCCATCCCATTTTTAAGATTTCTGACTCTTAAAATGAGGTTTTTCCTGCCACTCTAACGTAGCTAAATGTAGCTTAGTGCTCATGAGCATTGGGTGTTTGAATATAGCAATGAATAGGATTTTTTACCTGTGTATCAAATCTACACAGTGCACATTTAAATACTGTTAGAAATATCCCATCCTGGTAGATATTTTATGGAGTACCTTCAGTCAGCAGAACAAGGCGATTCGCACACTGTCCCAGCTCCTTCAGATGTAGAGGTGGGGTCACATTGAGCCACTGATTGGAGGAAGTTTTTAATTCTTCCACCATGCATCCAAAAGTCTTCTCCAGATTTATCTGAAAGCTGTCATTTAATTGCACAAAGATAGATCTGAATCAAGGCTCAGTCTAAATTCAAAGAGTAAAATAAATAAATGACAGTCTGACAGATTTTATATACACAAATATTACTATTTTCACAGGCGAAGGATAGCACCAAAGAGCTCAGTAACAGTCGAGACTTGGCAGTGGCAGTAAAATAAAAGCTACAAGATTCCAAAATAAATACGGATATATTCACAGAAAAACCTGAACAATGGTTATAACACATTAGTATTGATTGATGATATCATTGCTGGAAAATTAATATTATAAGATGATGCTAAGATATAGCATTTATTTAAGTTGACTGCTTATGCTATAGTATCTGATTAGGACCTGCAAAAACATGATGTACTCTTTAAGACAAAAGAAAACTTATTAAACAGAGAAAATGGTACAAACTTCTGGCCAATCATCTTGTCATGGTCGATCCACAGAGGGTATGTTTTCATGTATGGAGGCAAACTCAGCAAGAGTTTTTCGATGTCCCTGGCTCTCTGTAAAGATGTTTCTCGCAAATTCTCTTCAGTGCAATTTGGAATTTTCTCCCCGTCTGAAAAGGAGAGAAGACTCAGAACAAACTGGAAATAAATACAGAAAAGAGGACTAGTGTTAAGCTGTTTTCCTAAGAACAGGATGACACCTTAGGCTGGAGGGTCAGTATATCTTTTGGTCGTTTGATTTTCCTGTCAGAAATGGGAATCTGCAAGAAAAGCCAGCAACGTCTCTTCTGCCTTCGTAAAATGACCAAATTTAATGTTGACAGATCTCTTATTACTTTGTTTTATAGATCCTACATCAAATCAGTTTTAACATTTTGTGTGATCTACTGGTATGGAAACCTTAGTGTTAAGGCCGATACAGCACTTTTTCAAATTGTGAAGGTCAGTGGAAAAATCATAGGTGCTGAACAAAGCAGCCTCAGTGACCTCTACAACAAACATGTTCAGCAGAAGCAAAAACCATCCTGTCAGTCAGTGCCCACCCCCTTCACTCCGAGTTTCAGTTGCTCCGTTCTGGTTTTTATTTTAGATTTCCCTCTGTTAAATCCAACAGATACAAGCACTCTTTTTTCCCCAGTGCCATTTCCCTCCTTAATTCTGGTCGAGGGGGAGATAGTTGTGTTATTCAGGAACGCTCTTGCTCTGTTTCAGTATGTCTGACCTTTGGTCTCTTTGGTCAGTATCTGCTGGTAAACATTGTCAACATGGGCTGCATTTACTTTCTTATGTAGGCTGATCATCATGGGGTATTTGTATATGTATTCGACTGTATTGTAAGGAGCACTTTTGACTATTATTCTATGGATGTACGCCTAACAGTCTGCTGCTAGCATTGAGTGGATTCTGCACTTCACTTTTACTTTTATTTTGATGTGAGCTGCTGTGAGCCTCAGTCAATGATCACGACAGGTTGTTCCTCAATGAATTGTAAATTTGGTGCCTCTTGCATTGTCATTGTGTTTATTATGTACTTTTGCCTTTTTACTGTCATATCTGCTGTCCCTGTACTGTCTGCTATTATTGTTCTGACTTGTTGCACAACAAATCGCCCTCCGGGCACAAATAAAGTTGAGTTGAGTTAAAGTGGTTATTTGATTTTTGTTTTAAAATATAAAAATTTTCATGGTCAAAAAGGGATGAGTGAAATTTAAAAAATAAATAAATCATTTTCTATTTCATATAATGAAAAATAAAATCAGTAGAAAACAGAAACTAAAAAATTGCAATTTTTTCATATGCTGAGGCCAGATCTTGTCAT
This sequence comes from Symphodus melops, assembly GCF_947650265.1. NCBI lineage: Eukaryota > Metazoa > Chordata > Actinopteri > Labriformes > Labridae > Symphodus > Symphodus melops. The sequence continues at coordinate 20,524,609 of NC_136697.1, read as the reverse complement.
TTACAAGGCAATGAGACCGGGTTCCTGTGAGCCACCTTTTGCACCACCTTTTTCTGCTTAAATGTTGATTAAACTCAAGCTGTAACAGAAAATAATAAAAATACAACCTGAAAATGATACATCACAACAGAAAGTCAAAACCAAGCCAACAGCAAATTATTTACAAAACTGCCACCATAGGAAGCAAATTGGCCGTAAGTGGTTGTGCTACATGTCTCCCTATATATGGATAATTTTTTACAATAAGTTACTTAATAATTTCTGCCAGTTAATTACTGTGAATTTCACAGTTCCATTGCTGATTCACAACCACATGTGAGGGCTGCTATCTGCATTTTTTCAATAGACTCATGCAGTGATGCTTCTCATAATGTCATATCTGCGTTAATGCCTAGAAAAGGTTGATGAACTGTCAAACTTTTCATAATACCTTTAATTTTCTGGAGAACGTCTGCCCGTTCAAGGGGCTCAGGTATTCCAGGCACTCTGATTGGGTCACTGAAACGGCTGCCATCTTCAGACTTAAGAGTGATGAGGGCAAAGTTCTCATGGTCTGATGTCAGTTTCTGTCAAAATAAAGCAAAGAGATTATGTTCACAGCTATATCAATTTAGTTTTTTTTTTTTTGTGAAATCAAAAGTCTCTAAAATTACTGTTCTTACTCATATCAAACATTTTCACTGTATCATCATACCTGAGCTTCTGATCTTAGATGTGCCCAGCAGTACAGTGAATTCTCAAAGACATCCAGGTCTTCGATGATTTTCTCCCCTCGTTTTGTTCCGAGTTGGGGCAAAAGCTCCCTGAAGAGCATGTACAAGCCTTCAACAACTGCAATCTACAACAAAAACAAGAATATTTTTAAGAAACGGCTACTGATGAAGCACACATAGAAAGAAAATAATAACAATTACAATTCCTTATTGTTTACCTTACCTTAGCATATGCAAAATAACAACAACAATTATCATTATAATAATTCTAATGACCATTCTATGTATTTATTGTTTACCTTCTGATTATTGGTTATTGTTTCGTTCCTGCAAAGTAACTGATGCAAACTTTGGATGAGAGGGTTACATCCAGTCAGTTTTCGTATGTAAGAAATCATCTTCTTCAGCTCTTCGGTTCCACAATGATATTTCTAGATATGTAAGATAAGATAAACCAGTACATACCAGTTATGACTTATGCTCGCAGGTCTTTGATCTGAACGAAAATACCAGCATGCTAACCATAAGGTTATCAACATTTCTGTTACTCCAATTATTTTTTTCGATAACTCTCTATTTTAAATACAATTTATAATTATCCCCAGTTATTACAAAAAATTACATGTCACTTCCGAGTACCTCCAACAAAAATGGCTAGCCTGTAGTGTCTGAGCCATATTGTATAAAAAAGCAAAAGAAGAAGTAACGGGTCATCAAACAGTGCACATTAGTAATGCTCATGTATCTGAAGTAAAACTTACCAGAACATAAAGTGAAGACAACAACACACTGATTCCTTTCTGGGTTTGTTGTACTGAAGGCACAACGTCATTAATGAAGAATGTGTCATCTTGTGGAGTGTCATCCGAAAAGGAGGACAAAGAGAAGTAAACTGTGGACGTCTCTGAGATGTCACAACTCTGCAGAGTTTCACCACCAGCATGGTCACCTCTGTAAATGTAAGACAAGAAGGAAAAGTGTGTATGGGTTAATAAATCTGACTGTTATTAAAACCATCAATACTTGTTGTAGTAGGTTTGAATTACTTGTAACAAAGCACGTGTGCTGGGATTCCACTTTCATCTGCCAACTTGCGTCGCAGGCTGGTGATGGTGTCACTTTCTAAGTTCACAGACACCTCAAAATCTCCCTGCAGGACACAAGAAACAGATAGCTAACAGAAATATCTTAAATAATTCCAGGATAAAAAATGATCAGAACGTCAGACATCAATAAGGGAAATGACAAATGTACTTTTTGATCCCCTAAATATTTGAAGCGATGAGGTCAATAGATTGAGTAATACATCAAAGATATCCATCAATCATGATCTGAGTTAAGTCTCACCTTGAGCATTATGTGGCATCGAACCACGTCATCGCCATCGGTTGTAGCAACCTCTCCCTTTGGGTGCCGTGGAGCCTGTCTCAGGTTTTCTTTTGGTGTAAAGATGACGTAAATAGTAGATCCATCTTGAATATGTCTGTCCTTTAAAGACCCTGCAGGAGGACATGAACATTTATGTTAATATACTTAACTTGTTAGTGGACAGTTTTCTATTTGTAAATTAACAGATACAGACCAACATTATCAAGATGATGTGATCTAATGGATAGACTTCTAAACTCTAGACCATTGTTTGGTATAATACGACTTTTGACGGAAAAATGAAGTTTTAATCATCTGAAAGCTTCATTATATCCAGCAGGCATTTCTTACAGTACATGTTGTATGTATATAATTTTTTTACGTGACTGTAAATTAAAAAAACAACAACAACAACAAACAACTTTGAATTATTGACGTTAATTGTTGACTTTGTTGAAGTCTGCTCACAAGTGTTGAAGAAGGGATCGTCTGTCAGGGGCATCCCATCGATTGTGTAGAGACAAACTCCTTTTGCATTGCCGACATTTTCAAGATGACCGATCCTTAACATCAGGTCCTCCACAGTGTTTTGCACTGGATCCATATCTGTAATTTGAAAAATGACCACTGTTACAATGTTCCCTTATATTTTGTTAAATGCAAAGTCTGCACTATGATCACATCCCATATCCAACAACACAAGTCATTATGTGTAGCCTGACCACATTGTATGAACAACTTGGCATGTCAAAGTTCATCCAGTGGTCATAGTTTATAAAGGATGTTATCATACCTTTAATCTCTTTCAGTTGAGGACATTTGGGATAAGTGTACTTCAGACAGAATGCCTCCAACGATTTCTGCACAGGGGCCACAGTTTGAACCTGGCGCTCTGGAGCTCTGAGTCTTCGAACATAGTCTTTCATGTCTGAAAAACGGTTCTTTTCTACTTGACTTAAACCTTGAAGAGTGAGAACAAAAAAAAAAAAGGTCTTTCAGTATTTGTGTAGCTTCTTGATCATTGTTATAAAAAACAGACGTTTAAACCAACTAGTTTCACAGCACACAGCAGAATGAGAATCCAGTGGTGATGCCATGGCAATTTTCTGATCTATTTATCATATCAATGTTAAATATATCAATGTTCTTTTTTTTCATTATGTGGAAACAAATATTGACAGTGTTTGGCTTTCAGTTGATAGTCACCATACCCATGTTCGTTAGATCTTCATCTTTTATGTCAAGGAAATCTCTCTCATCCTTCACACCCAACTGGAGAAACTTGTTGTAGTAAGTTTCCAGTCTGAAACTCTGAAGTATGTTGTATGTCGCACCCATCTGAACAATGATATATTAAAAAACAGGTCTTACATACAGTATGTGTCTGTTATGGAGTGATTAAGTAAATGAAGTGTTACAACACAAGTTTGTTTTGCTTATCAAAGTTAGCAAGCCCATTTTCAGCTTTATTCTGTGTAACTCCACTAGAAGGAACAAAATCATATGTAAACAAACTGTCCAACATGAATACAAAGTCTCTAGAGCTTTAGATAAATGCTTATGAACTTGCTTTTGAGAGGTTTATGACTATAGCAATATGCAAATTGTTTTTTTTACATTATGCGTGATACTTTTATTTTACAATGTTAAGACACAGCTTTTTGGTGAACGTTTAATGATCATTCAAAAAATACTAGCAATATCTTTTACTGAAATCTGCGCGAGTTTCAATTTAGCTTTTTATTCTGTAAAGTTTATATGTAACCAATACACCCCGCTTCTGAGTTTAAAGGGTGTATCGAGCTCCTCTGAATTTCCCAACACTAAAAACAAAACAGATAACTAACACAAATCTTATTTAAGATCTTTGAGGTCCCCAAGGGAAAATAATGATCCTTAGAAAATCCATTTATGCGCCCAATAGCCTAATATTCCTTACTATTTGTTAGTGCTATTTTGTATCAACCAAAACGAAATTTTTAAATTAGGCCTATGTAAGTGAAAGTAAAAAAAGTACCTTTGTTTAAAAAAGAACTAACTTTACTGCAACGTAGAATAAAACTATGAACTTATGTTACTGTAGGCAGACGCTCACTTTTCTTGGAGTTTGGAGTTCTGACGGTAAAGTGCAAACTAATCCACCATTAAAAGTTGAAAGAGTAAAGGGAACAATCTTACCTTTAAAATGTCAGCGATGTTACTAAACATCCACACTAAACATCCTTTAACTTTCACTTCCGATTTAGTTGAGAGTTTCCTGAAAACCAAGAGGAAATGTCACAGGAACCATATTTGGAACGCAGCTCCACCTTAAAAAGTTCGGGATTTTCCGACAGGGTACAAACAACAACACATGCAGTTTTTATTGCATTACAGCAACAGATGTATGTTGCTGATTTTATTAGACAAAGAGAGTAGGGTTTAATTTTCCCGGTATATTTTAATACGTCCAATGTTGTTGCTGTCATATAAGTGGTAGGCCTACAGGCTTTCAATAACTAACATCTTTCTTGCACATCCACATCTTTAACACTTAACACATATCTGTGTATGAAGGGAGAGAGACGATCTATGGGAAAAAAAACACAAAGTACAAACATCCTTATCAGTTTGAGGTCCTAAACATTGAGTATAAGTCCAGGTATATGTAGGCTACACATATTTAAAAGTAGTTTACGCCTTTAAATTGTCCTCTTTGAGTTGTACCTGAAACATACCTCCAGCTACATGGACATATAACAGTGTGAATGAGTCCATATTCTGATTCTGTTCAGAATATATGGCGTGCTGGTGTCAAACCTAATTCATCATACAACCCAAGAGAGAGCACACTACTGCGACATACACCCTACTGCACCATCTTACTTTAGATTATTATCTGATGATGATTCCCTCCTTTTAGATTGGTGGATGTATTGACACAGACTGAAACTTGACTTCTGTTTTGAGCAGTTGCAGGGTAAAAACAACTGCATGACTTTCATTATCACAGAAAGTTTATGGTAAAGTTACATTTATCGTTATCAAAGATGTGTAAGGTGTATCTCAGTTGTAGTACAAATATTTCAACAACTTGCACAGATTTATTTAAATGTTGTCACTAGAAGCATCAAATATTTTTTAAATCAAACTCAACAAATTTAGTAACATAAGGATGATGTCTTTTTTTTAAAGATTTTGAAACAGAGGGTCGTATGTAAAGTGTTTCAGTGCAAAAAAAACAACAACACAAAACAACAGCTTTGACATTGTCCACTTTCTTTTCATTTTTTTCTTTTTGACAAAAACAAATGATGCAAGAACCTCGCTTGTTTCTCTCTGCAAACACTCCTAACAGACTCTGTATCTTCTTGTTTTTGTCTTGTCAGTGTCTGACTTCATGTTAGCACTCTTCTTGGAGGAGGGACCGGCTGGTGTAACTTGCCAATAAACTCCAGCTCTCTCTTTGCCTCTTGGACCTTTTTCTGCTGACTTGTGGTTCCCTGAGGTGGTGATTTATGGGAAATGAAGTATTGTTTATTTAACTGTTTGGGGCCTGGCTGGGTGATGTCCCGTCTCAAAACACCATTTCTATTTCTGACCAGACTGTTGTTGCTTTCTCTGGGGGAAGTCTGTGAATGAGAGTTACTGGAATGAATGTTGCTCGTCTTCACCGTTGCTGATACCACACCACCTCCACAGGTTCGATTCTGTCCCTTGTGTTTTGTCTTTGTGCTCGCTGTAGGTGACTCTGACTGGTCAGTACAACTGCTCCTGCAGGAAGGACTTCTTCTCTCTCTTTGTGGTGACGAATCACATGTTAAGCTGGTGCTATGAATCCTATTATAGGATGACTGATGAGTGTCAGGAGTGGGGGAGTTATTTGATGTTTCTGTGTGAAAACCAGGACTTGATGTAAAGGTCCTGCAGTCTTGCTCTGGAGAAACCCTGTGGTCGAATCTGGTTTGATCCAGTATCTGGTCCCTGCCAGACCCTGGAAGTGAGGTGGTGCTGTGGCTGCCTTTATGCCCAGAAACAGAGATCTTTTTGCAGATGGGTATTTGAATTTTTCTACATCCAGAGGAGGCTAATGTGCTTTTTTGCTGCCCCTGAGTCCTCGATGTTGAAGGACTATTGATGACTTTAACTGATGCAGATGTCTTGCGAGGAGAAGCACTGAGCGGTGGCTTGGGTTTGGTCTGGCACAGCGGAGGAGGTGGATGTGGTCTGAGGCACGCCGTGGTGCCTAAACCATGTGGAGTCTCATCAGAAACCTTCTGTCCTGCAGTCAGTCTAAAGACAAAAAGTAAGACAGCAAACAGATCAAGGAACATTTTCTTACAAGAAGACAACAGAAAGATGTGCAGTAAAAACATTTTTACATCATTAGCAGCATTGGCTTAGTCTGAGAAGGCTTGAAAAGAAAAAGAAGACACACATTATTTATTCTTTTTAAAGCAGCTTCTTTGAATCAGCCGTGAGTGTTTCTGTGTGAACACAAAGTGTATCTCTTCCCATTCATATCTGTTTTAAAAGATAGACCGCATGAACTCTCTGCTTAAGTGAAACACAAATATTTGGAGGTCCCCCTACGGACTGGTTGAAGTACTGTTCATAAGCTTCATCTCTCCCGTGTTAAAAGAACATAGAACAAACTTTAAAATCAAAATACAAATACAACACATTAAATATTCCATCTGTAAATAATCATATTCCCGTCTTGTAAAAATGTGTTTTTGGGAGTCATAAGAGTCAAAAGGTTCAAACCTGGAGGTGTTTTTCAAACCCTTTAAAGGCAGAGGGGAGGATGGTGAAGATGAAGCAGCCAGAGAAGAAGGGTAGAGCTCCAAGTCCATTTGTATAGCTCCTCTTAGCTCTCTCAGCTCTGCACATACACAGATTCAAGGGTATTTAGATTTTTTTTTTTAAAGTGTCAGACGTGTCCTTGAAACTTGCTGTTTGATAAATGAGCACAAAAAGGAATCAAAAGACAACAATCATCCAGTGCAGAAGAAAGCACTCACTCTCCATGTCTGGAAATGAATGAACTCGCTATTGATGGACTCAAATTAGTTTCTCCATCATTTGGCCCAGAGTGAACAGATTTGGCTGAAGTCCTGAATGACTCTTTTTTTTCATTCATGAAAGTGTTTTACCAGCTAATGTAGAGTGGGCGACGTTTTCATCATCACCATTTCCTCTGAAAATGTATTCACAGAACTAAAGCTAAATCGAGCGATAGAGAGAAAGCAATGACCCATCAAGTGTTAACCAACACTGTGCCAGCAGGTGGCAGCAAACACCAAAACATTACTTCATGGATTTACCTGCAAGTGTAGGTTCAGGTTTCTCTAATTGTCTCCAACATTTTTGTTTGATATTTCCCTGCAAGAAAAAAATAATAATAAAAAATTAGGCAAGGAAGAGGAAAGGTCAATTTCGTTTTCATGCACTTAACCTAATAATGCAATAAAAAAAACACATTTAGCTTTGTGGCAGTAAGTGGAGAAATAATAGAAGATGAATGTTTAGAAGATGTTGAAAAAAAAGCCAGAGTAAAGAGGATAACATTCACAGCGAGGAGAAGAATGTGAGTGTTGACCACTAAACGATTAAGCAGAAGTGTTCCATCATGATCTGACCTCAAACATTCTCATACAGAGCAAATGAAACTGTGTATGAGCGTGTGTGTCACTAAGTGTGTTTGTTATGAGTGAGTGACTACTAATTTAACATCAGCATACACACTCATAGTCTTTAAGGCATCCATGTTCTTAAAACACACACGCGCACAAGCACACATACATAAATACACACAGATGCTTGAAGACCGGCTCCTGCACTCTCAGTGGGATTCAAACCCAAACCTTGCAGTGTTTTCTTTCTGGACTGCAGACAGAGTTTGAGCGGCGCCTCTGACAGTAATGTGGCTGAAATCCAAAACAACTCTGTACATTATGCACACACACACACACACACACACACACACACACACCACACACTTCGAAAATAGGCTTTGTGGTCTTTGCTGGGTTTGAACCCATTACCATGCTGCTGACTTTCTGGTATTTTAGGGAAAAGTGCGCATACACACACACACACACACACACACACACACACACACACACACACACACACACACACACACACACACACACACACACACACACACACACACACACACACACACACACACACACACACACACACACACACACACACACACACACACACACACACACACACACACACTTACAGGAGAACAAGGGTCATTATTCCTGCCACAGAATCCAAAGGAACGGGTTATCTATGGCTGCCGCCTTTCATTATCTGAGGTGATGGTTGTGATAAACAGGGAAGATACTGAACAGACTTGTTCTAGTGTGTCTACCAGTTAAATAACTTCAACATCCTGAAGAAAAAAATCATACCAGAAGAAGGTTTCTTCAACTGCTCATGTCAACTGCAGCAGTCTGACAACAAAATGCTGAATGATCTATGTAAGTCAGAATGGACAGATCGTACAGGTCAGGGGTCGTGACCACCAAAACACTGCCGTAACCAGACTGGGGACAAATCCCAGCATAAGGAGCCATGTCTCTTGCAGACATGGCCCATTGCCTACACATGTACTTAAGTTGCTCTAAAGGCATACAGGAAGTCTTGAGGGTCAAAGAGCCCCACTTAGTGCTCTATTCTTAACTAAAACAACAGAAATGGAAACTGTAACCAACCCACCAATAGAACACCGAGCAGAAAGTAACTTTAGATGTAAAACAATGAACAGAGAACACATTCAGTTACAGAACTAATCCAGCCTCGTGTATTTATCTAACTGCTGGTCAGAAACATCGAGTCCCACCACTTTGTACTCTTTCACGTTGCTCATAATAAGTAAACATAAAAATTACGGAAGATCTTTTCTGCCACATGCTGTACGAGCTCTCGATGCCATTTAGGGAGGTCAAGACTGCACAAGTGATCCCCCTTTAGAGGGTACAGTTATTACATCTGCTGCCCCCCCCCCCCCCCCCTTTTTTTTGGTAGTATGTTTGCACAACTATTTATTTATTGCGTATTGTTGTACTTTGTGGAGTGTTTTAATTTGTCCTGTGTGTTTTTTGTATTTCGGAGAAGCCAAAGACAAATTTCCACCACGGTGGACAATAAAGTCATCTAATCTAATCTAATAATAATGAGGCAAGCACATTTTATTTGTTGAGTATCTTGGAATAATATGTACAAACTAATTCAGATAGTACATCTCTTTTCAAGACACTTAAGTAAAAGCTGATGTTTTTACTTCATGTACTACTCACTCACTTGCTTAGATTGGAGTTTTTGCAGTGTATCTGACAACAGTCCCCAGCAGATAAAGACTTCTGGACACATCACATGGAAAATGTTCAGTTCTTAACAGAATGTTTGTGTAAAATGTGCAGCCAATGCTTTAGGGGGGGGGGATATGTGAGGAAGGATTTCCTCACAGTTTCCACTCCTGGAAGATGATAAGACACTATCATTTCCTCAAATGACTGATTTTACATTCAGCACATAGAGACTGTATAATTGTATGTATGAGGAGATTAAGCCTGGACTGCTGTTGGACTTGATGTAGAGTTTACTTCCCCTCAGCTTAGAGAAAAAAAAGAAGTTGTTTCAGATGGGTGTTTGGGACCAAAGTCTGATTGGCTGCTACATATTGTATAATATACATTTGATCTAACTGTATCAAGCCTCCACATGCATATAAACTATACAAACAACTGCTTGGTGCAATGTTGACAAACCCAAGACATCCTGGAGAGGACACTTACACTAGCTTGGCTATATTAATAATCACATAAAATAAAATGTAAATTCAAAAATGTCATCCGAGTTGGAAGGTTTAAATGTTTTCCTGCATATTTTTTATGCTGGCTAAAATCCTCAGACGAAGGACTGATGGGAAAGTTGAGATAGTTAATTTAGAAACATGTTAGACATGTAAACCATGTGAGGTCTCATTCCATCCCTTACTGAGCATCAGACGAGGTTTAATTAAACATTAAACTGCCACCATAACTTAATTTTGGCAGTAAATAAAACCTTCAGTGTTAATCGACTGTATTAAAACTCACACAGGAGAGTCTCAGGCCTGATATCAGTATCCATCCTTGCAGCGATGGTGAGTTAATCATGGCCAGTGATGCCTTGCAAAGCACAGCATTAACACCACCTCCTACAGCAGCAAATAAATGACAATGCAGAGTAATCTCATGCTCAAAGGGCTCGGCACATTTTAAGCCATAGCTTCATCACACCTGCTCACGTTCAAGCCTTCGCTCGAGGAGATCCCTTCACAGGCACATTTCTGCTTTACCCCAGGTTCTCTTTAGTACCCACACTGACGGCCTCTACAGAACAAACCTCGGCCAGGAGAGACTCTACAATAAACCTCACACCTCTGGGACTTTAACACTCAAAAAACAAATAATGTTTATCTCCTTGCCCTCTGTTATACTTGATTAATCCTGATGGAGTCTTGCCTGGCTGTTTGATTTCTTTTTGCAAAGGTATCTTTCCATTATTCTTTCAGCAGAACATTTAAATAAGTTGGCCTTCATGCAAGGCAAATACTCCTGGATCACACATCATTTTCCCGTTTGATTTTTAACGAACATCTGAAGCACATAAACTTCAAGAGTTCTCTCTATACACTCGTCCTATTTTTCAACTTTCTTGTTTCCACACAAACTGGCAGTGAAACATTAACCAGGCGCGCACACACACACACACACACACACACACACACACACACACACACACACACACACACACACACACACACACACACACACACACACACACACACACACACACACACACACACACACACGCACACGCACACGCACACACAGAAGTACACACGGGGACAGAGAGAGATAAGTTACACATCTGGTCTGCAGTGAAACCCTCCATCTGGGTTCTAACTAACTCACTCTCACAATGCCAGACAAGCAAACCAGTGTATCTGGGCCTGCATGCACGTTTGTTGATGTCAATGTGTGTGTTTGTGTTAATGTTTGTGTAAGCATTTTGAAAGGAATTGGATTGATTGAGAGCAGATCGATTTTTCTCAGCTCTGCAGAGCTTTTGGCCAGACAGACGGAAAACAACACGAGCTTAGACAGAGTCTGTGCAGGTTTGTTCTGCGAGCCACGCTTTGTTTACGTGTGTGTGTATGTGTCTGTAAGTGTAAATTGAAACCTGTACAAAAATATTTGCACCCGCGGAAGCCCATCTCTTTCTAATTCAAACTCTAGAAAAATTCAAAGACTTCCTCTGTTTAAGAAAGTCAATAACTTATACTTGATGTAACCTGCATCGTGTTGGATACATCATTCGACAGGTTTGAAGTCAAAAGACATGATGGCTTCTAACTACTAGAACTTACTAAAACTGGGTAAATTTTGTTCATGAGCTGAAATGTTTTGTAATATATCAATAACATTCCATCCAAAATAATAATGTTTACAAAACTAGGTTTAAATCAGGTTTAATCTCGTTTTTACTGTGATGTCATGAATGTAATGGAAACTAGAATGTCAATGACTTTACAGTACTGACTGTAATCATTTCCACGGTGGATTCTTTTTGTATCAATATTAAAAAACCTATAAGTATTAGGATACCATACATTTACAATAACATGGAAAGACTTCCCAGATTTCACATAAAACTCAACAACACAGATCAGAGGATGCTCAGAATGTTTTTTGTTTTTGGATTAAATATAGATTAAAGATGCCTTTGGTATTTTTTTCCCCCATCGTTCTCCTCCTACCTTTAAATACTTCACCAGTCTCTTCAGCTCTCCACACTCCTCCAATAGGACAGACCTGGAAGAACAGAGAGACAGAAAATAAACAGATAGATAGAAGGAGAATCGAGACAGATATAATGAAGAAAAAAAAATAAGTGTATTATCATGTTCACTGGACCAAACCTACAGTGGGGGTCAAAGTGGACACTTAACATTTGAAAGAAAAAACACACACACACACACACACACACACACACACACACACACACACACACACACACACACACACACACACACACACACACACACACACACACACACACACACACACACACACACACACACACACACACACACACACACACACTTTTCATTCTGAGTGTCCTGTTGATCTTTTCCCTCTTTCTTTCTTTCTTCCTCCCTCCACGTTTACTTTCTGCTCCTCCTATTACATATCCAAACTTGACTTTATTCACTTATTTGAAGGGAAAAAAAGAAACTTCTGCCTGGCCTGAGATCCATTTTTTCTGACAATGGAGCCTTTTGTTCTGGTCCAGTCAGGAAATGGGCGAGAGCAGGCGCACAAAAAGAGAGGAGGAGGAGGAGGAGGGAGGGGAGAGAAAGAGAGGTGGCCTCAGTGACTGTACTGCCCTGTGGGCCTCAAAGAGTGAGAGATGAAGGAAGGAAAGGAGAGATGGAGGGTGAAGGAGGCAGGGCAGAAACAGAAACAGAAGCAGCCAAGGGGAGAGGAAATTAAAGAAGAAAGGAAACTCACTTCCAGACTTGAAGAACACGCATAGTTACAAAAACACATCGAACAACATTTAAAACAAACTAATCCATACCAAATGTGTGACGTCTCTTCTACTGGTACAAAGACAAAATAAAACCTTGCTTGTTGTAATGTACCAGTTTCCTGTGTGGTTTACTGATTCTGCACACACCGTTTATGCTGTTGATCCTTTGTTGTGTAAGGAATTGGTTCACCACAATAAAGCAACGATTTTTCCAAGGAACATAACTGTGGCATTATGGGAGATTAAACACCTATTTTAGACTGAACTATTCTCCTGAAAGAAAATGTACACCATGTTTTTGGTTTTAAAACAATGCTTGTTAAATGTCTGTTCTTCTAATCCAAAACAAGACACTTGGATGTCACATAACGACAAACTCATAGGCCACTCCAAAAGTCTTATTGAGAGCTAATTCTGAGAAGTATTTCTTTGACCTGATTTGACCTACCTGAGTCGATCCACCACTTGGTCGATGTCAGTGACATTCAGCTTGTCTCTCATGGACTGAATCTCTTCTGCAGCACTGGACCGGACCGAACAATGAGAGCTGGGTCTGAAAGAGGGAAACAGAGACTACGGTAAGAAGTAAACAAGAAGAGAAAAAGATTCTGTGCAGCATCTTTCAGCAGCTCGTAAAAAAGTACTCACGAGCCGTGTTTTGGTTACTTACCTGCTTCCACAATCAGAATCTGCAGCGCTGATACTTTGACAGCTGTCAAGGTGACTCAGGGCGTAGTCCACCGTCTCAGGTTTGTACTGAAACAAGAGCTTCTCATCGTCTCTATAGCAACAACAGTGAAGACGAGGAGAGGATCTTTACACGCGTTTGTTTACTGTGTCTGCAGCCCTGTCAGTGCTGCTGTATTTAAGTCTGAAGCTGTGATGGAATATTACCATCTCTAAACAGAAGTCTAAAATCGACCTCTTCACTTCTGCTTTTTATTCTGAATCATTTAATCTACTAGTTTATCTTTTTTCTGGTTCTTGTAATCTTTGTTAATATGATATTTGTATTGTTACATCTCTTTTGTATTTTATCTGCACTTATGACAAATGAAAAAAAACCTTCATAGAACATCTCTGTTACTGAAATACTGCTGGTGAGTAGAGAAGTCCCATTCTTTCTTTACGCTGGACGATCTGACTCTGTACAAAGTGTGCACTTACTAAGAGTCTACTATTAGAGCTGGGCTCATTTTACATGATGCTTTACTGATCCCAGAAAAGCAGCAGGGAGATCTTTATTCTCTGAATGACCGTCGTGAGAGAAAGGAGCAGACAGATGGTGGAGGCAGCAGCAGGTGGTGTGACATTGTGATCTCTTCTTAATGTTAATGTTAGCTTCATGAGGAAACATTCAGACAATGACATGGAGCTGTGTGTGTGTGTGTGTGTGTGTGTGTGTGTGTGTGTGTGTGTGTGTGTGTAGAGGGGGAGTAAAGGAGTGGACCACACAGGAGGAGGTCAATATAAAAATCGCTTGACTTTTACGATGTACACACCCACTCACACACACCGTCATTCTCACATACAAATGGTTGGGGTGAGAACACTTTTTACTCCTGCTGTGTCTTAAAGCGATGAAGTGACGAGAACTTCGCTGCCAGGACAGAAGAGTCAAGTCTCATCAAGTCGGGTTAGGTTAGGTTAAAACACAATTTCCAGCAAGTGTTTGATAAAGGGAGAAAAAAAACACACGTCTATCTTGATGTATTTAATATATAATACACAATATTTTCTGTATTTCCATGGCAACAAAGCTTACTGAGTTGAACCAAATGGCGAAGGGTTGTAGAACATTATTACTGTAAGTGGAAGTGTTATCAAGGAAAAGTGTGTTTGCTTGATTTCTAAAACCATTCAGCTGCTTCACACTTGGGACTTATCCTAATTAAATGATCAAAGGCCTGTAACACACACACACACACACACACACACACACACACACACACACACACACACACACACACACACACACACACACACACACACACACACACACACACACACACACACACACACACACACACACACACACACACACACACACACACACACACACACACACACACACACACAGTGCATTAAGTTAACTAGTATACTAAAGCCCACTTCAAAGAAGGAAAGCCATTTGTGCTGGCACTGGTTTGTGTGGCATACTTTCTTCAGCACTCAACACTCGGCTGTATGTCCCTCTCTGATTGTCCTTCTTATAATCCATTTCCATCCGAGCCGGAGCACTTGACAACAGTGACTTGATGTGTGAGCAGGTGAAGGCTTCAGTTCAGTTCATGTCTTGTTCTGTGACACTTTAATAAGAAGTCGGGGCATCAGACCTGTGGCTCTTCTGGATATTGGACTTTAAGCTGAAACATTGATCCTCGCTGTCATCCGGATTTACAAGGAACTCTTGAGTTCTCTTCAGAATAAATCCCTGTCCATTCGGGAGGTAAAACAAGCACCAGAGGGGACATTACACATTCACTTTTTTTGTGTGTGCAAAGTCAGTGGACCACACTGAGGAGAGTTATAAAGACTGTTTTCTGCCAATGTGAGAACAAACCATCAAAAACTATAGATCCTACGTCACAGGTCGAAAAAAAAAAAACCCTCAACCACCGTGCAGCTTAACGGCAGAACAAACATGGACACAGTAAAAAAAAGGATGTTGACAAACTGACGGGCAATGTATTTTCTTGTCACAGAAAGGCAGAACAATCCATCTTACGTTGCACTTTTCCTAAAAGGCCTGAGCAGAATGTGTGAGGTGACACGGGGCAGCATTCCTGGCAGCAGCCAGCTTGTTGCTAGGATATTTACGAGCTCAGTGTGGCTCTCACACGCCTGAGCATCCTCACAAATAGACAATCATTTTACAGTCATGTATTATCAGAATATAATTCTACATGGCAGCCTTACTTATAATAATAGCATCCTGCAAACACTTTGAATGACATTGCTGGACTGAGTTGCAAGAGTAATTGTAATAAAAATTGAATTTATAAAATCTCTGAAAGAGGAGCATAAAACTCCCTGAAGACTGAAGGTCAAGTTTACTCAAGAACTTTGAACACAGCCAAAAGAACCCCCGTGATTAAAGTGAGCATTACTTCATTCAAAGCACAAACTAAAAACAAACCTTTCCGCAGATGAAGCTGGGAATGACGGGGCCTTTCAAAATCCAGGCCAGCGTCGCTTTGGAATTTGCCGTGGAATGAGTGGAAGTCTCCCTCCTTTAATTGTCCTGTTGTTGCACATTTGCAAACAAGTTTCCAACTTCCCTTAACCCCCCCCCAACAAAAAAAAAACAACCTTTGTTCCCCCTCCTTCCATCCCATTTGTAAGTGACATGTGAGCACAATATAGCGTTTTATGGCACTCTTTGTCAGGGGAAGAAATGACGCAGGGAGTGAGAGAGGGGGGTGTTAACCTACTTTCCCAAACCTACGTGATGTGCTGCTTCTCTTTATAGAAAACTAACATAGAAATGGTGTTTTCTTTAATATTAGGGATTCAATGTCAGCTGGTAATATATCAAACAGAAAACAGATGTGCAAAGCGTGATGTCATCACATTATGAATTCAGTTTCAACAGTGTGCTGAAGAAGTGAATAAAAGAGCCAGACTGATCAATGCTGAGCGTTGACATGACGTTTTTAAAAGAGTGTAAGCTGCAATAGAGTAGAACAGGAAACTAAAGATGTGCTTCCATGTTGTCAATTAGATCAAGATTGTAGTTTAAGAGATATTTCTAGAGGCCTGGTGTACATTTAGTGATGGTGCATGTGGGATTTGCTTCTATGAACACATATTCACAAGTGCTGCTATAAAAAATAGTATTAACATTTGCATTTGTTAAACTTAAATCATTTTCTATTTCATCTTTTCTTTTTTCTTTTTTACTTTGTTCTTTTTGCAATGAGCAACAACAGGTGGGTGCTGGACTCACGTTTTAAAAGAAGACCTTTCCCACCATGTAAATATATTCAACAAACCCTAGAGTGTTGTACACATTGTTTTAGCAGCTGCAAAGTGTGTTGTTATTATGAGAAACAGAAGATAGTTGGTATGTGTTATAAGTCCTCCCAGGAATTCATTTTCACTGTGTTAAAACATTCCAATATGGCAGTAAATCTCAAATCTAAAAATATTCCTGTAGGATTGTTTTTTTATGTATATTTACTATTACCAGCACTGGCATTATTATAACGTTTGTTTGTGAGAAACCTCATGTTTTTTTATGTTGTAATGTGTTTGGCCGGTGAGTCTGGAGGTCACAAACTGCCTTTTAAATGATTCATTGATAATGTGCAGTAGAGTGAATTTTACATGAACCTACCTCCCGTCTTTGCCAACCCTCTCACTGAGAGTCTGCAGTAACATCTTGACCTCTGCTCTCAGCAGCTCTTTGACTGCTGGGGGTTCTGGGAGAAAGGATCCCCTCAGATGTTGTAGCGGGGTCCCTGCCCTGCTGCCGATGTTCCCCTGCTGACTCTCCTGCCACATCTTGTACCACATCTCCGCCTACAAACACAATTGTAATAGTTAGAAAACAGCTACAGTGGATCCAATCATAGGCAAGTAGATTTATGTAGCACATTTTACAGGAAAGGAAAAAAAAAACCATTCAAATAAAAATAAATCACAGAAATTATTAAAACTTAAAACATGTTCATGGAAAATTAATACAAATAAAATTAATTGAAGTAAGAATATAAAAATAATTAAAAGTTGCAGTGCAGAGTGAAGGATTACAATCTTTCTTAAAATAGTTGAGTTACAGGCAGCTGTTTTTTTAAAGTACAGGAAGTGACCTCGATATGTCTCACAGTCCAAGTGACAGTCACTGGTGGGGCTGACTTTCTCAATGATTTAGCGAGGCACTCATTTAAAGCAAAGTGGAAAGTCTACATTCAATATGCTGCAAGACTGCACGAGAGAAATAAAACTTGAATATTCTTATTTTATTTCTCCAAGCAATGAAGAAACCTGTGAATCCATCCTTGTCTGTTCAAATGTTTTGTTCTCTTACTTTCACTTTAGGTTCCTACACTGCAATACATCTCCATTTGTCTCTTTATCTGCTTTTTTTGTGAAAACATTTTCAGGGCTGTCCTTGACACAAGCACACATTGTTTTGTTTTTTTTATTGTTTTTTTTTAAATAAATTGTTCCAAACACTGAACACTATCTGTTAGTATAGGAATAGGAAGCAATACAACTTGTCCTTGCAGAAAGATCTCACACAGAAGGCGACGCCTTCTTCCAAACAAATACATGTGTCACAAGGAAAACTAATCGGTGTAAAACTGTGAGCCTGTGTGCTCATAACGTGTGCTCATGTAGTGCCAGACCTGTTATAACCCACAACATGCTTCCATGTTAACACTAAGGCATCGTGGAGATTATCTTCGTATCAGTACAGGACCGTATCAAATTCATAGAGCACACAGCGAGGAGCATGATGAACTCCAGGTTGTGCATGTCACAAGACAAGCTGCTCTGTCTGCAGCATTAACAAGCACTACTGAAGTCTTTGTACTTTTGCAGAGCTGATCACAGCAGATCAAGGGTTTTCGTAGTAAAGGCCACTCTCCATGCTTGACTTCCTCTGTGAGCTGGTAGAAAGGAGGCCTGTGATTATTGGTGTACTTTTAAAACCTCTGCTTAAATGTTAACATAATAAATCCGCAGTGAAAGAGCGCAGAAAATAAATATTTTGAGGTTGAAAAATAAAAAAAATAGAGGTAAAAAAAACAACATGTGGTTGTGTGCACACGCGTCTAAGAGAAGTCTGGATTCCATTAAACACCTCCACACCTGTTGCTTGCCAATCATTACTGTCACACTGCAGTCAAGGACTTCACATCAAACGAACACACCGGAGGAAACTATAAAAACACTGCTGTGTGTGTTTTTAAGAGTGTGGAGGTTTGTGCCCGTCCACATACATCACAGCATTCACTCAGTATGTTCCACACACGCACACAGACAAACACACACACACACACGCTGTCTGTATTTGGGTGTTGAGGTGTTTATGTTTCAGGATTCGTGGCTCACCACCTATAAAGTAGTTCAATGGTCTTTTTCTCTCTCCTTCCTTCTGCTGCGCGTACGCTGATCTCATCTAGGAGTTATTTTAACTCTGCTCAGACCTGTCAGCTACAAACACTGACAGTACTAGGTGCTATTATGTTAAATTATTCAAACTGGACTTAAGAATATGTTTTTACTGAGAGGGGAGAGTGTAGAGAGACTTGAAAAGAGAGGCTAATATTCCCTCTGATCTAACCGCCTGAGACAATGGAGACCTTGATGGAGGGAGAGGAGAAGCGGCAGCGCTGAGGAATGGAGGAGTCACCTGCAGACCAACTCTTGCTATTCACAGTGGCTTAGTGAAGGGATAGGATTCCTAACATGGCTCGAAGAGGAAAAGACGGGTGAGAGAACACAAAAAGTGAAAGACATGGGGAGATAGGCAGACAGCCAGACGAGAGAGAGGAAAAAAAAGGAAATAACCCGCCCTGCTATAGATGAAATAACAAGAAACCTTCATGAAGTAATCCAGGAGTTCAATAAGGGGCTCTGTCCCTTGTTTTGTTTTTTTTTTCATTTGGAAATGTCTCTGAGCTCTAAGCCTAAGTCTTTCTTTCCGTCTGAGGGCTTCGCCCAGATCCACTGAGGCTGAACTGGCCTTAGGTGAAAAAACACCTGTGTGTGACTATAATGAAAGTCACACAGGCAGTACACAGAGCACACACACACGTGCACACACACATCTATTTTTTGTATAAAGACACACAAAAGTAAGTTTAAGAACATGCGTTGCTAACGGTCTTATCAACAGTTGAGGATTAGCCTCTTTAACCCTGTTATACCGACCCCCTGACTCACTAAGCTTTGCGTGTTTGCGTTTGTGTTTGTGTGTGTGTTTCTGTACTGTATATGAATTAAAGTACTCAGCATCACTGAAGCTTGACTTGAGGTTTGTTTCCCTTTTGAATTGTACTTCAAATCCAGTTTTTGTACATAACAAAATATGGCTGAGTGCAGCAGAATGTGTTAATACCTGTGTGTGTGTGTTGTGCTGTTTACAGGTTAAAGTAATAAAAGTGTTGTCAGTGTCTACACGGCGCAGCCTGGAAGCTGACGCAGATCGTGTCCATGTGTGGGTTTTTCTTTTTTTGCAAACAGTGACAGGCCTGTTGGCTGATAACATCTACAGATGGAGACATTTCAACGCACAACAGCAGGGAAAGAGAAACGATGGCAGGAGATAAGAGAGACGAAAAGCAGAGAAAATCATACCATATGAAAAGACAATAGATTGATTCCTAACTCCACAGAAAGTGCTGATGACAGGAATGAGAGCTCCAGCTCCAGACTTGTTCTGAGGTGCACATGGCACGACCTCGGTTATGTAATTCAGCTTGGCAGGAATGTTCCCTCAGCAGACCAGGCTGCATTTCCTTATATAAGGGTAAATATTAGGTCAACAAAAGAGACTTTTACAATGCTCTGTAATACTTTGTATCCTGTGTTGTAATCCTCTCATTAACAACTGAAATGATTCAAGTCAAAATAAACATTTTATTAAAATAATTAATCAGTCGGAAGAAGTTTACCTGACACTATTTTGATAGTCTTCGTTTTTCTGTGCTTTTATGTTTTATATGCTAGTTGTGAATATCATTATAAATAAAAACACTAAATTGACAAGACAAGACGTTTTAATGATCACTTAAGAACACCTTCGATTCATGAAACGTACGCTCAGAATCCTGTAACGTTTTGGAGCAATGATGATGACAGGAAGGAACAGCTGTTTGATTTGTTTATAAGTCGTCCATGTTTGTCTCTAAAGCCTTGAAGAAACGTCAGGATGGTTTGAAACTATTATCATTATTTATTAAGAGTCTGCTTTTGGTTTCTGGTCTCTTGGTATTAATGATGGTGTGGGCTTTATGTGATTTTTCAACACCGTCCTCGGCTCATAGTGGCTGATTTAGCCATTCCACCTGAGATGAAACTGAATTGCATTTGGTCTGAATGACCGCGGGTATATAAATAAAGCTAGTACTAATCAACCCTGCACGTATTTCTTGGGTGAGTTCATTCTTTCAGAGCGGAGGGATTTCCATGTAGGGATTTGGGGCAGTAGAGTTTAGCTGCCCTTGAGTAAATATTGACGTCTGTCTGGCTCACATTTGGACTTTTCTTCAGAACAGCACCAGATTACACACCACATTACACTTTTATGAGGGAGTCTGTGAATTCCTATTAATGAGAGTATTACACAGTAAAACTAACCTACTTAAAACACCTAACACCACAACTCATAGATTATTTGGCCAGGAATTCTTGGCTTTGCATTTTAATAATTCACCCTGAAATCAAGAAATTCTTGTGGATGTATCCATGAATCTGTATTCTTAAAGGGGGAATAGTAAAAAGGCAAGAATCTTTGCTGGTCGCTCTGCAGTAAAATCCCTCATGAAAGCCAAGAAAGCAGCAGTGATATATTTCAACGACTCACGAAGGCCCTCTTACCTCAATATGCACATCTTTGTACATGTCGACCAGGGAGCAGCCCAGTGCTGTACAGACCTTCGACAGCTCCGACTCAGGAACATGATCAGTGATCAAGCTCCATAGAGACTGGCTAGGGCTCCACAGCTGGTTTCCATAAGGAGACTGAATACAAATGGCATTCTAGGATTGAAGGAAGAGAGGGAAATAACAAAAACAAACAAAAATACATCAACTCAAACTGTAATTAGGAGAAGCTGACCAGCATTAAGAGCCTCTATGACGAAGCACATCAAGTGCATTTACTGCAGTAAATAACTGATACATATTGTGCTACGATATGAGGCAGCAACTTAATGGATTTATTCATAAAATTATAAACTAATGACCCAGTTATGTTCTTTATTAGAATCAGTTTTTTTATGCGTTTATGTGTAAATCATGCAGCCTACATGGTCTTGCCGTCTAAGTGCTGTCTACAGTTTGTTTACTTTTGTAAACAGTCTAAAACATACATTCAATTCAACTAGAGAAACATTATATGAGGGCAATTCAAATAATTCAATTCAATAAAGAAAGTTGGTATATTCTTACAAATGATTTAAAATAGATCTTTGGAGAGCCTGGATCTGGCAATTAAAGTGTTTTTTTTTTCATATTTAAAGAAGAAACAAAACTAGGGAATTTACTGCCACAATATTTACTTTCTGTAGCTCCACTTATCAAATCATCTTTTTAAAACCGACCCATTTCAATTAGTTACTTGCATCATTAAAAAATAAATAACACAAAAACAGATTAGTTAACAACCAATGTATTAAAGTGTAGGCTATTATATAGTATTTAAAGTTAAATGAGGTTAGCCTCTGGAGTTTGAAGTCAGGACATAAGCAGGATCCCTAGGATTCAGATACACAGGCTCATATCTTTACCAGGTAGAAGACAGTAGACACTAGGTTAGTAAGACTGCCGTAAACCGCTTATTTAGTTATCGTTAGCTAAAGGTTACGTTTGTTAGCTACTTAGCTAACCTCCCAGCAGAAAGTACCAAATAATTCACAAGAAACACGTTTTCAAAAGTCTATTTAAACAATAACACAGAACAACAAAAGTTGTGTTGGCCTCATACTCGTCGTAAGATCATAAAAGTGTGTTTTGTGTGTGTTGCTATTCAGAAACAAACTCTCACCTTCATTGGCTCCTTGTATCTAGCGAGACTGTGGTGCTGGTATCCAAGCAAACTTTCCTGTTGCTAAGGGAAGTTAACGCGAGATCAATGAGACTTGGCATTGAGAAGCCTGTCTACCTGTCCAACAAATAGGTCTGCCTGTCCCTTTATTTTATTTTTATACACCACACTATTATAATTTACATGCAAATAAAGTAATGAAAAAAAATGATAAAGTTTCCAAACAGACTTAATAGCCTAGCTACCAATTGTTTGTTTTGCAAACTTGTAGGTCTTTAAACGCTTTGGATTTGTTTGTTCTTTAGAGGGGACACACAGACTTCAGGTAAGGGCTGGCGTGTGAACCCTCGAAGAGGCAGAGACAAAATTTCCCTCTTTATGCCCCAACCCTCCACCCTCTTCCGGACTCTTTGTGGGAGTGTGCGCAACCCCAGAAGGCTAGACTCCTTGGACGGGAGACTGAGGTAACACATCTAAGTTAAGCTTGAAGTAAGCCTATTAGAACAATGTGATAAACTGCATATATATATATATTTTTGTAAACTACCAAACCCCATCTGGACCACAGTGAATGTTACAATTCACTCACGAGTTTATTAATTTACAGTTTTGTTCAAGGATTAAATCATGGTTTTCAGGATAGAGAGCAGAATACGCACAGCCGTTTTGGCACTTCTTCTTTACGCACAGGCCAGTTTTGGCTTCTCAGTTGCTGGACAGCAAGAAGGCACCTGCGAGGCCAACGGCAGCTTATACTTTGTGGGGGAATGGTATTTTCTGGACTCTGATCACTGCACTCAATGTGAATGCACTTCCGAGGGTTCCGCATGTTCCCGCACCGAGTGCACCTCTCTGCCGGCCGCATGCATCCATGTCAGCCACTACCCGACGGACTGCTGCCCCAGGTGCGAGAAGATCGGCTGTGAGTACCGAGGAGTAGTGTACGAACTGGGGCAGAGCTTCCAGGTAAGCCTTGGAGCGATGATATGGTTGCAAGGATTGGTCTAGGCAAGGATTAGTCTATGGATGATTGCACGGCATTTCAATGTTTCAAGAGATGATCAAAATATAAAAATAACTTTTACAAAACCCTGATTTTCTAAAGCAGTGGTTGGATTATAGTGTATAAAATATTGTTTAAACAATATCACAAGGCAAAAGTAATCGAAAATATATATTCAGGGCACTCAATACTCAGTTTGCAGAGGAAGTCCTTTATTTTTAACAGAAACTGATCTTTAAAAAACAAGATTGTAAATAAGTAAAGTGCCACACTACCAAGACAAAACAGAACAGCAAGTTAGTATTGATTATGTAAACTTCTTGAAGGTTTGACCTTACACTAATGTTCCCTGTCATTAAATGTGTTACTATACCCATGCACAAGTGTTTAAACTACATCTTGTACCAATGACACATTCCTCAGACATGCATGAACTGTACAAGAAGCCAATATGCACCCTTTTCTGTGTATTTCTTTCCTCAACTCTGTACCATTGAATTACAGTTTAGTATGTTGGTATGAAACTTGAGTAAAGAGCAGGGAATCAGAGGTAAATGGCGCCCTCTTTTGAGGTGTCATGAGCAAGGCTTGTTGAATGTTGCTGGTCAGTAATATATAAGCCATGATAAGCACTATGTGGACACTAAATGTGCCTGTGTTTTTCTTTCTTAGCCATCAGAATGTGAGCAATGCACATGTGACAGTGATGGCATCGCCCGCTGTCTGGTTGCAGATTGTGCACCGCCACCATGTGTTAACCCTGTCTACCAGCCAGGGAAATGCTGCCCTGAATGCAAGGAGGGTAAGTCAAAAATATGCTTACGAAAAAAAGTAGAAAGTAAGCAAATAATATAATAAACAAAACACAGAGAAGCAAAAAACTCTATTGTACTATAAAATGTTGCCATGATGTATCTAATGCTGCTCCTCATGTCCCTCCAGGTCCAAACTGTTACGTTAATGCATCACGCAGCCAGGTCATCCCAGCAGGAGAACCCATCTGGGTGGACTCCTGCACCAAGTGTCGTTGTCATGATGGCCAGGACGCAGGCTACTGGGAAGGGAACCGTCTCGCCACCTGTTCTCACCTCAAAAACTGCACGCCTGACCAGCAGAAAAAGTGATTCATTCTGTCATCAGAGAGCCAACAGTTACCCTGAATCATCTATAAATGCTCAATCTCTAAGAACATGTTGAACGTTCCTGGGCAGTGAGTAAAGCCAGACACAATACATGATCTGCACCTTCAAAAATCTTCATTTTGGGTTTTCATCAAGATTCCTGCAAGGACAAGGCTGGACCTTTATCAGGCGTTTTCTGCATATTATAAGCAAGCTCTAAATTCAAGGCTGGTTGGTCAAAGCGGAAGTGACACTGATGAGTCAGCTCTTTTTGGCAATTCAACTAAAACTTTGTAAAAATATTGCCAAGCTAAAGTTAAATTTAAAAACCCCCAGATGTCCTACATTTGCATCTAAATTTGTGGTTGTACTGAGTCGATGTGCAATGGAGACGTAAGAACTTTGAGATGACCACAAACATGCTGAGGCATCGAAACATCAGGCAGTACTATTCCAGGAGAGATGAACAGATAGGTACACACACAAACACACACTACTCAGGTTGGTTATGCAGATGCTAATGCATGCACCCCTTACCCTACTATATTTCTGGGAAAACAGATGAGACTTTAGTTGCTAGCTGAGAGGATGAATTGTAGTCCTTGAAAATAAAATAAACTGGTGACATTATTAACAAAAACAAGATTGAATCCCTGAAACAAGGACATACAAAGACCTGCTGTGATGTTTGAATTACAAGGCTACACATAACTTTGGGTCTTGATTTCCGTATCTCGACAAAACATTTAAATCTGACGGGAATCAAAAAGAAACAAAATTGACCTCCAAGAGGTGAACACGACCACTATATTTACCTTTTATTACATGTGTGCCTATAAACAGCTTCTGCTGAATGTGGACCAATCCCCTACATTGGAATAGGGAGACATTAAATATCTTTTATAATAGCTAGTTCCCTTTGATTTTTTAAACATTTCTATAGATGTGCTTTGGCTACAAGCTCCATAAAAAAACCCCAATAAGATTATTGGATAAAAGGACATTGTAATTGACCTGTCACGCTTTGACGCAGCACCCAAATGTATGCACAGCTGTGATGTAAATTAGAGTAGGAAACGGCTAAGCAAAGCAATTAACAAGTTGTAATGCTCTGTAAATTCTGCAGGTTAATTTCCATAGTTATGAAATCTTATGTATGGGGCTCTGGCTTAAAATATGAGAAGATGTAGAGTAGTTGTAGACACAGGTTTCATCCTATGGAATGTTTTTTGTAAACTGTAGAGCAGGAATATGCATTTGTATTGTACAGCTTTATTCATTTATCACAAGAATGAATGTGCAGTATTAGAGGTAGCCTGTTACCCTGGTGTTTTCCATGTTCTGTACTGTTAACATTAACCTTCTTCAGTGTATGATGAAACATAACATGTAATGTCAATTTATATATGGTTGTATGCAGCAGAAGTTACAGTTATTTGTTAGAATCTACTACTTTAGTCATTGGGGACCTTTGGATGAAAACCAAAAATATTCTTGTCTACTTATATGTTTATGTGCAGAGTCGAAGCAGGTATTAACGTTACTGTATAAGACTCCCAAATTGGTGCTGCATGAAGTGTATAATTAAAAACGACAAGTTTCACTGCCTTAATTCTCCGCGAGAGACTTCTTGAAGCAGGCTGTGGGATCAAGTTAAAACTTTTACAGTTACGGTCACCTCTTGAATCTTTATTTTATGAACAGACTTTTTTGGTTCTCACTGCATTTACAACATTTTCTTGAGGGACTGATTATCGAACCAAACACACCAAACAAGATATGAAAACAGTTTCTTTGTTAGTCCTTAGAAAAGGCAGAGTTTGACAATTTGTGCAAAATACTTGTAATCAAAGAATGTAATCTTGGGGAACAACTGATGCCATTTTGGTGTGGTTAGTTAGAAGCTACAGCCAGCAGCTGGTTAGCTTAGCTTAGCATACAAGTTTAAATGGTTAAAACAGCTGGCTAGGTTTGTCAAAATGTAACAACATATACAAAGGACTCCAGAGCTTAATATTTAATTATTTATACTGTATAGCTGTTTCCTTTTAACAACCCAAATTGTTATAATGAAAGCTCCCTTTATTTGCATATTTTGTTGGCAGAGAATATTTGCTTCTTTGAATCTCCACTGATTTTTAAACTTCAGCTTGTAAGTTTTAAATAAACAAGATGTAAAACATTATTGTTATCTCTACAGCGCCAGGCTACACACAAACATCTTAGTTCGTCAGTGGTTCTTTGGGGTGTTTGAGGTGCTAAATAGCACCCATCTTAAAAAGGTTCTATATAACACCTTTTCAGATAGGTGCTAAACAGCACCTTTTAATTGTAGATGCTATATACACCAAAAGAGGTTGTCCTAGGATTATGTGCCAAAGAACCACTTTCAATGCTATTTAGCATCACTTTTTTCACGTGTGTAGCTATTTTCCCATTTTCAGTCTTTTAGCTGAGGTAGGTTAGCTTACTGCTCTGCTGTAACAGTGTATTTAGGCTTACTGTACATACACTATAATAGTTATCTTCTTTGACTTGGCAAAATGACAAAGCTGTAAAACAAGGAATTTAAGTGGAGTTACAACCGACTGCCTGAATAAAAGGGAACTGACTTTAACACACTGACATAATTTAGTTTTTTATGTTGGTATACAGTAGCTCTTTAGAATAAGCGTAAAAAATATAAAAAATAAAACTTTTTCAAATGGGTAAAAATGTGTCTTTGTGTCTTCTTTGTGTCACATCTATTTTTTTCTCAATATAATTGAGAGAAATAATCTCGTGCACAGCCTCCTTCTGATTTCCCTCAGGCTTTAGTGTTCCTGCTGAAAGTTTGTGACCACTGCTTCCTGTAGAACAATAGAAGATGAAGGAAGGAAGCAGACAGTAAAAACGCTTTACTTTTTTTTTCAATTGGTTTTTCATATTTAGAAATTAAAAACTTGGCAGAAGGCGAGCTTGTCCCATCATAAAAACACATACACTCTCACACAAAGACCACTGATACAGAAAGATACAGAAAGTCTGACACCACACAATCTTTAACCATCAGATTTATTGATTGTATAGAAAAAGTAGGTTTGATATGACATAATGCATTCTATATAAGATATAACATTTTCAACATTCAATGTACAAAAAAACATAGCTAGAGTTACAGTAAATGTTTAAAAACGCCCACAGGCCTCTTAGTCTGCTGTCCACTGCAGATGAGCCAAAAAAGTATCTGAACAACCGTCTCCAGTACTTGACCACCTGAGGTGTGCTTGACAACTGGAATAGCTCTAAGAGTCAAAAGTACTTTAAGAAATATCAAGCGCTGCTCACAGTTGTTTCAATGCTCAAGTAAAGGAGACGCTTCAAATACTATTCTCGCTGAAGTTTCTGATCTTAACATCTGCATCCCATGTTACCGCTTATACACACTTGGGCCATGACTCTCTTGCTTTATCCTTTGTCCAATAACTGTCACTTCTCAGCTTGTTCTTTCTACATGGAACCAACCGTATAAAAGGAAATGCTGTAATTTGTCAGAACAAGCTTGATGAACATTTTAAAGGGCACTCAAAAAATGTGGTATGACGAGTGCTTTAATTGTCAAAAAGTATATGATTCAACCAGTGAAAACGGCTTAATAACATCTTGTGTGGCTTGAGTATATAGACTTGAAACCTCAAAAAGAAACCTTGCTTTGTTAGTGGAGGTGTAGGGATTGAAAGTGGGGATTTAGGAGGAAAGGAGGTTCCAACAGATCCCTTAAAACTCCCTTTTTTTTTGAACATCAAACTCTTCAAACTTTCAGTTTATGGTTCATGTTTTTATATGGTGCTCCCAACAAGGTGACATAAATGGTAAGTTTGACCATTGTAGCTCCTCAAAGAGCCAAGTGCATTTCCTTATGCTGCAAATTGTAAAATTGGCTGGTAATCTTTAGCTTTCACGCCCGCTTTCAAAGCAGAATTTTAAGTTCTGAGTTGCGGTTATGTTCCCCTACAGTGTTTTGAAGCACGTCTTAACCTTGTAATATTGATGCTTATATTGTTTTCCAATAGTTGATTGGGTTTTGTTTCCTTTTGTAGACAGGTTCAGACTGTGAATCATGTAATGTCATCTGTGGAAAAAGAAGAATTAAACTAATCAAGGGGAAACCCAAACTATCTGCTTCACCTTTACAACTCTAAGATACTATCCTGTTGTGTTTTTGGATCTTGACCCATGCTAAGGACTTGAAGTCTGGACATTCCAGTCTCTGCTGCTTTAAATGTACAAACGTCTTCACTTAATCTGTCTTTCTAAAGTCACCTTACTTTATGGAGGTAAAACGCTCTCCTTAATACTGCAAGGTGGAAATCAAAGCAATAGCTGTCATATCATTTGTTTACTGCTTATACATATTTCAAATCAATGAAATGAAAAAAATGTATACAAAAATAATGTGACTGCATAAACTGAGCTAAAAGACCGTTAAAAAATGCTTTCACTTCAAATCCTACATTAACACAATGACTTCAAAGCAGGATATAAGATAGATTTGAACAATTGTGTAATATTGCACAGGGAAGCTGTAATCAGTACAGGGAGGAGGACTGTATTGATCTCCCCACATATAGTCTGCTTGCTGAAGACTCATAAGTTCACCAGGAGATTTCTGTACTATCTACTTTCAAAATTCAAAGAAGGAGGGTAAATAAAAGGAATAGGAGTCAGATTCAGCGGGGGGAGCGAGGGAAAAAAAGGGATGAGGAAGGTAGGACTCATGTACAGGCAGGGGGTGAGTACAAAGAATAAGGATACAGTAAAGTGGCACAGATTCAGGGACACAAAGAGAGGCCCTGTCGATATCTATTGAACGAAGAAGCGCTCTTGTGAGACACAGCTGTGCCTGAAGTGGGCCCAGCAGAAAGCACAACAGAGCGCCATTGACACACACACAGCGTGGATTGGCAGAGTAAGAAAGACGAGGCAATGAAAGAGGAGATAATGCAAAGGAAAAAGGGATGACAGTGTGAGTGTGAGTGTGAGTGTGTGTGTGTGTGTGTGTGTGTGTGTGTGTGTGTGTGTGTGTGTGTTAGAGAGGAGCGATCATTCCTTCCAAAAGGCTTTAGGTGAAGATAACGGAGAGCCAAACAGATGGGAACATTTTTCGCCTCAAGGCTGACCAAACGAGGCATACACTGTACTTTTTTTTTTTTTAACCAAAATGAAAGATTCATGCTGCCCTAAATGATGCAGATCCACTGTCTGTGGATTGCACATGGAAAATACATGGCATTTTGAAATTTGAAAGACAGGTGGAAATATTTTGTTTGGGTTTTTGTCCAAAAGGGTTTCTATCTGTCATTGTCATAAAACCCACATATTCCTCCATGGATTGATCAGCCAAATGACCTTTAAAGGAAAATAAAAAAACAAACCCTTCCCAGTCCCGATATAAAGTTAACTACTGAAGGCATCAGTTTGGTGTGTAGGCGTCAGCAATAACAGCATCAACAGTAGAGACAAGGAAAAATAAAAACAAAGAAAGAAAAAGTGACATATGAAAACATAAAAAAAGTCAAAGGCTTTGTGCTCTGATGAGGAAATCCTGATCAGAGTTTTTGTTTTTTTTACACGAGGAAAGTTAGAAACTTATTGGAAACTAAAAAGTTTCAAAATCTGAACAATTTCAATAAAAAAGTTATTCTGGCTATTTGATGCTCAACCTTTAAGATATCTGAGATGAGTTAAAATGAATCCAGTACATACTTGATAATAAAATCAGAAGCAGCAAGAGAGATGTCAATCAAATCAACAAAGTATAACTTCTAATAGCGACCCTTCAATTCACTACTTCCACCAACAGAAGACTATCTGTGTGCCGTTTCCTCTTTCTGGATATGCTGGTCTTCTTTCTCAAGGATGGAACGAAAATGATAATGGAAAAAAGGGGCATAGCAACAGTATCAGTAGAGCTATAAATGAATGTAAATGAATTGTGATATTGACGTAAAGGTTACATTGTTACCTGAAATATTTTAAAAACGCTCAAAATAGATTTTTCTTTATGTCTGTGGAGCATTTGAGAACACATCCATACAGCTCATTTTTGTTGATAAACCCCATAAACAGTATGTTCACAATGCACATTTGTAAGGATGGATGGAAGGCCATAATTTTAGATATTCTGAAAATCTCCAGTTTATAAAGAATCATGGAGTCCATGCAACTATTATCTCATCAAAAAAACATTGTGTTTGCCAGCACCAGATTTGAACGGTTTGTTCGTACCTTTCAAGCCCAGCACAGTTTCAGCAGATGGCTGTTCATCATGAGTTGTGTTTTGCCCAAGATTTCAACCTCTTAAAAGGAGGTTTTTTTTCTTGCCACTGTAACTTTGCTAAATGTGGCTCAGTGCTCATGATGGATTAACATTGAGTCTTTGTAATATAGCAATGATTAAGGTTTTTCACCTGCTTTTTGTGAAGTGTCTTGAGATAACATTTCTTAGGATACTAATAAAGATCAATTGATAATTGCCAAATTGTGACTGTAGTGCATTTGAAAGCTGTTCCATAACTGCTATTAAATAAAGAAATAAGAACAAAATGGTTAAATGGTTTCCTATAGTTCCCAGAGAATATCCAATAGTATTTCAGCTTGAAATGACCATCCCTCGTTTGCACATGATCAAATGAGTAAATTTACAAATGTTAATGTGTCTCAAATAATCTGAGTTTTGTAGAGAGAAAAAAAATGACCTGTTAATTTCAGATTACCCAAATAAGCCTTTTTAAAGTGGACTGAAAAAAACAAAGTGTCCAGAAAACCAATAACCATCATGTGCCACATGGGTTTGAAAACATGACTGGACTGTCAGCACAAATCTGCCTTGATTCACAATGTATTCCCAAGGGTAGGTCCACCACACTTCATTCAACACAGTAAATAAAAAGAAAACGTTCATAACCTCAATGTTTACTTTTGTTGCCAAACTTTGCCATCACTCCACTGAGTCAGTATCTGATTCCAAAGTTTGAGTTTATATTTATAAAAAAGGAGAACCAAAAGAAGGTTCTTGTGAAGAACAGGTTTTATCAGTGTGTCCCAGCACTGTCTTTGAGTCTTCTGCTGTAGATGCAGGCACAATACACATTCAATAATTGATACCGGAGGATTTGTTTGAGTAGTTTGATCCAGACAGGAGACGTTAATATTCAAGAGTCTGTTCGCATCATTTCTTGAGGTAAAAGTCAGCTGATATCGATGATATGCAATCCATCAGATACGGTTCCATGGGCCTAAACGTAACCATATTCAATACGGGACTCCCCATTATCTTCAACATGCTTGGAAAGTAACATTTTTGTTGGTGTAAATGTAGTGTTTGTTGTCCACCAGGTTTGTTATTTCCAAAGAGGCCTTTTGGCATCTTGTGTCCTTTGTTTTCTTGTTTTTGAATCCACGTCAAAAGCCCATTTTTTCATTTTCTGTCTATGAACCCTTCCAGATGTTCCCAGAAATACCCCTTGATGCTGTCCTGTATTCAAGAATTGGCCATAAAAACCATCCCACTGATCGCCTAAAGTATAGTCCGTCTGTGGACATACCACTGGACACCTTCCAGTCTTCAATAGATTGTTAAGGGAAAGACTCCCAAGATTCAGCTTCGAGGTTTGACGCCAACCTTCGATCAGCCACTCATATTCCAGCTTTGGTCCACTCTTTAATTCTGAAGTCACTGATTGGTAAAGGGAAGGATGGGAAGCCATTTCTGCTTGAAAAAAAGTTGCAGGAGGTAAGAAATCGAGTCCTTTCTTTTTTCAGAAAAAGAGAGCTTAAATCTTAAAAAAAGGAAGAAAGAGGAATTAAGAGACTATGATGTGCTTGTGACTTTTAGTTTTCCTTTCGCTTCCTAATCTTCTCAGTCTTTTTTAAGTCAAGGATATGCGTTCTCTTTGTTTCCCTCTTGTCATCTCTCTTCTCCACATCTTTTCCCTCCAGTCAATGGATGCCAACCCTCCTCACTCTCCGTCGGTCTCTAGCCCTTGAAAGGCCGAGGCGGTGGTTTGCCGATCTCCACTGAGATGTTTGTGTAAAGCGGGTACTTCTTGACCTGGACCAATCTGTAGGTCAGAGAGCTGATGCCGTCCTTCTTCATCGTGTTCTTAGTGTTCTGTATTTTATTAAATCTGTTGGTTGAAAACAAAATGGAGAATAAAGAAAAGAGGTAGGAAGGAGACAGGGAAGATGGTAGAGAGGAAAAGAGAAGGGGGGCAGATAAAGAAATATGATTAAAAACAATACAGACAAAGCTTTAAAGTTGTTAATGCATATTATACGCTGAAAAAACGTTTTTTTTTGTTTGATTTATTTTCTTTAGGAGGTTCATGTCTTTAACAACCTAATGTGAAAATGCAACAAAGTAACACCAACAAAACGGAAAGGCTGGAAATTCTTCAGTCTGGGCATTCAGTGACAAAGCCAAGGTTACTGTCTCTGAGGCCAAATATGCTGTAATGACATAAGCAGTGCAAGTTTTCTGACCTTTTATGTCCCCTCAAATAAACAATGTTGAATGTGTCTACTAGTTGTGACAAGGTCAACTCAAAGCTAAGCTGATAGAAAAGTAGAACTTTTTCAGCCTTCTATGTTATGGTCTACTCTTGTTTTGTTATTTTATTCCTTGTTTTGGTACTTTGTTGTCGTTTCCTGTCGTATTTAAGCATTTCCTATCTTAGGGTTGAATGTTTCCCTTGCCAATATTTTTCCCTGGTGTTTTATTTTCTAATTTAGTCTGTAGTATTGCCTGTTTTATTTTGTAGTTCTTGTTCCTAGTGTTTCTTGTCTTTCCATGCTTCTTCCTGTTGTCTGGTTACCCTCCGCTTGATTGCTTTGATTGTTGTCCCCTGTGTCTATAGTCTCACCTGTGTATAATTACCTGAGTGTCTATTTAGTCTCAGTGTGCCTTACCTCCTGTTGTCCGTTTCTATGTCTCTGGAGATTTTTGTTGGTTTTTAAAGAAGTCACCCTTTTTTCCCATTTTGTTTATCAAATCGTTGTGGTTTGTAAGTAGGGGTCCTCCTCTTTGTTTTTGATGAGCTACGACATTTTAGTCACAGACGCATCCCGAAAATGAAAGGGACACACTGCGATCACCTTAAATCCTGAGTGCAACTCAAGGATTGTTTTGATATTTAAACTTTTGCACATCCCTAAGTCAATATTTGGCATACCCAAGCTTTATAAAACAATATCTTTATTTTTTACATAATAATCAATGTAATTATGTATTTTAAATGTAATATTAAACTGCAGTCCTGTTTATTTGCCTCTTCCTGACTATCTTAATGTGATCTTTATGCAGTTCAATACCAAGCATTTTCTCTGGTGTAAAGAAAACCTACTTTACAATAACCTCAATTCACACTGAACTTATTTTCTTTTCTTCCTCCTTTGTTAATTATCTGGCAACCCCCTTAAATTGATTTGCAGCATTTTTTTTGGAGTCCTGATGGGAACCACTGAAATAGAGCACTCTTGTTTTTGTTTTTTTGTCCTAGAAGGGTACGAGAAGATTATACAGAAGAGACCCTAAGAGGAATGAAAAATAAGGAATTATCAGGCTTGAATAAATAATGCACAGTGGCATTTAGGACATCAGAATGGTGGTAATTCATATTCATGTTAAGCTATAGAAGAAAAGAAAGAGAGGAGTAGCTCTACGGTGTAACAAATTCAAAACAACGTCATTTACAGCATGAATTCACAGTCAAAATCAACAGGTTGCAATACAATTTTATATTTTCATTGAATCTATAAGAAAAGCCTTTTGCCCCCCAGTAGGTAATTGTCAATGTTCAATAACCTGAAACAGCTGAAGGAAACTGTTCTGTTGATTTGTTTAAATGAAGTGAACATACTGACCAACAGGTGGTGCTATTGAATTGCTCGGAGACTTAGTGAGCAGTGTTATGCATCACAGCCACCTAGGCTTGTCTGAATTATGCTGGAGTCTCCCTCTCCATTGGCTGTAACACAACTGTTACATCAGAATCTGCTCTTACATTGGAATATGCTCTGATATTAGCAATATCGATGCTAAAATAATTCACACAGTGTGTCAGACAGTTGCACAGCTCTGCTGCTGCTGTGCTTAAATTTGAATTGTGATGCAACACCTAACATATCATAAACTCTCCCTTGTCACCCCAGTAGAATCAACTTCTGCTGCCTTTCAGGATGGAAATGAGGCTACTGCGGTGTGCTAGTGTCTAACGGCATGTTTACACCACTCTTGTCTTAAAATGCCACTCTTTAGTCTGAGAACAGGAAAAAGGCTGATGTGTGCAAATGCCCTGCTGGCTGCCGTGCACATCAAAACCCATTGATGACTGACTGCAACAAAATACTTCTTCCGGACGATATGCTTGGACGTAAAACTGGAGTTGACACTTGAGCCCGACACGGACCACTGAGTCTGCACGGCCCTGTCAGAACTGACTAGGGACGATCTCTCTTCTCTCTCTGCACGGCTCTCTGCCCAGGTCTCTCCCAAATCAAATCAAAAAGAGCTTTATTGGCATGAATGGAAGCAGGGAAAATGTTGTCAGGCATATTTCCCTTGAACAATATAATACAATAATTTTTCAAAAGAATTAGGTGTGTGGCAGCTCTACAAAGGCACAGGATGTTGGTTTGAGGAGAAGAGGGCAAGGAAAGAAAAAAGGGGAAGAAGGAGGAGAAAAATCTGTATGCATTGCATGGGGAGAAACATAGAGGATGGGCAAACAGAGAGATAAATATATATCAGAGAGAGAGAGAGAGAGAGAGAGAGAGAGAGAGAGAGCGACAGATGGAACGAGCAAGATATACTGATACCAAGAGAAATGTTTGGATGAATCTATAAAGCAGCGGAGATTAAAAAGCAATAAACTAATCCCCACATACATTGAGAGGATTTGCCTACACATACTTTTATTCCACAGAGTTGGAGGGCGACGCAAAGACAGTCTCCTTAAATATTCATTAGCCTGATTTCCAGACTGAATCCTAACTGGGCTAAATAAAGCTCTATTTTAATTCCAGAGTGTCACAGAAAAAAAAATCTGGTTTAGGATCTCAACAATAGCTTCTTATATCAGCTACTAAGGGTTATTTGGTTCTGCTGATACACATTTTAAGGCTGGCCCACTTGCATGAAAATGTGTCAGAGGGTTTCTATTACATTTTTGGGAACATATTTAACAGCTTTCATGCATTAGTTCAGATTGTATGTTTTATCAGTTGAAATATTCATTGTCTCCACATACACTTTTTAAGGTGTTGAAACTCTCTTTAGATCCTGAAAGAAATGAATAAGTCCTGTGCTCTGAAAAAGGAAGGATCATGCTAATCATGCTAGTTTTCGAAAAATTACCAATCCTGCCTTTAAAACACATTTATCTGTTTTTTTTCTGTTTTTTTTGGACCACTAACTTCCCTGTATAATCCAGCAACTAACCCTTAGTTTAGGCTGTTCATACTTAATTAACAAATTAGAAAATCTGTGTCAGTAACTGGGAGCTAGAAGTGCAGGTAATTGTTACAGCTGGATTTAGCCATACCGGCTGTTTTCCTGATGCCAATATATATGCTAAGCTATGCTATCAAGTTGCTCATGGCAGCGTCACTTTAATTACTGTAAAAAAAAACAAAACAAGAGACTGGTATCAATCCGCACATCTAAGCCTCAGCAGGAAAGCAAATTCCCAAAGGTTTGAACTATTCCTTTAAGGGATTCTAAATAAGCCGATTAACTTAACTTGTTTTCATAGCAAATACAATTTTACACACACAAACAAACACAAGCCACACACGCTGTATCTGTACTGTCCCAGGACGATAACATATGAATAGAATATTGAACAATGTTACTGAGTGACTGATTCATTTGCAATGCATGAGGCGAAGCTTGCTGGATAAAATGTGTGTGTTTGTGTGTGTGTGTGTGTGTGTGTGTGTGTGTGTGTGTGTGTGTGTGCGCATGTGTGAGGGAGTGCAAACTGATACTCGAGGCTGGTGATGAATGTGCCTCTTTCTTACTTCCGCTGGCCCGATATCTCATTGCTATGCCTAACCCGCATCTCGGGAAGAAGCGGAGAGAGAATGGACTGCTGTGTGAGAGTTTGTGCATTTTAAAGTGTGTATGAGAGAGAGAGAGAGAGAGAGAGAGAGAGAGAGAGAGAGAGAGAGAGAATGCAGAAGAGATAGTAAACATTCATCAGATGGTGGAGACAATGCTTCCTTGGGTAAATGCTGGACATTACACAGGTACTCCAGATAAAGTCTCCTTATAGGCTCAATCATTAATCTGAGTCTCAACAGAAGGTAACTTGAACCTAAAGGCAAAAAGCTAAAAAACACAATTCATCTGTGTTACTGAGTGACAGCCAGAATGTATTCATTTGTTTTGTTGAAAGTATTTCTAACAGAATGAAAAAAAAAAAAAGTTATTTAGGTTTCTTTGTAAGTGGATATAGTATGTGGTTTCAGTTGGACTGTCACTCATTTGTTGAGATTGAGTTGTTAATCAAGACATCAACAGCAATTAGATCAAGGTCCGGTACATAGCAGTGTCTCTTAATGAGTCTAGTAAACGGCTCCATTAATGAACGTCTCAAAGAAAATAAGAAAACAACTAAAAATAGGCCTGAACATTTTTCTCAGGGGAAATTAAAAGATGAAAACACATTTTATAATCAGAAGCCCAACATCTCAAAGATATCTAAACATCCTCATTCTTTGGAGCTTTGAGGTTTTTGTGACGACTTTTAAACACCTTTTTTTCTTTTTTTCTTTTATCAGCCTGGCTCAACAATGCTGATTTGACTGTCTGTCCTCAGCCTTCCTCCAGCCTGACATATGTGAACCAACACTAAAGGATTACTTTGAACTTTTACATAGACATCCATGACCCTTAAGAAGATGAATCCTGATGACCTCCTGACATTTCCTCTTGGACGACCATGAGGTTGATGATTTTGACCGAAATGTTTAGACAGTTATTAAAATCGATCCTCATGAAACTGGGTTTAATGTTGTCTGCAGGGTTAGATTTATTAACTTCAAAGATCTCCCTGACAAATTCTCTCAGATCATAATCAGGCCTAATTTGCAATTCGGGTGACGGCCATAGATCTGCAAAACTAGCCATTCCTATTATCATCAGCAACAATTTCTGTTGAGCGCTAGTTAGCAAAAACAACAATACTAACACACTTAATAACTAGTTACGACAATTATGAACATCAAACTTTTCAGAAACATATAAACAGTGTTATTCTGAGCATATAAATTAACAAACACAAGTATGTCATTTTAAAGACGAGTCACTAAACCTCATTAACATAAAAACAAGGTTTTAAAATAAGTATTTCTTCTGCACCAATTTTCCTCCTTTTTTCAGTTAAAGCCACTGTCAATGTATGAAAATACAAATGACTAGAAAGACAGAGTGGGTAAATACAGAGGAATCAAAAACTTCCTTTAGCTGATGAATTAAAGTATCTGGTCAGAGAAAGCAAACTCCTCTCCTCCCACACTGCCCGAATCCTGCCAAGATGTGGTTTTTCTCCCCGTACGCAACCTCCTGATCATTCTGAGCCGCCATGCTCGAGCTGAGCCCAAAAGCCACTTCTTTTCAGGAGATCCTTTAAGCCGAGGTTTCCGAGACATTATAACGAATGTCCAGAAGGGCCGTAAAAAAAATGAGGTTTGTGGCAACTAATAAGCAGCTATTTTGTGCTCCTCTCTGGATTTATGAATAATGTATCAGCCCCAAATAAGAATGGTCCCTGTTGGTGTCACGTTTTATTGAGGAAGTCTAGTCCACCGACCAGAGAGAGGGAGAGACAGAGAGGGAGGGAGGGAGAGAGACAGAGAGAGAAAGAGAGAGCCGATCGACAGCAATGGGGGGATAGGAACTGAGTGTCACACACACTTACACACACACACTTACACACACACACACACTTTCTTTCAGTCTACTTGCTGATTTATTGATTTTGATGAAGGCAACTAGACCAGTCTGACCCAGCCGACTCCCGTCTCTATTGGTGTCATTTCAGCAGCCAATTACTGAAGGATCGTTGAATCCTTTTCTGTCTTTATAACACACACACACACACACACACACACACACACACACACACACACACACACACACACACACACACACACACACACACACACACACACACACATGCACAAAAAAAAGATGGATGACATATTACAAAGGCCTGGTTACTCAAGACATCTTAAAAAGTAAGTTATTCAAGTTATTACAGTGCATAGATTGTTGTTGTTTATTCAAAGTCATTTCAAGATGGATTTCTGTCATCTGACACATGTCAGCGGGACAGGTAAACCTAATTTGTTCTGTTTTCTAATGGGAAAGGACACATGAGAGTTGTTTTGTGCTCATCAAACTGGTAACAGGTCAACGAGAGGTGGATAAACACAACATCAGGAAGTGAGAAAGAAAGAAGTGTCTCTCATCTTCCTGGTTTCTGTACCATTCAGCAGGTGCTTGTTTTAGGTTAAAGGCACATTTCTTATCTGTTGATGTCTAAAGTTCACACCTTTTCTAAGGAGGAAATCTTTCCGACTGTGGGACCAGAACATTTAGTTAGTGAAGACATTAGGACGGTATGAGCTCAACACTTGAAACTTTAAAAGTTGTATATCTTAAATCAGAAATAAGAATCAGAGGGGATGGAATGGCAAGTGGGCAAATAGCCAAAGGCCAGATTCAAACTCTCAAACTCCAGACTGCCAGCTCTCAAGCCAACAGCCTCTGTTCAAGAGGCTCGAAAACTAAATACTAGACTACTGGCGCCCCCAGATAAAACATTTCTATAAAACATTCACCACATGCTCAATGACTACATACACTTCTCTTCAAATCATGTCATGGTTCTCTTTCACACATGACTCCTGTTGCCTGCATGTTTTAATCTTCTTCTAAACCTGTCTAAAGATCACAACTGTCCTAGACGTGTGTATGTGGACCCTGACGCCTCGATGACAAAACATTGTCATATGAAAATATCGTATGGTCCTAAACTAATTTTCGGAGCGGGAACAGAGCTCACTCTATCTTCACACCGCGCCAGCATCAGCAGCTATCGATTTGTTCAGTAACGAGGCATCGCTGGCCGGCCCATCCAGGCATGAAAACGGAGGAGAATAAACAGTGATAATCCACATTTAAGCAGCTTAATGTGAGGTGCTATACTCCTGGTGATTAATGTGTCTAGAAGGGCTCATCCCTGCATATTGGGTGTCATTCATCAAACCATAAAATAACAGGTTTATAGGGGAAGCATTTTGTCTGAAAAGCTTTTCAAACGGTTGGGCCTAAAGCACAATTTAAGTCCCTGAGCCGTGTATCTGAAAAGCAAATGTTGGTTTATTAAAGCAAAACATGTCGACTTCGGTTATTAGAAATGTTGCAAACTGAAGAGCTTTCTTTTTCTGACTTTCGTCTCCCTCTTTTGATAGTTTTCTGCAGGTAACTGTGCTGGAATTACAGAATCACAGGAATTACTGCACATTTTGACTTTGAGAATGTATAGTTTACATATCAAATGGAAAAAATACTCACACTGTGATGAGCAGATATTGCAATGGAGTCTTTGAAATGCACATATTGTAATTATTGAACATAACTTCCGGTGGTCAAACTTTTCGATTTCACCTTTTTATTGGTCTTTAAATATCCTGTTATGACTGAAAATGGTTAATCAGTCAATGGAAACATGATCCTCATTAACCCCTCAAAGATCACATGTATCTGATGAAGCTGCTCTTGTTCTTGCTTATGCTTCATTTTCCTGCAAACATAGCAGTAACAACAGGAAGGTGAGTT
The DNA here is from genome assembly GCF_947650265.1 of Symphodus melops. Lineage (NCBI taxonomy): Eukaryota > Metazoa > Chordata > Actinopteri > Labriformes > Labridae > Symphodus > Symphodus melops. Next base: position 20,484,216 of record NC_136697.1, on the reverse strand, counting down.
TTTTACTCGGGTATATGAGAGTGATTTGTGAAACACTTTGTAACTGAAGGTTTTTATAAAGAGCTATTTAAATAATGTTTGAGTTACTGCTTCAGAAAAAAAGCACACGTATAGGCATCAAACATTAAAAATGTAAGAGACTCAGGAAATCGCCTGCAGAAAACGTTCTGGCAGTGTGGAGAAGACAATGAAACATGGGAAATAAAATCTATATAAACTTTAACTGAACACTCAGTTATAAATAAATCATGAAAACTCTAAATAATGTATAACGTTGGATGTTGTCTGAGTGTCTGTAGGGTTGGGGCCATGTTTAAGGAGGCATGTATCTTTTTTTTATTAAAGGCAAGGTTTCTCATTAAAATGTTAACATCTCTTAGCATGTGAATCCAGTAAAAATAGACTGAATTGAAGTTGAAGATAAAATACAAAGGAAATCATGATGGACTGTTTTACCTCTCACCTCTTGCCTTACACTGCCCGTGTTTCTGTCCCCAACACAAAGTCATTAAAAGAATCTGTTACTGATAATATGCCCATTGCAGATCCACATAGTTGTAAGTCTCTTGAACGCAGATGAAAAAGTTGGAAAGAAAGATCAGGTTTGAGTAACTATGAGACAAAAGTGGCGCGATCGATACAAATGTAAAGCCGGAGAGCGAGTTTGGACAATGATGCAGTACCTCTGTGGGTTGGGCTCGTTGTGTTTGTCTCTCTCGTGTTTAATCATTCTGTAGCGGCCGATGCGAACATCTGGCCTGGACACCTTCATCCCATTCAGAGTGATCCTGCAAAACACACAGATACAATATCTATCAGAGGGAGGAGCAGGAAACACAAAGAGACAGAGACAAAGAGAGGAATGAGGCAGAATGAAAGATAATAACAAACTGAAGAGGGAAATAAGGAGAGGGCGTAGAGTAGTAGAGCGGGATATAATGATCATTTTCATCGTCTTCTAAAAATGGAAAATAAAGAACAATGTCCAGAAAGATACACTGGACACAAAAGAAAAGACTAACATTTCCTTTAAAAAAACAATAGATTCATTTGACTTCAATTGGGCTCAAAAGTAGATATATTTCCAGGTATTTTATGAAGTGAAAGTATCTGACCAAATAATAAGTGGGTTTTTTTTCCATGCTGAATCCTGTTCAATTAATTAAAGCTGAACTCTTTTCTTTGAATATTTTTGTGAATGCTGTCTCGTACATCTCCCATGTCCTTGTTTCTTCAACCTTATTGACTGATGAATATTTTATCAAACACGACTTTTACTTAAAATAAGCATGAACCTTTACAGATTCATAAGTGTGGGTACGCTGAACAGAATCAGCAAACTGAAAAAAAATCCTATCTATACCAGAATATGCTTACTCAACTTTTACTGCTGGCTAACGACTGGTGTACGATCACACACTGTATCCTTTCAAACAGCGCTCCCAGGGCTCTTTATACTCGCTGTAATAATTCCCCGGTAACACAGCACATTGCAAACAGTGTTGCACAGAAACAAACAGAGACCTCCTGGCTCGTACTGAACAACCTTAGTGGAAAAAAAAAAAGAAAAAAAAAAAGCTGGTCAGACAAAGAAACAAATTGTTCAACCTCAGGAGCTGTGAACTTTGCTGGCACCAGGTGGGAAAAAGAAGCCAGTTTACAGTGTGTTCCAGTTAAATAAAGCATGAGATCAGAATTTTTTAGACACAGTGGTAATGTAGTATTACCTCTGAGAGGCAATACAAGGGCAAATGTGCACAGAGATTTATATCTAATGCAACAAGAAATGGAGAGCAGGCAACGCAAACAGCAGATGTGTTCCCCATAAAGCTTGGCTTAAACCCAGAGGTTGACAGAGGCATTGATATTCATACCTGCAGTGATATAAAGGACTCTGTATGTGCGTTCTGAATGAGCAGGTTTTGTTTGTCGCAACTCTCTGATTCATGCAGTCCTGCTGTTTTAAAAAGCATCCAAGCCTGATATTGCTCCTCAACGACTCCACTCTTCAAGCGCCTCCTCCTTTCTCTGTCTCAGCATCTCGCCCAAACTCTCCTCGCTGCCTATTTTCATCTCCTCTTGTCTCTGCTTTCCACTTTTCTAATTTGCTTGGTTAGCTCTCCAATATGTCGGCTCCACTCTTCCATCTTTGGCTTTCAAAAGGCTGATAACGATATTTGTGAAGAGCATGTATGCTAAATCATACATCACTGGTCAAGTGTTGTACACTTGTGTTTCATTATGGCCCAAAATAAACAACCTCTCTGCAGCTGCAATAAAAGTGTATCAAATGGTGAAACGCCAGGAAACTCTTCTGGGAAAAAAAGTGACAAGTCTCAAAACATAAGTCAGATACGTTGAAGGTATATCATCTGGCATTAAAATCATTCATAGATACCTGTAGAAAAATGAAAAGTTAAAGAATGTAGTTCTGTAAAAAGTGCTATGAATGGATATTCAAATTGACCGCGTACATCTTCTCAGCTCACGTCGATGTTTAGCCAACGAATGCCTCACTTCATTATTTAAAGGAGATGTTAAAAGTCTCACCTTTCACTCTCCCTAAACAAACAAATATTAAAACATGGATCCAGGAGGCGCATCGCAAAGACGTGAGAAAACATGTAAATCATGTTTCTAACTGCATGTCGACTCGAGAGTCGAGACCAACACTGAAGTGTGTGTTTACTATTCATAGTTTTCAGGCACGTGACTGGTGCAGAGACCTGGAGGGCGAACAGAGCTTTGGAGAGTGTCAGCCATCATTGAACACTCTGTGGACCTGCAGCATGGGCTCGTTAATTTCTCTTCCAAAAGACGCACGTTAACATCACCAGACAACCGAAGGAAGACAGACATATTGAGCATTTGTGACCCTCACACATACCCCACTTCATGAATCTGTGGTGTTTGCAAGAACTTTACTTCTTTGATGTTGATATGATATATCATCATCATCATCATCTTTATTGTCAGACTCAGAGTCCATTTAAACCATTATTAAGCAAACATCATAAAAACACAGGGTAAAAAGACAAACAGACAAGACATCCTCAACTTTAGAAACAAGAATATATATAAGAATGCTTCTCCTTAAAGTACCACCAGGACAAAAGCCAATACACAAAAACTTAGGATGTATATTTTACACATCAGTTGAATAAATACGGCGTCTTATGTATTTTCTATTTGGGTTGGTGCTTATAGTGAAGTGTCTGATCCACGATCCCTCTTTTCTTTGGTTTTCTTTCTCAGATGAGATTCTTTAAACGTACCACCCGGGCGTATGCATCCCTTTAAAAAACAACTGTCTGTCTTTTAGAATAACAAAATGTCCAACTGATTGGTAGCTGACATGTGGAATGTGTCCATGCCATGCAGCGTAGGAAACTATATTTGCCCCCCTGGTGGACGGTTCCATACGTGTGTGATGTCAGAGGTAAACTACAAACTGGCCTACATGTATGTGGCTAGCAGCACTTTTGACCCAGTTTATGTAGATTATTATACTGAACAAAATGTCCTGCTTCAGGCTGGTGAGTTTCCCTCCTGACATTATGTTATCTGCTTATCTAACTGCGTCCTGGCTGTTTTCTTATCTCCCTCAGGCTGGAGTAAGAAGGGTATTATAGAGTAAATGGCTGTATTTCCTGATGTATTTGTTTTATATAAGCACCTTTCTTTTACTCCTGGCCCCAGTTTCTGTGCTAAGCTGAACCATTTCAGTTTACTCTTCTAGAAAATTAGTATTCAGCTTTTCTCCCATCCCTCTTTTCACGTCTTCGTTCTCTTCTTCTTCTCTTTTAGGGCCTATTTGAGCTTCTTCATTCTTTCTATCATATCCTCTGGTCCTTTCACCTCCACTCTTTTCCAACGCTGCTCTATTCATCGCTGGCTTCTTTTCACCTCCTTGATCCTCTATACCTGTTCTTTATCTCTTAGCCTGCCTTTCTTAAACCCTACTTCCTCCTCTTTCCTCTTTCTATTCCTCTTCACCTTTCATCCCCCTCAACCCCCCCCCCCTTCTTCTACTCCAGAAAAAATAAAATAAAACCCAGAATAAAGTTATGAGCAATCAAAGGTATATCAACCAGTATGAAGTAGAAAACACCAAACAGCCATCCCATAAACATATCCAGTAGAAAAACTCTATAACTCTCTCTCTCTCTCTCTCTCTCTCGTGCTCTCAAGTCTCAGTGGTTTTTGCTGACTTGGCACACATGCATTCATGACTGCCTTTGTCAGTGTGTCAGTGTGCACACTATGAGCATGCATGCATTTGCATAATTCAGAGATTTTTTATGGCGCAAATAATATGAGTGTGAGAGTGAGAGCAATGCACTCCTCTCCTCTTCCTCTACAGATCTTCAGCAGTGCAGTGAGCCCGGTGATACATTATGCACAGTTCTGCATCTTTAAAATAATCTTCTCTGTGCCAGATCCCTGCAGTGTGTGAGCTTTGACTGTGGTGATAATAGCTAACAAAGTCAAAATCCTTTTTTTTTTTTTTTTTAAAACTTATTCTGAATAAATGATAGTACGCTATTATCATCCTTCAGTTGTAATTCATGAAGTTATTTTTAGGGCATGAAAACAATTAATTGGCTGCAAAGTTCCATTAGTAAGAGGCTGCTGCTCCCGTGCAGAAAGTAAAGAAAATGCTTCATTACTAGTTTGACTGCCACAGTGTTAAAACGCTCCTTTTAGCAGTGAGCTCTAATGGTGCTCTGCTCAAGGGCCAGGCCACTCTCAGAGTAGAGTATAACCTGACTTATAGCGATAAAACTGACAGCTTGTTGGATGACATTTGAGAACAAAAGAAAAGAAAGGTCAGATAATAGATCAATTTTCATGTTGGGACTTTACTGCGATCCTTGCTTGCTTTACAATTTTGCAGAAATGCATCTATTATGCATGATATATCATCTAAGTTTACCACCGGAGCAGACAAGTATTATCAGGGAAAAAATCTAGCAGCTCAAAGAAATGGGGAGCATTGCCATAACTTTTTTAGGCCACAAGACAAATACTGTGGAAGGCATGGGACAATGCATCTCACTTTGTGTGATTTTTAAATCAGATATATGGAAAAATGAATCACATTCATCATGTGACTGCGTGTTGTGTGAAAGTGGTCCCTGATGGTCACAACAAAATAACGTGTCTGCTCCGCATTCACCCTCAACAAAACTAAAAGCATCTTCTTGAGGCGGTCGTTTACGGCGCAAAACTTGACTGTTTGAATGATTGAGTCTCTTTAGTCACATCAACCATAGACAGCAGATTAGAGAGAGAGAAAGAGAGAGAGAGAGAGAGAGAGAGAGAGAGAGCGGGGGCTGTCATGCACTAAATAGCATCAAAACTAGGAGACGACCCTGCAGCCACTGTGACGAGGACTGTCGCCTCTGCACACGGGGGGCGAATCCTTTACCAACTGAGCTGCAGCACGCCACAAAGTGAGATTTGAAGCTTTTAAAGAGCTGCAATGACTGGGGACCAAAACAGATTTGAATGGAGAGTAAAAAATCTGACTTAAGGTAGCGTTAATTTATACATGAGCTAAATATTTACAGCAAAAATGGAGGCAATCAAATAAAATCATGGTCTTTAAAGGCCGCTTCATTGCCTCCTAGTGGCCAAAATATAACTGAATTTGAGTTAAACCCATTTGATTAAGTGCTTATTAAAAGTAAACAACGTTCACATGAAGTACCCAAATACTTGCACGTGATGATGAGGTTTAATTACAGATGAGCCACAATGTTTGAACAGCTCTTCTTCTTTTGTTTGTTTTTTTAATCCCACTTCTTTATTGTATTAACTGGATTCCATTAAATCACAGCGTTTGCTGGCATCACTGTGACTACGACGACTCCCAATACAAATATGGAGATGTGTGGTTAAGTGATTGGAAGCAGATTTAAGCTAACGTTGTAAATAATCTTGAAAGAAAAGCCGAAGCAGTTTCCTGTTTTCTCATGGACGAGTTGATCAGAGTGTTTACTTTCGCAAAACACCACCAGAGCTTGTTTGAAATTATTTTCTTCCACGGTTCGCCTGTCTCTTTCGGTGTCACACTCGCTCTCAGAAAGTCTCTGTGAGGGCGGGATTTGTCTCCATCTCGTCATCTGTCAATACCAAAACATGTTTATTGTTCACAAGGAGAACACACACAGAGATGCAAGACAAAAAAAACCCCTCTTATTATTCCGCACATAAGCATGAATGAATCCACTCACACATTGTTAAATATATAAAGCTCGGGGTTAGTTGGGTTTCAGGGCGGTATTGTGAGCAAAACTCTTGAACAGAAGCATCCAGCCCGTGACATTGTGTGTGTTTGTGTTAAAATGTGTGTGTTGTAATGAACTGATTAAAAACCAATCAACTTTCATTCTTCTTCTGGGCTACACAGAATAGTGTCCTTGAACAAAAAAAAAAAAACAACTGCAAAAAAATAAATAACTGCAGCCCCGAGCACACAAACGCACCAACAACACGACAGGGCAGTCATTATTTTCCACCGCTGTGAGCGGCAGTAGGCAGTGAGATAGCGTGGCAGCATTGTGTGAACGTTATGTAAGAGACGGGACACGTACAGAGGAGCTGCAGGATGGAACGCTTCAGCATCCCCCCCCCCACCCTCCCTGTGATGTATATAATCCAGAGACGACACATTTGACAGCCACCTCCACAGAATCACAGCAGGTGGGTGGCTGCTGTGAAATCCCCCCACTGCGCAGGACCCTTTGAGCATTTTTGACTTTTTTGGGGGAAATCTCGTCGAAACCATGGCAGAAGCGGGATAACAAAAACGGAGACAAAATGAGATGACTGATCCAAGATAGGAAAAAAAAAGAAGAAAAAAAGACGGCTCTAAATTTGGAATCTTATTTTGAGCCTTGTGGGTCTGACCTGACAAACAGTACATTTAAAGATCTTTCTAACTAACAAAAAAAATCCACAAGAACAAAACCATAAAAAATACAAGCCACAAAGCAACTTCACGATGGAAATAGTTGTGATATTCAAACTCTTTAAAGATAAATTCAAATCAACGAAAATTGTCCTTTTAAACTGGTTAAACTAATACATCAGAGCAGCTTACAAAAAAAAAGGACGACACAGCGTCTTCATGCAACATCTCCTTTCACAGATTCTACATTTCAGTAACAGATATGTAGGCAAGGGGCCAACTTTTCTTGTGTCAGAAAAGTTCTCACATTCTGTTTTCAACTTTGATACGTCCATTTGCATTTCTACAGTTGTTGGTAGTAAGGAGGAAAATGATCCATACAGGCAGCAGTCACAGAAACAAGTAAAAAAAAAAGCGATATAATGAGTTTAGGTTTCGTAGTATTAAGTGTTGCTGAAACAGAAAAATGTTCATTTGTCAGGACTGATATCTAAACATTATTATTATTACAGTCATCAGTAATTAGCAACATTTACTCAGCTAAATTTTGAGTCTAAGCATAAAACTCTGAGCATTGAATACACAGAAACATGTATCTAAATTAGGAGGCGTGGTTGACACTGTTGCTAAGTGTGACACATTCTTTCAAAAGCTGTGATTGGCTAATCCAAATTAAAAGAGAAAAAAATAAATACTCATAAGCTCTCTTAGTGATAATGGGCATAGAAGGACAGTGAAATTGATTGACCTAATCAAAGAATCTTTGTTAACGCTTAAATGTAATGACTCCCAGTTAAGAAGCTGTTTAAAAGTATAAAGCCTAAGGCGCTGGTTTAGCTCAGTTGATAGAGCAGTCTACAGTCTTTGACACAACCCTGTTTGAAATCACATTCCCACTGGTTCAATAGCTGATAGTTAAATGTATTTACTCACATGTATCATGTTGGAGATGGAAGCACATCTGTAATGAGATCTACCACAAACACAATCCCTGCACAATTCAGTCTGTAGCGTTTAATGAACTCACTGTCATTCATTGTTTGGAGAATACTTCCTCTATCTATCCATCTTCTCAACATTTTCTCCTCTGCTTGAGAAACTCTTTAAAGTCCTCCTCACCACTCCTAACACCCTCTCAATTTAGGAGCTCTCTTAAAGGCGAAGATGCTCTGCAAATTACTTTTTTTTTTTTTTTATCTCTTGAAGTATCTAGCCTGAACTTTAGGGGAAGATCCTTACAAAACGTCATGAGTCTAAGAATTAGCAGCAAATGTTTTATACTAGGATGCTGTATGAATCTGACCACCGGGGTTGAATCCATGTCATGTTGGTGTACTTCACCTACTGTATATAGGCACCTTGTCCACTTGAAACTTTGTAAAGACAGGGGACTTCCCATTTCTTCGACCCATGAAAAAAATATCTTCCGTCTCATATGATTCTCTGAGAAAAGTTTCATTTGTAGCCTGGGGCTGAGAAGGACTGCGAGTGTGTGAATGTGTTTTTAAAGAATCTAGCTGTTCTGGCAGAGGTCTGAACACACACACACACACACACACACACACACACACACACACACACACACACACACACACACACACACACACACACACACACACACACACACACACACACACACACACACACACACACACACACACACACACACACTTGCAGAGCATGAAGCTCTCTGATTGGATTAATCAGGAATTTCTCTGACTCTCCTCTTTTGTTTCCACCAGTGGAGTTAATTGCATTAGAGCAATGGAGTGGGGGACAACTGGGAGCGAAGTTGGATGTCCTGCCTCAGTTTTCTGAGAAGATGCACAGCAGAGAGAAAGTAATAGAAAAGTAAGAAGGTGTGTTGGTGCAAACTGGAAACAGAGTAACGACTTAATCTGCAGGAACGAATCTGGGTGATGCAGGAGTGCAACACTTTCAAATACCTTTTGTCTCTCGCATGTTAATAGATTACATGTTGTTTTCAAAAGGGCTACATTTGACAAATTTGACAATGTAGCCCATTAGCACAAGTGAATTACCATATTAATAATCCTAAAAGCCAGCTTTGTGATGTAGCTGAATAAATCATAACCTAATCAATCTGATAATTAAGAATGAAAAAATCTGTTATAACAAAAAGGCTCTTCACTCTGGAGAGCGGATATATTTCATAAATGGGGGTAAAACTCGGTTCCAGAGAAGAATTTTTTCAAGCCCATTCGATACAATTTCTTTAATTTGTCTGAGTGTACACCTTGACAAAAAACTTCCCATGCCCCCTTGATTCGATTTACAGATGTTAAAGAAACATTATGTTGATTCCACCACCAGGGGGCTCTCAATCAATACTACAATAACAAAAGACGAAGTTGAAGCTCGCAGGGAATCATGGGAGTTCCCTCTGCTGCTCCCAAACGGTGAGACTAAACTCGGAGTTGACGCATTAAAACGAATGTCAGGAAACCTGAAAGACTGTAATAACTATTTGTAACGGAGACCACAACATCCTGCTTTAATACATTGCAGTAAAAAGGTGAAAGGTGAATTCCCCTACTGACAGAATAGTGTGCGGTTATTGCGGTTGGGGATCGATTCACTCTTGTATGTATCCTCTTCACCTCGATCCCATCTGAACTGGCCTAGGCATTCTGCACAAGGTCACACTTCCTGTCCTTGGTCTTGACCAGGAAGTGGAAAAACATAAATACAAAGAATGAAGCCAAGAGACAATCAAATGGCGAGATCAAGAGTGAGAACTATGCATGGAGAAAAGACACAATTTATGTTGTGCCAGATAAAGGAACATGGATAGAAGGAATGGCATTTGTTGTTTGTTTGTTATGTGACACAATAAGTTAACTGGATAAAGATCCAATAGTAACTAGCTAACAGAAGCATCTAGCCAGCTACAACAGTGGAGTCAGATATACTTCTATCCATAAATTGGTTGTCCCTCGATGCGTGTATACTGGGACAAGGACAGTAGTCCAGTTACATGGCCAAATTGAGCTAGAACGGTAGATCAGCTTAAACTATGCATACAACGCGTACGCTGAATGTAAGCACATCAGTCTATCTGTGAGATGTTCCAGGACACAATCCTGAAAACCATCCTCAGCCCAAAAATATTGCAGACTCACATTTTCTGCAAATATAAAAAGGTGAAGAAGATGACGTGTGGTTGTTTTCTGCTTCGCTGCTTTCTTGCATGTTTATGTCCTGAACTAGCAGCTGCTGACTGAGGCTGTTCTCTCTCTGACCAAAGCTCCTGCTCAATGCTTCATTCCTCTCAGTTCACACCCTTCATATTCCTTCCTCCCTTGCACTTTATTCCCTGTACATGCTTCCTATTTTCTTCCTGAGCATCCTCCACATCTCTAAACTACTCCGTCGCCCTGTTTCTATCCAGTGCATCATCATTACTTGTGCCCTTTGGTGCCATTTCACACAGTGTAGAAAAAGGAAGGCAGCTGAATGGATTCAATTCAAAAAAAGGACCAAACCCTTAATATGAAGGTCACACTGTGCAAGTACACATGTAAACACGCATACGCGTCGTGTTCTCAAAGAACAGGTTGAGCTTTAGATTATACAATCCACATCATATACATATAAATAGAAGTTAAATGTTTCAAAAAGTATTCAAGTTCAGGGACAGATAAGGGTAACTTTTTTAAGTGGATTTTGAAGTTTTCAATAAGGGGGCCACAACCTTGAGACATATGACCCTACAGGTTTGTAAAACTAAAAACATGTCAAAAATCTCTTCTCGACCCAGACAGGCAGATCCTATCTATACCATCCAGGAGTGTAAAACCTTGAAATCAATAGTTCAGGTATCCAGTGTAGGCGAGTATTGTAGCGATATGACCAAATTTTCAATTTCTTGGCTTCAAGACGCCGTCCGCTACGTTTCCAATCAACAGGAGCTGTTGAAAAGCTTTTATAGGGCACAGACGTGTCCGCAGTGTCTGACTGGGATACAGAGCTTTGTATTTCTGAAGAGTTCCTGAGAGGTTTGAGGGTTAGTTCGGTGATCTCGCTGATAAGAGACTCAAAATTCAGGTCAGCGTCGGCAAAAAGTCCTTGAGGTTTGATTTGGTCGATGGTGCTGAAGATTGGGAACCGATGGTTTGTAGCCTTTGCACTTTGCACTAATATTTCAGAATAACAGTGAAGCAGAGGAGCACGACCTTCATGCTTCTACACATAATTATTATTATTTTTTATTTTTCACAGTAAATTCCAACCAAAAACAGTTTGGACAATCTCTATCAAACTGTTTTGAAGCAAATTAAGATTACACTTGATATTTAAAGTACACAACAGTGTTTGCAGGCCGGACCAAATGGGGTAGACTTTTCCACAACCTGATAGTGTGATAGAAGATATCAGAGGCAGGGCACTCTCAGAATATCATGTCCCTTACAACATTGTCAAGCCGTCACAGAAACACATGCAGTCCTTACACTGCGCTCTCTATGGGAGTACATGACTCTGGCCAAGGCTCTGATGAAAACCACTGCTGGGCAGCAAGGGAAGAGGGTGAGGAAGAGAGGCAGGAGCGCTGAGAGGTGGGTCTGTCATGGAATCCTTTGGGACAGGTACGGTCTTTGCTTGAGGCTATCACTTCATGTTCTGAGAGTCAAACCCTTCCTCTCGCAGTAATACCCACCAGTTTTTTTTCCCCCCCCCCCGCCAACAGGAGTGGGAGGGGGAAAGTTGCACTGGCAGCTGTGGAAGTGACATGTGTCTTCCCCGCCACAAGCACAGCCACACTGAGCACCACAGACAGCTCGTTCCCTCGGGTCGGTCTTACACTAGCAGGACCCATTTCAGGCAGTGGCAGTGCCGCGGCCTGTGGCATCGACCAGCTTAAAAAAGGAAAGTGCTGGAGGCAACGTGAGAGGGAGATAAGAAACCAGACGAGGAGAGTTAGAGGGGCAGAGGAGAGGAGGGATAGAAAGAGCGAGGATAAAGAGCAGTTTAGTCATTCAGGTGATTTCTTACAGAGCAGATGGAGGGTCAGTGTCGCACTCAGGGACACTCTGACTGGACGCCAACTGATTGACACATGGGCTGCTTGCAAAGTTCAAACCTGTGAACTTTGGTACCTTCTCACTGCAGAGAAAAACACCACACTCTCTCATCTACTACGCTGTTCTTTATATTTCCCTCCCCACAAACAAAAAAACTAATGAGTAGAAGTAGCAGAGAGTGAATGTTTGTCAAAGCTTGTAAAATGTCAGCAATTTACTTTTTTTCCCTACAAATAATGTGTGTGTTTTCAATCCTGCTGCTTTTAGATACGTGCTCAGTATCAGCCCATTCTTAAGAAATTGGGAATGAGGAATCCCCTACTCTTTATCAGCTCTTGTCTAACAACAACATAGTCCATGGGGCAATTTATTTAAAGTCTGAATTATATATTTCAGTTCAGACGAAGAAGTTCCAACTTAAATAGACAAAAAAGATTGGACAAATACAGGATTTAAAAAAAATTCAAAAAACAAGAATTTAAAGAAGGAATATGAGTGGTCGACTTATGAACTGATTTCGACAGCCTCAGCTACATCTACACAGAGCCCCCCCCCCCCCCCCCCCCCCCCACACACACACACACAGCTCGTACTCTTGTGTTTTCAAGGGCATTTATCCTTTTTAATGCTCCATGAAAAGCTTAAAAACAAGCCAGCCCTGACATGAGAAGGTGGAGGGAGAGAGTGTGAGCCTCCAAGAGATGCAAGACGAAAGCTTTATGCCAAGCTTTAAAGTTGTTTATATCAGGACAAGTCAGGCATTTCAAGCAGGCATATAAACGTCTCCTGATGAATGGACAAACTTGCAACCATTCATTTAACTATACCTATACAGGTCTCTTTTAACCAACACATGTTTTTCTCTCCTCACAGGTTATGTACATTATGCTATATTAGTTTTAAGTCTAACTGCTAATGCTAAACTGCACAGGTTTAACATATAATTATGTTTACTCTTAGTCACATAGGGGCTGCTAAATCCTGTTTGGGGGATTTGTATACAGAGGGGAGGGGGGACAGCGGGTGTGTATTGTAAGTAATGTCTTGTGTCCTGCCTGTCTGTATACTGCTACTGGATGCCTTGAATTTCCCTCGGGATCAATAAAGTATCTATCTATCTATCTATCTATCTATCTATCATCTATCTATATGCTTGTTCCCTCGTTTCGGTCTTAATGGGTTAATATGGGTTAATTTCAGTTATTCCCCCACCCCTTCTAAGATTGTCTGTGTTGCTATTTAGTCTGATTGTTGGTCTTGTCATGTGTCTGATGTGATTGTTGTTTTGGATGTGCTGCTATATAATTAATGAAATGAGGTTTTTTGATTAAATAACTACAAGACCAACGTTTACAATAAACAGCAAAGATGGGGACCCCACCCTACAGTTTTAGTTAACCAGTTAATCCACTTTCTGTCACCTCAATGTGACGCCAAACACTTCAAACTTATCTACTTGTAGAAAAGTCGTCATTCATCCTTGCTTTCATTTGTCATCCCTTAAAGGCACAGTCTTATAAAATAAAACAGTCAACTGATAACTTGCAGATCCAGAAGGCACAGAGCACTTTGCCAGCGTATATGGCACCTGATAGCTTGTGACCATCATCTGCATGTGGGCCTACAGTCTTCTCCTACATGCTACTGCGCCTGTCGTCGGCTCGCTCTCAGAGCCGAGTCCTGCAGTGACCCAGTTTTATGCTGAAAAAGAAAGTGTTTTCCAAAAACTTTAAAACTGCTGCAGCACCTCTCTCTCCATCGTCCATCTGTTTTCACAATATGTTTCAAACAAGCAGCAATGAACAGCTAAGACTTTTTTTTTTGTGCCGTCACTTTACCTCAATCTGATTCATCTACTGTAGTCTATCTTGGTACATTGATATTCTGCTTTTTTTTCTGTGGCTATAGATATGCTGAATTACAGCTTACACTAAATACAGATGGTGGAGCTACATTATGTTCCATTGAGGTAGGAGACTGAACTAAGCACACATTCTGCTTTCTATAATGCATGGTCTAATGCATAAGATATTAAATGCCTTGTCTCAGTTACTGCCCGTTTAAAAGCCGCAATATTAATGCAAAGGATTAACTGTGCTGAAAATAACAGCGCAAGTAAGGATGTACTATAGCTGCAAAACTATGAACTGAATTGTTTACAGTACACTAGATTTCCTCATGTAAAACAACATTTGTCAGTGTTTTTCTCTAAGTGGCAACCTCTGGTGTTGAAAACGAAGCCAACCTGCAGTTCATGGAGTGTCTGCATGAGGCTGGCTCCAGGGACACAAGAAGTCCAATGTGTACACATGACAGGCAAAAAAAAGTCTTTCTTAAAGCATAAATCAACATGTTTACAGCCTGGTACAAAAAAAACAAAAACGAAAGTCAGTTATTGTCATCACGTGCACACACTGTACAGGTGGTGATTTTTTTTTCTTCTTTTTTTTAAACAGCTTCGTTTTGAAAAAGATACACGTTTTTTTTTATAGTGAGGCGCGTAGCTGACATGATTGACAGGTGAGTGCAATGTAACGGTTCAACAAGGGGCTTAAAACCTGCCTAATTTAATTAACATGGGACACAGCGTAAAAATCATTTGTTTACATATTTTGCATGCTGATGATTTTAAAAGCTGGATGTACATACAACTATCAGCGGGCTCCTTTCATACTGAAACATTCTTAAAACTCTTCAAGCTCTTGAGTTACAGTCAGCACCTTTTTGAAGAAAATAAATCTGTGCATCCCGGTTTGATGGTACACGATTCACAGAAAACCAGAACAAGAGAAGGAGGACGCTGGACCATGGATGCAATAGGAGCTTCTCAAACCTCGAAGCCACCTGGATGCCCAACCTGAAGCAACTGACCCTGAAAAATCTAGGGAAACTACAATCGATCGATCAGCCATTTTCCTCTTTCTTACACATTTTGAAGTCCAGCGTTAAGATACACGTAACATGGAGCGGCTTTATGAAAAATACTTCAAAAATAAAAGATAATGCTACAAATAATCTTTTGGACTTTGCTTTTCTTGAAAAAATCTTAACAGTACACCATTTGGTTTGTGTGTTGTTCCCTAGAAAACAAATGTAAATAAGAAGTTACAGATATTAATTTACGATCTGACAACATAATAGATAGTCTGTTGGCTGAATAGACTGAGTGCATGAGGGTTAATTTTGATGGCACAATGTTTCAGCGATTTAGAGTTTTACCATTAAAAATGTGGACTTTCATCATCCTCACATCACATCCCATAAAAGCTGAAGAAGCTTCAGTTGGAGTGCAGAAAATATCCTGAGGGAAATCTTCAGCGTCTAATAGCCGACTGCAGCGATTCTCCAATAAATAAAAAAAAACAGTGAGAGGTTGAGGTTTATCCGTCATCCTTTGACACATAATTGTGCACAAACACTCGGTAACACACGAACACTGAACATGGCCTATTCAGTAAACTACACATAGATCTCTTTTATCACATCCTGCAATCTCCTGAACAATGCTGACCGACAAAGTTCACTCACTAAAAAAAGACAATTTTGTTCTTGTGATGCTATTACGCTGAAAGAGAAGCTTCAGAGAGTGAGATGGGAAGAGGGAAAGAGGCACAGATAGACAAATAAAAGAGATTGAATAAAGATGGAGGTCTGTCATGTCCTGCTGTGTTTGTTTTTAATTACGACTCCAGCCTGATTCTTTCAATGCGAGCGCGACTGTATTTGCAATATATTTTCAAGCTTTTTTAATCAATAAAGAAGGGGTTCTCAAACTTTTTTTTTTTTAGAACCCCTTTCAGACGACACATTTTTCCAAGGACCTCCTCAATATTGTAATGTTGATACGCATTATATGTTAATACAATGTATTCATGTGCCATGTAGTAATTTGCAATGACAGAATTTATACATTCCAAATATTTTTTTAACCTTTGACAAAATGTTCGCTCCGAAGTTTTTGTTTTAGTTTTTTATTTTTAGGTTTTTCTATTTCTGTTGTGACTATAAAGTATCACAATCATATTCGAGTTGAACTGTTGGCACAAAACTTAAGTGGGCGGGAGTATTGGACAAAATAGCTGATTTTGTTGGAGCAAGAGGTCACAGTTTGAAGATATGCCGTTTCATTGTTCAACTTTTAAAACATTTTTGTGAATTACTCTGCGGACCCCCAAGCTTTGCTTAGTGGGCCCCTGGGGGTCCTGGGACCACACTTTAAGAATCACTGCAAGAAAGTAATCAACAGTAAATAGAGTTATGATCATCTACTCTGACTGAAATGTTTATTTTAGGAGTGGGAAGCAAAAAAAAAAGAGCTTATTATAAAGAATACTGAAGGAAAATGTGTAACAGATCAGTTTGATCAGTCAATTCATGACTGATGTTAGCTGCACAGCTAGCCCATTAATCACCGCTAGCACATTTATTAATGAGTTAGATCAGCAATTCACCAGGCAATTAAACATTTTCCTGTCCAAACAACTATCTGAGTCTGAGGCCGACAATTAAAGACAAAGCCGTGGATGGAGTTGAGGTTATTTAAGCCGCTTTAAATCATGTGTCTGTCTTCCCCTCACATAGAGAGGAACTCGACTTCACTTCACTTCCACACGAACGTTATTGGTGAGCTTGAGCGTATCATTAAGCTCTGACTGAAGTGCTTCAAAAGGTTCATTTATTTGCTAATTACTCCCCTTCTCTGAACAAGTACAATACATCAATCACTCATTAGAACGACTTTCATTCAGAGACTTGGTTTCAGCACATTTGATGCCACAGTCTCCATTTGAGGATGAAATGACGTGAATATTCCAGCGCACATTAATGTGATGGACCAAGTGTCATGTGGGACTGTGTCGCAGTTGGTGGTCTGACAAACATCTTTTTCCAAACTGACTAGCAGCAAAATGGTCCGTAATAAACCATTTTCCTGTGACTTCATGTTGGCGTCACTTAGCATGAAATGCTACAACTCTATCTGAAAACGCCAAATGTCCAATTACCTGTTGTAGATGTCGTCGTCCTCTCCTCCCCAGCCCCAGTACTCGTTGGGGAAGCCGTTGATTTTCAGAAACTGTTTTTTACTGAGGCCTGACACTCCTCCAAAGTAGCCTGCGTACGGCAGCCTGCAGGTGACGTAAGAAAACACAATAAGGTTAGAAAAGGGGAGAGGGGGAAAGAAGTTCAAGGAAGCACAAACAATGTTTGTCTTTCCAGGATCATTTCTCCTGTCGGTGCTGCCACTGACAAGATCTGCCAAACGGTGTGTTTGTTGTTTTTAAAGCAATGACAATAAAGAGCGAAGAACTTTGACATGTTTACAATTACAAATGAACTTCATTTTGCCTCAACAAAAAACACAGATACAGACAGCACATTGGTGGCATTAACCGTCTGCTCTGCTGCTTTTTATCTGCCAAAGAAATTTAACTTCAGAGGATTTAATGTATTTCTTTATGACACTGAGAGGAAATCACTGTCAGTGTCTGATCTATGCACAAAGAGCCGTGTTAAACTTTCAACAGCCTAATTTGTCGAGCCAAAAAGAAACTAAAGGAAAGAAACAATCCTTCTAATCGTGGCTTCTGGTTTGTTTTTGGAAGTTACTGGTACTGCAGGTATAATTAATAATGCTAAATTTAGAACTTATTTCATGAATTTAGTTAATTTGGAGCACCCTCTTTCAAGCTTATTGCAGAATAATTATGTGTCTGTATCTGTGTTATATATATATATATATATATATATATATATATATATATATATATATATATATATATATATATATATATATATATATATATAATGACAACTTGTTACATTTTGGGCAAAAAGTTACTACGTTTTGGGTACAGCATTTTGTTACATTATCGACTGATCAGCATCATGATGAAGAAGAGAAGCGATGCAGTGAGGCTCTCTGCATGCAAGACGACATGTTTGTTTGGTAGGTATAGGCTTGAATAGAATTCATCTTAATATCAGGATTTCACAACAATCACTTTTTAACCAGATTTAATTCTGCATGGAAATAATAACAATATGAACTATTTGCATTTTACATCCTTAACAGCCTCGCACTCAATGATGTCAGTGTGTGTTCATTGCAAATGAATCCTGAACAGCAGCTTCACACCGTGCGATGTGTAATCTTATATTTGCTTTTACATGCCGTTAAGAGACGGCAGAATTTACATTACAATGACAACCTGAAGTGTTTCATGAGATCAGATCTTGTCCTAATGCGTCTAGTGAATGATGCATTTCAAATGGATAACACATGGTTGGTTATAAACAATAACAATCATCCATTTCCATATATAATCCACTCAGTACAAATGGACTGACTTGCTGTAAAGTGAGGCGTATACAGGAGTAAACCTCTGGTGCTGATAAGCAGCTGAACAAGCATTGGCTGTGTGCAACTTCTTTACCACCTGCTTGAGAATATTTTTCAGGACAAGGGTTTTTTCACCTTTCAATAGAAACGTTGGATAATAATAGAGTTCATCTGATGCAGTAACGACCATACGGACACGGAAACTAAACAAATGAAGGTAAAGAGTTGATGAACCAGAGATTCAGAGAAGATAAACAATAAGGAAAATGTGTTAGAAAAGACATTCAAAAAATGAAGCGATGGACAATAAGCCAGGATTAGATAATACAATGGTTATTATGGGTCTGTGTCCTGCTCATGGCAACACCAGCCTTGTACCTCGTCTGTACAGTAATCGTACGTGTTTGACTTTGTGTGTGTAGAAGGCGGCCAATTGCATCATTTTCCCTCAAAAGTGGTGAGACAAGCTGAGTGGTGCAGCGGTCAGGCGCTTGGAGTGTCACAAGAGGCTGATGCATGCGTGGACATGTGTGTGTGTGTGTGTGTGTGTGTGTGTGTGTCTACATGTGAGTAAATATATTCTGTACAGCAAGTGCTGTCAAAAATATGACAGTTTGCTTGAAGAATGACACGCAGAAACTCATCAAGTGTTTCTCCGAGCAATACATTTAGGATACTGTGTGTGTGTGTGTGTGTGTGTGTGTGTGTGTGTGTGTGTGTGTGTGTGTGTGTGTGTGTCTGTGTCTGACTTAACCTACTTTCAAGGGATGTATCAAATTTAAAACCCAGTTAATTTGGGAAGGCATGTTAAGTGAGAAAAAAAAAGGAAAAATAGTTGTTTTTATGGATGTAGGTGGCTGAGAAAATTTAGAAAGTTGTAACAACAATAATATTTATTATTTTTATATTAAACATATAAAGATGCTAAAAAGATCCTTTACTTGCAGCTCTTAAAAATATCTTTACCACTCTTGTTTCCATAATCCTGATAACTATCAGATTCAACTATTTGGAAATGTGTGATAGTTATGAAAACAATGATATTTCATTTGTAGAACAAAGAACTTAAGGTTTGTGGCCTGTAATGTTGCAGCATGGAAGAAATTCTTTTTAACATAAAACGTCCTTGTTAAACTACCAATCTAAAGCTGAATTTATTTGTGACACCGTAAAGAAACGTCATAGTGATTTACAGCCCCCCTATCATTGTTACACTGTTTTCTTTTACTGGCTGATAACTTCACACCATGGTTGTTTTTAATCCCTGTTGACTCATAAAGTCACTATGTTGTAACACTGCCAGTGTGACTTTGCAAAAAAGATTGCCCTCTGTAAATATTATAAATGGGCCACAGCACGCACACACACACACACACACACACACACACACACACGCAGCCTCTAAATGCACATACTTAAAGCCTCAAAATCTTGTATGATATAATGTTGATATGATTTAAAGCATTGCACAAGGTCCTTTAAGAGGCTGTAATCTTTGAAAATGTTTTTGAATGAGCCGTGTTGTCAAATAGGCTTCAGGGTGACCTCTTCTGTTCAGAGAGTTGCGAGGTGCCGTGAGGTGTTGAAGTAATGGAATAGCACTTCATGTGGCCTGACTTTCACCTGCAATATTTAAAACATTCATCAAAGCTTTAGAGGAAAAGGGGTTCTTCATCTCTTTTAACATGACTCAGCAAAAAATGCTAAACTTCCCTTCTAATGCGATCCAGCAGCAGGCCTCAAACGCTTATTTACCGAATCCCAAAAAGACATGCACACCTCTCAGTGGGTGCTGGATCGAAAAAAAAAAAAAAAGGTGAATTGGTAAGAAAAGCAAAACAACATCTGCATAAGAAAGAACAAGAGCATGTTGGCTCGAAGCTTCACTTCATAAATCCTTCAAAAC
This sequence comes from Symphodus melops, assembly GCF_947650265.1. Taxonomy (NCBI): domain Eukaryota; kingdom Metazoa; phylum Chordata; class Actinopteri; order Labriformes; family Labridae; genus Symphodus; species Symphodus melops. The sequence goes on along the minus strand of NC_136697.1, from coordinate 20,464,012 downwards.
ACACTTTATATCATCACTCTTTCTTTGTTTCTTCCTTGTTTGCCCAGGGTAAAAGAAAACTTGCTGACTCAGACAGCTTTGACCTTTGGGAAACAATTGACTCCAAAGATCAGATTTTTACTTCAGCAATTAACTACAATCAATGCTGTGTCCTTCCAGTCACTCAAACCACACTTTGCTTTACCCCCTTTTCCATTAAATTCTAAAAACTGTGGTGAAAGTCTTTACTGATTCACTGCTGTAAAGAAATGTTAGCAGCCCTGCTCACCACCTGGTGTTTTTTTGTTTTTGTTTGTTTGTTTGTTGCCAGGTAGCATTAGCTTATTGAGCTCCATATCTGGGACCTGCTGAAGGTGTTTTCAGCTGGATAAATCTTGTGGACTGACAGCTCTTGGATGAGTAGGTCACATTCTCTGGTCATGTTTAGTTCATTAATCAATGCTTCCAGTGCTTTTAGATAATTAAGGGCAGGTGTACTGTCATAATGCAAAGATGTAAAAATAAGTTAAACATTCAGTGCTAGCTCTAAATTCTGTAGGACTACTCTACAACGCAGAATTTTGATTACAAGACCAGAATGGACTTTCCCTAATCAAAGAGTTTACAGACTAAAAAGGCAATGAGTCCCACTACTTTGATTATTATCCCTTGTGGAATAATGATGAATAATAATTAACTTCTTATATGAAACTAATTGTCAGGGCTCATATTTTTTTTAATGGTTAGGGAGCTTAGCTGCTGATTGTTTTAAAATGTGCCATACTTTCATCACAACTCAAAACATTGACATTGCAGATTTTGCAAGAAACCATAGAGCTTTTTGGCATGCCAAGTGGAAAGAATGTGCCATCCCTTTTTATACGCGGGGTTCCCTTATTGCACCTACATGGAGGGTTTTATTGAAAAATTGGTCCAGGTTTGGCTCCATGTGAGGTTTTTCTCTCTGATGGTTTCCTTTGTAGTTTTTCTCCCCCTTTGAAAAATCTGAGGTACATGGTTCTTGTGAAGGCTTCTGTTTTTAGAAGTTTCTGCTTCATCATTCTGCTTTAAGCTATTGATTAGTTTTATATGAAGCAGTAACATTTCCCTCTTTTTCTGGCTGTCTAATTATTAATTGATCATCTCTGTGTGTGAAGTACTCTTTACCCTTTGTCTCAGTACAAAAGTTTCATCAAGGAATAAAGATTGTTAAGCAATAACAAAAATACAAGACTTTTTGCAGATTTTTTTTGATAATTTTTCACACCGTCTCATGCAGCAAATCTTAAAATTGTAACAAAAAAAGAATTGTCTTGAACTTTTCCTTTGTGCAACACAAACAGTAACTGCCATTGAATAGGACAAATTCAGATGAACTGAATTTAATAAATAAATTACATTATCTAATAGTCTCAACTTCATTGAAACTTTATAGGTTAATACGAATAGAAACTTTGGATGGAATTTGGTTGCTTAGCGCTGTCATAGCATTGAAGTTTCAAGATCAAAATCCCTCACCTGAAGCCAAACTTGTCCATGGCGATGGCGAAGTGTCTCGGCTGGTCGTAGCAGTGGTAGAGATTGCGGTCGTCCATTGGGATCAGGTCCACATCGCTGAAGATGAAGCAGTCGTACTCTGCCTCCTTCATAGCCTCCGTGTAGCCAACATTCAACAGTTTAGCGCGATTGAATGTGTCCTCACCCAGCTGCAAAACAACACAAAATAGTTCATAAGTTCATTGTTCACACAATGTTGAGGAGCTGAAAAGGATCTGTTTGAAAAAACTGGTATCAGCTGAAATACGAATCTAAATGAGCAATATCACCATGTTCAATTGAAAATATTATAACTATTGTTTTCAGAATTTTAAAACACATGACCTCTAATTGTCATGTGTTAGATTTAATGCAGACTAAAACAAAGTATTTAAATAAAAAAAAAAGAGAAAATAATTGCTGACAAGACCTATAAACAGGCTGGTGTCAGTAAATCTGGGTGCTGTGTGATATGGTGCAGAAGCCAACGTAAACTGTCAATTATGAATGTATGGAAACCAGATATATAAATGCTAAAGGCACTGTTTGGATAAACAGAGTCAGACCAAGCCAAAAGAGGTCAGGTTCACACCAAATGTGTTTTTATTTTTCTGGGCTCAAAGAAGAGATTTGTTTCCTCAAGCAGAAATGTATCTGCTTCTCAGTCTGTTGCACCTAACAGACAAGTTCAAGTGCTATCTAATATTTAATTTTCATCTTTGTTTCCTCCTATTGAAGTAAAATTGGGTTGTTTAGGAAAACTGAATCAATTCAAGCTTATAATTACTGCAGAAGAAGGCAGCTAACAGCTTCTATGGCTGACTAGCTGCCCCACAGGCTAGGACCTTTGTAGCTAGCAAAAACAGTTATCAGTCGGGCTATTTTCTGTGTTTACATTTTATTTGATTCACATAAGACCATAATTAACTTAATTTGGATTTATATAAGACGTTAAGCAGCTTCAGTCTGAAAATTTAATTTCAGAGTCATAATATCTAACCATTGCCCCATAAAAATGTAGCAAATCAAGCGTTAGCATGATGATGTAGTTTAACTGCTACAATTTATAAAGCTAATAGATACAAATACCATATGTCCCTCCCTGTAACTCAACCAAAAATAAAGAATTAGGCTGTATTTTAATCATTACATGTCTGTAGTTACTGCTGACTTCTTTAGATGTTAGCTTGCTATCTAGCAAACCAAACAGCCCGGTAATGGCCCTTCTGCATCTAGCAACTACGGTTGATACAGAGGGCTAAAAATGATATATTATCGAATCAGGGTTTGAGTAATGTAATGAAACTACACATCACAGGATCATCGTAGGAACCATCATAAGAAACACCACAAGCCAAGAGTAAAAAGAGTCCAACATATGAGAAAGACACACATGATTTATAAAGAGTTATAGGTTTCATAACAGCCACAATTGTTTAAAATAAGCTCCAGGCTGAAGTAAAAGAGAATTTTCTTGGAGGTCAGTTTTTATCTTTTCATGCAGCATGAACTGATATGTGTGTTGACCCCAAGAGAGCTGACTACTGCAGCGAAATGCATCTGTTATACACTATGGCGAAGATAAATGCATTCTTGCGGAGCAGCACAGCAATGGAAGATACCTTAAGTTAATACATGTGACAGTTATAAATTTCATAATGTACAAGACTGTACGTCTCTCTCTCTGCAGAGACTTTATGAAACTGCTGGCTCAGTCAAAGCCAAGTCCATGTCAAACTACAGGGAAGTCAGCAAGAAAGAAGTGAAGTTACTGTGCAGCATGACACTCTTTAGCAGAGACTGTGGAAGTCCATGCGCATCATATGTTCTCTGAGAATATTCTAGTAAGGACAGTGAATAAGGCCAGGAAGAAGACAGGGAGAGAAATGGATGGGCTGTCATGGGGGAAGACACAAATTCAAAGCCTTTGTACTGTCAGTACCTGATACATGCATTAAAATACTGAATCATCAGGAAGATTTTCCCTTGGGGCACAATTTTATTCACTTAGTAAATGCTATTCCATTTATCTTAGCACAAAGGGTCCCATGTCCCTGAGCAAGAATAATCTTATATGCACTGTAGCATCAGCCAGCACAACAATGGAAGCTCCTCTGGGGTCAGTGGCTGCTTCTGTTTATCATGTAAAAAAGCAGCAGGAGAAAAGAAATGCACTAAATTTGGTAAAACTTCATATAAAAGCCCATCCCATTTTAAGGCTCTGTCTCTTTTACTAGCCTGGTGTTTCTGCACACTTTCCCAAATAAATGCAGGTCTCAGTTAGGAGACCTGATGCATCTAGTGATGGTATAGTTTGTGGATCAAAAGAAAAAGAAAAAAAAGAAAAAAACTAGTAAGCACATTCTTTGTCCAGTTGTTGAAATTCATTGCACAAAGTGAGAGTTCACTTTACTGTCCTACACATGTAGGAACAGTGAGCAACCAAGAAATCTACCCGGAATCTACCAGGAATTAAGCCTCCATTTATCCATTTATGATGACTGTGATAAGGAGTTTCATGTAAATCTGACTAGTCTAGCACTGTTAAGTACTTATGCAAAAATCTGTGAGATGTGAGTGGTCCCACGTGACAAGATTACATTTGTTTATGTAAATGATAATGGGTCCCAGTGCAAAGCTTCATCTCTCATATCGTAATAAAAAAGGACTTCCCAGTTGGATGAATGCCTGAGTACCTTCAGGAACAGTACAAAGAACCATGGGTACAACATTTGCTGCAGTCACATATGCTTTTGTCATTAGGGAAAACCTCCCACTTATGACAGTATGATTAAAAAAGAAATCTAACAAGATGATTAATGCATCCACTGCCTCTCACTTCTGCTCACAATAGAGTTCATTTATCTGTCTTTTTGGAGGTACACTTGCATCCGTACATGTGCATTATCAGCTTGGACTGACCGTGAATCCAGTACAATGTGTAATCCTCCTGGTAAACCCACTAATACCTGAGATTTGAGCACATAATCCCCTGTGCAGGTAACAAAAAAAATCTATTGTCACAAATCCACTGGGGTTGTAAATATCAGCTAAAGTGGTCCTCTTTCTATTTTTGAACAACAGTCAGATCATAAGGATGGAAAAAAAAATCATATGAGGTCAGAGAAGCAAAATATGAACAATGTAAACTCGAACGTCAGAGCAGTGAGCCCAGCAGCTGATATGAAAGGACAATAGAGCAGAACAACTATCAAACGTATTTTTTTACACAAGCATGAAGTTGTTTTGTAAAGAAAATAATTCATTTTTGTTTAACCGTAAGCAGTGTTTGAAATTATCCTTAAGTAAATGTTCCGTACATAAAAATAATGGGACAATTTATATAAGTATGAGCGCCATATATTATTAAATTGTTTTCAGTATATTTTTATTTCAATGGATTTGCATCCTGTATTTTTTTGTTAAACATAAAAATTATTTAAAATGTGTTGTAAATTAGAGAAATTGTGTGATTGGTTGAAACTTAACTTTGCCCCTTTACCACTCTATTCCTGGTTGCTTAAATACAATTTCCATCATGCTAATTGGGATTGGGATTGGGGTTGCAGGGTTGGGATTGTCTTCTCTGCTTTGAAAATGTATTCAGATTTACCATACAGTGTGTCAGCTGGAGTTTGTTGTTAAAATGACCAGGAGTATTTTGTGTGTTTGAGACAAATCTTTACAAGCCCATACAAAAGGGCAAATGAAAATTGGTCATTTACAAGATCTGTTTCATATCTGTATGTTCTACACTACTAACTGCTTAGAGTTGTATGTCTAGTTAAAATAAAGGTTTTTAATAGAAGTACATAAATATCATCACGTAGCATTAATACTAACATTTACCACAAGTCATCATGATTACAACACAGTTATAGTTATTTGGTTAGGAGCACAAGAAGAAGCAAAGCAGTTTTCATGAACAATCAACATCAAACTTGGAAGGAGGACAGCTGTTTGTTTTCTATAATTCACATGCAGGGCAACACTTCCCTAAACCAGAGTTGTCAAATTGTCTAACTCAGTTATTATTTTGCAGTATTAAATTGCTTTCGAAAAGTGCTATCGAAAAGTCATTCGATACTGGATCACAACATTTACTTTTTTGTCTGATTTCTTTTTTTAAACATAAACATTTTGTGAGACATTTTTTTATAGATTATTTGTTTTTCCATCCTCTGCACTACCTACTTAATTCCTCTGCAAAAAGTTCATAAAGTTGAACATCTGAATGGAAGTTATTTTCTTTCAGAGCTGTAAGATACAATCAATACAGACGGAGAGTGTAATTTCATTTGAAGTAAAAGCATTTGTTTGTGTTTGAGAGACAGAAACAAGGACTCAGCAACTGCAGGGGTCATGAAGATGAGATTCTCTGCTTCGTAGCTCTCTGCGGGAAAGCTAATATATCTTTCCAAAAAAAGCCATCCCTCTTTTTGTTCTCCAAACCCCATTAAGCATTAGTGTGGTCATTGTTCATTGTTTTAACAAGACATCTATGTGTCCACTTTATTTGGCATTACATCTCTCCGCATCACCTCCTGCCATGGAGGAGTTAACATCACTTACAGGATGTGAGGTTAAGTAACACCTGTTATAAAGGACCAGCCATCTGGGTGATGTGTGTATGTCACTTCATTATACATAATCAGCTTTACTTTTGAAGACAGATTTTTGTAGCATTACTTATAAAACAGAATAGCATCTCTGGTGGAGAATCATTTATTGGTAACATTTTTGTGAAACATTTTTGTAGCATCACTGACATTTAAATATATTAACACAGTTAGCATCGCTAACATAAATCACTTATGGTGTGTCACGTGCGTATAGTGTCCAACGAAAAACAAATATGACTACTGTACTCTACTGTACTCTAAACACAAATAGTTCTGGTGCCTTGATCAAACCTAACTTTTAACAACATTTACAAGATGTTCAGCAGGTTTTTGCTATAACAATATATACATGAGGAGCTGTTTACTGACATGAACGAGGCACTAAATACATCCTGTGTGTTGTAGAAAAAGTAAGTGGCAATAAGCCAATACATGCATAGGAGCTGGTGGACTTAATGTAATATGTATATGTATTCAATGCTTTCACACTTAAATAAAAGTGCTTCACTTTTTGTCTCACAATATAAATTGACCAGAGGTTATATGCAGGAGGGTAGTGCTGTCTGTCACTATGTTGAAATCAGTCCATTTTCCGCCCCCTCATTGTTGAGTTTTATTATTTTAAATATGAACTTTTTTTTATTTTGTTGACAAATCTCGCAGGCTTTGCTTTTGTCCTTCTTCCTGACCAAAATCTTTTGCCATTTTTTTTTCCACCCAGAATGCACCGGAAAGGACTGTTCAGCCTCAATTTGCCTACTGAGGCCCACAGGGTACAGAAAACTGTTCATGTGTGAATATTTGACAAATAAACAAATTACACGTTGACAGGGTGAAAAGCAGAAAGAGGACTCCAATTTAGCAGAGGGCGATTTTTGGCTCCTCATTTGCAATTTCACAGGCATCTTTTAACTTTCAAGGACATGTCTGCTCCATTAATTTTTTATCTGGCTGTACAAAATGCAGGGGGAATATGCGTTTGAGCGTGTGGTCTCAGCCTTGTATAAATGAGTTTGCTGACAAGAGTGAGAAGAAAGTGTGTGACAAATAGTATTTTTCCCAGTTAGGCCTGTTTCTATTCAACATCATAGATATCTGGAGGACATATCCAAAAATATATATATATGACAAGCTCCTGACAAAGACGTTCAGCTGGTAGAAAACTCCAGCACCAATGAAATTGTCTGAAGGGGAACCTTACTTTGATAATGCATTTTGTCACATTTGTCAGATCATTTGTTCTTCCATACATGCCCCCATCACATATTTGGTTTTGCATGCTGACCCATACTGGGCAAAAATCTCTTTAAATTAAGGCTTTCCCTTCACACACTCCTTTGACTCCTTGCTGATTTAACATGTTTCCAAAGGCAGCCCTAAACAGAGAAGTTTCTTCGACTGGATAAACTGTTGCACCAGCACCAGCACAGACCCTCAGTGGTTTTTAAGTGGGATCAAGTGCAGAGAGCAGCTGGGAAAGGAGACCTCTGACTAGAAACTGCTGGGGTAAATCACTGGCTTCCTGGTAAAATACAGTGGGGGTAATGGAATGGAAAACGCTCGTCATCTTCCATCAAGGTGTCCAGTTGGTCCACTGCAGCGACTCACTGACTGACAGCAGGAAACTGTGGTGGGGAACACTCCCTGTTGTGGTCGTTGGCAGCTCCCTGTTATGTGTTCAACAGTGTGTGAGGCAAGGTGGCGCTGGACGAGCACTGAGATTTGGAAATGAGATCCCGACCATCTGGAGCTTGTTATCACACCAATGAAATCGATAATTAACCATCAAAACAGATACAACGGCCTCTGCAGAAAGAAGGAACTGCCACCAGAGTTTTCAGAGCCCTTCTGAAATATTCATGGTGCCAGTATCTTCGATCTGTGAACAGCTCGATGTGTGTGCAGGTGAAACTTTTTCAAAAAAAGATATACTGACTGAGTATGAGATATCCCCATGCACACATCTGTCAAATGTGAGGGAAAGTAGAAGTCACGCCTGCTTTAGAAATTTGGTCTAACGTGTCAGGAAAATAACTTAGCCTGAGGGTAATAGAGGCGCCTTTCAACAGTTCAAGTTTTTTTTCCACAAAACAGAAAAACCTAAAGGCGAAATTCTACAAAATTATTTGGTAAAGTATCAGCTAAAGTATTATAGAAAAAAAACATTGCTGATTAGTCTTACGTTTTTTTAAACAACCTAGCTCATCAAGGTCATACGCGCAGACAAAGCAGTGGGAACAACTTGGTGCTACGTGTCTTGCCCAAGGACACATCGGACATGTTGCGGCAGGAGGTGGGAATCGAACCTCCGACTTTCCGGCTTAAAGACAACCAACTCCTTCCAGTGAGCCAAAGAATGTGTGCACTTTCTATGTCAGATCTTTTGAGAACACTGCCATTGGAAAAAGTGATTTAAGGTAGGAAATTGTAAATTATTATTTATGTACTTCTCATATTTATAATAGAACTGATAATGAGAAGTATCCATGCTTACTTTATACATCTAAAGACAGTTAAGCTGTGCCACTTAACCTAACTAGCATGACTTTAGACTGTGTGAGGAAGCATTCAGTTCCATGAACCCAGAGCCTTTTGCTGCTTGGAGAGTTTTTTTTTCTTCACTTGAGCCACATGAGAGTGAATTTTTACATCAACACATAATGTAAGAAAACATGGTCAAATAAATATGTTCAAGAGAGACACTCAGGAGGATGTGGGAAAAAAAAGGAATGAGCGATATAGGACTCAGGGTGGCCCTGAACACGGCCTTGGACAAAACCATCTTGCTCGACAGGAGTTTTTATTACAACAAATGACTCGAGTGAGATACATGTCCATTTCCAAGATATGTTAAAAGAACGACATGTGCTCATAGGAATGAACTGAAAATGATTGGAAACTAACTCAGGACAACAACTAAACAACAACTTTGATGAGATGTTTTGCTATTTCCTGGATTCATCAGTTTGGATTGAATTCCAACACTTTGGAACCAAACTATAATCAATATGTGAGTGAAATAATGTTGCTGAATTAAGAGAACAGGAAATAACTGTAAAAGGCCTACAGCAACACGGTGTCAAAGAAATAAACATTTGCTTTATCTAATTTAATTTGCCTCCTCTTTGCACTTTCCTCCTTCCTTCACTTCCTGCTCTCATGTCATCACTTATATTTTTTTTGTCTGTGCTCCTCTCATGCTTCTTGCTCTTCCCCTTCTGTCTCTGCAGTAATCTGGTCAGTGTCAGATTCTCTCTCTACATGCCCTCTGAAAACCAATTAACCCTATCAGCCGTATCTGAGTATCACCAGATAAATCCTTTGCTGCTCACTCTGACAGCCTGTGTGAGCTACTGTGTGTGTGTGTGTGTGTGTGTGTGTGTGTGTGTGTGTGTGCAGACTGACTGACTGACTTCGTCAGCCCACACACAAACATTCACATTCTGCAGATGGATTTGGCCAGTGCTCTACCTGAATGATTGTTACCACGACAGCGAGTCTGTGTGTTCTTGCAAAAGTATGAGTGTCCTTGTGTTCCTTGTGTTTGTGTGAGTGTGATAGTGTTTATCAGTCTCCTGCAGATAGACAGCGGTATGGCCTCTCATATTATCATTTTGCCGGTCAGTCAGTCTGGGGGACAGAGACCACAGGAGAAGGAGAGAGATTTCCCGTTATCTGACTTAATGCTTCTTACAGCATTCTTTAAAACTGGCCTAAAAATTCACACCCAGGCATATGGTGACAAAAGTCCATGCTATTCTCAAACTGTATGGACTGCAAGCACAAATAAGGTCTCATTTAAAAGCTAACTATGTGTACTTTCAGACCGTACTGAAATCCTTCCACAAATCATTAACACGTGCAACCTGCAGTTGATATAATGCAGGGCTTCGCCACAGACCGTTGTCTGTTTGGCTTAAAAAACGTCTTCCTGCTTTCAGGGTGCGAGGTCTTAGATACTCATTGGCTATATTCTAGGCTGGGGGACAGTGAATGGAAGCTTCCAATTGGTCAAATGAGGGGCCATTCGGGAGCTCTGAGAGGGGTTGCCATATTGACCTATCAGAAGCAGAGAAAAAAAACAAAACGATTTATAACTTCAATTGGATAATTGTCAGATCTCTTATGGGTCTCTTGACTTGAATCTGTATGATTTATGTCCATGGCTGTTTGTGTGTGTCCATACAATATGAGCGTTGGTGTTTAGTCACGTTGGTGACCTCCCCAAAACAGTAGGCCCAATTGTTTCAGTTAGTATGTTATAAGTCTGGTCAAAACTGTGTTTTTTTTATTTTGTTCTGAAGCCAAACATACAAGAGAACAAGTAAAATAAATGCTGATCAAATGCCGCACATTTATATACAGCTCGTTTTTTCAGTAGAAATCTTTCCCATGAAAAAGATGGTGAAATAAAAACGTGTGCTCTTTTGTTTCATTATTTTTTGTGCAATATCTCATGGCTAAGGGCACAGTGTGAAACTTTGTCTTTCTTGTGTGAACATGTTTCTGGTTCCTAACAGGTGATTAAAAACAGAAACAAAATCAGAAGCTGTGAGATTCAACCTTAAACTTTTAATTTTCAGGAAACTGAGGCTGAGAAAAAAATCACCTTGAGGAAGAAAGATGAAAGAAATACTGCATGTGAATTAAAAACACCTCGTCTCTGAGGGTGATAGACGTGGGACGTTTTGTGACTCATGCCGATACATGTGCAAAATGTTCCTCAAACCTCACGCAGTATTCCTCACTCAAATCCCCTGAGAGATCCCTTTGCATATGACTGGCTGGTGATATAATAGTTCATTAAACTCCTGGAGGACAATTCTCTTTTTGTCATAAAGTTAATTTTGTGGAGGATCTATTCAGGTCCTTCATTTTGGGAAATTATTCAGATCAATCAATTTATTTTCCACAGATGAAATTGCTTTCATCTAGAAACCTGGGCGTAGTAATAGTAAAAAAAACTATCTGGGCGGATAAATAGTTAGCGGCCTAATTATCGTGTTGAATCATGATAATACTATATGGCACTGAGCTCATTTATCAAAGAAGTTACTAAACCTGCTGTCAAATATATTTTGTAGACCTTTGAAGTTATAAAAGATATGAAAATGTAGATCGTATCCAACTGGTTTTGTGATTTTGGAGAGACAGATATGTACACGCCCACATTAATTAATATAAAGCAAACACTGCCTTTCAGGCTAGCTGACTATATAACTATGTTTATTGTCTAAAGTAGCATTGAGGCCTCCTTCTATTCTTCTTTTTTGCAGTGGTTTGTTAAGGCAGTATAAGAGCAAACAGTGTGAGTTTTGGCAACTCCAAGGTAGTCAAATTAGCTAGCTAGCTAAAGCTGATCAAATCCGGCAGCAACAGTTTAAAGTTAAATGGCAACAAATATTTTATTGTTGTCAATGAGAATCTGTTTTTGTGTACTTTTATCTGACATCATGGAGCCTTTTTTCCTCAAAGGAAAACACATCCCCAAAAGTTACTTTGCTGTTATCACTTTAAATTGATGCAAGAAAAGAAAGCCAAACAGTACAGAACCAGGAAGTAAGTAAATGGTCAACTGGGAAAAAACTACGAATGAACGAAAGGCTGTTGTGTTCAGTCAAAACCTGCATGGACATTTGTGACTGAATCCACTCGGCCATGCCTCCTTAATAAAAGATGATGATCCCTTCATTCCAGCAGCACCTGGGAAACAGCAGGCTCATCAAAGCTTGATTAGATACTGCTGTCAACCATGCACACGCAAACACAAACACACACATGCCTATGTATATCTAATTCATAACCTTACAGTCTTCAATCATCCTCGCAACAGCAGCAGCAGCGTGTTTCCTTCTTTATGAGAGCTTGGCACACAACACAAAGAGCGAGCAGGGGAGAGCGTGACGGGGCTGGCGCGAGGCCAGAATAACTAATTTGCTGTAATGACTTTCTGGCAGACCAGACGCAGAGGAGCTCCCAAATAAAGAGAGAGGCCTGGCCGCGACGGGCAGTTCAATTACTATTCTGCCTCAGCGAAGTCGATAGACGCAGATCAGGGCGACGTCAACACACCAGCTGATGATGATATGCTACTCTGCTGTGCTGAAACAATGAGGCAAGTAATTTGTTGTAAGAACAAGACAGCCCTCCAATAAAAACAGTATTGTAACATTTGTTTTTATTGCAGCGATCTGAACCAGCATGTCCATATGGAAATAAAGACAGTCCACTGTGTTCTTTTTTAATCCTGGGTTATTGTGTGGAGGGGGTTATTGCTGATAAAATAGAGTTAGAAAGACCACGCTAACATTTAATATAGAGTGCAAAAGGAGTCAGGCGATTTATAATTATCCCGCCCCGTGTCCCGCCCTCTATATGCAACACTGAAATGTACAGTAAATGTTATAGTTTTATCTCTAATTAAAGGTTTTACTGACTTGAAAAGTTCACTGAGAAGGCCAGGAAGTCTCATGAGACCAAAGCTGAAATAACACTGGGAATTAAAATCTTGCATAGAGCAGATTTACTGTGCAGCCTATAAATGACTCAAACCTATTGATATAGTTAGTCCAGAATAAAATTCTCATTGGTGCCATGTTCAAAAAACTGTAAGGATATAATCTTCTCTACTAACTGCCATGCACAAATGCAACACACAGAAGGTCCACAAGGTATTAGTTCAATATTATATTACATTTCCTGTTATCCTTATAACCCCGAAACACATGATAATAAAGATCATGATAATGATCATTAAAGCCTTAATTGTTCCTTGTTATAGTCTGTTAGTCTGTTTAGTTCAGGTTAAAAATTTATCAAATGCCATTGCACAGAAGGACAGACTTTTTTTATGTGCATTCCTTCGTGTAGTTTCTTTCGAACTCAAGAGACTTTCTTCTAAGTTATTGAGCTCTAGGGTATGTATGTTTTTTATGACATCCTCTGTGATAGTATCACACTAGAATTGGACAAAGTACCTGTAAAGTAAACCATTATGAAAAAGAAAAAAAAAAAAACACTTGTCCACAGAGGTGCTACTTGTCAACAGACAAGGCAGGTGACTGCTTGGGGCCCCAGGCCAGTAGGGGGCCCCCCAACGGCTGACAAACCTTAAACCACAGTATTGCATCAGAATGAGCAAGAAGGAAAGCCTCTTATTGGGGCCCCATCGGACAGCACTTACTCTAAATGCCCTGCTAAGTGCTGCATGCATTATTGGTGTGAAATTAAAAACGGGCGCGAGTTGGAGGGGCCCCTAGTGAATATTTGCTTAGGGCCCCAACAGGCCCTAGAAGTGCCCCTGCTTGTCCATTCAAAAAAAGTTCACCTCTGCAGCCTCTGTGGGCAATGTTTCAAATGAATGAAGCAGCACTTTCCAAGCACTGCTTAGTAGCTTTATTGGATTTTTATGTTTTTGTGCTTAAATTTGATAAACTGTCAGATATCTAATTTCATTAGTTTATGTATGGTAATTTTATTCATTAACAATTTTCAAATCAATGTCCCATCAGATGATTTCACAACATATAATATATTCTGTACACATAGTTACATTAATCGGGGAAGGAGTGGCAAGATCCGTTCTAACGTCACATTTTTCTCCTGCGTTTACTTGTTCCAGCTCATCATTTCTGCTGCTGTAGGATTCTTGAACTCTTGTCTCTCAATGAAAATGAAACTTGAAATTTGTCCCCAAATTTGAGCAGCCTTTGTGGCCTTCTTTGTTTACAGATTATGTGAAAGCTACGGGACTGAACCCTGCTCATCAGCTTCGACTTCATTCTGGGTTCTCAAGTTGCTATTCGGACTGTAAACAAAGGCGACACATGGGAAAAGAAGCCTTGACCTGAAGTCCTTTATCATTGACTCCTGAAAGCCCAGAAAAGATGGTCCTTGCTCCCAGGGGATTTATGTCACCAGGGATAACCGATGGGATCTGGGATTGACTTAATGGTATCCTAAGAAGTCCTTAAGAAGAATTTGAACCTATAATAAATAGTGTGTATGTTTATGGCGAGGAATCTGATTTGACTAACAAACAAGCAATACTATTGACAAATATTAATTCTTCGAATGTTAAATATATACCCAGACATATAAAGATGTTGGTTCTTGCAGATTTGCAGGTCTTAGTAGACTGGATTGACTGGTTAGCTTTGGTCTGCATTATCCAGAAACCCTTCAAGTCATTTATTTTTCCTTCCAATGCATTTTTGTATCAGCAATCCATGTCCCTATAGTTCAGCTCGGAGTACATGTGTGCATTTTCACATGCCTCAGGAGCACCATTTTCTTTCTATTTGCTGTAGTAATATAACAATATATAAAAAGGCCGAAGACTCTGCATCTGTGGAAACTCCGTGGCAGAGACACAGGCAGAGAATAGAGAGTGACAAAGCAGAGGACAGTTAGCAGAGCACTGACATGACAGCGAAAGTGAGAAACAAACGAGAGAGAGGGGGAGAGCCGGAGAGGAAAGAGTGACTGGTGCTGAGCCAGATACAACAACATGACAGCATAAACCAAAGAGGAAAAGAGTCAAAAAATAAAGATGGGCAGAAAGAACAAACGACTGATGAATGGAGAGGAAAAAGGGAGCAGGAGGGAAAAATAGGAAAAGTTAAAAAAAAAGAAGAAGAAAAAAAAGATGATGGTGATGATAATGACAGAGCAGCTGCCAAGAGAAATGACAGAAAAGGTTAGAGCTGCCCTGCAGGAGTTGGCCGGCATGTGTCACTCATAGGAAAAGCAGACTCATATAGAACACACACACACACACACACACACACACACACACACTCTTAGGAGCTGTCACCTGATGTGCACACACAAAGCGACTGACATGCCAGAGGAGAGCGTCAGGGAGGTGAAGGGCAGGGAATCAAACCCACCTGACATTTTGACAAATATGGTGCCAGATGGTTGCTGTGGCTTGTTGCTTTGACCTGCTCTGCCAGGCCAGCTCTGATAGAAATATGGTGCTCTGATTGTGACAAAAACAACTGTGATGCTGTAGAAACCAAATGAGGGAGGGAAGTCTCTCTCTCTCTCCCTCTCTCTCTCGCAGGCAACACAATCATGGTGTGTCTCTTCACATCTAACCTCTCCAGTATCAAGAGCAAACAAACACTTATTCAGTGTTAAACTTGAAGCATCTTGCAGATCTGACTCATTAGTATTACGCCCAAACAGTCAACTCATCAGGAATCAGGGAATTCAGGTTAGACGCAGCTATAAGGTTTATACCATGCAACCTGGATTCATGATATGAAAGCAACATTTTAATAGCATGACAACTAAAGGGTAGATTTCAGAATTTAAAGTCTTGGCCAAGGAGCTTCAGTGGTTTATTCAATTTCCACTCCAGCCTCTCCAAGTCTGATAATTGTATTTTCATGCAAACTTTCAATTAAAGTGTAAAAAACAACAACAACAACAACAAAGTACTCCAAATTGAAATCATGCCAAATGACTCGAAATAAAAGTTTGCATTCGTTGCAAAGGTGGAAAATGGACAAGTAAGTTGACTCAACTAGACCAATAATTAGTGCAGGTTAATTAAGTATGTTCTAATAAGAAATATCCTGTTTCAATTTGTTGGCTGAATGGTTTAGAATTGAAGAAAAAAAAAAAACAGCATACACAACCAGAGAATAAGTTCCCAGAGAATAAGGGCAATCAAAAAGCTTGGTGCTAATAATGAACAAAAGGAGAACATTTTAATTGACAAGAAAATCCAAAGGGTTGCAATTCTTGAGACAGCAAACATCCATCCTTCTTGTGAAATAGAAGTCCAGATTGATTTAAGCAGTAGATTGAATTTGAAGTTACATTTGAAGAGAAATGTATTTTGGATGGACCCACCGCAGGTTAAAACCCATGTCATCACTTTCACTACTATCTCAGATTCATTGGTCTGTTCTAAATCCCCTCAGCAGTAATGAGGCCCAAAATAGTCTTTAGGTGTAAGGTAAAAAAACCCAACAACACACACACAGCCGTAAAATGCCAGCACGCAGTATGAAGAGAAAGCTGCTATCACTCCTCTGTCACGACTTTTTTCTCTCCTGCTGTGATCTAATTTTTACCTTTTTTTCCCCCCACCTCCTCTTCATGCAAGGTAAGACACTCGATCACATTACAAACAAACACACAAAGGACGGGTTACAGGCTGCAGGTCCCCTCAAACGAGAAGCTCAGAGCAGTCAGATGACTCATGCTTCCCTTTTCCCATCAGGAGCAATATGGGACACCATCTGCCTCGCCCTAATAATGACAGAGCCATCTCCAATTTCCCTATCACTTTGACATATTGCTTGGCCTGTGTGGCAGATAAGAGTATGTTTGAGTTTGAGCTCCAGCTAATGAAGAATGACTTATTTTCCAATTGGGCTGGAAGAGTCTGGAAACATTTCTCTCAATAGCTTACAGTATGAACTGAGAGATAGAGATTTGACAAGCTCATAATAATATAATAATTCCTCTCCTGACTTGTTTTTTTTTTTTTTTGGAAGTGGAAGTTTTAACTCACAGAGACTGAAGGCTCAGATATACTTGCCTTTGAACCACGAGTACGCATCGACCACCAGCTGCCTATGTGTGAACGTCAATGTTCACATACTTGCCTGTATGTACAACACGTGTTAGTGGAGGATTCCTCTAGAGGAAGCGCCACATACATCAGATGGTGTAAAACACAGAAGTACAGATGTTGCGTCGCCAGCTATTTTGGCAGACATTAACTGTGACAGATAATGAGTTTATTCTGTGACTAATCAACGGAAGTTCATGTTTGGTTAATGATCAGAAGACAACAAAAACATCCGCCTTTGCAATGTCACCAGATGCGAGTTCGTAAGAGGTAAAGCTGACTTAGAACACCCACAACTACACACGCTACTGAATTGAAATTCTACAAATAGACTTTTTAAAAAGACATTACCATCGTCTTCATTCCAGCAGCATTAGGAAGTGCCTTCAAGGAGATCAAGAGCACTTCACATAAAAGTGGCCGAAGCAGCGATGGGCTTTAAGGCTGGCTATTCAAGAAGTTGGATCCCAACATGACAACTGTATAAATATGTTTTACATATTGGTCAAACTTGTACTTTTCAGCAAGATGTTGTTGAATTCCAGAGATGCTAAATTTGTTAACCTCAGGGTGCCAGCTGGCCTAGCGGTTAGGTGGCTCACCCCATACAGAGGTTGTCGTCCTTGAAGCGGACTCAGACCCTTTCTTGCATGTCATTGCCTTTCTCTCTCCCTGGTTTTCTTATTCTATGCACTGTCTGTTCCACTAACGAAGGCTTTCAGGCTCCAAAACAAAACTTTACCAAGGAAAAACAGTTTAACAGTCTCTCCCCTCACATCCTAAACTTTTGTTGTGTTTTTCACAAAGTCACATGTTAAACTCCCTCCAGTGAGATGAAACCCAGTGAAGCACGAAGCTCTTTATTTCTGTCAGTCAAAAGGACCCAACATTACAGATTCAGTCTTGCCCCGAGTCTGCAGCTATGGAGCTCTTTAGTCGTCCTCCTGTGAAACTGTGTCCCATCAAAGTGTACTGTTCCTGTTGTCAGACAGGAGGGTGACCCAACAGAGAGAAATCCCAAGAAGCACTCAGGGTCACTGATGTGGAGAAGCTCTGTGACATAAACAACTAACCCATATAATCTACTGAACCTGAGGCAGGGAATCAAAGTGTTATCTCACAAAGAATGTATTTATAAGGTCATATATATTTACTAAAACACTCGTTTCTTTTCTCATCCTCTCTTATTGCTTACATTTTATTTTCTTTTTCCTCTGTTTCTTAATCTTGTGTCCTTCACCTTTCTTTTATTTGCTTCTTTCTGTTCGTGTATTTTATTTTTCTGGATTCCTTGTTCCATAGTTTTCTTTCCGTCCTTCATTTCTATTGTTGTGTTTGTCCGTCTGACACTTTTCTTTATTTAAACTCAATTTTTACGGTTTTCAATTGCTTTTGTTTGGTTTGTTTCTTTCTCCTTCTTTCTTCCTTCTTCATTTCTTTACCTTCTTTCTTGTTTGCTGTCTTTCCTTCCTTCCTCATATCCTTATTTCACCTATTCTTCTTTCTATCCTTGTTTCCTTTCTCCCTTTAATTATTTCTTTATTCTTTTGCAGTTCTAGCAGAGTGAAATGAGCAGAATCATTTTTGGATATGATCAGACAATAAAACGTCACCTGTTCATTAGTTAGATGCATATCTGTTTTTTTTCTTCTACCTTGTATTCATAAACAGAACGATGTCTTACTGCAGCTTTAAAAATTAAGAGATGTAAACTGTTTTTCATTCTAACAATGGTTACGGCCACCCCTGGACTTCTCTCTGAAACAATTAAGTGTGTTTTTTTTTTTTTTTTGTAACTTTTGTGCGACTTGCAGCACTTCTAGGAAATTAAATTAAGCTTACATCAGCTGTTCTTGCCACCATGAGAGTTTGGGGACGGGTATGACGATCTAATCAGAGTCGATAGATGTCCAAAGAGGATTTGTTAATTAGTATGTTGGTGTGAAAGGAGGGAGGCTTGGAGAGCCTGGGAGTTGTCAAGGTTTTTGGGTAACATGTCTGCAGTGTAATGTGGTATGAATACCAATCTGTTCTAATTAAAATGTCTTAAGTCACAGCAGCTGTCGGTGGGTTATCATTTGTCTCCTCTTCCATTCTTTTTACTTGTTGTTTCCCTTCTATCTAGTGATTATCAAACTCCCTACCTTACTTACTATCATCACAACAATAATCTCCCCATAAATGGAAAAATATCCCTTCAAACAAACGTTTAGCAGGTGTCCTATGCAGAGATAAGATATACTGGGATGTCAACGCTCCTCCATATTTTTTACACTCATGTGTAGCTGAGGTCAACAACATAGCCGCTCTGGGAATAAGAGGTCTAAAAGCGCAGTGTCATTCTAGATTAATTTTACAGCCTTTAGCTGCATCCCTCCAACAAGAATTATGGGCCATATGTTAACCTGATGTCTACAGAGAGCCAGGAGGGACATAAACCTTGTTGGCTTGGATCTGGTACCCAATCGAGAGGAGATATGGGGCATGCATAGAGGATGATAACATTTTATACACAAGACCGCTTAAACTGAATAATCTGACAAAAGTCGCATTACATGTGTGTTCTTTACTGCTACGCTAACCAATAATTTCCTAAGGGAGTCATCCCAAAGGATCAATAAAGTTTAGTCTAAGTCTAATAAGGACAAACACAAATCAATCCATTAGGAGCATTTGGTTGTCCAGCATCCTAAATAAAGTGTGAGGCTAACTGTAGCTGCTCGGTAAAGCTAACGTGCTGCTGTGCTAAAATAATAATGCTAATATCAACAATCTAAGCAGGTGGCTATAGTTTAAATACAAAAAAATGAACTATTCGAAGACAAAAAAGGAAGTTACACTTAAAATGTACCAACCCCTAAAGTTACTTAAGGTGTTTTAAGATTCAACCTTATTGAGATTTACAGGTTCAACACGCATTTAGAATTTGGATTTGGGAGGTTTTCTTGTTCCCCCTTTCAGCATGTGTGCAATCCACTTTGAAGAGCCGTCTTGACCAAACAAGTATCAGCAGGCTTCGGAACATGCACTAAAAACAGCTAAGGCAGAAAGAGCGCAACTCTGTGTCGACTCTGATCTGAACTGGTTAAAAGTCGTCTCACACTAACCAATGGCTACACTGGAGTTACTGAGAAAATGGCATTCATGAGGCACGGATCATCGCAGATAGTAGATAGTAAAAGATGATAATTGTTGTATTGAAGCCATCTATTAATATTTAGTATAGGCTCTTGGGTGTCTGAAGGAAAGAAAGAACCACTTTAAAAAGATGATTCTCGAATCCTAATGAAACCTTTTCACTAACTTAATGTACACATTCAAAGAGAGGACCTAGACAGGTAGGATTTTTCTTTTCTTTTTGCAGAGAAACTTCAGACTAAAAAAAAAAGGCAGTCAGACGGAGGAGAAGAGCAATCATTGTTGATGTGCTTTGTATGGAATCGCCGGCCAAAACCTTTGGCTCATCACTGGATGGAAGCATGTACTTCTGTCATCCAATAAAGTAATCCGCCTGCAGTCTGCCCTCACCATGGCTGTGTGCAGAGCTGAGACGAGATCAGGAGTTTTCAGTCGGAGAACTTGAGGATAGAGCCCCATGGGGCGTGTAAGTTTAGAATGTGGACAGTTAGCTTACAGCGCAGCAGGGCTGGTGTGTGTGTGTGTGTGTGTGTGTGTGTGTGTGTGTGTGTGTGTGTGTGTATTAAGGGTAATGATGCAGTGAAAACAAAAAAGAGGGGTTCCATCATCACACGGTTACAGTAACAACAAACCATAAAACACAATAGCTAAACTCAGAGAAATAAAAGAACAGCTAGATAAACAGGAAGCTGCTGCTGTTAGGAACTCATGCAATTACACTTAAGATGCTACTTGTAGGAGTTTCTCATAAATAATGCCTTGAAGAAAGTCGTGACATAAAAATGCTAAAAGCTTCAAACAGCTGCAGAGGCTGGTCTCCTAAATTATATATAATATATGGCAAACGTAGAGCATCTTTATTGTAAGACATTTCAAAATGCATTCCATCATTCCACTGAGAAAATGGAAAACTTCATTTATACACACAAAATAACAGGAGCTCTCCTTCTGTAAGATAGATCCGTGCAGAATACAATATTAATTAAGATGTATGTATAAGTCAAAATAATGTGATTTGACTTCGGTACTTTTATCCAAAAGGTGTTACATCACAGACTTATCAAACTTGCATCCAAAATTGATA
This sequence comes from Symphodus melops, assembly GCF_947650265.1. Taxonomy (NCBI): domain Eukaryota; kingdom Metazoa; phylum Chordata; class Actinopteri; order Labriformes; family Labridae; genus Symphodus; species Symphodus melops. The sequence continues at coordinate 20,443,062 of NC_136697.1, read as the reverse complement.
TACACCTCTGAACACAACAGCTAACTCTTCAGAGTCTCTTGTGTAGCAGTGAGAAACGATAAAGGGAGTCTAGCAGATACTTTCTTTTCTGTGCATTTCCTTCATTGACAGTAGGACGAGCAACTTGGGAGGTGAAACTGGAGTCGGTGAGTGTGCAGACTGCTTAAAGCAGACGTAAAGCCAAAGCTCACTGAAACCCTCATGGACGACTACTCGTACTACAAATTTATAATACATAATAAATACATTATAAAATGAAGTGCATCCAAATTTGATTCAGTGCCTCCAGATTCTTTTTTTTTGTTATAATGTATTACAAGAGATTACAAACTTGAAAGTGATACGTTTGAGCGACCCTCTAAAAAGAAAAAGAAAAAAAATTATATATATATATATATATATATATATATAAATTTATTTTTTTTCCCCCTCCTTTAAAAAGGTAATTGGTAATAGGTAATTCCCTCCAGACACACTTTTTAAGACTTTGGTTGAAATTGTCTTTATGTCCTGACAGAAATTCATGTGCTCTGAAAAAGAAGCGGAAAAAAATAAAAAAAATAAAAAATAAAAAAATAAATCGATAATCTGTAACAGTCGTAAACTCGAAAAACCTTCGACCAATGTTCTGCACTACAGCAATCAAGCCTCTCTACCTCATGCATGAGCCCACACTCAAAGCATGAGCTGAAATCTGCTTCTGGACCAATGGCGCTAGTGCATGTAAGTGAGGGGCGGGACTTTTGGAGGAAAACAGAGGGGAAGTGGTGAATACAGAAAACAGAGAGAATGCTACTTTCAGTTTCCGAAAAAAGTAGAACTAAGTCCAGTAGGAAAGTATTCCTGCAAAGATTTAGTTTTTTTTTTTAGCTTACTTTTAGAACATTTAGCGTGTGAGCATATGCCTTCATATATGGACTTGCAGAAGTATCTATTTTTCTCTTATAATTGGAGATTTTTTGGTTTTATTGCTTATTCTTTAATAAGATGAGTACCAAGTCACCTTTTCCTGGAAGATAAGAGAGTTGAGTTGCAAACTGTAAAACAAACAAAAATGATTTCCATCAATGAAACAAAGAGATGAGAGAGGGGGAGGCTGTGTACTCTATGAGCGAGACAAATATTGCTGGCAGCACTAAAAACATCCATTAAGCTCTTTAATTTATCACAATGTCCCCAAGAGCATCTTTTATTTCTTTGACGAAACAGACTGCTCGGAAGAGGAATAACTCTTTTGATGCCACTTTCTGTCTGTACTCGGCTCTACTAACACAAACTACAACACTAATAGTCTCCGCTAACATCAACAAGACTTTCGGTGAATATCTCCAGGTAAAAGATTTGAGCTTCACCACACAGGTAGCAGTCCACTGATGTAACCACGTCACATCATGAGCCATTCATACATCACTCTTAAGAATAAATGAAATAAAAGAATAAATGACTGAGTAACAAGAATCATCATATACCGAACTATCTGAGCCTAAATCCTCTCTGTCTCTCAACATTTTGTACATACACAAGAAGAAACTCACTTGCACTTAGCTCCCTTTGAAGTGCCTTAATGCACCTGATAAGTATGCACACTCACACTTCTTGCGTCAAAACACACTACACTTTAAACACATCAAGGTTTGCCAAGCAGTCCGTGCAACAGATTTTCTACTTCTCACAGCTGCGAGAAAATGTGACGTCTTTCTTTTCCACCTTTACATAATCAGCTCACATCATCCGTCGAGCAACAGAGCAGTGACTTCATCACGGAGATTTGTAGATGATCAAATAAGGATATTAGGAAAATTAGATAACTGCAAAGACATGAAGTGGTAATAACCAGTGGATGTTCATCACATCCCTTATTGCCCCTACGGAGATCACAGAATATTGAACATGTTTTCTCATAGACCCCCCCTAACCACACACACATTGACACATAAAAAGAGAATTTCAAGGATAGGAGCAGAAGGAAAGCAGCAACTCTTCAAAGACATTCTGACGGTTGAAAGCCATTACTGATGCTAAAACACACTCCAGGAGGCACTCCACCCTTTCAAACAGGACTAAAACACACTCAGCTCAGAGATGACAGGCTGGTGATGCAGAGTTTGGAGGAGAGGTTGTTTCAGGACGAAAATCTGTGATGAGGAAACCAACCATGTTACACAATAGACCTCTTCCAATGTGCTGAAATTAATCTATGCGTGTGTATTTAAGGCGTTGTTTTAATGTGACAAAATGTTTTTAATCATCCAGTTTGCGTTCACACTATCTAAATCATTAATAGGCATATTATTCATATATACAGGTAGCTGCTGTCGTTCTGCATGTACAGGTGGAGCTGTCTGCTCTGCTGCTGTACAGTACGATACCATCATGAGACGGGTTCACACTTTCATACTTGGTTGCAGCTGGGAGACTCGGAAAAAAAAAAGAAGAAGCTGTTTTCACCAAACCAACGTTGCTTTTAGAATTTAAATTGTTGTTATTTTTGTAATAATTTAAGCTCCAGGGCCAGCTGTCTAAATAATGCCTATTCATTAAAACTGTGCATGCATTATATCCAAACCAAACCGTCTGTTGTATACACACCCCATGTTTAACCGAGACGAGGACAATGTGTCCTTGAGAAAGTTGTAGTAAATTTGATGATGGAGACCGAAAGTATAAGGCAGATGAGAAACATAATCACTGATCATCCCTTTAAGGTAAATAATGATGACTGAAATATCACCACGATGAGGGCTGTTTTCTGATTGGTGTAAAGGCTTTAAATAGCCATAAGCTACGTTTACAACAGCTCTGGTACTGTTTGAAAAATCAGCTGCTGTAGCAGAATTGGTGAAAGAACAAAGCGACAAGTAAACTTGTTTCTCCACCTTCTTTTTTCCCATTCTGCTATATATAGAATCAGAAGGACATTATACACGACAAGCTACTCTTTGTTTTGCACCAACACTCAATGGAACTTAATTAGATAGGAACAAAATGCTCCTCAGTTTCATTTCGTCCAGTGCTGGAGCTTTGAGGTTTGATTACAGAGTTTATAACGACAGATGGATAATTTGTGACTCAAATGCAGCAGAGACACAACATAATGTTCTTGCAGAAAAACTCTCAAAGGACCAATACAGCACAATAAGAAATGCAATCAAAGGAATCTTCGCAGTGTGTTTGGAGACTAAAAGCCATCATAACAAAAAAAAAAACATGCTGCTGCAATGTAAGTTTAATCATAAAAGGATCACTTAATTTGCTGCTGATTTGCAGACAAAATATCGCATCAGGTTTCTTCTATTTAAGGACATGAACAGAGCTTCTTGTCTACTTTTCTTCTTGTGCAATCAATCAAAGTAGAGGATTGTTCATCCCTGGACTGAAGCAAAGACATTGGATCCAACAAGATAAGAACATCAAATCAGCATTTGCCTTCCAAAGTTTCAATAAAAAGTATTTGCTTCAAGCTCTTTTGAGTTGGACTGGACGACATGTGTGTTGGTTGCTGCTATAGGTAGAATGTGGCAAGGCAGAGTCATTGAGCATGTTGGCAGCCAGCAGTATTGGTCTGAGACTTTGAGCTTCACCTTCACTCACGGAAAGATAATCAACACACACTGGAGGATTTAATCTCCAACATGTCGGCTGAACCATAAACAACTTGGTACAGCAGCTCCATTCTGCACACAGACAGGACTGGACGTATTTCAGGCCTTGACAGCAGAGCACATCTCCTCTGTCTGATGTGATGTTTCTCTAAAGGGATTGCACCCCCCTCTGATCTGATTGGTAAGAGGAGTGCAATCAGCTGCATACAGGACTTACTGTAGTGTAATGTTTGGAATTTCAACTAAGACACCTCATGAGAAGATTCAATTGTTTCAGCTGGCGGTTCCATTTGGCTGCTGAAACGTTCCTGCAGGACTGTTCAGTCGAGTGCCTCGGTTGGGGCCTGAACTCCAGCTGTCAGCGCCAGTTAACCGACAGAATGATGGAGGCTGTGGTGGAAGAAAATGTGACTCAAGCAGGGAGGAACAGAAAGCTTAGCTGGAGGTCTAAGGCAAAAGAGGTAAACAATAGATGTGCTCGCAAGGCTCCAAAATACTTTGAATTGGTTAACCTAAACATAGTGTAAATTGCACTTAACGAATAATTTTCTACAGAACACACACACATAGGTGTCAAACAGGGAAGAATATACCATATTTTTCAATGAGGTAAATGTAAAGGCTTATGGGAGAGCAGCAAAAAACTACAACTATCCAACACAGTGCGAAGAATTTAGTTGGAAATATAAGAAAAAATGGCGTTCAATGCAAATGCAAATACTAGTAACGTCATAAGTTAATTTTCTTAAGAATATATTAGCATTTGGTTGAAATAGTATGAGCATACACATAAAGTGCGTGAGTGACAGTTTTTCACTGACACTTTTAAATCGGCACAGCAGATATTCAAGAAATATTCTTGATGAGAAAACTGCAGAATCTAACTGAAATTTAATTTTGAGAATATCTTCCCAACTAACATTGGGCTATATGAAACTATTTCCTTTTACAAATTGTGAAACAAACAAAATTTACAGTGTCATGCTAGCAGCTCTTACACTATATATGCTAACCCATGTGTGTTAAATTCTCAGAAGCAGACATCATTTATCATGTTCACCATTTTACTTGTCCATGTGAGCATTCTACCTTTTGCTGAATTGCACTTTGACATATGAATCAGGTTAGCAAGTAAGTAATTAGCCATGAGACATATTGAAACTTGATTATTGGTCTCATTAAAGGGTTATTTTAACTTTTCATGAGATGGACATGAGTTATCAGATTTGTTTCAATCAATATGATCCCCCTCGGGGTACCACAAATGTACAAATACAGCGGCAAACCATAGTGGTAAGGGTAGCCTCTTTCTCAGTCTGGACCAACAAATCCACATTGTTTGGACCACCAACATGTCTGAAAAAATAATAACTTGTGTCTTGGCTATTGGCATGTCTTTCTACCATATTTGATTGATATCTGTAATAATCTTTCGAATAAATGTTGTCAACTTATAGCCTCACAGAGGCTTAAACATCCCCACTATAAGTAATGATATAGTCAAACCATTTGTATAAAATGATACACAGGTACCTGAACACATCACAAGCTCTCTGAGTGAACAAATCCTTTAAACGCTTCTCAAAATATAAATGCTGCCCTTGAAAAATAAACTGAATTTGGACCAACACTTTGTTCCTGTTAAACATTTCAGCCATTTTCCTACCAATCTTTATCCTCATGCACCCGACTTCTCTTTGATATAAACAGGGAGAGCTACTTTAATGCCTTTTGTGCTTTTTGACTTGTTAAGGTTTCTCCTTAAGCCTCTGCCTTCTGCTGTCCTCATTATACCCTCTCTATATGATAAGCCAAATAGCATTGAGCCACTGCTGCCCGATACTGAAGGCCATTTGACAAAAGGTTATTTTAAGATAAATGTCACTTCTACCCGCTGGTGGTAGACTTTAAAAATGGGGTACAAATTTCCTGTTATATACCACTGACAAGAGAGTGACACAGAGGGTTCCATAGAAGCATATCTCAAATATCCAATTCAACTAAGCTCCGAAATGTTGCTTTTAGTATCCAAGAGGGAAGAGTAAAGGGAAACCCAATATTGGCGGTTTGAAATGTAATATTGAAAAAATAGAAAAAATCTATGTATGAAACCATGATGGAGAAGTACAAGCTTTTTGTCATCCCACACCTAGCTATACATTCCTGTCCTTCGCAGTTTGAAATGCACCATGTGTGATCCAATAAATAATTCACTGGTGTGTTATTAAGCTCAGTCGCCGACTTGTTTTTCACACAGTTTTACACCTGGTGATTGGTTGATGAGAAGCTCTTGTTGTTAAGCTCTGTGCAAGAAATTAGAGCACCCGTCCCAGTAGGGTCGGTGTCTTGGAATGTGATCCGGAAGCCATGAGAAATTAGTTTGCAACCATCTGCCCACTTTTGTCTCAATATGTTCAATCATTTGCACTGAAGAAATGATACTCAATCAGACCTGTCAAGATCCTTAACAATAACAATGTGTGCCATCTCAAGTGAGGGATTGGGTTGTTTCAAAACAAAGTATACTTGCAAAAAGATCTACAGATACAGAAGTTGCCATCTCTATTTTTGTGTTGTTTGAGAATGAAACTAAAGGTGTTTGGAGGATGATATGTTTGTTTGAGCCTCACAATTACCATACTCAAGAGTGATGTTATACATTTTGTAAATACAGTACTGGTCTGTTTTTTACCTTTAGCTTCTCGATTTAGCACAAACAGTTAGCCACCTACCTTGGTAACCTAGCTTTTACTTAAAAAACAAGATAGGCGTCATTATTAAACCATATTATCAGTTAGGGATAGAGTTAGGGTTAGATTTTAATGTCTGTGAGGAAGCAACGGTGCCACTAAATTTAAAAATGTAATTAGAGAATCTTTGCCCTCCTTATGGTTGTGAGCCTGTTGTAACTTTTTCAGTTAAAACATCAGATATGAAAAAAAAAATGCTTAGCAGAAAAGCAATGTTAGAGGGAAATAGAACATTTCAGTTGACTAACTAAATCTGCTCGTGAACATGCTAGCGTTTTACCATGTAGCTTTAGACTCAGAGTCTGGGCGCTGTATACTGTACTATATGTAGCATGTCTAAGAGCCACTTTCAAAAATCTGGATTTCAAAAGGAAAGATTAAACATTTAGACGTCTCAAAGTGAAATTACCCACTTTAGCATGTGCTAACTACATCTAATAAACTCTGACAGCCACGGTTGCCGGCCAACGAAATTGATAGTTGCTAACCTTACCGTTACTTCAGAATGAAATCAAAGAACCAAAACACTGATGTGACTTAAAGGTGGTATACTTCAATAAACAACATGAATAACTACTCAATATCCAAGGCTAAGGGGGCAACTCTAACTGCAAATGAAAGAATATGCTAGAATCGAAGCCTTGACAACGTAGCAACAGTTCCCGAGGCGGGTGGAGCTTTACAAAAAGTTGGCTGAAGTTGTCAAAAAGTTTTCAGCCTACATAAGACTGGCAATAAAGGGGGAATAAAATTAACATCAGTATAGTATTAGGAATAATCTTTTAAATGGAGATCCATTTTGGTCAAATATGTAACACTAAAGACGATACTGGGAGGGATCCATTTCATTTGAAGTACTACCTTAAACAGGAACCAATTACTTCTTAAATGAGAGTATTAATGCCTGGGTAATCATACTCAGGGTATAATGTGTTTAATAGCTGGAGACAACATAACTTCTCATTAGCAGATCAATTAGCTTTAACCATAAAACCGTAATGCAAACCAATCTCAGCAAGAAATTGAATCCAAACTAAGTCAAATCCCTTTTCATATCCAACGCTGATGTTTGGCCTGCAGAATCTTTGCCACAGTGGATTATAATGGATTTGATTTAATATCTTTGTTTTGGATTTAGAGGATCAGAATGGGTTTGATCATAAGGGGATTAGAGTGAATTAGTTCATCTTTGTAGTCGAACCTTCGCAGCCACATGCTGAGAATGTCTATGTCTTTCATTATCACACACGGGTTTAAAATGAAATCCTACCAACCCCAATCACATATATGTCTTCTGCATGATTCAGAAAAGTACTCTGATAGTCAAACTTATGTGATCGTCCTTTCCCTTTTTGTTGAGCTGTTTTGCTTCATGTCTGCTCACAGTACCCTGGGAACAGAGCGTCATTGTTTTTTTAAAAATCCTTGAGTAATATGCAAGGCCCCTCAGTGATATGATGTGACCTCGGGTCAGTTTATAATTAAACCCCAACAGAAGCTGCCCTCCATTCTGCAATGTTTGAAAGGTCATACATATAACAGGGGGAATAAATGAAAAAAGAAGGTTGGCAAATATCTTCCTGAGTAAGCACACACAGCATGTGACCTCCCTCTCCCTGGTGCACATTTACCACACATTAAGCTCTTTTAAAGGATTGTACAGTAAAAGCACTGAGAGTGCAGGGCAATGTGTGGCAACACGATGCAACATCTTCTTAAACTAACTCCTATCCTTCAATCTTTCACTGTTTGACTTTTCATTCAATACACGGCTGGACTTATTGAATTATAAACTGCACATTTAAACCATTACTTGCTTGGAAAATAATCGTTAAAACTGTGTTTGAATGACATTAAAAATAAATATACAAAAGTATATGAACATAGTTTGAGATATTTCTCAGGTTAAGACTCAGGTGTGTGCAACTAAACAGTTTATAAACCTCAGCCATGTTTGAGGTTTAGCCTCGAGCGCAGTTTATCTGGCTTTTATGGAGCCAAAGAATTGATTTGCCTACCATTAGTGTACTAGTCTAGACAACAATATGTCACTGAGAGCCATTTAAAGACCTTCTTTTGCTTTTAAAGTGGTAAAAAAGCTCAGACGATGGTGACATATTGCATCTATTTTTGTTTGGTACCTTTTAGAGTGTCTGGAAAGTTGAAGGTTGGTGTATAAAAGTAAAAGAATTTGTTTTTTTTTTCAAGAATATGTTAGTCACCAAAAAACGTCTTCTCTTCTGACTTTAAATATTTTGGAACATTAAATTATTTTGTAAAATGAATCATTTGTGTTCAGAGCAATCATGTTTTGTGTCTATGAGGACATTTATTTCTAATTAAAACCTCTTTATTAACAAAAACAAGACACAATGACGCAGAACAACAATACTGGAGTTATTACCTTTCATAAAAAACTATTAATAATTGTACAATTTCACAATTGTACAATTCTCCACTGTACACTACAGATGACAGCATTTATAACAACTTTTTATTTGCGAGTAATTTATATTGTACTTATATCATTCCTTTCTTGATTTCCATATAAAGTCCCTCTGTCTATAAGGTTTGTTTTTAGTTGAACAAATTGCTTAATATACAAAACCGAGTTGACCTTCCTGTTTTTTCAAACTGATATTTATTCAACCCTTTCTCACTGAACATTTCTTTGACTTGGAAGTCTGCAGAAAAATGTTTTTTATAACAGCATTATGCACACATGAAAGGTCAGAGTCATTGATTTGATTGCACAAGTTCAGATATTAGATTAGATATATATGTTTTGTCCAGAAGGGGAAATTTGCTGTGGGCAGAGAAAACACTCAGCTCATTGCAACTTACATATACCAAATACGATTACACAAGACAGGCAACCAAAAAAACTAATCACGTACTGTAACTCAGAAAACATGATAAAATAAATGGATTGTCAATATGCATGCTTAAAAATGTACAAATATGAAATACAAACAACTAGGACTTATGGCTAAATAAACACAATTTGAATACTGTGCATTGATTGGTTCATCAGATGGTTTTAGCAGATTCAGTTTTAGCTGTCAGCTTGTTCAGCCGACTGTTGGAAAGTAACAGAGCTTAATGAGGGAGCTCTTGCAGGTTTTTGAAACATCTGTCTGTGAATAACTCCTGTGACAATGCAAACTCCTGCACAAGCGAGGATCTTTTTTTTTTTTTTTTTTTAAGGTTTATTTTTGGCCTTTTCGCCTTTATTGATAGGACAGTGGATAGAGTCGGAAACAGGGAGAGAGTGGGGAGAGACATGCGGGAAAGTGGCCACAGGCCGGACGCGAACCCGGGCCGCCCGCGCGAGGAGCAAAGCCTCGCAACATGGTGCACGCGCACTGCCGCTGCGCTATCGGCGCCACCAAGCGAGGATCATTTTTATCCTTTGGCTCCATAACTGATCTCCAATTGCTTTGCACATTAGACTGATCATTTTAAAGTCAAAACTTTCACCACTATTTGGTTTGTAGTTAGTGCTGAATGAAAAGACAAAGTGGTTAAGAAGACGGCTAGCTCTCTATTTTATAGTTGACGCAGAGAAGGGATATTGTAGGTGGAGTAGTCTCAGAGGTAATCAGCACACCCAGGTTTATGCTGACCAACGTGATCCAACTCGAAAAAGGTTCACGCATGAGAGTCTATTAAATGTGCTGGACAACTATTGAAAAACTTTGCTAACACAGCACTGGAGACTACATCTGGATTATTTCTATCAAGACTAATACAATAATGCATCAGTCAGCAACACACTGTTCGACTGTACATGGGCGACAAAGCAGAGAGCACGCGGGCAGTATAGAGATAGACACACAAAGTGGCTTATAAAGACCTTCACGAAGGGTGTCATTTCTTTTTTGTTAAAAAATAAAGCAGATTGAATGGACTCGTGCGACGGAGGGGCAGTTGTTGAGGCTCTGTGAGGTGTCTCCTCAGCCAGGTAATCAATCATGCAGGAGGATGAGGCAGAGTGGCCATGATTCCCTGAATTACCTCTCCTCCAACACACGCACACACATTCCCCTGAGTCATCAGCGGCCAGCACACTCTCTGTGGGAGCTGCCAGGTGGTGGACAGTGAGGAGGAAGACGAGGTGAGGAAGGACAGAGACACAGAGAGATTTATACCGAGAGAGAGAAAAAAAAAAAACAAAGGCAGGAGGAAGAGGGGAGACAGAGATACACTAGCCTATTACACACAGCAGTCAGGGTTGAATGCCTGCTTCCTTAGCAACAGACAAACCACCTCCAATTGCTGCAAGTTGCTGAAACAAACATCCTCCAACAAATCCGCACTTTCTGCTCACACACAAACACAAAAGAGCTTTAGTTTGTTGTATACGTAATAAGGTGGTTTCTCTTCAAGAACATTTCAGCCTGTATCGTGCTTGTGTGAGCTCGCAGGTTAAAAAAAAATGTGATCAAGGAGGTTAAGGTGTCTGCCCTAAATGTACTTCAATTAGCCGTGTCGACCTTCCAGGCGATGTGTGTGTGTGTGTGTGTGTGTGTGTGTGTGTGTGTGTGTGTGTGTGTGTATGTCAGTAAAAATATTTTGGGTGTTTGTGGGAACAATCCTGATCGAATCTTTCAACTAAGTCCAAGGAAATAAAAGATAAAGTATTGGAATTTTTAGGGAGGGTCATTCTTAATGTCTGTCCTTATTCACAGCTTTTGACACAGCCCAATGCATCATTATGTTCAGTTACTCATTTGTGACATCAAGGAGAAGATTATTTTTTTTTTTTAAAGCCATTCACATTCGTAGAAAATACACTCAGTTGCGATGTCAGCTTAAAGTAGCTTGTTTTTTAAACTATCACTGGGTCAGTTCACATGTTGGCAACTGTATAAAGGAAATTAACAGAAGTTTTTCGCTAAGTGGAAAGCTCTACTAATAACTGAATTAGCACTACCATTATGAGACGTCAACTTTAAGAGCTTTCCTTTCAAACATTTGTGACTTTGTGGTTTATTTTCTTATCGGGTTTGGTGTTTTAAAAATATATTCATATACAACTTAACTCAAATTTAGTTCAACTTCTCGTTTTTTTCTTTTCCCTTTCATTCTGCTTTACAGCTCTTCTCGTCTAACTCTCTCAGTTCACACTGAACCACTCAGAAATAACAGATTGCAGAGTTTCATTTAAAAAAGAGAGAGACAGAATGCTGTCTTTCACAGAGCGGAGGTCATGTCAGATATCCTGACAGCATGCTCTTCCTCCTGAACCACAGAGCTCTCTTTGTTTCATTTTTCAGGAGGAAGCTTTCGCTGTGAGAACAACAGGCTTTTACCATTGAGACCTTGAGAGCACAATATCTGATCCATTCTCCCAAATCAATATGTATTATTTTCAAAGATGTGTTAGCTGCTATTGACAGATTTTTTTGCCCCGCTTACATATTTAATATTGGGCTGAATCCCAGCTCGTATCCTCCTGGGTGTGCTCTCATCAACATGTCGAAGGCCTTTTCTCATTTCACACAGATTCTCTGGCTGCTGCCACAAAGGCAAAAGACAAACAAGTTGAAGGTCAGTCCAACTTGGACAGATGGCTCTGTGTTGCTTGTTATAACACCTGCTATCATACATCATGGCCCATCGCACCAACTCTACATTATTGATGGCTTTATGGAAGTAGTTCAGCAGTTGTGTTGTATCAGGCTAAATAGCCAGAATGTTAATGTAGAAAACTACAAGAAGTTACTCATGTCACATGTGATCAAATACAGATCTGTCTCATGTGTGTACATACCGTAGTATTAGACACATTATTTAGGACTTTGATTTAATAACCATCAAGACAAAGTTATGCTCCATCCACCAGATAGGTAAGAACTGAAGTCACCTTTTGGAGGAGAGGTGAAACGTCATCAAGATCTTCAACCAGTCGACTTGTTCCAAATTGAGCATAAACTGGATGACTGAGAACCTACACACACAAATGTTTTGTGAGATTCTGCTTTTCAGTCCTGACTTTCTCACGCTGACAACATGCATATTACCATGACCTGTAGCTCCTCTGAGGAAGCTGGTTATGAAACAGACTAGAATGAATACTGCTGCCTGTTTGTTTAAGCTCCCGTGAGGAACCTTTAGGTTGTGTCAATCATGGTGCCCCTTGTGGACAGAACAGTACACCTGAGCCCTTTGATGATCTTGTCAGATTGTGATCTGTAGATTGTGATTATTATTATTTTTTTGACAGAAAATGATCGATTTGTTGTTTCAAGATCTCTGGCAAAACATTTGCATATGCAGTGTGGTAGAGCTATATAGATTCTTGGCAAAAAACAGTGGGTTTGTGATGCAAATATTTTAAGGAAATTTCAAACAAAAAGCTATATGACCTCATTTATCTCTTCTTGGCGTTCTTAAAACATTTGGCAACACTGAAACATGTGCAGATTGGCTGCATTAGCTCTGTGGCTCTCCTGTACGACACTCCACTGAGTGTGACTGTCGCAGTAAGACAATTAATAACACAATGTAACACATGTATTTCATTATAAAATACACTGCATAAATACATGGGGTTTAAGTATATTCACATGATATACCATTAAACATGTTTCTCTGCAGATTAGGGCTTTTCATCAAATTCAAATGGGGATAAATTCATGATAAATAGCAGCATATGTTAAATATGTCATGGGAAAAAACTACTTATAGGGCTCATCTGGCACACAGTATGGAAGCACAACACTGCTACATGGATGTGATGCTATGATTCCCAGATAGTTTCTGATAGCTGTTTTGCAGGTCAAGTAATGGCAGACTGTGGAAATCAAATCTGAAAGAGTCCATTGTTCTTATGGGCTTATGGCTCTTTCAGAGAATAGTCTGCATCTAAAGGCATAAATGACTTAGAACTACAGATCTTGCGACTGAATTGAGCTCAGCCCCCGAAAGAGACAAGGTCAGACGTGACTAAATGATCTTGCTAACATGTGCAAGAAAAGGACAGTCAGATGTAAACTGTAAAGTACCATCATGCTGCATTTAGAATAAAAATGTCTGCAATGACAATTGACTACATTCACAGGCTGCCCTTTTCCCCTGACTTTAAAGGTAAGCTATTTTGTTTTTGGTAAAGAAATGTGAACGTTGGAGAAATGTACAGATTCTGTGGTACATGTTCATAACTCTATAAACAAACAGTCCACAGAGGAACATTTGGTCCCTGGAACACTGAAGAGGAAATGTTACGCGAGAAGTTTTGGTGGGGGGTCCACAACATAACTCTCCTGGTAGCTTTCTAGCTCTAAACAGTGTTCCAGTGACACATGTATTCCTTTGATGAAACAAATTTAACTTTCAACTCGACACAGTGCACCTTTAAACAGCAAACAAAACGTGTTACGTGATTAGAACAGCGCAGTTCGGCTAACTCTGACAATCATTGTTATTTAACCACTATTTGATTGACCAAAAAGACAGTTAACAAAAACTAATGGAAAGACTTCAGGTCATATTTTAAGACCACATTATCTGATACCCATTGGCTAATGTCATAGAGTAGCTAACATTAGCATTTAGCCACTTGCGAGATAATATAGGTGTTAGCTAAAGTGGTTGGAAGCTAATATCATGAAGTTGTGTAACAATCGAAAAGGTTCCAATGCTTTGAATGTTTATTATATTTGCTATTAAGTGGATCAATGTTAGCATCAGCACTTTTTGTTTTACAGTAGCTAATGGGGTATGAAATATGATGTTTCATATGAAATGGTTCATGATACCACTCAACTACAATGTTCTGGAATACAAAAGCCTTGAAATAATAACAGATTTTCCTTCCCTGTAACCTTATGGGCCAAAAGTAAAGAAGGAAAGCATTAACTTGTCTGGCTCTTCTTCTGCTGGATAAGTGTTCAGGAGGGAAACACAGCCGACGTAACCGAACAGTTTCAGTGTGAGACTGGAGGGGAACGCTGAAATGAGGGGGAAACAGCCAAGGAACGAGCGGGTTGGAATCAGAGTGACATTTCCAGGCCGTTTGAACGGGGGCTTGTCAAGGTGGCTAGAGGGTTTCATACAGCTGTTCTCAGCTCTTTATAGCAAGGTCGTCAAGTTTGGAGTGTTTGGATGACAGCACAGAGGCAGGCCCGAGTCCAAATATGACAACACTGAGGAAAAGGGAAAAGAGGTAAAGGCGGTGATTTCAGCATTGTGCGTGTTAGAAGCAAAGTAAAAGGTGGGAGTCGAACCGCATGATTTAACCACTGAGTCAATTCAGCTGCCTGTGATTTCAGCATATGAATAAATATCTTTGTTTATTATGTCAATTGATTTTTATTGATTCTGATTCATGCCTTTTCTTCTTTGTTAATAGTTCAACATCATGTAACAAAATCATAAATGGTGAACACTGAAGGAACCCTAACCTTAATAAAATCGTTGCATCTACAAAAATGCTAGGCTAAGCTCTGTTTATACCTGCTTATAACCTCTGCTGGGGAGTGCATAAGAAACAAATACTTCAACATTGAAGGCCTTATTATTCAGTGTCTATTATTCAGGTGCTTGTTAGTGAGAGGAGATGACGTCTGCAGACACTTCATTTTTTCTAGTATTTTCTGTGCGCACAAGGATGCAGCCAAAAAGGAAAGTATGGCAACTTTTTCACAAAATGCAAACTGACTTAATTTTAAGACTTTTAGGGAAATGTCTTCTGAAAATATTTATGTATGAGCAAATGACCAAATTATCCAGCTCCCATTATAGAACACTAACTTGCTGATCCTACAGATGAGGAAAACTCATGTTGTGTTTGTTTGCCTAAATGGATTCTAACCCTGACTCGGACAAGCTGATCCATACTCTAAATATTAGTTTGAGCCCGTTGCTTTCCATTGTATGTTTGTACATGGTGTTCTGTTGACTCTTGGGTCCATGTGGATGGGCGTGTGTATTTAATCTTTTTGGCTTTGCTTTAGCTGCTCTTTTCTGACATTTAGAGCCAAAAAGGTTGATTCATAGTATCAACAGAAAAGAGACAAAACTCCACATCTACAATAAGATGCCATATATATTGTGAATTTAATTGTGTGCATAAGATGGGAGTTAGGACCATATTTCTTTTCATTGTCTCAAAATCGTGGTGTTAATGGACGCATGAGTGAAAGCGAGGCTAAGGAACGAAAGGCACGTTAAATTATGCATCACTAAAATCCTGAAATGTCAATGCACCGGAGTGCCATGCTTCATATTACAGCTGTGCACGCCATCCAAGTAGAAACATAGCAAGTGTTTTGCATTTTTATTGCTATGACCACAGGCACTTTCCTTGGACGCATGTGAAGGATGCTTTTGGCTGGGTTAGTCGAATGTGTGTGGTAGGCATCAATATTTTGGCCGACCAGCTTCTAAATTGACTTAGTAGAAGCTAATTTCTTTCTTGGTGTTTGAATCGAAGAAAAATGTTGCTTAGAATGAACATAAGTCCTTTCTCTATGGTTTGCAGATCAAAACATTCAAGAAACTGTCTGTTTGAGCTGTTTGGAAGCTTGATTTCGTAAAACATCTGAAACAGGTTGCAACATAAACTCTTTGTTTGACACTCTAAATGTACATATTACGTGATTATGTACACGTAACTTTTCATGAAGCACTCTGATCGATTTATCTGATTGTAAAAATGAAAGAAAAAGATCTTAATCATCTTCTCTTCTTTTTCAGAGAAAGGCATTGTGACTTTTTTCCCTTATATAAAAGATTGTGGCTGTAAATATGGTTATCATATTTTGCACCGGTTATCTAAAAGATGAAGACAGTATCATCCCTCTGCTATAGCAACATGTTTAGTTTGGACACAACGTGTAAATAACCCCTCCACTTACATTGAAACAAGCCCAGCACAGGTCAATCTTGTTGATTATCAGTAAAAGGAAACACGAAAAATGCAAAAGTAAAATCCTACTAGTTAGATAGAACGACTCCAACTGAACTCAGTCACCAGCCGATGTGGCAGAAATCCTGCTTCATTCAAAAATTAATCAGTGTTGAAAAGTGTGGGATTCATATCTGTCATTATCCACACTCTGACCCTGACTTTGCTTTGGCTTACTGTCCACCTTTGTATGGATTTTTGTTTTTAATTACCACTAATTTTTAAAGCTCTTTTATGACGAGGCCCCGAAGTATCAGTGACCTTCTAGCCCCAGCATGACCTCTGATCAGCTGATAAACTCTTTTCTTTTTATTATTATTATTATTCTTATTTTAAAAGACAGTTTTTCCTTATTAAATTCTTATTCTATTTTTCATTTTGATATAAGGTTATACATTTTATTAAATTGTATTCAAACTGTTGGTGGAGAATTTGTTAATCAAAGTTCTGCCTAATAAATGTTATTACTGTTAATTATATTTTATTATACCATGTTTACACAGCATCAGTACTTTTTTTTTTTACAAGGAAAAGAGTGTGATCATCTTTCAGCATTCAGAACAACTTTGTGTTCACACAGTTGTTATTTATACAACAAGGGTTTCTGGAGTTTGACCTCTTCAGACTGTTTTTCCCTCTCAGTGCACCTCAGAAGAAGTGAAGATGTGTCAGAAAGCTTTACTCTGCTTCTACTAAAATAAATAAATAAAACACAGTTTTTGATCTAAAAAAGGTCAAAGTGTTTTATCTCACCACGATCCACTGGAAGGTGCTGTCAATAAATACCTGGACTAACAGAATAAGTTCATGTAGACATCTCACATGTTGCTGCTGAAACGTTTGAAAGGACACATTATCCCTCTTTTCCACCTTATAAAACAGTCGTCTGCGGTCTAAATCAAACATCTGTACTTTTCTCAAAATGAATGAATCAAACACTCGAGGAGGTTTGTGACCCTGTAGAAACCAGTTCTTTTAAAACACTCTCTGTTTTGTAAGACTTGTGCAGACCACACTGGGGTGGGTTTATTTCACATTTTTTGGTAGACTCAGGTTACCCAAACATATGTTTAAAAACACTGCCAAAGGGGATTTTCTCATGGTATGGTACCCCTTTAATTGAAATTAAATTAGAAACTGAGAGTAGTTCTAGTTTTAAAAAAAATGATTTGCTGTGAGGAGCGATGAGAAGTTTGCAGCTATATCTATAATTCATCACAGCCCACGGTAACATAATCACATGCAGCTCTTTGCACCTGGGGCTGGATGCGGTCTAGGGGTACAGAACGAATGAGAACCTTATCTCACTGTATAGTTCCTTTTATAAAACAGTAACAATACCTCAGCACACAGAAACATAAAGATGAAGAGGGGGCCATGTGGAGGAGTAGGAGAGGAACAGAGCTGTTGCCCATCAGATCAATACCTTATTCCATGGTCAACTACACAAAAAACTCCCTCATTTTGTTTTTGGGGCTCAACATGTTCAGTGTCTTGTCGTAGGAGAATGAATGTGCATTAAATATGCATGGGTTAGAGTGGCTTGAGAGGAAGGAGAAAGTCTGGGCACAGTTTTTTCTTTATTACTAAAAGGTTTATATCTACAGTAAATATGTCACCCAGGCCTGCAACCTCATAGAGACGATAATAAAATAATGACTATTATAATTAAATAGGCTTTGTTCTGTGACTGTCCTTCACCTTCATAAAAAGGGCTAACACCTATCAAAGATAAAGAGAAGCATGGATTGAATATTTCTCCTGATGAATGGATTCTGCTATCGTCCTCTATTCACTATATCAAACTGAAACTCGTCACAAATTTCCCAGAGACACACACACACGACGTGTTATGGCAAAGGGTCACTAATTTAAACACTGTGGCAGAGTGATGTTCTTATGCTCTTTAAATAATCTACAATGGATTCTTCACTGAAGTCACTCACTATTTCTGAACTGATCAAGGAAGTCAAGAGAAACGGCCTTAAGCTGCTCAATGGTTAACTACACTTTTGATTAATTAGAGAAGATAACAAAAAATGTGATGTTCTGTTAAAATCCTTACAGAGATTTCTTTTCTATAATGCTGTCCAATTGTCCTCTTAAATATAGTTTTTAAAAAAAGCAATTCTAATCTATATCGGAATTTATCAGTATTAATAAATATCCATGATTACCTGTCTGTTCTTTTAATAATGAAAAGTTACAAAGATTCGGTTCCTTGTCTGCCTGATGTAGCTTTAGGACTTGGTCAGCTTTTACTGATCTATTTGTACAATAACACTATGTGCTATATGAGCATAGCATGCTAATATCACAGAAAAGTTTTCGCAAAGATGTAAAAGGACAACTTCTGAATAAATCAATTTGCAGTTAGAGTTTGTTGCTACTTGTTTCTTTACCGACACCAACAAAACTGTTCTCTTGAAATATAATACAATTCTGCTACGATCAAAGGTCAACCACTAAAATGCAGAGCGGTATGCTTCAAGAAATGTTTTTGCAATCTCACACACTGACACACACACACTTGTATGATGATTTCTAGACAAATAAACTGTGTGGTTCGCCTCAATGTGACCTTCATCCTGAAACCCAAACAAATACACACAGACACTCTTAGAGCACAATCCTTCATGATCCTTCAGCGTCCACTGCTGGAGCTGAAGAGTCGACGTGAATACGAAGAACAGCGAAGTTACTTGATGGAGCGTTTGTGTGTGTGCAAGTATAACGGATGGTAGACGGAGAAAGGAGTTAGCAGGTCAGCCCTTGGTGATCTTGGTGTATTAGTGGAGCAAGGGGTTCCTTCAGGGCTCAAAGAGTTAAGAGCACCAGCTGTCAGTCTGTTGCATCTAACCCATCAGAGCTTGTTCTGGTGCTTAAATACCACTCTTAATAAAATGTAAATTAACACTGTTGTTAAGGTCAAGCTATTTGGTCTTCATTTGAGTATTTAAATCTAATGCTTGCTTGATGTTCCACTCTGTCAACGGTTCAGGTTTGTTAATCTAGTAGCTTTTTACGCTAGTAGAAGCTAATGTAGCCTTTAGCTTGGAGCTAGGATGGTCAGCAGGCTTCAGCTGTGCAAGTGTGCTCTCTTTACAAAATACATCAACATCTCAGAACAAAAGTCTTTCAAAGTGTTTGAAGATTGCTGAAGCAGACTGTTCACACTCAACTTGACAAAACTGTATCAGGAAACTGTCGGGTTAGTGGAACAGTAAAGAGGGAGGTTTGGATTAAGATAGCAGGTTTTGAGTCAACTAAAAAATACAAGAGTGAAGTAATGTTTACAAAAAGTGCCTTACTTTAGTTAAAAAAAATAAATTAAAAAAACCCCTAAACTTTGAATATGGCTCTCTTTTTCTGAAGCTTAAAGTTTAAAAGCCAAATGATGGCGGCCATCACATTGGAAATGCTGCTGACTCGAAATGAGGAGCAGGCACAGCGGTGGAGCTGAGGCAGGCTGAAAGAATATCTTGGTAGCTGAAACCCTCCCACCTAACCAGTCTAGCTCATCATCTATCTGACATATCCAAAGCCAAATAGTACAAACAAAGCTGAAAGATCAAGGTCAGTAATGGGTTTTAGCCGAAATGAAAGCTAGCCTCCTGGCAGCCTGCCTGTCAGTCAAATCAGTAATAGTCAAATCAAAACCTGTTTGGAAGGAGTCTGTAAACATGTTTATTTCTGATTTAAAAATGGGCATTTTAAAACAGGCTCTAATGGGGATTTCTTGGGTTTTGCAGCCAGCCTCCAGTGGACACTTCAGGAACTGCAGGTTTTTGCACTTACAGTAGGCAACGCCTTCATTTCTTAATTGCTTTGTTCCCTTTTATAAACCCAATTGGGCTTATTGGGCTGTTAACATCTAAATTAACAGTGTAATAGACTACAGAAACACTACTATACATTCTGATTTCTAATGCACCTTTTTTGATAGAGCTTAACTGTACATTTAAAGGATCTTTGATGGAGTATATTTACAATGTTGCACAGGCACTTTTTTTTATGAGTAAATGATCTGTGGACATCTTCCACCACTTCAAAATTTTATCAAAGGAGAAACAAGCAAGGGGAGGTGTTTGTGTGGGATGTTTTTCCTTATAGACTTCCACTATAGTTCAAGGGCATTAGATGCCACAAATCAATAATGATACCCAGCCTGGATAAACCTTAAGCTTGGATAAAAAAAATAAAAAAAAATCATACCAGCAGATGGCTCTTCCTTCTTCATCACTTCTGTCACTCACCTCTCTCTCTCTTTCTGTCTTTCTCACCTGCTTTTCTTTGGGTTCTGTCCCTCTCTCTGGGCTTTTCTCCAGTTTTTACAATGAGCCGACGGCCAACAACACAAACATTGGCCCTGGCTCTTTCGTCCGGCAGAGAGGACACAGAGCAGCAGGGCAGTACATTGGGCTTGCTTGGGTTGCAATATAACTTTCTGCATGATCCCTCTGCAACGCCTACTCACCATACCTTAGCAGCTCGCCGCTTTTTCAGAGCGACATGATAACTGCTGAGAAATGGTAAAAAAAAAAAAACAGCAGAGGGTGTAGAAAGGGTGTAGAAAGGTGTAGAAAGTAGAGATACAAACCTTTAGTCTGCAGCAGTGTTTGTAAGAAATTCAGTAAGTGGTAATGGTCAGTTGAAAGTATTTTGTTGTAACTCTTTGTAGCTACACCGTCGAACTTCTGGTCATCAAAACCCCTCCTCTGTCCTTCTGGTTTGACTACTTTCAACCTGTCCACAGTCTGTTTGCCTCACTGTCTCTTCTGGGGACAGTCACGCTCGTCTGGCAAGGGAAATCCAGGACGGTTTAAGCATTTGCAAGACAGGAACAGTGATCAACACTTGACAGCACACAAAGAAAACTGATTACGTCCTGTGCCTGTTTATGTGCGTTTCTGTTTGTAGTGTGTTATTTGTGCAAACAGTTTGGGTTAGGCCATAACCACCACACCTCAAAACAGCTCGTCCATGACCAGCCACTCACTGGTGTTAGTTGTATCGAAAACAGATATTTTACGCTGATTCTGACAGTTTTAGTTGGAGTAGGCTTTTGGCCTGGGCATAATTTGAACATAAAACCTGCAAATAAAACTGTAGAATTACTAAGTGATAATATTTAGATGAGCAACTGCTTCATTGCCAATTAGTATAAAACCCTTTAGCCATTACTGATGAGTATTTATGGACACAGTGTATAATTTATATATTTAAGGGTTTAGTTGAGGTCTTTCTGTGAGCAAAGTTTTACAAAAGTGAAGCATAAACCTCCAGCTGTGCTGTTTAATTCACGGGTCATATTTGGGTCAGTGCAAAACTCATCTAAATAAAATAGAAGCAGAAATGATCCTCACCACACAAGCACCTCATAATGGTTTCATGAGAGACTATAATCAGATTTTTAAGAATTTCAACAAGTTCAAGTAGATTTTAAAATTACACGAGAGCGATTTCCTCTTCAAACAAAGCCATCCAAACGTTTCAATCACAAGAGCACAAATGGTGATGGTTTGTAGAGATAATTAGACAGCCAGGCAGTGGATCTGTGTCTGTTTGAAGTGCAGGTAAATGAGCTGAAGAGAATTCTGCAGCTCGCACTGACATCACTGTCAACATCATAATGATCTAACCAGGTGCTGTGACAAGACGCTTCTGTGTGATAGAACAACATGATACAATTCAAGAGGAACTGTTGTGGGATGTTTGAGGTAAAGACTCTCAGAAAAAAAAAAAAAACGTCAGTAGACAGAACTTAAACCTCAAAAATATTTGAGGTCACTCATTCATCTTAATCAACTGAACTTGAAATGAATAATTCATGTCCTAACTCTTTTCTTGTGAGTGCAAACAGAGATAGAACAAATGCTACACTAGTCATAAATCAGGTTAAGGGCACCTTATATAAAGAATACTAAGTCTGACGGTAGTAAGGACATTTTTATTTCAGATGAGCCACGTCTGTTCTATTCGAGAAACAAAATCGAAGAGGGTTCAAAAATTCGTCTGAATGCTGTGAGCACTCTAACGGCTCTCCACACCGCATGGTACCAGCTTCACATTGCAGACAAGAAGGATTCAGAAAGGCTGAGAAGATGTGTTTATGTTCGGGGGTTTGCACATGTGGAAGTGAAAAAAAGGGTAAGACACTGGAGCCACAGGTCCCTTCCACAGGGGGAGTGATTAAGGCGTTGCGCACGACCCACAGGGGAGCGAAAGGGCAGAGAGAAGAACTCATTACCAATAATATAGAAGAAGAACTCTCACCTATACCACAGCCTTTAGTCGCACACACGCTCTCACAGCTCAGGAAATCAGGAACCTTTTGCTGAATGGAGTAAATATGAGTAAAACTGCCGATGTGATTCCGAAGATGAAGAATAAGTCAATAAAAACCAATCAGAGGCGGAGAAAGGAAGACAAGCAGGCTTTTAAAAAACAGCCCACTGATGTGTTCTCAATCCGGCAACAGAGGAACCGATTCTTCTTTCTCGTACATCCAAACACAGAACTTTACCTGAGCTCACACATTTTGAGATATGCCCATGCGACTTCTTCCTAACAGTTCTCGTACCTCACAGTATATACTGTATGTTCTTGTGGCCCGAGGTCCTTTGGCCTCCTCTTACCTGGTTGATGATGTAGATGCCGTAGTCAATCCTCTGCCGTCGGAGGATGGGGTGGAGGTAGTGCAGCCAGTACTTTAGGTGGTTTTCTCTGTGGCGGAACGGGATGATGATGGCCACCTGAGCAGTTGGAGAAAGGTTTTTGTTTATGATTTGTCACTAATAAAATATTGACGAGAAGAAAACCTCTCTGCATTTCCTTCAGTAGAGGAAATCCAATGGAAAATCTAAGCCACAAACAGCATTAAATAGACCCCTGCACCTTTGTGCACGTTGGGATGTGTCACAGCTGTGACTTATGTCATGGCCCACGCACACTCCAAGTTTCCCGTGCGACTTCCTGTGGCCATGTTGAACTGCAGTAATTAAGCACTTTGGTGATGTACATGACGCCTAATCATGCGGTGGCATTGTGACAATGAAAATTACTATTCATGCTGATCTGTCATCAAATATGCAAAATTCCTCCCTCTAAAAATGCTAATTATGTTGCGAATGTAATTAAGAAAACTAACAAGAATTTCTTACATTCCGAAAGGAACCTCAGACAACTTTTGGTGCTCGGGCCCAAACTCATAAAAATAAGACATACAATCTGAAATATTAGAGCAGGTGCACCAGTTGACACTTTTCTGTATACAAGCACAAAAGATAAGAGTCTTCATGTGTAACCGTTTGAGCAACTGAACCCTAACTCACCTTGAACTGAACTGTTCTGCGACCAGAACATCTTTCCTCCATAGCAACTCCTCATTAATGTCACACAAAGTTGCTGTTCATTCATAATAAATGAAGCAGCTCAAGGATGCAGCTCTCAATGGCAGCACAGATTTGAGACAGATTTGAGTCTGTCCCGTATCTCTGCGCCCTAAGTCAGTGGTGCTCAGCTGTCCAAATAGTCCGAGGCCGAGCTCTAATCTAGCGTGTGGCTTTATGATGATAACACACTCAGGAGAAGACGGGCAGCACGGTGACCTCGGTTTGTGCACAGTCAGGGTCGCGATGTGTGCTCCTGTTTCACTTTCATCTTTGCTGCTTGAGGACGCACGCCCTCAGTGGCGCGTTACGAAGAGTATCGAAACTTTTAACACTTGAAACTTTGTTTTAGACGCCATCCATGACGGCATGGTTAAGTGTTACTGCGCATGGCTCCTGGTGTATCTTTGTCATTTAAATAGGTACAAATAAATGTTTTTAAAAGTTGAACATGTTAGAAATAAACGTAAAAACGAGGACTGTCAAACGGTTATTTTTAAATCCCGCTTAATCGCTGCATTTTTATAAAATGAATCAACTTTTATTGCATATTGGAAAATCTATAATTTAGCATTTTAAATCAGTTTTTGATCTGATTTCTACACTTTACAGATTAAAAGGTCAATGAAATCAGCAAACGGTAAAAAAGTGAAAGATTTGTGTCACCAGGGGAAAATTACTTTTGACTCGTCAACCTCATGTCAAGAGTTTTTCAAAGTAAAAGAGGCATCAAAGGCACAGTTGTGTGGTTTTGTTTTTACCACTCTGACTACAGGAAGATGCTGTTGTGGCTTTCCTACGGTACGCCTAAATGGATAAAATAACGCCCGATAAATATGATTAAAATAAATGAATGTTAATTTCGAACCCTTATCTCAAAACACTGACATCCCTGAGAAAAAAGTTTTTGTTTTCAAGTATGTTTGTAACTTGAAAATGTCGAGTGACTTGGATTGATTTGAAAAGTGAGTAATTCAGAGTGACAGACGCATGTACAGACCTTCCATCTGGGCCGACAGTCAGGTGGCGTGTAGCGGCCTCCCTCCGTTACGTTCGGGTTTTCTTTCTGCACTCGTTCCATCGTCATCTGGGAGCTGAACTCGATCAGCAAACGGCCCACTGAGGTCAAAAAGAAAGAGAGGAGGAGTTAAAGAGATGAAGAGGACAACAGAGAAGAAGGAGCAGGAGATAAAAAGATGACGGGCGGAGAGAGGAAACAAGGAGAGGGAGCGAGGGATGTAGGGAGTGAGGGACAGATTGAAGGAGCTTTAAGCTTCAAAGCAGCAATGTGTGCAGAAATAATAGTTTCTGGGGACAACATTTGCATATTGCAGCATTTAATAAGAAGCACAGGCTTGGGAAAACATATATTCCTGGGAAAAAATATAAACAAAAACTTTGAAGTCAGTCAGAGTCAACACAACATGAAAGGTAATTACGCTGCTCAGTGATGAAGCCCCAACGACCATACGTTCTATCTCCACAAATCTATCCATCATCCCTTTGAGTACTGAAGGATCAAATGATATCTTGTGTCTGCATGCATGAGATAGTGGGTTAAGACTCAATTAAAAAAAAAAAAGAAGGCTTGGCTTTGACTCTCTGTCCCGGATCATAAATACAGAGCCTCTTTCAGGGAGCCAGGGTCATTAAAATATATGAGCAAGCTTTGCTGTTTGGGCTCCAAACCAAAGTCCTGCAAGCACAATCAGACTCTGAGCACTCATTCTGGAGCCAAATGTCACTCGTTAGTGGATGTTTTTACTTCAGCATCAGACAAAAGGCTCATTAGTTAATTCACAAAGCATCAAATTTAAAGGAAAAGAATGCTTGTTCCTTGTTTGTCAATTTAAAAAAAATAGAAAATCATGTCTATGGAAACTAACTTTAAAAGGTCCGTTACATTTGTACATCAATCATTTTATTTTATTTTTTTTTTTTAAAGATTTGTTTTGGGCCTTTTTTGCCTTTAATGATAGAGGGAGGAAGGTGGATAGAGTCGGAAAGGGGGGAGAGAGTGGGGAGAGACATGCGGGAAATGGGCCACAGGCCGGACTCGAACCCGGGCCGCCCGCGCGCGAGGACTGAGCCTCAATACGTGGGGTCGCGCGCACTGCCGCTGCGCTACCGGCGACCCCAATCATTTTATTTTGACGTGTTTGAATAACTGAAGCAAACACTGACGTGAAAAAAAAGCATTTGCACAACCAGGTTTGTTATCATGATACAGACTAAATCCAATGAAAAGACTAAAAATAGCTCTTTATGGATTTTCGGGGGGATTTTTCTCTGCGTATTCAAAACCTGACACATCTTGTTGTTCTGTGCAGAGCTGCTCTCTCTGTTAAAAAAAATACATCACTGAGCATCACTGTTGTACTCCGATGCATACAATAAGCCAAGGTTAAACAGGCAACTCAATATTTTAGTCATTCGTAGTTTCATTGTTTCTTTGTTGCTGCTCAAAATAGCAACTTTTTGTGAATCCTCTCAGGGCTGAAAAAAGTGTCAGGAAACGGTGTGATTTAATCAACTGGGAGTAGCATTCGTAACGACTTACAGTGCACAGATGTTTTGGGAACATTTTCAGCCTATTTGTTGTTGTTTTAATAATGAAGTTATGTAGTTCTGACCTGTTTTTACATTAGTAAAGAATGGGCTGGATGCTACAGGCTGTAAGAAAGAAGAGTAGCTTTACCGTGTCTAAAGGCTGAAGTGCATTATTTGGATTATGTTACTTTGAAGGTGTTTTTTTTGGGCCCCTTTGCTTTTATTCCACAGGACAACTGAAGACAGACAGGACATACTCGAAGGAGACATTGGGGGAGGGCATGCAGTAAAGAGCCGAGATCCGATTTGACCCCACTGTGGTGAGAACTACAGGGGCCTCATTTTAAGATCACATAGTCCCTTTAAAAACGTAAAAAATATATCACTCAATGTAACAATCAAAAAGTTTGAAAGCAGTGAAGAGAACGTAAACACAAGGTTAACTCTGGGTTTTTAAAGACGTACACTTGACCTTGGCAGGGTAATCCTGCAAACAAGGAGAAAAACATAGCACGTGCATTGAAGTGTTTCAATATTGCCATATCAATAAGAAGTGCGATAAATAATAAAATGTGTGTAAAAGATGTGTAAAGACGTCACTTGTACTTTTTTTACTCGTCTATTTTCCGTTTTTCGTGTTTTACAGACTAACGTAATAAAGCTTCTCCTGAATCAAAAGAAACCCTGTTGAATAAGTGTTTTGTTAGCACCACTATATTGGCACAAATGACCTGACAGCTTTAACTTCATCTGACTTTCTCAAAATGAGAGAAAAAAAAAGAAACGTTTTTTTTTTATTCATTGAGATAAACCAAGATTTTGTGTTTAATTTAAACACTCACATATGATCAAATTGTAATTTCCCGTGCAGTCCTAATTTGGATCACAGCTGGTTTAAGCTGCACCAACCAGTACCATTATTTTACAGTAACCACCTGAAAACAAAGAAGAACTCCAGACTATTTCAGCTGTGACTTCTTGTCTCTGCTTCATGGCTTCTAAAAATACACAGCAAACAGCAGAGACTCAAATCCAACACAAGATTTTACAACATAGGACTCAATTTATTGAGTTTACCCGACTCAAATCTTCAGCCGTTTTTTTCATTAGGGCCACAGGAAAAATCTCAGTCTGTCAATAAAATGTGAGAAAACCTATAGACAATGAGAAAGCGATAGAGGGACATGCTACATACGGACAGCTTTTATTTGTAATGATGATAAACTGAAGATCTATCTCCCTGACTGATGATTATTTGTCACTTTTTTCCCTACATTTACCACCAACTAATAATGTAATCACTATTTACAGCCCTAGCCCGGAGTGTAAAAACGGTAACAAATGCAGTTATTGTTATTCTTCAATGTGCGTTGTTTATTGTAGTTTGAAGTTCAGAGCTTGTGTCTCATTTTTTGAATCTGTTGCAATCAATGGAAACAACAGGTGACGCACGTCGTGTGTGTCGTGGTGCATGATCGAGTGAGAGCACATGAGTTGGAGTTCAGTACAGGTATATAAGATAATAATCCTCTTAGCATTGACGTATGGGCTTTGTGCTGAGAGGTCTCCTCCAATCAACGCTGCCGAGGCGAGGAGCGTGATCGATGCCAACGAGGTTACATGTTCATAACACACCTCTTTATCAAACCACAAGAGCTGAATGCAAACATCCGCACAGCCCCGTCCACCGTCTTCCCCATCCTCTCTCGTGTCTCTATTTGATTTCCTCTTTCCGCCTCTCACAGTAATGAGACAGTAAGTGGAACATATTGTTTCATCTTGTCTCACGATGACGTGAGTCCGCTCTCGTACAAAAAAAAAAAAAAAGGACACCGATAGAAACTACAAGTTCTCACACTAAATGATGCTATTTTTAGATTTTTTTGCAGGTTGTTTCTGTTTGTTTGTTGTTGTTTTTTTCGACCTACATTGTCCACAATTAATTGATGCAGTAATCTTTGAGGATCAAGAAAATAGTGCAGTGAAGTCTTCTGTGGAAAAACTAACCCACTTCAGGGAGCGATATCATGCTTTATTTAGGGCAAGTCTGGAATTCAGTTCAAGGCAATGAGAGCTTTGTTGTTGTTGTTTTCTGCACAAGTGGATCTCCGGTTCACACGGTGACCTGGCAATACTTGAATATGTGATTAATGATATCGAGTTTGTTTGGTTTTGTTGTTTTGTCCCCTGGAAGTGGTTTCCATTTTTGGCCTGATTTCCCCACACCAACACACAGACTTCTTTATTTCCATTATGTGCTTTGTAGTTTTACATTCTTGTGTGAAACTCTAAATAAATGAATACTACTGCAATATCACAGTTTATTGTGTGGTTGGATAGTGTAGACTCAGCTTTTTGTTCCAACACACTGCCGTATGCAGCTTTCAACGTTTGCAGAAAGAAAAACCTCCATCTGAACAAGAACGCAGCAACGTGATTCGCTAAAGTCTAATAGAAAGCTTAACTGCTAACCCAACAGATCCAACAATCAATACTATGAAAGATGTCTCATCAAGTCAAACTTTTGTTAAAAAGTCTATTGTAAACATTTACGGATAGAGATGAGTAGTTATTTGGTGTTATGATAGGATGAGTGTTACGGATAAGTATCTCCTGTTGTTGTTTGCTTTATTTGTGTTCTATTTGTGTTCTGTTCGCTAATGCTAACTGCACAGGTTTAAGCTAATGCTAGCTGCACAGGTTTAAGCTAATGCTAACTGCACAGGTTCAATCTGTAATTATTATCTATCTATCTATCTAAATAAAGAACAAGTCTTTGGACTGTGGGAGGAAGCCGGAGCACCCAATGAGCTCCTGTGCGACAGGGGATTCAAACCAGGAACCTCCTAGCTGTGAGGCAACAGCGGTAACCACTGCAACTCCCACCACTCTTCTTAATCCATACTACACTAACAGAAGATGATGTTGAGGCAGGTGGAGAATCATAGGACTAATCCCAACTCCAAATATACAACAGACATGGACGTGCTGCTGACTTTTTGACAAAGCATAGGTGTCTCCTCAGATCAGAAACTAGCACTTGAGTTCATGAAGATTCCAACATTACACTAGTTCATTGCTATAGAGAGAGATGAGAAACTATATAAGATAAGAACGAGAACATCTGGAAGTGTTGATGGGAAGTTGATTGGCACAAGTACGTCTTTCTCGCATTATGATGACTGCATTGTTGTTGCAGCTGAAGTCAGAGGCGCACTGTTGTTGTTTTGACTAGAAGTGAAGGTGACAGGTAGAGGTCGGGCAGCTTCCAAATAGACTGCTGACGTGCGTGAAGGAACCTTTTCAAACCATCACTGACATCATCCTGTATTACTGTGACAAACAAGAGATCAATAACACAAAGTGTGAGTGCGTTACTGGAGGGGGGGAAAAAAACGCAGAGAAAGAAATATGTAAATGTGAGTGCATGTATGAAAAAAAAGGAGCACTGTGGTTTTGAGCTAATGATGAGGACTGATTGGAGAGAGTTGTAATGAGTGGCAGCAATTAACAGAACACAATCACACACGTGTTATCTACTCTTAATCTATGTGGTGATATCACAGTAATACATGACAGGAAGCTTGACTAACATTGCTGCTGATTCCCCCCACAGGAATGAACCAAATATCTGAGCTAATAGGTTAGCAGCTCATGTACTGACACAGTACACAGAGAGCTCAAACCTGAGGCGGCGAGCATTTTACACTCTCGCGCTGAGTAAGTCTGCGCCTATCTGAGGGTTTTAATTCAGCCTCGGTCTGACTCCATAACAAGGGAACAAAGAGAGGAGAAGAAAGAGAGCACTCGAGTGTGTGTTTGTTCAGAGGTATCCATTCATAGGTTTTTAGACCCTCTCTTCTCTCTCCCTCCCCATCTCTCTCTCTCTGTCTAGCTGTCATTTTTGTTGTTAACTCACTGCTCCCCACAATCCGCATGAACCCTCAGTATTACAGATGACATCCACTGACACTCACTCTCCAACGACGCCAACGTTTCTGAGCATTTGATCAACCTGTGTGGAGGTTTTTATCAGGCGCAGACGTAAACCTGAAGACCTACGTGCAGTGCTCCCATGTTCACGTGATATCCGCTCTCATCTGTTCGACTGCTGCAAATATCAGGTCGTGATGTCTGTCAGGAAAAAAAAATGTGAGAAGGCACAGATTTTTTTTTTTTTTTTTTTATAAAGGTGAAAATGAGAGGGAACTGTGAAATGTACAGGCAATGGTGGAGCAGAAAGTCGCTGCTGAGGCTTGTTGGTTTTGGCCCGCCTTGAGTCTCCCCGACTATGATTGAATAATGTCGCGCCCCCCCCCAAAAAAAAAAGAAAAGAAAAGAGAGAAACGTACAAATATGCATACATTTCATCAGTTTAATCAACAAATGATCGTTATTTTTTTCCCAGTCTTTAATGATGAATTTGATACCATATCTCTTAACTCTAATCAGGATTTCCCTTTGTACACCATCCAAACAGCAACCTAACATCTTACTCACATACACACGGCATTTGAAATACTGTAAATGAGCTGGATAATCAAATCTCGAAAAGTTAGTTTCGTTATTTTTGGAACTTTTTAGCCTTTCATGTTTTCAGTCTAAAAATGCAATCAGTGGAAGAACGTGGAAAAGAAAGTTGCTCGGCCTAAAGCCTTCATGTTCCTCACACTCGTTTGTCCTCTCTCACTCCCGTTCTCCATCACATCCCTCCTCCCTCAGACGAAGAACTTCCACTCATTTGGTGGGTGTTTGTAATATGCTCCACGAAATAAAGTCGTGTAAGTAAAGTAATTGAATGTTTTCTCCCTAAAAGAAAGAAAAAAAGTCTTCCTGCACAGGAGTTTGGGATTAACTCTGAATTACAGAGAAAAGTTTGATTTTAATTGGATTCCATTTGACCATCTGTGATAGTGAAAGTAAGCAGACCCTTTTTCTCTCTTCCCCCTTTAAAGTCCGTGTACAGATCACCAGGACTCTGCATGTATCACTGGTCCGTCAGGCCATCTGAGCTCACGAAGCACCCGGCAGCCTGCTTGTTAATCAGACATCCTGCTCTGACACCTCCTGTGCTTTCCTGTTACTTAAGCAACAACTGGAGCCATGCCAAGGTCCACTTTCACAGAGACTTTATGAGTTTTCAAATTGAGTTCACTTCTTTTGCTTCAGGAGAGAGACGGGCGGGGGGTGGGGGGAGAGACTGTTCCTGTCCTGCTGCCTCCCACTGACACAGACTCTGTGACAAAAGAGACTTTCAGCCCTCTGAATCTTATTAGCCCGTCCACTCCCTCCTTCTCTCTCTCTCTCTCTCTCTCTCTCTCTCAATCATGTACAAGGGCCTCTACCAACTGTGCACTGTAATTGCTATTCTTCCAGCGATGGAGAGAAAAGAAAGGAGGGATGTGATGGAGAAAGGGAGTGAGAGAGGACAAATGCATGAAGACCTGAGGCCAAGCAACTTTCTTTTCTGCAATTTCTCCCACTCTCTCTCTCTCTCTCTCTCTCCCTCCCTCCCTCCCTTCTCGGCCTTCTCCTTCCAAATGAACGACTCCACATTAGACTCTAAGAATACATGGCGGCACAGGTTGTAACGGCGAAATCCTGTTTGCGTGCACGTCGTTCCCCTATCTGCATGTGAATGTGTGAATTTACTGGATCAGAGGATTATTGGTATCGAAAGAATCTGCTCGATACGCAAAGCAATCCAGTCATCCGTCACGGTGTGAATCGATGCACAGCGCCCTGTGTGTCTGTGCGTGCTGGAAGTGAAGAGATAGAGGGTTAACAGAGGTGTATTCAACGCTTACAAAAGAGCTCGCAGAGAAAAAGGCTGCAGCTTTATCCGTGAACTGGCGGCTTTGTTGTCACAATGTGTTCAGGAAAATGACATCAAGGGGACCAAAAAAAAGGGAAACAGTGGCTGTAAAGAGAGGATAACGTGACAGCGGTCTGTCGAAGGATTAGAAAGATGGCTGCTCTGCAGTTTCCTTTAGAGAGCGAAGAGAGACGTTTTGAACTAACGTTGTGAGCGATCAGGGTCGGAGGAATAAATCACATAACCTCGACGAAAAGGTAACAAAGACCTGTTTATCTTCTGCAGTGGAAAAGTCATGCCAACAACAACAACAAAAAACATTAGCGCCTTCACATGCTTCGAGTCACACAGCAAAATGAGGGGGAGAGAGAGCGGGCCCCAAAAACCTTTTTTTTGTATCATGTTTGAACTTTTACCCTAACCCGTGTGACACTCTATATGTCAAACGTATGTTGTGTATGTTTGTGTGAACCTCTAAAATGTGCTGCTGCCCATCCTGCCCATGAAACTCTTGTTAGACTTTTTTTTTTGTTTTTGTTTTTTATCTCAACAAGTTTCTTTCCTCATAAATAAAGGGAAGAAAATAATCTCCAGTGGTTGAGAATGCATGAGCCAGATCTAAGTTATAATTTAATACAGAAATGAATGTTTTGAAAACACTGCGTAAGTGAAGCTGTAACCGTGAACCGTGAAAGAAAAATCGATTTATAAAGCTTTAACTTCTGCCGCTTTTTCCCTGACGGCTACAAGACCTAACAAGTCAGCTTTTTTCTGCATTTTAATCAACCAGTTTTTTGTTTTCGTTTTCTTTTTCTTGTTGTTGTGTTTCAAACATTAGAGAGACCAAACTGGAGGAAAAGCCTCGTTTTCTTAAGCAACATTGGAGATCACATAAACCTGCAGCGTGCAGTTTTAATGGTTCAAAAACGTTCATATGGGTTTTAAAGGAGGGCGAATAAAGTCTTCACCCAAAGCTAACACAGAACCACTACTTTGGTAGTGACTGTTGTTCCAGTACAGGCAGAAAAAAACCCAAACAGCATTATAGTGAGACCAAAGCAAAGCTAGTATTAGCTGCAGAGTGAGCTGGTGAGCCAGAGAGTGAAAGAAACCTCTCATTTTAGCTTGAATGGGGCCAGTGAAGACTGCTCGTACTTAGTACACAAAAATGTCTCCCCTCATTCATAGGGCGCTTTGTTCCCACGTTCAAAAGCCTTAGCATCCATTAAAGAGTGGTGAATAATCGTAATAAATTTAGGAAAACAACAAGACGACACACAAAGAGCAAACAGGGATTTCATTAACGAGTGTGAGTTTCAAGCGTGCCGATGAAAGTAATTACAGCGTGAAACACTCTCCTGATTGTGGAAAAGATAGTGCTGTTTCTTACATCAATAACACCGCTCTGATCAGCATTTATTGAAGTACCGCTCAATGCTCCATTCAAACCAAGTGTTGTTGATCGTTATCCAAGCAAGTCGGGCAAAAAAAAAAGAAGCACTTAATGGCTCGAATCCATGCACACAGTATGTTCGCTGATGTGTTTTTGTTTTCAGACGGAAGAGGCTACCAAGCAGGGGGCATGAAACAGATGGTGAACGCGTTGAACACAATGTCGCATCCTCGAACAAGAAAACAGGGCGAGTGGGAGAAGAGGCAAAAAGAGGAGAGACGCGAATGAAGTCGGTGTGTGAGCGAATAAAAGAAGGACTGACAGTCAAGAAGGATCAAAGAGAGAGACGGAAGGACGGCGACGGGGGGGGGGAACAAATGCAGAGAAACAGAAGAGAGGTGGAAGACACAAGCAGAAGATGTGAACCGGGGTGGCAGTTAGTGCGAGGCGGTGAGGATAATTCCATGGCAACACCAGCAAAGTGAAGGTTTCACTTCTTCACAGAGTTGTTGCTGTAATTATCAGGTTTCGTATTTGCTTTGTATCACAGGCTGCCATCCATGAAAAGCCCCACAACATCTTTTATCGATACTGCAAATAAACCAGAGCAGAATAAATGAGAACGAGACATGCCTCATTACTTCACAAATTCCACACATTGAAAGTAGCTCTGAATTGACTGTATCATCAAAACTATGACTCAGGTTTTACAGGGTTCAGTGAGCGAGGACTTTAAAGAGCGCTTTGATTAAAAAAAAAAAAACTATTTAATTTCTCTCTAACTTGCCAAAGTGTGAATGTATAATTGACGGGCAAACAGGGACAATTAAAAATGCAACTTTCTATTAACACATTGTTCAGTATTTCAAGCAATAAATAACGACACTTGATTGAAATACTCTCATCACTGAGCTGAGCTGGAGTTATTCTTACAGTAAAGAGTCCAAGTGTTGAACTCTTAAGGTTCAACAGTGTGGTCCCGGAGGTAAAAATCCCATTTATTGAACTGATTATTAGCCAAAAATGTCATATCCATCCATGGTAGACTGACCATGAGCTACTGTATCAGTGTGTGAAATATAATCCTGTAGGAGATACAAGTCGATGTCAACCTCCTTTTAAGAAAAGAATAGTTCATGCAATATCTGGGAACAGAACTACATTACCCACAATCATAGACTGTCACAACCACGTCTCTGATTTGTGAAATTCTCTGTTACCATGGCAATGTTTCTCGGCCCTCGGCACCCAATGCAAACGGACAGTTTCGTAAGGAGGCTAGCTAACGTGAAAGATACTAACAACCTCGTTCTGCCACAGTCAATGCAGTTTACTGATTTACTACTACGAAAGTTGAATTTAAAAGAAGTGATATCATTCACAATGTGGGATTGTGGCATGGATAGTTCATTGACAAATGTGTTTACAGTCTTCTACCTGTAGGACTTTTTCTTGTTTTTTTTTTCCAGTACATTTGGTTTTTCTAGTCGTGTACTATAGTCGTGAGTATTGAGGTAGCTGCTTGCCTTTTTTTCAAGGCTTCCATCTCTTGATATAAGGATTTTGTGGGTAAATTTACTTTCCGGAAACTGACGCCAAAAAAGTTGGGCGGCCACTGTTGAGCTAACTTTTGATAACTTTGTCAGAACTGTGTTGTCAAAATGAAACAAATTATTTAAATTATGATTACCTGGACCAAATAAAGTACACAAAGCAAACCTATCTATCTATCTATCTATCTATCTATCTATCTATCTATCTATCTATCTATCTATCTATCTATCTATCTATCTATCTATCTATCTATCTATCTATCTATGTATCTATCTATCTATACAGTATATATATATACATATATACAGTATATATATATATATATATATATATACATATATACAGTATATACAGTATATATATATATATATATATATATATATATATATATAAATATACACACACATAGACTTTTTTTCCCTAGTATTGTAAAATAAAAAGAAATTGTAGGGATGGCTATGTGGGGTACATTTGAGGTAGACAACTTTAAATTAAGACTCACAATCCAAGGAGAAAACGTCCTTGATTACATGAAAAGGAACAGAGAAAATCTTGCCTTGTTTTTAATCACACAGCCTGTTGTTTGGTTGCCTCTTAAAAAAAAAAAAAAAAACAGACAGTTATGTGAGCGTGATACTTGATTCTAATTATCCTATTAATCTGGAATTAACCTATTCCAAGTAATCTAGGGACAGCAGCCACAGTCACGCTGTGTTATGTGCTGGCTGGGTCGACCATGCAAACTAGTGTGTATTTCCCTAGATGTTGTTCTTGGCATGATTTGGACGGTTCTCCCCCATTACATGATATCAAATCTGCATGACTGGCAGAGGAGACGACACGAGCACGCCAGCGTGTGTGTGTGTGTGTGTGTGTGTGTGTGAGCGTAAGCATGTGTGTGTTTGGCGGCACGGCTACAGGTTTCACTGCCACTCTCCAGCTGGCGCGTTGATGTTGCGGTTGGCACATTTGCCGACACACACGCACACACACACACACACACACACACACACGTTACAAAAACTATTCTCAGAAGAATCAGTGTCAAGAAACAGCCAGAGCTGGGCACATGACGAGGCCAAGGTCACATTGTTGTCAGCGTGCTGTGAAGCCTGTTGTGTTCAGGATGGACACACATGGAATGATGCAGCGAGCTGGTTCCAGACTGCCAGAGGACTGGACTCAACTTTTTGTGCTGCCAGGACATTTCAGCCAGGAATAACACTGCAGAACATATTCACAATTAGCTAACTGTGTCAAGTAATGTCAACATAATCAGGGCTGAGTTTGAGGCGAGTACCTGAAGGTAATTAGACTCTAACAAATGCTAAAAGTAAGCTATATTAACAATACAGTACCAGTTCAACTTGCTGTTAATGTGAAGAACAGAAAGGTGATTTATCATTTTAAAGAGTATTCTTAACATTTGGCCTTTATTGAACAGTGTTAGTAAAGAAGCAGGCTATAAACAGGGAAATGCAACAAAGGTTCAAGTTCAAGACTCAAATGTGTTCACAACACTCAGATACTACTTTATTTTAATATATTCCACAGATAAACATATGACTAAGAAATTTGGATTAAAACCAGGCAAATGTATTTTCAATTTTATGAGGACTATAAGTTAAAATATAGACTTATTTAAGTATTTAAAAAAAAAAAAAAAGCTTTTGAATGAGATCTTCTTTAGGTATCCATTCATTTTTAAATCTTAAGACACTGTACAAAAAGAGCAGGCCGAGACCGTATACTCATTATGATGTTATATCAACCCAGGTGAATATGGAACTGTATTGTTTTTGTCTGACCTATAAAGACTTCTCTGAGCAGTGGTTCAGAGGATGATGGGGGAAAAAACTACTGTTGAGTACAAATATGCAGCTGAACTGAATCTGACATTTGACATTTCTGACGGCTGTTCTTTGACACCCTTTCACGATAACGTGTGTATTTGCATGTGTCAGCACACACACACACACACACACACACACACACCTTTACAGGGACACAGAGAAGCTCATCTGAGAGTATCAGCATCCCCTTGTTCACGTCACTCTTCATCTTCCTCTGCTTTAATCTCCTTTTCTCCTTTCCTCCCCGGAAATTCTTTCTTCTGTCCGTCACCATTAAAGGCTAACCAAATACTTCCAACTGTTTGTGCTGTGCGGGCACACGCGCTTGCCACACTCGAGTGGACATCAGACACACGCCCTGATAAACAGCGCTGCTTGAGGTACAGTACTGTATATATACGATACACAGCTGGAAATGAAAGGTGGGGCATTCATTTTTAGACTAGCTGAAGAACAGGAAACTAAAGGAGTGAAAGTGAGTGAAAGACGGCTACAAAAGAAAGGTTAGCTACCTTAAACAGACTACACTTGGAATATGACTTGTGGAAGAAACACACAGGAGAAACTCCAGGTGAAGTCAGAGCGGTTTGCATTCACGACTACAGCTCCGAGTTTTTCAGGAGTTTGTGAAGTGTGAAAGCCCTACTTGAAATGATTGCATTCACACAATATGAATCACATCAGGACAGCTCCAGTAGTTTTCAATTTTCTTACTCAGCTTAATACGGGAATCTTTAAAAAAAAAGAAAAGAAAAAAAAACAAACAATCAAAGAACATACATCTATATAACTTAACAGTTCGATAGTACAAACCATCACCTCCTCCAAACTGCTTCACCATAATGACTGAGTCACGGCTGTATCTTCACAGGAGATGGCAGTCATGGAAGATAAAAAAAACGAAGTATTTACTGTGCTGTGTGTGCAGCAGGTTTTCAAGGTTTCATGATAATATTCATTTATTCATATTCTTATTTTATACAGAGTAGCGGTGTGGACTCTGTTATCACCGAAACAGCTTCTCAAACACAAGCAGAGCTGAGAGTTTCTGCCCAATTGTTAAGAAATGACCGTTTTTAGTCGGCACTGTGTGAAGTCATTTCACATCGAGTTCAAGAGTACGGGGTTGACAATAAATATGTCTAATTTACTTGTTGAATTTTTGAAGTTGTCTATTCAGAATTTAAGTGTTTTCTTATTTAGGGATGTTTTGCTTGTATGTGATCCAGCCTCCTTTATTCAGTCGTGAATCTGACAGACACACGTCTATTTAAACCAACCTGAGTGTATTTTTATGCTTCAACTCCAGTTTTTCTCGTGCCTTAAATTGGGTGACCTACACTTCAAACTTTGCCTGAACACTCATGCACACAAAGATGGAGAACTAAAACTTTAAAGCAACCTCCTAAACTCAAACATTACAGTGGTACGACTCTGTAGCTCCCAGGCAAGACGCCAAATACACAGCTGTAAAAAATCGTCTTGAACGTGAACCATACAGGAACCTTAACTGTATGTTATTCTAGGCAGAAGAGATGGAGTGAAAAAAATCATGTTTTTGCACATATTTTGACTGAACTCCAGAAGCAGCCCTTATGTCAGGTAATAACCAAGAATAAAAAATCATGGCCTTTCTAATCTCCAGATCAACTTACATTTCACAGGATGATATCAGAGGATGGTGGGTTACTTATGAAACATTCTGCTCCGGCAGTTTCTGCTAACCTGTGCTTTCTATGTGGGTGGCTTCACTTAAGCAGCAGCTTTATATTCTGCTTTTCCAATCACAAACACTTACATTCAAATTTGTGAATAACCGGGTTGACTGCACAGTACAGTAATACATGTAAATCACATTTCTAGGCAAGTATATGAAGTACAAAAAATAAAAAAAAGAGTTGAAGGGTTCTACTTCATTGGGATATGTGATAAAAGTGCAACTGCAGGTGAGAAAAACAGACAGACATAGAAAGGAATACCAACACGCAGAGTGAGCTGAACATACCCTGAGGTAGAGAGAGAGAGAGAGAAACAGGCTCCACATCTCTCCCCCTGCTGGTGTTTGTCCTGCTCACAGCCTGACAGGCTGGTTTAGTCTTTCCCCACACCTGAGCTCTACTCTCTCCATTTATAAACCCAGGATGAAACATGCTGTGCAGTCCAGAGAAAACACTCCAGTGTTGCCGTTCTTCTGCTGCAGCATATACCTGCATTTGTTAATGATTCATGCTTTTAGCTGAAATCGGCACTCAGCAGCTGCTGTTGAAGACGTCTGTATTCCACCTGACAGCCCATTTGGACTCATTTAATGTCGTGCATCTGCCTCACGTTACTGTAAACTTTTGTGTTTGCAAGTGAGGAGTGAAGAAAAAATACTAAGAAAAATTCATGTCTCACACACACACACGCGCACACACACACACACACACACACACACACACACAAAGTGTGTAAGTGGGTTACTCCATGTTCTGAAGAAATGATGATATCCATCACAAGACATGAGTGCAGACGGCAGTGTGAGATTTCTTTCAGGTTTGACAAAACACTCACTTTATCAAATTTAATTTCAGAGGCAGGTTATGGTAGCATAAAAAAAAAAATACATTTTCACCTCCTATTCTTCATGTTCTTTTTTCTAACACTCACTGACTCAAGAAAAAAAATGTAGAGGGAAAGAAATCTAAAAGGATCAACCGAAGGGAAAACTGTCATGTTCTGGGGTTTATTGTGCTTTTCCACGTGTGTGTGTGTGTGTGTGTGTGTGTGTGTGTGTGTGTGTGTGTGTTGTTTTGTTTTCTGTCTGTCTGCTCCTCCTGTGTTTCCCTTCCCCCCCCCATAATCATCATTGGAGTCAGGTGTGTCCACAGGTGAAACTAGTCCAATCAGCGCTGCATTTAAGCCTGCTCTTTCCCTGCAGTCGGCGCCAGGTTATTGTGCATTCTCCAGCGGTTTGTGCTCCTTGTGTCAGCGCTCTATCTCTAGAAGATATATAGATGTTTGTGTTTGTTTCTCGTGATTTTGATCCTCTCGTGTTTTTCCTCTCGTCAGCTCCCAAATCCAGCCCCACCTGCAGCTCCGTCTACTCGTCGTTTGTTCGTCTGAATCTGGCTTCTCGTCACGCGTGTTGGAAAAGGGAATCGGGGATCACATTTGGAAGTCGCATTATTATTTTTATTGTTGCACATTTATTCACCGCCTGTCACTAGCTTGTTCTTATTAAACTTATTGTTGATTGTAACTTGTTCGTCTCTGAGTCGTGTGTCTGGGTCCAAACCTATTCTGATCTGTGACAGAAAACAGTGTAATAAAAATATAATGAATGTACAAGAAGAGAGTTCGGTCACTAGAGTGAATACAACATTCTTCTCAAATATTTGAAACAAATGTTTATATAAGGCATTTTTCAGCTGATGGATAAATTATATTTTTCAACCTCTTATTAATTGACCATTATTATAGGTGTAAACCTAAAGTGGGAATGCAGGGGGCGCTGGTTTAAATCAGTCAGCAGAGGCTACAGTCTCTGTAAAAGGAGCAACAAAATAACAAAAAAGCTAAGCTATCATGTTTCCTTTTAACGCTTTGTGAGTCACAATGCTAACAAATCGACCCCCTAAGCTTCCTGTACTAATAACAAATGACCTACATTTGATTGTTTGACTCTCGTATGTATTTGGCTCTAACGCTATATGTTCGTTGGTCTATCAGTTGTTTGATCCATCTCTTTGGTAAAGATTACATTTTGCAACAGCGGTTAGATGGCTTGGCATTAACATGTAAAACAATCATATTCTCCATAGGATGAAACCAGGACACAATTTGGCATGTTAGCAATAGCACTCTGAGCACGCTAGCACTTTGATGCTAACATTCGGCTCAATCCACTGCTGTGTGCACACATAGAAACTGAAAATATATAAAGACGACACAACACTTAGATTTAGGCGTATAGCTTAGCATTTACAGGAAAAAAGAGCAGCTAAGATAATGTCAAAGTTGAGTAAAAAATTAGAGACTTTAGATGATTGGAAAACTAGCATATATTTTATCTGGAGTTGAAGTTTATTGACTACTTGGATGCAACCCTACAGAGTTCAGACAGTCTCTCGAAGCCACACTGACACAATTACACACACACACACACACACACACACACACACACACACACACACACACACACACACACAAACAAACACACACACACACACCTCGGCCCTTGGCTGCAGCTCAAATGGGACCTGATTTAACTGATGTAACTGCAGTTTTGCTTTTCTGTTAGGTTGAAACCCCTGGCAACTAAACTCTATCCGTCTCCAAAGACATAGTGACGGATCGGATTTCTACAGAGTGCTCTGAAAGACCTGAAAGAAGAAAGGGAAGAGGAGAACACATGGGGGGGGAGGAGAAGGAGGAGGTGAAAGGAAGAGAAGTAGAGGCTGCGGAAAGTTGAAGAGAATAATGGACTTGGGGAAAGATATCGAGTGGGGCGGAGAAAGAAAAGTTGGGCTTGCTGAAAACGAGAGAGAGAGAGAGAGAGAGAGAGACGAATACACAGGATAGAGGGAGAACGAGGGAGACGGAGATAGAGCGAGAATGTAAAGAGGAGGAGGAGGACAGAAGGCTTCTTTTGTTTCCTCTCCATCAGCGGCTGTCCTCTCCTCCTCTGTTCAATGTGCTCTTTCATCTCCAGCCATGCAGAGATAAAGAGAGGGAGAAACAGAGGACAGGAGAGCAGGACAATGCAAGTGATCATCAGCATCTCTCACAGTAATTTGATCTCTCTGCCTCCTCTCTGCTGTCTTCATTACCTCTCGCTCTCCCTGCTGAGGGTACCCGGCTGAGTCGTGCTGCAGCTGCCATGATACCGTTATGTTACTCATCCACTGAACCCGTCTAGACAAACATCGTGCCATATACTGGAAGGATATTTTGGTAAGACAATGCGCATGTGGAAGCATGGAAATCCATCTCTTCTTCTTGTTCTTCTTCAGCGTAATAGGCAGCAGTACGCTTTTTAACCACGTGGGTTCAGCACATCGAGATTCAACGAAGCAGCAGCGTCCTCCATTAAAGTAAAGTTCAAATAAAGTTGAAATCATTTTCAATTAAAAAAATAAACATGTTTACAGCCTAGTTAAAAAAATAAATGAATAAAAAAAAGAAGTTAGTTTGAGAATACATTTTCAATATGGCCACTGCCATCGATGAACTTTAAAAGCTTTGCTTCAGAAGCCAATGGGTGACATCACTGTGACTATACGTCCATGTTCCATACAGTCTATCTATTACACATTACTGATCAATGTGATCACATTAAAAGTTACTGTCACAAACATGTAAGCAAACACATTTTATGTACACGTTATGTCCACATACTCTGGATATAAATTAACGTCAGCATTCATTGGGAGTCATGTTTGTTGCCACCTAAATACAAGTTTGATTTCACTTCGTCTAAAGCTCTTTATTGGGCTCCATGTTAGTGGCTACAAGTGTCAGTCAACTCTTCTGTGACAGTTTGGAAGTGAAAAGAAGGTTTATCATTTGTTTTATTCTGGATAAATGTGCATGCAGAGCTTACGAATGAGATTAGCCAACAACGCGGGTTAAAACAGTCCGGTGATTTTTTTGTTGTCGGCGCAGCTTCATGAACAGAAGCGTCACCTTTCAGTGTGCAGTCATTAGATGCATTGTTGGAGTAAGACTAAGGATTCGAACCACTTCAGGACAAAACTGACTTCTCTTTATGCGGACATTGACAGGATTTAAAGTATGAAAAGAGTTCATAAAACTGTGGAGTCGTTATTTGCTCATGTGTACCGCATCCAGACTGACAGGCTGAATATATATCTGCATTAGATACCCTGCATCCTGGTCTCACCTGCCATTCAGTGATGTATTAAAAAATAAGCGAACCTGTATCGAGCATCAAATCACTGAATATATTTGGAGACTGCATCTGAAATACTTATCATCATCGTGCTGCAGCTCTGAAGCTTTCACAGGAGGACACAGAGGAAAGTTGGGTATGTATGTATGTACTTTGATCTGAGTACGTACAGACAGTATTTCCAATGACTGTAAAGCAGACTTCATGAGAATGTATGCA
Organism: Symphodus melops; assembly: GCF_947650265.1. Taxonomy (NCBI): domain Eukaryota; kingdom Metazoa; phylum Chordata; class Actinopteri; order Labriformes; family Labridae; genus Symphodus; species Symphodus melops. The sequence goes on along the minus strand of NC_136697.1, from coordinate 20,400,129 downwards.
AGCAATTGTAACGCAAATGTGATGGAGAAGAATTTACAGAAGCTCTTCATTAAAATAGAACCCTGGTCACTTATTGCACATTGCATGCATGCACAAGTTCACTTTTCTTATAATCTGGTTCTATACTCCATTTTATTTAACTTAATACTTTTGCACATTTAGGTTTATTAATGTAAATATTATTTATCTTTTTACATCTTTTTTACCTCTTTTTACCTTGTTTTATTTTATTTACCTTTTTCTTATCTACATTGCACCGTGGGGAGGGGGGAAACGTAATTTCGATTTCACTGTATGTCTGACATATTTTGGAATTGACAAATAAAGAACCTTGAACCTTGAACCTTGAACCTTGATTAATCAAAGGAAATGACAGCAGCTTGAAACACATGCACCAGTAGTTAGGGTCATAGTTGTTCTGCATACTGTATTTCGCTTGTTCTGCCGACTCAGAGGTCTGAGGTCAGCTGGGGATTAAACGAAAAAGACTTCCCATTGTTCAATAAAAGATGTCAGCTATAGCTGCATGAAAGCAAAAAAACAGAGGAAGAAGCAGCATTTCAATGTGATGTATCGCCAGACATTCGCTGACGCAGGTGTTATGGGGCCGATATTCAAATGCCATCCTGCCACACACTCCTCTGCTGGAATACATCAAGCTGCAAATTTATCCACACAGTCTCCGGCTGTCTTCAGGAGTATGTCTCGTCGGTTGTAAAAGCTTTTCGACACGTGTCTGTATAACTTAAATTGGGTCACTTACGGCTTCAAAGCCGAGAGAAAAGTAGAACGAGGCGTTTTGCAGGACACACGGATAAAAGTTTCTGCAGCTCATCGAAAAAGTAAAAACACAACTGAGAGGATTTGCATAAACAATCAGCAGGGAAACATCTGCATACAGTGTGGAAATGTAACCAGCGATGTGACGGGAAAAAAAACAAAACACACACACACAGACACACAACACAAACCCAAGTGTGAGGTTTGAGGAGAACAGATGCCAGACATGCGCAGGGGTTGGTAGAGGGGGCATCCGTCTCTGTCTGCTGAACCGTGCAAACACAGAATACAGACTGTTTGTGACAGCACAAGGCACCACATTAGCATAGCCCGAGCTCTGCGCCGCTTGATAAGCTGCGCGGCAGACACAGGCTGAATCACAGATGACGGATGGGTAGAAATATGGACGGTTGGATGGATGGACAGCAGGGTGAAAAAAATGACATCGTCAAGCATCGGAATTAGGCGGAGGGAAATCGATGGTGTGAAATGCGTGGACATAAAATGAGAGAAGCTGGAAAGATAATGAACGCAAAAGTAAAAAGAGACTCTAAAGAACAAGGTTAGAGATTTTCTTTCCTTCTACTTTTCTGGTAAACATCCTCTGTGACCCATGGGTGCAGGGAGAGAGTTGTTCCTGAGCTGATGCTAAGCAGGTCCAAGAATCGCTTCATAATTTCCTACAAATAATAGAGCTCGAGAAGGCCTTGCTCTCCTTTCAGGGTAGATTTAGTTTCACTTAAATACACACACACACACGTTCTTTTCGAGCGCTGTATTGAACAAAGAGCTGGGTTTTTATTATCGAGATCGTTTAAAAGACGCAGATCAGACAAACTGTCACAACCACATCAGAGGCCTATGAGGCTTTGCATTGACACATACAAAAAGGGAAATGTGTATTTATAATTTCTTACGTGACTGTTGCTCTCTCTCAAAGTGGCTCAGTACAACAGGTGAAACTGCTGCGACAGCTTGGAGCTGTGAAATGCATGCTGGGAAACGTGTAGAAAGAAAATGAAGTATAAAGATATGAATGGTGTTGCTGTAAATGTAGGCTAAGTGCAAGAAAAATAATGTTATTCTTCCTCATATAACGCTTTTTATGACACAATTAAGCAGAGTGACTTGACCCGATGCTGCTCGAACTATTTGTTCTACAACAGAACAAAAAAAAGAAATAGCATTGTAAAAATGGCAAAGAAGAAGAGTAGGGTTTACTGGCTCAACTTCCCCAAGAGGTCAAAGAGGTCAAAAAAACAGCAACACTGAAGATCAACCTCGTGGTCTTCATCGGGGTCACAAGCCCAAACTTGTCCTTCTGATACTGTCAGGTGAATAAAGATGATCTTCACACTACAGGTGTCACGGGAGCTTTTTGACCACCTTTAAAATGTACCACGTTAACGCTTCTCTTATTTTAAGGACTGGTTTTAAGTACAGCAGAAGTAGAAAATGCAGTGGTTCCCAATATTTTACCCTTCAAAAAGAGCAATACCTTCCAGTGAGCAACAAGCTGGCAAAACCTAAATATACGTGTCACTCTGTCAGGATGTGTTAGAGGCCTGGTGATGGAGATATCAATCATTTAGAAGGCAGACAAAACACGATGTACATATGTTGTGTGTCTTCCTGTCTAAACTGGAGATAAGAGAACAGAATAGTTTAGTGATGCAGAGAGCTCATGCTACACGCTCTTCAAAGGCACATGTGGGTGAAAATGTGCCGGCTGTCTTATCACCGTGTATTGTAGAAACGGTCACAGTAGACTCACTTTCACCAGCAACAAAAGTCCTGCAAATCAATGATGTACCTCCACAAGGCATTGTGGCTTCCTGACGCTCTGATTTAAGAACTATTTGGTAAAAAGACAAATAAATTCCCAGAGCTGCTCCTTCTTCTTCTTCTTTCCTGCCAAAGATGCTGGGAGACGTGACAGCTCTACATCACAGTGAAAATCTGGCTCGGGGATTTCATGTCCGCGCTGCAAGAAGGAACAGTCTTTGGTGTCCCCCCCCCCCCAAAAAAAAAAGCTCAAGTGTTTAATTGCTGAGCTGCTTTAATGTTTCTCCCTTCATGCAGATCAGTGATGGGAGAGCAGCTCTCTGGAGGTCAAGATTTATCACAATATCCAAAACCAATCTACGGAGGAAGAGAGACATTTTTCGAGCTATCTGTTGGGCTGTGAGTTTACAGAAATGGAAATGCGGCCTTGTGATATTGTATAAAAAAAATAAAATAAAAAAAAAAGCAGAGCCTGAGTCTCATGTATTCAAAGTAACCGCGTTTGATCAAATCTTTCCGCAGCCTCAAAAATAGATTCAACTGAACTCTTTGGTAGCTTTCTTCTTTTTTTGTTTTTATAAGTAAACAAACCGGAGCGCCTCACAGCGGAGACTGATCGCTTTCAGAACCAGCATGGTTTAGATTATCACTTCCCAAATGGCTACGATTGCTACACTTTAGTTCAAAGTGCAAAGTTTGGACGAATAGATGCTGCATGCAATAATAACAGAATCCACAAGGGGTGGACAACAATAGGTAAACAGTAAATGGACTTGAGCTTGTATAGCGCTTCTCAAAGCGATTTTACACCGCAGCTCACACCGACACATTCACAACCACTCACACACTGATGGCAGAGGATGCTAACTAATCCCATTCATAGCAGCTAACTTAGCAGCAGGAGTCATTCTTACCAAAGGACACATCGGACATGTTGCTGCTGAAGCTGGGGATTGAACCCTCGACCGTCCAGTTGAGAGACAAGCGTCTCCTGAAACTGTTGATTTTTTTTAAATCTAACTGTTCGTGTGTGCTTATTGGAATCACCGATAACAAATATCAACATTTTAATCAAGAAGAAGATGGCGCTCGAAACAGAAAACGACACCAAATAGCATTATATGACAATATCAGATGAAGAGTTGTATTGTGAGTAACCCTGTAATTTACACCCCTAGAAATCCCTGAATAACCTGCCATAATAAAAAAAGGGGTCCGGGTGTTGTGCAGTTGCGTATTGTGTATATTCAGGCGTATTCTAATGAAGCAGTCTGCTGAAAAAAAAAAAATCCAAACACAATGTTTCCAACTCGGAGATTTAAGCCCTCCGGTCTTCTACTGGAACACATCGACTATTTCTGTCAAAACCTTAAGGTACATTTAAAATATCAAGAAGTGAAGAGATATTGTGTGCATTCCCAGTATATTTCTGTGCTTGTATTTCCTCTCTGTAAGTGGTAAACAGCTCGCTCGCTTTTTGAAAGGGAAACGGTGACAGAGCCTGAAAACAGCAAAACGACAACAAATAAAATACAAGCACAGAGGGGCTCCGATAACTGTCACACAGGACACAAAAGAGCAGAATAAAGCAATAAATGAAGTAAAGTGAAGACACAAAGGTGAGACAGAAACACTGAAGTCACAGCACAATGCTGTTTCTTTCTTCCTTTATGTTCTTTGTACGCTCCTTAATTAAAGCTTTTCTTTCCCATTTTTGCCGTCCCTCGCTCCTGTTTTGGTTTTTACCGTCTCTTCTCTGCCTCCAACATTTACTCACAGCCCTTCCTGTTTATCCTCCTTACTTTTTCCTTTTCTATATTTCCAGTCGTCCTTGTTTATTTCCTGTCCTTCCGTCCCTGTGCCCTCGCACATTCATGCCTCACAGGCCCGGCGTTTCAAGGCTGCTCATCGCTAGAGGCGAAAACCCTTATTAATAATTTGTGAAGTATCTTCATGAAAAAGTTGGAAAAGTTGAAAACAAAAATTCCAGTTTTGTTGATAAGAATACATGAACGCATCAGAAAACAAAACACGGTCACTGTCGTCTTACAGTTCTAAAACCACAGAGTAAACACGCTTATATGGGTGATGAATCCTAAAACAAAAACATTCCAGGACACAACAACACCTTAACATTATATTTGCCCGAAGCCACTGACGAAGAGCTTTTAGGAAAGCCCTGTATAAATCCAGGTCTATGTCCCATAGTCTGTTTTCTGTTTCTTATGCTCTGAATAATGTTTAGAATACATTTCTCCCTGCTTAAAACACTCGGCTGATACCTTGAATATCAGAGGTTATAGTATGAATAGGTGTGTATTGGATCTTCAAGGTGCACATTTGAAAACACCATGCAACACAAGAGTGATGTCCCCAGCCTTCTTTGAAGTATTTGACTTATGAGGGCGGTTTCACACTCGTATTCCGGGCCCAAAGTCCCGTCCATTTGATCAGTGTGAACACAAACGTACCGTGCTGTCATTTTTTTAATTTGTGAAACAGATCGTCGCAATTACAACTTTCAAACAAAAGCTTATTGTTGAAGCACTCAACTCAAAGCTACAAATAAAGCTGGAAGCTTGCTTTCCTTCCAGCCTTCTGATAAGCTCTTAACCCCTCTGCACCTATTGTCGCGAATTTGCATCAAACTGCTTCCTCTCCGAATGCAGCCAAAACAGCGTCCGTATTCCTCCACTGTCGGTTGATGCACTTTAAATACACACTTAGGAAACTTTTGCAAGCATTACTTTGTCATAGGATCAGTCAGAGACAGAACAACATCCGTTTGATGTTCTATTTTTATCTATTATCTATTTATGTGCTGTTTTCAAATGAAGGTTCTCAACTTCATTTAGCATCTACTTGAAAGCAGAAACACATTTAAAAAAAACCGTTTTCATACTTGGAAACAAATTCAGACATAAAGGGGTTAACCAATGTCATGATTCTGACGGTACATATGGAATAAAAAAGACATTTGGTAGATAAATGTTGTTTTAATTGAGAAAACTTTTGATCCCCCGTGGTGTGAGAGGAGTCCATTCATTTATGTTGATCTAAAAACTGATTCTGTGTATTGACACTGCAGGAACCTATTTTGTCAATTCAATCAACTATTGGTTGATTGTGCAGCCCGACATTAAAACATTTCATCAAGAATGTGGGATGGTTAATACGGATTTTTACAAAGGATTAGAGGAGAACAGCATGCATCACCAAACACAACAGAGAAAAACACAACAGAGCAGAAAACATGCAGCCTCTGACAGCAGAACCGTGGCACAGGAACAACACTTGTGAACACACAGATGGTGAAGTCCCAGTCCAAATGCTGCCAGGCTGATCCACTATCTCCGTCCAACTGGGGCCGAGGAAAAACAGGATCAGTTCCAAACCAGACGCCTTTGGCCCGAGTGTTGACGAGTCCCAAACCCAAAAGTCTGAGCCTGCAGTTACCGCTTCGGTTAAATATCATAAATTCAATTCAATTATGACTTAATAGCCCATAATGTTGTGCTCTGCTCCTGGTGAGATCTTATTAGTGTAGATAAATGACTGCTTCATCAGCCCATGTGCAGAGAGCTTTTTACTTTACGAAGTATAAACAAGTAAACAACAACAACCACACAAAAACAAAATATTTAAAATATGCTAACTGCGTTTAAAAACAGCTGGACTTTGTAGTTTTTGGTCAATCATAATCAAACAGGCATCAATCGTGCATGTTTGTTTTTCAGACTTTCATTAATTGAGGTATAGTGGTGATTGGACTAAAGTGATGAGGAGCATTTTAATCTTATGAAGCGTTTGTTCGCCGAGAAGAAAAGCACTTAATAAACTGACTGATAAACAAACAAACATTTTGGGATGTGATCGTATAAAGTCATGTTATTAGGTGTATGTCTTTTTGTTGCACAAGCTTAGCTAGCAATGAGCACATTGTCTTCTTCCTCAGTCTGCTGTCTTTACTCCGCCCTGCACCAACTGCCTCCTTTGTCTAAGAGATGATATCTCGTTTTCCCACACATTCTGTCAGAATCAGTCACACACTAATCAATGACATTTGGATCAATTTCTGGTTCAGTGTCTTGCTCGATGACACTTCACGATGTGGACAGGATGAGCCTGAGATCTAACAGCCAACAGCCGCCTCAGTCAGTCTACTTTGACCTGATAATAAAGAGCAGAGCAGAGCTAACTAAAACAGCACACCACCTGTGTTTGATGGAGGAGCATGTCTCTCCATCGTGTGTGTTTCACAGAGCTTTAATGGCACCATACTTCCCTTACAGATAAGCTGCAGAACTTTCGGGCTTGCCAAAAAGAGAAAGTCAGAAGTTGCAGCTTTTGAACCGTGATTGAAACATTTTTTTTTTCTCACCTCCTCGTCTTCTAGTGCCGTTCCTGATTGCTGCAGAAACTGATTGTTCAGGGACGTTTCAGGGGAGTTTTTCCCCCCTGTGGCATGGACCCAATACATGTGAAAGTGTATGCATGTTCGCGTTTGTGCAGCGCAATGCAGTTGCCCGTGAGTGTATGTGCCAGAGCGAGACAGAGAGAGATAAAGGTATTCCACAGTTCAAAGCAGTGACCTAAATACAGGTACCATGGTAATGTACTATACTGGATCTGCTCTCAATAGTCTGAAAAACAGGCACTCCAATAGAGCACATTTGGAGATTTTTTTTTTCTCCTTTGGACCGAGAGCTCTTCAGTTTTTAGAGTATTATGTCGAACCAGCATGTTGTCAGAAACACTTGTATAGTACGCAGTGGTTTTCATTTGCATCCTTTTTATTTGAAGATCAGAGAAGAAAGCTTACGTAAACGCTGCGCTGAGGTGTGATGATGGATGTGTGCCTTGAAGAAAACCCGGATTGCATGTAAAAAAGCTACGGCTTAAAATAAAACAAAAACAAGATTTACAAGAGTTTGTCAGGTCTGATTCTAACTCGCATAATGTGTGAAAATAAACCTGCCAACTCCGCTGTCAAAAGCGGGAGATATAAAACCCAATGAGAGACGTAGGATGAGGTGACAAATCTGCACTTAAGCTTCTGCTGCTGCCCACACTGTGAAACAATACCGACCTGACCATATGTGAAAAACCACTGACGAAGAAAAAAGCCATAACAACAGTGGGGGGAAATATGGTGGCTTATACATGGTTGCCAAGCCTATGAAATATAAATGTGGAATATGTGAAACAGACAGACTTGACCTTTTTCTTTCTGATTCAACATTAAGTGCCTCAGATCTGTGTTCTACCAGTGAGAATAAAGACTGAGACGAGGGGAAACAGCAGCTTGACTGGTTGTCAGTAAATACACAAAAAGGAACAAAATGTTGCGTTCAGGTGCAAAGCCCTACAGCGACTGTTTGGAAAACAAAACAAAAGTATTGTACAGTACACTGAAGTGTGTACCTATGATGATAATATGTAATCAGAACAATATCATTGTTTTTGTACCACTGTAAACTGTAAACATGTTTATTTTTGCTGTAAAAACTTTTTTTTTTTTTTTTTTTTGTCAGTGGTGAGCATGTGACTTCTGCTTCTCCTGGAGCCGGCCTCAAGTGGACCCTCGACGGACTGCAAGGTTTTGCTCTCCCGCACTGGTTGCATTTGAAAACCAGTGCATCTGGTTGCAAAACACCGGAGGATGCTGCTTAATCATAACGATCAAAGTAAGAGCAAAAAAAAGCATCAGCCAAAAACGGACTCAAAAGACGATGAACGGAAGTAATTCAGAAGTATAAAGTCATGTGTTCCAGAAAGGGAAGAGAGGTAGAGAGGATATTTGCCTCTTTACGTATTTATTTATTTCAAACAGCAATTATAGTCTGAGCTAATCGTGCTGAGCCCAGGCCGAGATGGACCTGTAAAATACAAAAAAAGACTAAGAAACAAATGCGCACGCAACGGTAAGAACTAAATCCAAGGAGAAGACAGACTAACCAATATAAGACACAACAGGAGAGAGAGACTGAAAAGCTTCGAAACAGGCAGCACTCGACCACACAAGATTACTGAGCCCTCTTTAAAGATGGTTTCAGTTAGGCTTTATTTAGTCTGAGCTCTGCAGCTGTGTGTTTTTCAGATGACCATCATTTATATTTATTTATCCTCTGGTCAAAAGTAGAAAATACAGCACATTTGTGAATAAACACTCAAAGTCCCCTGGAAAAGTGTGACTGTTCAAAAGTAATGTTCCTATGTTGATAGAAACACATCACATTTATCTGGTATACTTTTTGTTTTCATTTTCTATTTGTAATACAGAAAGTCCATGTGATTGTGTCCCAAAACAAAACCGCAACATCTCCCTCAATTTTTCCAAATTCCCCTTAAACAAAGTCATGTCAGACTTCTCTGTTTCCTATTTGGGTCACAACTGCCACATTTCAAACTGTAGGAGCATCCTCCAGGCTTTCGAAAAGGAGCAACCATCAAACTCGAGAAGAATAAGATCAGCCGGGTAAGACTTGTAAGATAAATCTGAAAATTGTATCATGCCGTTGCAGGTGGGTGTTGTGTACTATTTTGAAATGCTCTACGAGTGCCTGCAGGCATTGTCAAGCAAACGACACGCGGGGCAGATTTGATCATGTCTGGCACAGTCATAATAGTTTTCATGTTTGTTGGGGCAGTTGAGATGTATAAAATGACTGAGTCGCCATGGAAACCAATTTTCGAAAAAAAAACGAACAGAAAAAAAACAGATTTATAAGAAACCTTTAATAGCTTCATAAGCTCATACTGAATGTGAACGTATAAGTCTGGGAAGGAGAAGTACTACCCTGTCACAAACATTCATTTCCTCATGTTGATTTGTTTCAGCTTTCGCCAAACGTCCACGCACCTCTCAACACTAAATGTTTGCCAGTTATTTGGAGAGCTTGTAAAAAAAATAAACTACATATTTATTCAGAAGGACTTCCTCATTCAATCAGGTCACTGCTGTAGTTTTACATTTGAATGAAACTATTAAAGTGTGATAGCATGTGACAAAGGTCTCTGTTGAGTTAAAACAATGACAATGGGGCCGTTGCTTATTCAATCCAACCTTCCCCATATCTGCAGTGTGCTACATCAGGCATCAGCAGCATAATGATGATGGGCCTCCTCTTCTCACTCTACTAGTATTGGTATCCATCCCTATCCCTTTGTGATGCATTAAAAGACCAAACAGATGACCTTCCAGGGCAACTTTCTATGACTGCACGATAAGTTCAGTAAATCCAATTAAGCTCCATCACACTGTATATACAAAAGCAGAAGTGAACAGTGCACTTTACCTCCTTAAAAATGGAAAAGGAAAAAATACAGATAATGTGCGATAATAAGATAGATAAAGTGTAAACAAAGAAGAAGTGCAAAAAGAAAAAAAACCCATCACGTTTGCCCCTTTAAATAAAATGATCTCCTGACTGTTGAACTGCAGATGAAATTAACAAGCTCTGGCAACAGAGCACTGAGAGGCAAAATCTTCAAGAGTGTGTGTGTGTGTGTGTGTGTGTGTGTGTGTGTGTGTTGGTGGGAGGTGTCTTCTTAAATCTCCTTCCTTCTTTGAATTAGATTAAAGTACTAAGAAGAGGAGTGTGTCGCCACCAAACACTGCTTTGAGCGCTCAAATAAATATGCAACGCAGCACAAACACTCCAGAATATCCTGCTAAAACAAACAGAAGGAGCGGGAAACAGCACACAAGACATTGTCTGAAAATGACAGTTTTCACTTTTTCTGTCAATTTCCTCCATGCCAATCATCTCCTCTGTTTATTTCACACAGCTTGGTACGATAACTGTTTGCTTTGTGTGAAAACTTCCGTCTCAGAACATGTTTTTCTTTTTTTTTTAAAGTTTGGATTACAAACAGAGGTTGAAATGCTTCTCGAGAATTCGATTTTCAAAAGAAGAGTGTAAAAGACAAATAAAAGTATAAAGTCTGTGAAATCTTTGGTGGATTCATTTAAAATCACAGCGTTGTTCTCCTCAGTGTGCGCGCACACACACAGACACACACACACACACACACACACACACACACACTCACAAGTCAGCTGAATTTTAACAGGTTCATTGGAAGAGACAGGGAGCCTGGAGGAAGCCAACAAATCTTCTAAATGTGCTTGGTTTAACAGATGCCCAGTGAATGTAACGTTTACTCATAAATAAAGTCTTAACTGATGAGCTGAGCTGGCTGTGGAGGAACTCTGGAGAGTCTGATCGAGGCCTGACCTGAGACAATCAGTGACTTCTGATTTATCCATCCATCCAAAAGTTTGACATGCAATCTCTGTGTAAAGTCCCGCTTTAGCACCACGGACGACTAACATTAAGATGAAACTCAAATAAAAACCATGGTCATGACTTTCAAACGCAGAGCTGAAATAGTGAGTCAGTTATTCAACTGTAAATATATAGCTTTATTTTTTTTGCAGAAAGGCTAAGGACAAATATTATTGTGTAAAAAAAACATGGTTAGGTGTATTTTAAATAGTATGTGACATTTAATGTGAATTCTTTACGTTTCAGGATGTTGGATGAATGAACTGCTCAGTTTGTAGAATGAAGCATCATTTTCAACAGGAAACTGTTTATTCAGAGAAAACAGATTAATTGAAATGAAAAGTTTTTTTTTGTTTTTTTAAAGGGACTAAACATGGATCCTCTTTTTTCAGTATTATGTTCCTCAACGTACAAATGTGTGTCCTCAACAGTTAACAAATATATATCTTGTATATTTTCTTATCTTGAAAAAAAAAAAAAGGTCAGCTCTCACTCAAGTTTCTGCTGTCATCCGAGGCTTTAGAAAGCTATTTCTGTTTTGCACGCTTTAAGCTTCATCAGTTCTAATCAACTCAAATGCCAGACTGACCGGACCTGCTGCCTCGTGCACCAACCAGCCTGCTCTGTTCCGGATGCTGCAAATTTTAAAACGAAAAACAACAACCCCCGGCTGTCAAGCATGTTAGAGGCTAATTTGAGATTAAACAATGTTGCACATGTCTGACACAACTGTCAGGCAACAGCGGCCGATCATCCACTGGGAACATGAAGGCTTAAAAAAAAAAAAAAAAAAACACGAAAAGAGAGGGAAAAAAAAAAAAAGGATGAACCACAGCGGGAGGGAAACTGCATTTTGCCAGCAGGGGGACAGAAGGCATAAGAGGTTTAGGAGACAGTTGGAATGCAATCTTTCAAGCTAGCTACTTTCTGACAGCTGACAGGGGATTGTAAAATGGTGACACAACTGTGTTTGTATGCACGGCAATGGTATCTAAATGGAAAGAGATTAAACGCCTGGCGTTGACAGATTTCCGATCACAGATTTGAGCGCTACCGAAGGCCACATGAAACTTACTTTCCTCCTGATTTTAATCTGTGACATCCCTGGTTGCTTATGTGGCCTCTAATTCACTCTGACACATCCATACTAAGTAACATCAGATGATGTCATCATGATGACATGCAGCCAGTGCAGATTTTCTTTTCAAACCTGGAGCAAGAAGGTCGGAGGCAGTTTTAATTTCCCCTGTTAGGAAGTCAGGTGTGATAAGAAGAGATGAGAGCACATGTTGTTGGTGTTGCGGCGCTGCTTTATTGATTCATTCATGATGATCCGGAGCCTTATCAAGTGACAACGACAGAAGCAGATAAAGCTTACAGTATATGATCATTTGTGTCTCTGTAATCTGTTTCATTATTTCTATTTATCGCCCCATTTATGGGAAAACATGGTTGTGTCTTTTTTCTTTTTCCGTCCTCTCAGTAGACTTTTGTGTCATTTCAGTAATTCAAAGCAGCCTTGATCATTTTCTCCAGATACACCTTTTAAGATTTGGTTGATATTATCTTAAGGTCCTCACAGGCGTCTATAATTCAGGAGAAAATCCGTCATCTGTAGCAGCGATAAACACCTAAACACTTCGACCAATATCTGCACTCGGCTCCATTTTTATGAACCAATCACATCTCCCTGTCTCCACGCTAGTTCTCATCCCCACACTCCAAGCATGAGCTGAAGTCCGCTTCTCGACCAATGATGTACATGTAAGTAAGGGGCCGTGGCTTTTTGAGGGAGCACAGAGGGGAAGGGGGTCCGGTGCAGAAGGAGCATGAGGGAATGCTACTTTCAAAATCATGCTAGCTGGATTCGAGCAGCTCGAAAGCTCATAGCGTGTCTTTACATTTTGATCATTTTACTGCCGAGACAGCAGATAGTGGAAATCTGTGGGGACATATTTCAAGCACAAGAACATTAGCTAACCAATTACCTATAACCACAACAAATAGCAATGGATTCATATCTTCTGAATGGCATCATGTAATGTTTCATTCTGTAACTTTAGCTAGCAAGTCGCTACAAACAAAAAGATAAAATGCGTAGTTCTCCACAAGTTTCTGCAACCCTAGATTACTCTTTTGACAATAAAGCTTTCGAGCAGTGTGAGGCTAAATGGTTGCCAGGTGAATAATAAATATATATAATGTAGAGAAATATATATATAATATAATAGCATATTTTCTAAAAAAAAGTACTTAGACAACATTTTAACAAAGGTTACCAACAGTGTTTGAATTCATCTTAGTGGACGTAAATTGCTTTCATAGTTTAGTTGACGATGTAGTCCAGTCTGGAACAAAGTCAACTCAGAGGGCCATGCTGCTAGCTGCTAGTCGTGCCATGTGCTGTATAAATATGGTTCATTTGATCATTTTAGGGAACATTCAAAAGCCAGAACGTGCAGCTGAGGAGATGATTCAGTGGAAGAAACAGAAGTTTACAGACTCGGGCGACATGAAGAAACATCAGTAATGAGGGAGATAAAGGCGGCAAGCAGTGATGATAAACAGCAGGAGTGCAACTCGCCAGCAGCTAAAAGAAACCACATCAGTGAGTTTAACTGCAGACTTTTTATGCATGTGTCATATTTTGTCACCCATGTGTGACAACAGGAGGGCATGAATCTTTCTTTGTGGAATAATATGACTGTGAGAGGGTTGGAATTGTTAGTTTCTGGAAGCAGACAATGACTAAATCTGGTACTTCAGTAAATATTTAAGCTTATTAAAACGCGCGGCTCCTCTACCTTTTTACATGGGTTAGGAAAAGACAAGACTTGTAGATGCTGTAATTTAAAAAGTGCCAGAGGTAAGTGCCCAAATGGGAACTAATTAAATTAAACAGGTGGGAAAAAAAGCAAAACATGTCAGGTTTTATAAACAAGAGAACTTTTCAATAAAAACCTTGTGAAACTGCATCCTACTGTGACACAAGAGATTGTTTGGTGGATTGATTTCCCAGAGACTGTACGTGTGTGTGTGTGTGTGTGCGTGTAAAAGTGTGTCTGGGGAGAAAAAGAAGCCTGTATCTCACTAACGGCCTACAGGACTTCTCACCGGTAATTGAAGCCAAATTGAGGAGATGTAATTGGAACTGAGCATCTGTCTAAAGCCTTCTCTCCCTCTCTCTCTCTCTCTCACACACACACACACACACACACACACACACACACACACACACACACACACACACACACACACACACACACACACACACACACACACACACACACACACACACACACACACACACACACACACACACACACACACACACACACACACACACACACACACACACACACACACACACACGTGAAGTGGGACAGGCGAGGTGAGGGGTTAACAGTCTCAGGTGTGTCTCTGCTGAGGGTTTCTACTTTCGTCTGGAAATTGTACAGCTCCAAAACATCTCCTCTCTAAATGAAGGTGAACTGAAAACAACGTGCAGGTTTGTGTGTGTGTGTGTGTGTGTGTTTGTGCACTCGTTTATGCATGTGTGTGTATACGTAAATATTACATGTCAAAAATGTGCATGTTAGTTTGTTATTTGTGTGCGAGTGTTTTTGTGCATTCGTACAACAACATATAGTAGATCAGGCTGCTGCAGGTTGATGTGTGTGTACGTGTGTGTTAGTGTGTGTACGTGTGTGTTTGCGTGACTGACAGCACGGTCAATGAGCCTCTCTCTCTAGAGAAGCAGTGACTGTACTCTTATATAAAGAGCCGCTGTGAGGAGGCAGTGCAGTGAAGGCACTTGTGAAGTCCTCTCTCACTGATGATGAAATAAACATCAGGGAACAATAATACCCAGTTTTAATGTCAAAATCTTAAAGATTGCAATTATAATGTAATATTTCTGTTCAGTGACTTTCTAGCAAGGATAAGTGCATTTCGTGTGAGGGTAAAAAGAGCTGAGCGTTGCTATTAGAATCCACACCACATACACCAGTGGACTGGTTAGGCCACCAGAGACGGTAAGTGGGGTGAGCATGACAACCGGTCTCTTCAGCTCACTTCTGTGTGTGCAGCCACAGGCGTCCCGACACCCGAGTGACTCTGGGCGCACATCACATTGGCGTAATTGACCTGAGCAGGAAGCCAAACATCTCTATTCCAACTGGTGAGGTGTAAAACTCAGCACATGTAAGTGAAGAAACAACATGAAAGAAAAAACGGTTTGGTATTTGTTCACTGATATATTCCATTTTTAACTAGATTTATTAACCAGACAAATAGCATGTCATTTGAGTTTTATTATATTACACTGACAGTTCTCTCACAATGCTGCTGTATGGATAAAAACCAGTGTTATCATTTTCCAGAGTGTCAAGCAGGGATGCACATACTGTTCATGTGCAGTTACTTTCCATTTAAATGACCATCATGTCTTTATTATATATCTTTTCCACAAGTCTCTATCTATCTATCTATCTATCTATCTATCTATCTATCTATCTATCTACATATTCCACAGATCCAGGAAAGATATCGGCCAATATTGGTTGTCTGACTTTTTTTTCTTCCTGATATCGGTGTTGGCCCAAAAATTGCACATCGGTTGCGCCCTACACATAACCCAAAAAGTATTTACTTCACAGTGATATGAAATAAGGCTTCAACCTTTGACTAAGTTCAAATGATAAATGGGTAATTAAAAGATTACATTTTCTGTTGACAGGCTAATCCACTTAAGTAAAAAAAAAAAGGTGCAGGTATGCTCGTGTTTGATGTTTTGGTTTGATGCTCTTAGTTGTGGTTGTGTAATGAAAAAGTGCCGGCGGTGGAAGACCCTGGTGTTTCTTTAATGGATGATCATTTCATGGACGTCACGTGAACCGTTGCATGTCCTCCTTTAGGCTCTCAGACGGCAGCAGCACGCAGACTGGAAGCAGGTTTGATGAATCACAATCCGATGTGCTTCAGCTAATCAAGCTCACCACGCAGCCAGTGTTCACGGTAATTTAGCACCCTGGGGAGTCACAGCTATATCCTTACAAAGATACACTCAAACATAAAAGGACTGCAAAAAAAGAAGTTGATAAGTGGAGGTATGAAGCAGAAAGTGGTGTTTATCGGCTGTGTAAGTCACTGCAGAGCAAGAAATGTGGCTGCATTTTAATCATTTATGTCTGTGTGGGATCTTAATCTGCCTAAATATCTAATGAATAAATACATGAGAGGAGATTAATAAAAAAAAGGCTATGCAAGCCCACCCCCAAATATCATCCTTCAATAAAAAGGGCTGCATCACTTTAACAGACTAATAAAATGTCTCATTAACTTTGTGTAGCTCACTGTTTGTCAGCTTTATCATCACTACACAACCGTTTATTATCAGTCTAAACCACCGCCTCCTTCCTGCCACTGTGTCACTTTGTATACTGAAAACAACACGTGCATTCAGACTGCACAGCTCGCTATAGTGGAAGTGAAAGCTCAAAGTGCCCTGACCATCATCATGGACACATCAAACTTTTTCTCTTCAGTTTCCTCTTCCTCTTTCCCACTGAAAATATTTTTTAACCTCACCACATGCAGCTCATTTCAGCCATCTTTACGTAGCTGATATACAAGCTGGTAAAAAAAAAACAGAAGTCAAGGTGGAGAAACAGCTTTGCATCCCTACCCCTGACCTTTTCTTAAAGAGGCCCCTTAAAGCCTGTATATTTGAACCGTTTCTACATTTATAGAACCTGGGAGGTAAAAAAAAAAAAAAAAAAAAAAGCATCCAAAGCAATGAATGTTTTTTTGTCCACTGGAAGACACAGTTCAGCTGTTTTACCTGAACACGAGGGGGGACGATTGCCCCCCCCTGCACCCACAATCATCTTGCACTTTACATTCTTTATTTGGTGGCTGAAATAAATTGTTTGGATGGAGGCATGACATGATTAGAGCTGATGGTGAGACTGCTCAGAAATCTTTGGATTTCAACCTCCAGGCAGCAAAAGAAAAAGAGGAAACAACACATGTAGACTGTGTGTGTGTAATCTGGACCAGGTCTTCTTAGTCAAAACCCATGTTGAGTCTCAGTTTGGATGACTGACGACGTCTTATAACAAATAACAAACATTTAAAACCACAAATGGAAAGAACGTCTGTCTGATGTATTTCTTGATACTCACTGAGTCACATAGTAACTCGTCAATAAGTTACAATAACTGGATGTACATAGTGTTTATGCCTTGTATTATTTAAGTCTACTGTATTTTTTAACCCCTTCATTTAATTCATATAAACTTGCTCATAGCTGTTCTTTTTTTGCTATTGATGCTGTTTATATTACCTGTTTTACTGTTTTTTAGAGCTGCTTTAAGACCCAAATCTCCCCCATTGGGGGATCAATAAAGTTCATCCTTATCCTTATGTACATCTGCTGGGATTAAAGCAACAACCTATATGAATTTCAACTAGTCTTCATCCTGCGTCTTCCTCCTTCTCTTCCACTTTTACGAGACCCAAAGAAACCTGTCTTTCCGCCTCCTGCGCCGCCTTTGACTCATACAACAACTTTGGCTGCTGCCCAGCTAATTTGTCAGCCGTCTGTCGACCTGTTGAGTGAATCTCAGACGTTCAAAGTGTTCGGGGGGCTGACACATCAAACAACGGCCTCTCTGTCCAAATGTTTGCAAGGCCCCACTAAATAAATCATTTTTCATCCTTTTTCTCTCGACTGGGCGACGCGTCGTGTGAGTCACCGAATAGCCTGAACAGAGGTGTTAGCACGTGTATTAGCCTCCTGATGAATCATCAGATGGCATCACAAGAGGTTAGGTAAAACACTAATATTCAAAATTGGGAAAAGAGACAGGAACATTTTAACTAGAGAACAATGAAGATCAAGAATGAAGCCGAATGATTTGTCTATCGCTGTATTTACTTTTTCGTATGCGTGTGTGTGTGTGTGTGTGTGTGTGTGTGTGTGTGTGTGTGTGTGTGGGGGTGTGTGTCCTCCTGGCCCTCTCAATGGATCTATTCTTCCAACAGAGGATGTGGCTCGAGCACAGACTCCCCGCTCCTCCTTTTAGAATACTAAACTCTCTTTCAATCCAACCTCTTCTTCATTTTTCGTCTTCTTCTTCCCACGGCCACCACTCCTCACTCCTCCGCCTCCTCCATCTTGAATCTGTTCATCATCCACTCACGTCTCCACCAGCGCTCCCTCCACCTGTCTTCTCACGTCCCCATTTTCATTTCTTTGTTATAAGTTTTTTCCCCTCTCTCCATCCTCCATCTCCCATTCCTCTGTGGTGAATTATTAACCTGAGAGGTCTTTACTCTTCCTCACACCTTCACATGAGAGATGGATCGCCTGACGATACGGTATGCTAGCTGATCTCATGTATCACGCCAAGTTATCTTGAAGAATCAGCACATGGGCACAACTCTGCAGCTGTGCTGATCTTTGCAGCACAGACAATTATCACCGCTACAGAGATTTTGTTTTTCTATGTTGACATTGATTGTTGCTACACCACTAGTGTATGTGTTGGCATATTAGTCTGATGTATTGAGTTTTTGAAAAAAATTAAAATAAAAAAATCCACAATATGCGTCTCTTTTCATACAGTTATTAATACTATATACTAGTTGATGGGTTGAATGATATAAATGTCCCTAAAGCTGAATCTATCAACAGACTGGATAATATTAACGCAGCATATCACGGCCGTGGTTCTGATCTAACAGACAACACTGAGACTCTGTGCAGGCTGAAAGATAGACCATTTAATGGTCAGTGTGGAGCCATTATATACAGCACAACAGATGTCACAAATTCCTTCCCACTTTAGATATTTCTATACATGGTATGAAGAATCACATTACCTTTACTCTTTAAATGTCAACCCTCTTCATCATTCTACTGTCAACTGAGGCCATACATTATACTTTTGTGATACCTCATATAACGTGTTTCTCTTCAAATATGGTCATATCTTCTGCTAACAGCAAAGTCATCTCTACAAGATGTAACCAAACTGAACGTATTCACAGAAATTCGTACTATCACAAGTTGTTGTAACATCAAAGTCAAAGTTCATACATGAGAACTCAGAAGAGGCAAAGAAAGAAAAAAAAAAAGAAAAAAAAAAAAAAAAAAAAAAGGAGGCGGCAGTAGCTCAGTCTGTAGGGACTTGGGTTGGAAACCGGAGGGTCGCCGGTTCAAGTCCCGGCACGGACCAAGTCCGGAAACTGGTCTGGAAGCTGGAGAGGTGCCAGTCCATTTCCTGAGCACTGCCGAGGTGCCCCTGAGCAAGGCACCGAACCCCAAAAACTGCTCTGGAGCGCCCGCTGTGGGCAGCAACCTCACTCTGAGACCTCTCCATTAATGCAGAGTGAAAACCGAATTTCCCCTCGTGGGATTAATAAAGTATATAAAAAAAAAAAAAAAGATTGATCAACATGCAGATCAGTAAAGGTATAACATATCTGAACATGAAAGTGCAGTTTTTAGCGGTTGATGGAGAATACATTTTTATGGAGGCTGGTGCAATTTAAAGTTTTATGTTCAAACAAAACCCATAGAACACATACGCCCAGCTTTGCTACCATGGCAACAGCTGTTGCAGTGTTCTTTGGGTATGTTGCAATCCCCATATAGTCCTCCTTTAAAGCCAATGTGAGTTCTTCCTTCAGCTGGTTCTAACTCGCTTATGTGTCAAACAAACGGATAGTTGGAAGCAAGTAACAGAAATGTCCCCGTAGTTCTAGAGCTCCTGGTGCCGATTAGAAATGGATCTTGTAGATTACATATATAAATATTCATGCACTCACAATGCAGTTCTAAGGAGAACTACACAAAAAATTTTTGTTTGTTTGTTTGTTTTTCTGTCTGCGCTCACATCTCCATGGTTCATACTCTGAAGCACGAGTGAAAATGTTCCTCTTAAAAGGGGTTTCATGAGCTAAACTAGTTTATAGGTTCTTTGGTGCAAAATGAATTAAAAAAAGTCTCCAACAGTTCCTAGAATTATGAAAAAGTTCCTGTGGTCAGAAAACATGTGCTGGATGTTTTACAGTTGATTAATCAACATGCTCAGCAGGCTAATTTAGCTCATTAGCATTCACACCAAACACTGAGGCTGAAATCATTTCAAGAGTTTAGCAGGTACGTGGCCTTGACACCATTTATTACGGCTATAATATTTGACAACTTATGTCAAGCCTTATGATAACCTGACATCAATGTCATGACAGTACAAGACAGTGATAACCAGCATCAGCTGGACTGCAGTGATAGACATGCCGGCCCATCAGCTAACAGACTTAGCCATCCCTTAAGCCACCACTGTGTTTTATCTGACTGTAACTGTTTTTTAATCAAACACTTGATGATGACCGTGTTGACAAAGTTGCCCAAAAAGAACAGTGTAATGTAGGAATGGAGCTTCAGTACAGTGGCTGCAGTAGGGTTGTAGTAACACAATGAAACACCCCACCACAGGACCTAAATAGACTGAGTACAGGATGAGGTGACATTTCTATTTTATTGTAATTTCTTTAGTAGATCCTTTTTACCTATGATGCAGAAGCAAGTGTTCATCTGATCAATTCACACACTAAATATATCTAAACCCCGCATTTGTAGTCCGCCGCGGCACAAAAAACAGTAATAATCCTTTTAACTAATCCACATCAAATCTCTCACAATGCTAATCCTCCAGGCATGATGGTCCACAGCAGCTATTCATCTGTAAACACTTCGAACAGCGCTCCAGCATGCATCATTCAATTGTCATGGTAATTTATCATATCGCTGTGCCTGGCCATGGCTTATCATTCATGTGCTGAGGGGTTCACACGTGTTCTTAGTGGGGTGGGAAGTGGTGGCATTGTGCATTATGTGCAAGACAAGCATGCTGTGACTCAGGATGAAGAAAACCCAAAACGGCAGCACGTTAAACCAAAGAAGCCTGTTACTGTTTACTTAACAGGTGAAATCTAATTGTTACATGAGGCAGCACGGTGATGTGCTACAGAAAGTGCGGTTAGCATTTGGTCAAACACGCAAACTTAAATAGCGTACGCAAAAGCAACACAAAAGGAATTCTCTGTCCAAGAAATCCCTCTTTACCAACTCAACACTTTTGTGAATGAAGTCTGGTTAGGTTTAGGCAACTCACCTCCCAAGTTAGAGAAGAAAATGATCATTGTCATGATACATGTAAAAAAACAACATGCTCAGTGTTCAAAAGTATATTTCTTTTCATGTCAACGGCTGTGACTCTGGTAGCTTTGCCATTGGAAGCTGGTGCATGATACAGCAGCAAGCAGCCCTGATGAATATATGCAAAGCATTGTGAATGAGCGTTTGTTCTAAGGCGAGTCCCTCGTGAAAACCGTGAGCTCCACCTACTTAAGACACGTTCAAAGCTAACCTCACAGGCTGGCGAGCATGACAAAACACGGGCCCACACAGAGCATTCATCCTCTCTCTAAACTACAGTAAGGGCCGAACAGCGCAGAGGGATCAGCGGCGTGGAATGACGGGATTGATCTGAGCACAAGCTCAAGACTGTTGAAGGCGTTTCTTCTTCCCTGCTGCGGCTCGGGCAGCGAGACCTCTCTAAAGAGCATGCAAATCAAACCAGGCTAACATTAGCGCCTATATAAAACTGTATGTGCACAAATTCAATTCAAATGTGTGTGTGTGTGTGTGTGTGTGTGTGTGTGTGTGTGTGTGCCTTTTTGCAGATGCATGTATAAGAGTTGCATGCATATTACAGTATGTGTAGTAATGTGTCATACAGCGCCTCTGGCAACACGATGTGATGGGTGTAGAGAGGTGACTACTCTACATTTCCATGTCAAAGCGCTCTAACAAACCTCTGACATTAAAAAGGATTCGCAGCATAATTTAACAAGACAGAGAGTCCAGAACCACGCTGGCAGCTCTGTGAGGATTCACTTTATGTGCAACACAAAACGGCTTTGACATTAAATTAAACATCCTGATGGGACGCAAGCAGAGTGTTTACTATCTTCACTGTGTTTGCATACTAACACTCGCTTACTAGCAACAGACACAACAAACAGTTAATGCAGGGGGGAGGTTGTCACTTCGGCGTACAGGAAGATTTGGCCATCGATGTGAAAACAAATAAAGCTATTCCCAGGGTGCAGCGTGTCTGCAAGTGAGGCCTTAAAGGCAGAGGTTAACATTTTCAATTTTTTAACCTAGAAGAATTCCGGCACCCGGACCTCGAGAAGCTCTCCCTGATGTTCCTACAGGACTTGGAGATGTATCAGAAGACCAAAATTCAATAAAACTTTGATGTCCGACCTTTAAAAAGGTCACTTTTAAGTTATTACTTGAAAGGATCTCAAAACAATAATAATAAAAAAAGGTCTATAACACTGAAACTCAAATAGTGCAAGTTGGAAAAAACAAACTTGTCATGTCTGAAAGTGCAGGGACATAATGACAAACAGTACTGACAGGATCAACCAGGAGTATTCAGATACATTATTTCAGGGCAAAATCTTTGAAATTATTTGAGATGATCAGAGGAGTTAGTCGATAGTCAGCGCAATGTTCAAATCAACAACTCGTAACTGTGTCCAACTCAGAAAACAGGAGGGGGCGCAGCAGTTACAGAAGGTGTTGGCAGAAAGTCAGCTGACCTCTCTGACCTCTGTTGCACTGATAATCCTCAGAGTTCTTCTCATGAAGTCAAACCGGCTCGCTGCACTGCGCACAACAAGTCGCGTCAAATCCTGCTGTTTTTAATACAGCCACCATTCTTCTCTTCATCCCATGATCCTCCTGCATTAACAGCTCCAACAGTCCTTCCCCTCACCACGTCATTAACATAACTTCTTTAAGTCATCCATTGTAAATTAGACAGAAACACAGATCTTTCTTTTTGACAAAGCCTAAAAATGTGAACATGTTCGAAGGCTGCTAAGTCAGACAATGAAGACAATGAATCAGCAATAAAAAGTTATCTTATACCAAATCTTTCTCACAACAGATACTGATGCTAAGTGGGCTCAAAGGAAAACACTTTTCCATCTAACAATCTTTTTTTTTTGTTTGTTTTATGTTCAACACGTACCAACATGCAAATCTGAATCTTTTTGTTTCAGGGCTGCCTCGAGCTGTAGAGACTCCAAAACTCTGAAAACAAATCAACAGGACGGAAATGAAAGCAACATCTCTGAGACAGAAAAACGAAACTTGAAACACACCATTCAGAATACACTCAAACGAACCGAGAAAAAAAAACAAAGACACAAAACAAAAGCTCTGATTGGAAACCTCAGATTGAAGTACAGGAGGTAGATAATACAGAGAGTTAAAATGAGTGCACTCATGAGGGACGGGTCGTTGTAGGAACTGACTTAATCCCACATGTCCTCCCTCGGAGACTTATTAAAAAATGAATCTTTTATCTTCCTTTTTTTTTATATAGTGTTGCTAGTGTGTCCAATTCACTACAAACCATCAGAGCATCTGTGTCACTATCGATCTATCGCCTCACGTTATTGTGAGACAGGGTTCTACCTTTACTTTGTTTTTTCATTAACAATTAAGCCTCTCTTTCCACCTCTACCTTTTCAAAGCATCACAGACAAAACCACAACTAAAGGCATCCAAAGGGGGAAGCTGCTCCACGTTTGACATGAAGTAAAAAGCTCAATATGTATCTGTGTATATCTATTCTGGGAGAGGTACTGCATGAGTGAATTGAAAAAAGTTTCCGACAGTGTTACCTTCACTGCACACCAGGTACTCTGTATGGAAATGTCCGTCCCATTTTATATTCAGCAGCAGCGTTTCCATCATTTCTATTTGTTTTGTGAAATGCTGTTATCAGGTTGTTGGTTTTTTTTGCATTTGTTTCTTCAAAATGTTGCCGTGTTTTACATCGAGGGCCCACAGTAGTGGTTCCTGTTTCCACAAAATCCTCTCTCTATTTCCTCTCCGTATTTTCTTATTGTCAGTATCTGTCAGTGTGCGTGAGGAAAAAAACACAAATCCAAGCTCGAGGGGAGAAAGTGAAACTAAGGCAGGTGAGAAAGAAATGAGTGAGCTAGTCAGAGAGAGTGAGCAGTGTGTGTGTCTGTGTGTGTGTGTGTGTGTGTGTGTGTGTGTGTGTGTGTGTGTGTGTGTGTGACAGCAGTGTGGAGGCAGTGTGTTTGGTCATTTATCATTTGGAGAGCCTGCTTGTTAGAGCACACACACGTCTTTAAAGTCAGAGAGAACCGTGAGAGCTGCGTTGAGATGAGAGGGGGCGTTTTATTACTGTGTCAAGACAACAAACACATGCAGTGTACAGTATCACGCGTGAGTATACACACACACACACACACAGACAAACATGCTACCGACACATACAGGAAATACACACACACACACACACACACACACACACACACACACACACACACACACACACACTCAGTAGTATGTAGAAACAGATGTAAACACATCCGAAAGTGTGTGTGTGTGTGTGTGTGTGTATACATACACATACACACATCCATACATACATACATACATACATAGTGCAATATCCACATTGACCAATTGTATGTACCAGAAAGTGTAAATATTGTTTTATGTTCCATACTTTAAGTCATAGCTTATTGCACCTGGTACTTATTGCTTATTTTAGTATCTCTATTCTTATTCAATTATTTCCTTACTGTGTTTTTGTGCAACAGTAACAATCACATTTCCCCCTGAGATTAATCAAATATTTCTGATTCTGACTAAAAAGAAGTTTTCCCCCACATTAACAATTTTCATTAACAATAGTATTACGAACATTTATAATATGCTGTACTTAAATGTATTTTTTCTTTATACTGGTTTTACCATGACTAAAAAATGTCATTATTGACAAACTTCTACAGTCAGTACCCTTAGTGGGTTCCAAACTTTTTTTGTGAAAAATATATCGCTATTTAGGTGCTTTCTGAAAAAAAAAAAAAAAAAAGCTGAAGCTCCTGCAGTGGATATTTCATTTTTCTTGGGAGGACAGTCTAGTAGCACACACAGGACATGATGTGCGGCCGATGCATTGGACACACAGCCTCCTCCACACTCTCTGTCACCGGCTCCGTTGTCGATGCGGACACAAAGTCTCGAGCTCCAACTATAACCAACTCCTAAACAAGCCCTGAAGGTGTCCTTTCCAGCCTCATATCACATTTCCTGAAAGCACAGCGTGTTTGTGGAGGTCTAATTCAGACTCCTGACAGACACACGGGGCGGCTGCTGGGACAGATGATACAGTATAACTGTTTAATGACACAGGCACCCGGGCGGGAAAGTGAGACGGTCAAGGACGCGTTGTTTCACCTTTTTCAGAGCTGACAGTTCAGCTTTTTTTTTTTATTGACAGCGAAGACGCTTCATTCAGTTATTTAATTTAAAAAAAAATGCATCAAAAAAATATCTACGCAGTTTCATGAAAACACAGGCCACAAAAAAAATTAAACTACGCTGCAAGACGTGGATAAAAACATACAAACACAGCAGAACTCTTCCTCTTAAAGGCTGTGAATGGTATTATAAGTAGAGGCAGCAAGGCCATTTTAATGAATTTATGGAAGCCATTAAGTCGTCAGGACGCCTTTGTCTTGGCGCCCGCCGCTGCCTCGGCTTCCTCGCTGCGTGGGAGTGTATACCAATGTGTTTGTGAACCAAACTACCTTGTTCATTGGCTTGATTGAAAACAGTGAGAGGGGAAAAAAACCCCACTCTTTTGGTTTCTCACCTGACAAGTGAGGAAACACGGAACAAGGCAGGAAGGTTCGGTTACTTTACTTGAGGTTAATATTTAGCTGATTGTTTTCTTTTCATAACTGCATTATATTACTGAGTGAGTAATGTTTGCATTACTTGATCCAGGGGACGATACGCTCCACAGACTTCTGTGACTGTCCGTACCGGAGGTTAATACGTACGGTTTTAAATTCTCCTTCAGAGAAGTTAGCACTTCTTCCTGCTTTAACACAAACTGTTTGCATGGAGTTCATTTTGTCTTCTTATATGAGCTAGAGTTGGAGTCTTATTCTTTGTGCTAAAAGCTGAAAAAAATATATATATATATTTAATATATATAATAATATATAATATTCTTTCTTTCAGCCCCCCTTTGTGACACCAGAGAAGAGAAATATTCCATAAAAGGTGCAATAAAATGTTACGTAGACACGATGACCATCAGCCCATTAGTTCATAACTAACTTCCTGTTTGTCATCCTGTGCACTGATTTCTGATTTCTTTCAGAATAAAGGCACTATACAGGGTGCCAGTAGCTGAGAGGTGAGTGTGCAGGCCCCATATACAGAGGACATCCAAGTGGACAGCCCGGGTTCAAATCCAACCTGTTATATATAACAATACAGAACGATACCATACAACACAGTACGTCTGTACGAAATGAACTTCACAAGTAAGAGATCTTTGAAGTTTCGCACAACTTAATGAAACATTATCTGAAGAAATATTCTCATGAAACTCAGTCCTGCTCACCGAGTTAAAACCAAAAACAGCAGTCATTCATCCACACATCATTCCCTATTCAGACTCATCTGAGAGGCATCTTCTGAATTTTAGATGAAAACCTTTTATAAAATCTATCACCGACTTCTTTTAATTGCCCATCTGTAATCACGTATGGAATCTTCAAAGCATGCAATCCGTTGTCTATCTTTAAGCTGATTTATATTTTATTTTTTTTCCCACTTTTGATCATTTTAGGTTTTTAAAGTAATCAAAATAAGGCCTGTGTGCCTTGAACTCCTCTGACAGGTCTAACCCAGAACATTCTTCTAGAACACACACACTGCTTAAACCCTTCATTAAAAATGTATGGGAGAAAGGTCGTAAAACATGCTGTGCCACAAATTCACCGTTCACTGAGTTTAGGGAAGGTGAAGGTCTGAGGAGGAGGCCGGCCTTCCCGGATATGACCCGGCTCGAAAAGATGCATTAACAGTTCTTTTTTTTCCTTTTTTTTTCGCTAGATTTCACCCTGAGGGAGGCTGAAAAGTGAAATGGTACAAGCTCTCCTGATAGGCTTCCTCCTCAGGGCGACACACGTGTAAAGTTCACGGCTACGACAGATTTGTCATTCCTTTCACGTTGCTCTCCGACTATGAATAAAACACGACGCCAACGCTCCGGAAGAGAGAGAAATGTACAAATGTATGTGTTCACCGAGACGACGCCAGGGTGTGCATGCGTGTATGTTTACATGTGTTATTTGAAAAAAAAAAAAAAATTCAACTCACACTGCAATATCTCTTTATTCGACCCTGCTCTTTTCCTAGTGCCCTCAGACGACTCCAGGAAAAGTTTGTGTGCATTCATATTTTAGATTTTTTTTTTTTTAAATAAATTGTTTACAGACATCCTGCCCTCATGACAGCTTCAAAAACAGATTAAACCACACTACAACAGAAATTCAGACAGCTGTGGGTCGACAGTTAAGTGACATGACGAAGATACAGAAGAGAGAGCATGAGTAGGAGACTGTGCAGGATATTTGCTTTTTTTTTTTTTTGCATGTAATTATTGGTTATTATTCAGTCATAATAATATCCATTCTCTTATTTTGCATTGAGCTCAGGTGCATCCTGCTCCATGTCTAGCATCCCGAGTTTAGCGCCGCGTAAGAAGACTTTTAATTCTTACTAAGTACAATTGAGTGGGAAAACCCCTGTAGAGCATCCAATTAAAACAAGGCCTGGAAAATAGCTTTTAACCTCCCAGTGAGCTGTGTGTGTGTGTGTGTGTGTGTGGCACGTTCTTGTTGTGTGTGTAGGAAGGAGTGATTAATAGCATGAATATATAATAGGGTTCAGGCTTGAGAATAATTGTAACACGCACGCGCACACACGCACACACACGCACGCACGCACGCACGCACGCACGCACGCACACACACACACACGGATATCTGAGAATTCATAGCTACAAGCAGAAAATTGTTCATTAGAAAATCACAAATGAGAAGTGAAGGCATTAAAGCTCTCACCGCCTATCAGTGGTGAAGACGTGCTACACCTGTTTTTAATTTGTGTCTGATCCCAGATCAGTTTTCAAACACATCAGTGGTGAAACAAAGACAAAAAGGGGAGGGTCACTGAAGGCAGGAAACAAAGAAAGTAAAATCAAAGTGATGAATTTGCATTTTGAAAAGAAAACAATGACCTAATTTGTTTAAAAATATATATATATATATATATATCTGCAGCTGTAGCTCCGGAAGTTCATGTTTACACGTGTCAGGAAATAAAAAGAAGTCAGGAATTCTGAAAAGATGATTGGATGATTCAACAATTAGACGACTATTATTATTTTTTTTTTCAGCTTGGAGTCGTTTGTCCTGTGAAGTTCTGGTTACATGATGTGTCGTCATGTGAACTAATGAAATCTTGTCAATGAAGGAAGAGGAGCTTGTGTTTAACACCGAAACTGATGGGCATCTTAATAAACACGGAAAGTAAATCAGATGCTAACTGAACATTTTGTTTGCTGCTATCTTACAATCACAGTGTTTTACAGGGTAAAAATGTCTTTGGGCTAAACCTCTTAATCCCAAGGTTATCTTTTTGATGAACGGCCTATTTACATATTTAACATGCCGGCTCGCACACACACGCAGCCAGGATATAAACTGTGGATGCTGGCCGCTCATACAAGCTGCACCTGTCAGCTGGTGTTCTGGGACAGCCAAGGGCTTGTTTGTATGTCTGTCTCTCTCTCTCTCTCTCGCTCTCTCTCTCTCTCTCTCTCTCTCTCTCTCTGTGAATGCGGGTCTACCTCTATCCAAGGTCTTTCCCCCTTTTTCCCCCCTCACCTCTCCATCTGCTGCTCCGTCCCTCGCTCCATCCCGTCTCTCTGTCTGTCTCACTTCACTACGACCATCACACTACCATCTATCAGACACCTCTCTCTCTCTTTCTCTCTCTCTCTCTCTCTCTCTCTCTCTTTTATGCACCTGCGAATGACAAAACAGACTCGCTCAGTCTTTCTCCGCCTTCCTGCTCATTACAGCCTCCAGGCAGCCACTCCATCACCGAGAAAAGGCAGAGATAAGCTACAAGAGTACACCTGTGCCCGGTATGAATGCCAAATCCAGATTCTGTGACAGCCAATTCCAGGCCAAATAATGGAATCAGCGAGCCTCAGCTTCAGACAAATCAGGCTGACAGCTTTATCTACCCCTCGCCGTTTCAGAGCACGTTACAGAACCTCATTATCAAACGAGAAAAGCAATCAGTTAAAAAACAGAATAGTATAAAAGGGAGAAGAAAATGTTGACAGTGCCAGAGCGGCGCTGGCGAGGGATTAAGTTTTCAAAGCTGATTTACAGATGGAACAGGTGGAGGAAAATAAGAAACATATTTCTATTTCATCAACAAAGTGCTGCAGAGTGTTAGCTGGGGGGGAAAAAAAGGAACACAAATGAGATATTACATCAACGACAGCATTTATATACCGAACACGAGGGAGAGCAGCTCCTTTATTTAATGAACTGAACACAGAGAGAAAGAAAGAAAAGAAAACATGTCAACAGACCGAGAAAGAAAGAGAAGCTACGAATGCAAGAACATAGAAACAGAAAAAAAAAAAAGAAGTGAGAAAAAGATAGAAAGAGCTTCGTAAAACACACGTACATGCGAGAAATCAAATCTTTTGTTTGTCCATCAAATTTGATTTTAACCAATCAAATGGTTTTTCTCACACACAAGGCTCAAACAAAAAAAAAACTCTGTGAAGACATGAGAGCGCTCAGCAGTGAAAGCAGCATGGAGGACGACGCGATCACAGGACGAGGACTGGAGGACGCAACATTTATAATTATTACTCTTTAAGATTCACAGCATCTAAGAAGTCTGTGTTTGCCTGATCGAGTATGAGCCATTCCTTTTAGAGTTTGTTACTGCATGGACGCTTCGTGGGGATCCAGCAGGATATAAAGATACCAAATGAAACCCAAAGTCTGCGGTTTTATCCAGCTGAAGATATTTGTTGCACATCTCAAACTCCCCTCTCGTCTGACTGTGTGTCGTCTCCTGACTGTCAGCTGTCTGATAATGACATCAAGTGCAACACAGTCAGATGTAGAATTTCATTTCAGGTTCACTGCTTGGTGACTTGGTGTTAGGCCGGATAATCCAAACTTTTCAAGCTAACTCTGGGCGCATCAGGCAAAGTTTTGACTTCTGTAAGGACTTGGACTTGAGGATTAATATTAATAGTAATGGTTGATGTTTGGGAACATCAACATCAGACACGTCAGCGCAGCCTAAGAAGCAACAGACAGCAGTCTGTTTATCTGTCAGTGTTGTGAGCTTCATCTTAAGCTAAGCTAACTGGCTCCTGACCTTTTAGCCTTACACTGAACACACACAGATAATGTTAGGGATTTACTCCTCTAACTCTGGGTTAAAGGGCAGAGACATTTAGTCCCCAAACTGTCGAACTGTTCCTTTAAATTCAAAATCACTGCTGCAGGTTTGTTTGGCCTTTGGATCAGATGGATTTATGATCCTGGATTATTAACAGGCTAACATCATTCTGAAGCTTGGAGTCTGTGTGACTCATTACAGAGAGCTGGTTGGAGAGATCTGTGTGCTTGTGTGTGTGTGTGTGTGTGTGTGTTTGTGTGTGTGTGTGTGTGTGTGTGTGTGTGTGTGTGTAAGAGAGAGAGACACACAATGTTTGTGTCCACTATGTCATTATAGATTCAGTTAACCCTGGCTTAGTGTGACTCAATCAACCTCCGATTTGTCGGGTTGATGGAAACAAGTGAAAATCACATGGGTATGAGCGTGTGTGTGTGTGTGTGTGTGTGTGTGTGTGTGTGTGCGTATATATGCACTTAAGTGTGTGTAAGACTCCTATACATAACATGTGAAGTATTGTTCTGCACCGTGCAAACAACAGGGTGTTTTCATTTGCGTCTGTGCGAGTGTGTATCGCCACTCGAGGTGGGAAAAGAAGGATTTAAGTCAAAGTAGAGATTGTAAATGGATTCATTACTTCCAACAATTGAAATCATGAAACACGCAAAGATTCCCAGCCCTGTATGACACTGCGAGTTCATTGAAAAACGCTGATGAAGTGGGA
The DNA here is from genome assembly GCF_947650265.1 of Symphodus melops. NCBI lineage: Eukaryota > Metazoa > Chordata > Actinopteri > Labriformes > Labridae > Symphodus > Symphodus melops. Next base: position 20,369,114 of record NC_136697.1, on the reverse strand, counting down.
AAAAAATGGAACATGTCTCTCACCCACTCCACGATGTGCACCCCCCCCCCCCAACACTAAGACACTGGACTATTTAATTTAACAATGTGCAATCTGTTCATATTGAACCCTGTAAATACTACGTGCAGTATTGATAACCATTGTATATAACAGCAAATATTGTTTATGTTCCAGACTTTAAATCATTTGAGCTTGTACAGAGCGTATTATTCCACCCCTTACTTATTGCTTATTTTAGTATCTCTTTTTTAATTCACAGTCTAAATGATTTCTTTACTTCTGTACTGTGTTTTTGAGCAATAACCACATTTCCCCCTGAGAATAGTATTTCTGATTCGGATGTGTTTTTTTCAACTTCATTTTGCATAATGCAAAGTAAGCGCTCCTGCAGGTAATACAGATTACAACTCATTCTAAAAAAAACAAAAAACAATACACTTAACTTTCAAGGCAAAACAATTAGAGTGACTTTAACTTGAGAATGTAACACCTGCACTTCAGACATAAGCTCTCTGCTACATTTTGTGGTTCCAGCATCTGTGTTTATTTAAGAGACGACCTGAACTGAAGAGATTCATGGGATTCAAGCGGCGGCGTGTACCTGTTCTTGTGGAGTGTGTTTCTGCAGACTTGTGCTTACGTGTCTGACTGCATGAATCTCTGCTAATAGCTCCTCTGCGAGTCTATAAGGTTGACACACCACAGTGTAAATCGTTGACATTAAATCTATTTTATGTTGCAAGGCAAACCTGGAAGAAAAAAAAACACCACCAAAACGATGGCTACATTTGCTCTCCCACTAATTGGAGTAAGACCGGAGATGCATCTATTTACAGAATATTAAACAGGACCCTCCAGTAAGCAGCTCAGATCAAGGTCTTGTCTCAACTATTCATTACACTAATCGATGGTGTGCAAAGCCTCCCGTTATCAGGTGTACAGTACGTTCAAGGCAGAACAACAAATACAGTGAGCAAACTGGGTAAACAATGAAGCAAATAGGGCATCAGCAAAGAGGATTGAAATAGAAGAGTCACATGTCCAGCTAACTTATGCAGATCATGAAAGCTTTAATGAGCACAGACGATAGCTGACGTGTTTTTACATACATATTTCAATCCCATGCACCCCACTTCATTTAAATAAGAGTCTGATATATCTCTTTCCTTAATCAATGACAGCAAAGAAAGAGCCGAGAAGCCTCACATCTGCTCACACCATTCGTGCTTCAACCAAGACACAAGCCTGATGTCTTCACACTGTTAGCTAGCCAGCGTGAGCGTCAAGGGTACAAGGCAGGGACAGGAGGCCTCGTCAGCATACACAACACATGAGCTCACAAGTCTTAGGAGTCCTTGTTGATTCTCGCTTACATTAAAGTAACAAGAGGCTAACACAGCTGGCTATACTGGAAATGTGTCGACCCCCTGGAAAGCTATTTCAAGCAAAGACTTGGTCATTATGGTACCTGGAGATGAAAGGTGGTGAAAGGACAGCAGTAAGATTTGACATTCACTCACCAAGGCCGGGTGGGATCTCGGGGCACGGTGGGAGCGGTTTGGGCGAAGGTGTCTGGTTGGTCTCCGGCTGCACGCTCGGCACCAGCTGCTCCCCTGTGGCAAGGTAGCTAGCTAACGTAGCGTTGGGCCTGGAAAGGTTGTAAAAGTAAAAGTGATGTCCGTTTCCTGCTGCTCCGCTGATGTTATTCCTGGATCCGTTGCGGCCGTTGTTGAAGCGGCTGAAGAGGTCGAAGCGCTGGGTGTACACGTCGAAGTACAGGATCATCATGATGAGGAAGTGGAGCAGGCAGAGCAGCAGGACGCCTTTACAGATGCGCTCCAGAGTCCGGCCCAACATCAGCCGGGTCATGGCCGAAGTAGAGGACCGTCCAGCGACGGCCAGCCACGACGACGCTGGCGCAGCTACAGGCATGCGCTCATCCTGACAGCCATTTGATAAGTACTGTTAGATCTCTGATAAGTTCATGTGGTTGGATGACTATGGGACTTCTGCAAAGATCATAGGCTCGTTGATGTGGACAGGGAGGCTGCACAGTCAGCAAATGTCAGACTTTTTAGCTTGTTTCTGGCGCCTCCCCAGATTCCCCGCATGACAAAAGTACTCAAACAACCAGCCTTAAATCTCTTTTTGATATTAACATCAATCAAGGATATTGTTGAAGTTTTACTAATGATAAGTTGAAAACCGAAGAAATAAGGCCCAGACTTTTAGGTATGATCAATTACTCTCTGAGCAACGCTTCTTCTGCAGTCATGTTGAATCCCAGCGTTAAAAGCCAGTCCTACTTGTCCAAAAGCCAGTCACTCAAAGCCTCCAATGGTCCAAGTGACGGAGCCCAACTGGAGACTACCCACAGACAGACATTCAGCAGGGATAGAGGGTCAGCTGACATGTCAGTCCAGATGTCCTCTTATTATGTCATCAGGTCAGACTCGCTCTAGTTGTTGCTTGATAATCTCTTTGTTTGTAGTCTTAGACCAAGAAAGTCTCAGGCACCTGAAGGAGAATAGAAAACAGAGCTTTAAAATGATATTCAATTAACACATGACGCACGACCTCAAAGAAAGGCTGTTAAACCAGTGCAGGTGAAGAGACATCAATGACAGACGTGACTGAGATTATTCTTTGCTGCATAAAACCAAATGAATGTATTGATCTTTCCCTGGAAATTTAAGGGTAATCCGTGACCCGATTAATATTGGTTATGCCTGGTTGAACAGCAGATAAATAAATGTAGAAGTTCACTCTGGGTAGAAAGAGAAATACCCAGGAGAATCTGTCAGAAACAGAATCGACAACAAAAGCATCAACAGGCAAACAAAAAGCTTTGACTCGGGCTGTGCAGCCGAATTGACATAGCGAGTCAATTTTCCAGTCAAGTGGTTTAAAAAGCGTTTATGATGGAATGAGCGGGCAGCAGGGAATACACAATGCAGCAAACATACGAGCAAAGGAGAGAAGGAAAGGGCACTTAGAGATTTCCCACAGGCTACGCTTATTGTAGTTTTATGGCGCTCCAATCAATGAAAGAAGAAGAAGAAGAAGCAGATGAGGTTGAAGTAGACAATACAAGCCACAACCGCCACGAGAATTTCTGATGAAAAGGAACAACAGTAAAATGAAAAAAAGAGCTAAGTGTTGCTTGCTGGAAATTAGACATTGATTTAACGATCGGGAATGGAGAATAGATCAGATTTCCTTCAATTGGCACATCCTCGATGGCTGATTGTTTCAGAAAATTGTCTTCAATGAAGTTTGGTAACAAATGGTAGTTTTTGTATATGTATAAATTGGCCAATTACCAATGTTTGCACTAAAAGTCTGCCTTAAATGTGCCTCAGACAGGCATTCAGGTTCCTGACCAGGCTGCTCGATTGTCTTGTTTTCATCATCGTTTTTAAGACCAAGTAACAATTGAAGCTGAACGAGTAATTCTCCATCCCTACCACGTGGTTATACATTTACCAAAGCTTTCTCACGTTTTTCTTTTTTTTTCCCTGCCCTCCCTTTCACTCCCTCCTCTTTCTTTGGTGCATCATCATGGTGTCCCAAGAAGATGGGACCAAACTAAATGCAAGGCAACCTAAAGAGAAATCACACATTTCTCTGGGTTTCAACACAAAAAGTTTCAGTTTAAAATTCCACGACTCGACAAAACGAAACGCGCCACGAATCTGGTCATAAAGGTCGTCTGTTAAAAGCTGGATGGCCCCAAACATCTGCTGATCTTTCTGTTCATTTTGACAACACTTTGCTGAAATAAGTCAAATTCACATACTGTACGCTCACATTGAGTTTAACTAATATTTCTTGAAGTACAGAAATGTACATCAGTTCCACAATATAACTCCGGTCTAATAATTGTGTAAACACTTCAGTAATGTCAAACCTCAGTGAGGTAAATGACGCATGAAGTCAGATCAGTTCTGGACTGATTAGGTGAGTGTCCCTGTTGTGTCTCGGGGCCGGTGGAGAAAAAATGAAGCACCATATGTTTGTTAACCGAGCTGATGGTTGCTGTCTGTTCAGACAGTTGTCTACCTGTTGCCATGCCGGTTTTTGTTCTTGGGCAGCCAAGATTGCCAAGACTGAGCCTCAAGGGTGTGTTTGGGTGTGTTTGTGTGTGTGTGTGTGTGTGTGTGTGTGTGTGTGTGTGTGTGTGTGTGTGTGTGTGTGTGTGTGTGTTTTGAGGGAGAAGGAATGGCGTGCTCGTGAACGTGTGTGCATCTCGCTGGTTAATGAGATAGATTTCTGCTGACCGAAGGACCCTGACACCGCACGCCAGCGGCAGCATAATGCTTGTGCAGTTCAGGATTTATTTCCCAGCAGTGCCGCTCTTCAGCGACTGAACAGGCTGGTCTGTAATGTATCAGGGGGGATTTTTTTTTTGTTGTTCAAGCATGTAGGGAGGGAAGGAGGCAGACAGACAGATAATCAGTAAGACAGACAAAAGTAGTCCTGCATTATAACTACAGAGCCTAGGGGTGAGTGGGGCACCCTCGGTGTCCAACAGGTGTTTGTGACAGTGCTGAACAAACTGCTGTGTAAATATAGTTGAATGAAGTCCAGATAATGACTGAGAATGAGAACTTTGGTTAAGATGACCAGATGCAAAAGACTCATTGAAAAAATATCAACGTATCAACAACACACGTCGGCACTTTTTCTCCCATGTGCGGTACAAAAAGACTCAGGGCCAGCTGTTAAAAGACACAGTGTTCTGTTCTGATTGTTTCAAAGGGGGATGAATTAGGAAAGTAGTAGCCTCAAGCGTAATTTAGAAAGTGAGTACGCTTTGTTTTCTGATCCTACAGCATACTCTTGCTCCTGACAGACGGACAGACGGACGGCCGGGCAAAGACAGAAAAGAGACAGAGCTGCAGATGAAGAGGTGGACAGTAAAAATCTGTGTGTGACCGTTTTAATATTACAAGAACATTTAAACATTTCATTTTGCCTCCAACTGTAGTCTTTTCACATCGAAGCTCGACAGTTAACACATCCATGAGGTAAATGTTTCAGATGGTCCATGATGAATATGTGTACTTTGAATGTTTCATAAAGGTTACCAGAATGCATGAACGAGCATCAAAATAGACTTCGTTTGTTTTTGTTTGTCAAAAAGCTTGCCGTGGGGAGGTTGCCATGGAAACCGCCTCAGGGTAGCCCCCTAGAAAAAAGAAAAAAAAAGAAAAGAAAAAAAAGAAGATGTCCTTATGAAAAACAAAAAAATGCTGCAGAGTAGAAAATTACTCTTTACTTTGAGTGGACATCATTTTGTGATACCACAAGTCATGTTTTATTTACCTTTCACTATGAGTTAGGAATCTCTGGAGTTATTGGGTAGTACTGGTATAGGAAGGGTATTGAGTGGGCATCAAATTCTCATCTGGGCCCCAAAATAGTTACAGCTGGCCTAGACCCACCTTCTTCTCTGCTTTTGCATTTTGTCTTTCTTTCAAACCCAACAATCCCAACTTTTACAGGGTTTTTTTAAGTTTATGAAATGTTCAGCAAACCACACACAAGACGGTTAAACAGAGTGAAAGAAATCTCTGTCCTTAACTTGTCCACTTTCTCCTGTGTCCCTTGAAAGTTCTGTTTCTCTCTCTCTCTCTCTGGGACGTCTCTCAGGGATTGTATCCAAGGCAGCGCCGAGTGTTCACTCTCAACTTAGCATGCAAATGTCACCCAGGGAGATATAACAGAGTGAGGAAGGAGTCTATGAAACGTCTGAAGCTTTTAAGAGATGGAGAGAATGGCCGAAGGAGGGAGGAAAGAAAAGAGAGAGATGGCCTCTGTGACAGAGAGAAACAGAGCCTTTTATGTAACCAGTTTATTCAAGGATCACTGTAAGTCCCTCTTTAACAACAGCAATAAATTTCATAACGGCCCCTATCATATCATGTCTGCCAAGGAAACCACAAGAGAAATGCTGAAATATGTGTAGTGGTTTACAGCTGCCTGTTTCCATCAGCGTTTAGTTAGCAGCTGTTTCTGAATGAGCAAAAAAGGGAAAATCAGAGGCGGATTACAATACAACACAGTCGTACAGTGGTTGCTAAAATTCAAAGGTTTACCCATTTAAGGACACAATGAAGCTTTCGAGTTTCTCCAAATTTGAAATAGACACGTGTCCCCATGAGGCAGGTCTTTGTAATTTGTAAGGATTTCAATGTTTCCCCCATCGCAGGCCTCACTAATCTCAGTGTAAAGCTGCAGAAAGTGCAGCCTCCGTCACAGAGGTTAACAACCGTGCTAACTCATTGTTCAACGGGCTGGGGATTAATTATAATACGGCGAGGGAGGGATTGTGAGAGACGATGTAGTCACAGTGAGCTGGTGGGATCAAGAGGTGCGTTACATGAAGCAACACCTTTAATTACCATTTCCAAAAGCTAGGACAAATAAGTGTATTCAGATTTATTTATTATTTATGATAATTCAAAGAATAAATAGAGGCTTATGGAAACAAATGGTTTCAATTTTTTTAACTGAATTGAAGATAAGTCAAAGAATAAATAAAAATTCAAAATAATTGAATCGGAGATAATTCAAAGAATAAACAGAGGTTTATGGAAACAAATGAGTTGCCTTGATTGATAGCACCTTTCAATCGAAAACTCAAAATCTAAACACAGACTTGTCCTGTTCAGAGGCGCTGCTTGTCAACAGGCAAGGCAGGACACTGCTTTGGGCCCCAGGCCAGTCGGCCCCAACGACTGATAAACTTTAAACCACAGCCTTGCCTCAAAATGTGAACAATTTGCAATGACAGTAGGAAATCTCCCTAATGGGGCCCCATTTGACAGCACTTACACTCAATGCCCTGCTAAGTGTGCATTATTGTTGTGAAAATAGTAATGGACGCTGGTTGGAGGGGCCCCTAGTCTATATTTGCAGAGGGCCCCAACAGACCCTAGAAGCGCCCCTGGTCCTGTTGAAAGTTTACATAAACAGATGATTCGAACTTATTGAAAGTGCAGGACAACGCAGTATCCATCCATGACTTACACAACAATCCCAACACAGCAGTCAGGAAGGGAACAGACACGTTTAAAAGTGCCAGGAACTTTTCTCCCTGTCTGACCTGGGTACTACTGACATCTAACATGTGCAATTTAGTATTTGTGCTTTGAAATATGTTGTCAAAGAAATAACATCTCGTTGACACCTTTTCTGGAGTGTGTGGTGGAATCAATACTGACAGGAGGCAAGGGGATCTACAAAAACACACTCTCAACCTGCGCTGCAATGTGTTTGTCACCTGTAAATAAACAGGATGTTACAAGAGCACGTTCAGTTGAGGGAAAGCTAACAAAAACAGTCAAGATTGAGCAAACTTTATCTAACACTGCCTAACTGCAGGAGATAGATAGATAGATAGATAGATACTTTATTGATCCCGAGGGAAATTCAAGATCACAGCGTCAGAGGGCAAACAATGATTGGTTAACTGATTATGGCTAACATTAGCAGTGCTAGCATTGCCAGCCTTTTGTCCTCCTCGCAGGTTAGTGTTGTTATACATCGCTTGGGTTGAGAAGTCATATGCCAGTTTAACCTGACGCAGCCTACATACAACTTTATCTCCATTTTCTAAATACAAATATTGCCAAACTGTGCTAGTTCTTTGATATGCTATATGTTAACCATGCTTGTTTGCATCTGGGTAGTGGAGCAATGTGAACACAGGGTGAAGAACAACATACCCAGGGGGAGTTTGACTTAACTCTATTTTTAAGATACATTAACACATGATTTGTTTTTCTATATTTGTATTAAAAAAAAACCTTAAACTAGTATTTATTGTGTTGATTTTTTCATACAATGTAAAAATCTTTCATTCAAATGCTCAATTCAAAGAAGAAAAGTTTATGCTAAGTAGTTTCTTTTCTCATGAATCTATAAAGTTGTAACATTTGCTTTAAGAATAAACACGCTCTTCTGAGAGTTCAACTTTTTAATTTTGTGGCCACGTTTATCCTTTAAGGTACAGCTTTGTAAATTTACATTTTAATTAACACTGCAAGGGCTTAGTTGTAGTACTGTGGTTTCTGGCTTTGCTCGAGAATTGTTCATGTACACAAAATTACAGATGTGACTCAGACAAACAACAGTGTACAGTATTCGAGTTCATAACCTTAGCAGAACTGAATGTTCCTTTAAGCACTGAAACACTACAGCGGATAAAGAAGAATATGAACGTAAGATGGAAGGATAACACATGTACAGTGACAGTAACATATTACTGATAGTAACAATAACTGTGTGCGCACGCGTGAATGGCCAATGCTGAAACCAAGCCAGTCGCTAAGTGCAGTCAGTCAAACAAAGCCTTAAGCGAAAGAATATAAGGGGAAGATGAAACACTGAAAGACACCCATTAAGATACTGCACTTTATTCATAATTTCTGGCCTTGTCAGATAAATGTAATGGATGCTGCACACACTCATATCAAATGTACATTCTGTTAAAGTGCCAACTAAAGCTTGCAGAATGCCTTCAACATCTGTATATTAAAATTTTAATCGGCTGCCAGACGGGTGGCCAGACTGATAATTTGTGAGGGTGCATAATTCATTGAATGCAGGCCGAACATATGCTGAAAGGAGAGATGGTCCGTGAGCAAGCTAGGGCTTTTAATTTGAAGGACAACTGAAAAAAAAAAAAAAAGTGTATGCATTCATATTAACTATTTTAAACATCTTGACATCTTAAGCATTTGCTGTTAACGGTTTACCACAACACATAGCTTTTATGTACAGCAATGAATAGAAATGATCCTTGTGTGTGTTTCAGTGGTGAGGCATTTCAAACTTAAAGTTTGAGCCTTAAGTGTTGCTCTGGAGATGTTTTATCCTCCACTGTGAACCACTGGTCAGCTCCAAAGAAACATTAGTGGGCTGAGATCAGCTAAGGTAACGGTATCTGCAGGGTAAAAAGCAAGTCGTTGGGAATTTTATCCAGCAACCTTTTGTTCCTCCAGTTCATTCCGAGTTGGTCTGCAGCAGAGCTCAGATTCAGTAAATGTCAGTGACTGTCGAGGAATCTTTAAGTGCACATGAAAAGTTCCACTTTGAGTCATGCTGCACAGAAGTTTGTCTGTTTTCACTTCACAGACTGCTCTCACTGTTATCTTCTGTTTCATCTCGTCTAAAACAAGCTGATCTGACTTGTCGAATAAAAGAATATAAAAGAAGAACATCAATTATTTCAAATAGAATTCTGCGCCGTGATCAGTCAAGCGATCATTTTCATTATTAAAATGTTCTTTTATTGATTCATTGATGGCTCATAAAAATATCTGAAAAAAAGGTTGATCACTATTTCATAGAGCCAAAGATCAAAGTCAAATGTTACTTTATATTCATATATATTCATTAAAAATAATATATATAATATATGTATTAAGTTGATCAAGTATAATTTGTAACACTCAGAAATACAGTCAAAATTTAGCACCGCCCAGTCAGGGAGGACTGATGACTGGCACATGCCTGTGCTAAATGTGGGTACAGTTGTTGTTCCAGTTGATACAAAGGTTTAATCTGATACAGCCAAACATACATTGTTGTCTCAATTTTCTGGATCAAAACACACAAAAAAAAACACACTGCTTCTGTGATACGCAATCTGTTCACTGTGCTTGTTTACATCTGGGTAATAGAACAGGGAGAGCCTTCAGTCTAAGGCTACAGCCTCAGCTAGTGGCAGGTGGCTGCGTCGCAATTTGGGGATAACATTTGCCTCGAGACCACGTTAAATATAAATATATATAAAAATATGAATAATTTCTTTGACTGACTTGTAATTCTGGTGCCGACTTGTGAGTTGCTTAAATTCAATTGTTAATCTACATAAGTCACCATTAAAATCTAAAGGGACTCTAAAGACAGCTTGTTTAAAGTAATAAAGTAGTATTTCTCAGGGGCCGACTCCTCCACACACTGTACTTCTATCCATTTAACATCAGAGAGCTGAGCATGTGTAAAAAGCTGACGATATGAGACTGTTAGGCAGGCCTTGATTTTCCCGTCAGTGACATCATTGATCATTTATAATCAGTTTTAATACCAACAGAGCAGAAGTCTGTCCTTTCCCAGAAGCACTCTGTTGCACAGACACACACACACACACACACACACACACACACACACACACACACACACACACACACACACACACACACACACACACACACACACACACACACACACACACACACACACACACACACACACACACACACACACACACAGTCGTTGTCCATTTACTCACATCTTCACACACCCATCTACATCCTGAGTCTTTAGCTCTGTGTGATTCTCCAGCAGATAATCTAACCAGAGCCCTCTGAAAGCAAACCTTTTTGTTTAGTTTATATGTACACAGCTTTAGCAACTGATTTGGAAGACAACACAAAAAAGACTTTAACTATGTGGAACGTCTTTTGTCTGACTGTTGTCTTTTATCAGTATTTAAATCAGCTTTACCAAAATAGGGATGAAGTGTATAAAAACATTCAAATTAAAAAAATGTAGGAATGGACCTAAGAAGAGTTAGGGGTTAGCTGTGTTAAAATTCATTGTTTCAACAACGAATCAGGATGCAGACTTGAAAAATTAATAAACAGAACATACAGTAATTGATTATTGCGTAGTGACATTGGGTCTAGATTTTCCAGCCCCAGCTTAATTTTGTTGAACAATGTAAAGACAATTATGTTGACACTGACTTCAACAGCACTTTCTACCTACTAATAAAAATGTTACTTCATATTTGTCTGCACGTCTTCATTGATGAAAAGTAGCCATGTTCATTCATATAGAAAACTAAGGCAGGATCATGAGCATTAGTTCTTGACTGGACTTTTATAATGTATCAAACCCAAAAGAAATCTACAGGGTTGAGATAAAATAAGGGACAATACCAAATAATGACAATGTACTGCTAGCAGAAAGTTTAGTTTGTCAAAGCCAGCAGCAACCAGTACTGTTCTAACAAGAGGGAGACGTATTAGACAAGTTTGCCGATTCTCAAGTAAAGTCATCCGAATCAGTATCAAGCCAGAAAAAAATGTTATAGCACGTTAAATCTATAACTCTGAAAAGTTTATCCGGTCGAAATAAAGGTTAAACTTCTCACTTGTAAAGTCACAGAATATTATGGAGTCACATAAACCTTAAGTCCAACTCAGAAATATCTTTTTCACAGTTTTGGTTTCTAAACAGATTTAACAAAATATTTTCGTTTGTGAGCTTGAGAGCTTTGCTTGTTTTGAAAAAAGCCAAGCTAGCCATTTGCATCACTTTCAGACTCTTTGCTAAGCTAGTCAAAGCAGCACGGTGCACCTGTCAAAAACTGAACAATATCAGTGTTTCTTTCAACATGTTGGAATATTGTTTTTTTATTTTAGCCTATAACTGTAACGTTTTGCTACGAGCACAGAATTGATTTTTTAGGTAACAACTGCTAGTTGTTTTCAAAGAGCTCCAAAGACCCTCCATATACACAGTTAGCAACAAGCTATGAGCAGATTAGAACCATTAAGTAGCCTTTAAAAAAGCTCGACATTTAACTTGTTGCCAAGTGGAGATGAGAACAAGGAGTGAATAACACTAATAAATCTGCCTGTTGGGCAGAAACACGTCTCCACATCAATACTGTGAAGTCAGGACGGTATTAGTAAAATCATTAAAAATCACATTGAATTTAAAGGAAAACTTTGATCAGGGTGAGGCCACATTCGGAAAAGCTCTTTTCTCTCTCTCTCTGTCTCCTGAGCCCAGGGCCCCTGGCGTTTAAACCTATAACCCAGCCCTCCTGGCCTTATCAAAAATGCATTAGCAATGCTACACTTGATAGTGTGAAGCCTCAGAGCTCTCTCAGTGCTCCAGCACATCTAGCTGTGGGCAAGTTCATCTCCCACAAACAAACCAGAGCGCAGTGGGACGGACAGAAGTCAACCACGGCTTTGTACAACCAGCTTCACTTCACTATTTGAGTTTAATGTTTTATGAAAAGTTGCAAAATCTACCAGCATGTTAAATAAAATCTTTTTTGTATTATTATTATTATTATCTTTATTTACAGATTTCCTCCTGGAGGCTATCATAAGTCTAAAAATAAATTCTTCACAGCTACAAGACCTGTCTGCTCTTAAGATTATATATCTGGCTGGGAGCTCAAATGAAAGAGGGATATGATAAAAAAAAAAAAAAGGAAGAGAGAGGGGGGAGGGAGAGAAAGGATGGAAACCCAGTGACAAAGACAGCGCACACAGTGTCATTAGGGAGGATCTGGGTCACGTCAGTAAGAAGCAGGCCATGATGGTTACAATACAACATATTGTGCAGGAGTTAAGAAAATGACCGCCTGTCATATTCCACTGTCTGAGATTCAGAATGGACTCTGGGGGAAAATGATTCAATCTGATGTTTGCTCCTCACGTTCTCTGTCTGCAAAGAAAGGTGCACGAATGAGTTAATTAATCAAGTAACAAAAAGACGAGTCATCAAAAAAAAAAGTTTAATTGTTTATCATATTCAATTGCAAATATTCACAGGTTTTTAAGTCACTAAATCTGGATATTTAAAGAGTTGTTGTCTCAAACTGTGTTTTGGTGTTATCGATACTTGGATTGATAGCTTAACAAGAAATAAGTTGATGATTTTTCTTTTTCAGCTAGTCTGTATGAGCTGATTTGTTAAAACAATAAATAAAAATGGATGGGGCACTGTTGGCTGAGTGATAAAGGGCACTGCCCTCGACAGAGCCTGTTGTTGCTGTTGTTGCTCAAAGCAGGCGGCCCAGGTTCAAATCTGACCTGGGGTACTGCATGTCATTCCCCACTTTCTCTGTCCCTAATTAATGACTTTAACCAGCAGTCCTAGCTCTAAAATTAAGTCTAAAAAGCCCCAAAATAAATCTTTACTGAGAATTAAAAAAAATAAATACAGTATGTGAATAAAATGGCAAGAACGAGTTTTAGTACTCCAACATTTAAAAAAAACATTTGAACAAACTTCCATGCCTCCAGTTCAGTGAAACATGCCCAAGGCTATTATATAACAATAGACCCATGAAATGCTCCCACTGTATATAGGAGAATCCATACGTCAGTCAGGACCCATAATGCACCAGTACGGCAGTAATGGCATGACTTCTTTTATTCCTTCCAGTGAGTGAGTTTCAGTCACATCGTGAATGAATCAGCCGCTCAACTCAACTCCATCCAAACACACTGACCTTTCAGTGTTTGTCAACTGATTGGATTCAGCTATTCACCCTTAACTCTTCGAGAGAAAAACATGTCAGAGGCCCTTCCTATAGCTTATAGCTTATTTGGACTACATCTCATATTGTTGATTCTGTATGTGTGATGGGTGGACAGGCGGACAGGGGAGGGAAGCAAAGCCACAGAAAGAATCTTAGGGGAAGAGTAGCCTGAGGCACAGAGCCGCCCATGATAACCTCTGATCTGTCCCACGAAACGACTGTGACGACAAACTGTAGATTACATGATCGATAAGCGTCGACGCTTGCTGTCAGAGGGTCACACCACAGTCATGTCTGCCTGAAGGTAGGAGTGGGACGGCCCTGTTCCTGCTGAGCCAGGTTTATACTTACAGATATTCATACATTTTACTGTGTGCGACTTGCTTATGGATGTCTGTTGATGCAAATTCAAGTATATAGAAAGAAATGAACTTAATTTAATACCACGGGAAGTACAAAAACAGCCATTGCGAGAGGAGGTAAAGTGTATAAAAAATGGAAAATAAGAAACATCAAGGCAGTAGTGGAGCAAAAAATAACAGTGACCTCTGATTTCCACCACTGTCATTCTCTGCTTACAGTACAGAAACAAAAAGGACAGAAATAACTCGATCCATCTCTCTATTAGAAATAGAAAACGTATTGTCTTTTTTTAATCAAAATCTCAAACTGAAGGCTGCAGGAACTGGTTTACCAACTCCTGCTGTCCTTTCCACCCAGACAGATGTAAGCTTCAGTTGGTGGTTGTCGATTTCTCCACAACAGAATATAATCACCTTTATCTAAATAACATCCACCTCCACGCCTTTGGCAAAACATTCAAATAGAACTTGCCTGTCAAATAGATCAAAAGGGGGAACAAACTATGTTTATATTGTTTTCTCATTTCTCAGCACTGATGATGAAATATGTGCAATACTTTCCCAAAGGTTAGAAACCCCGTCCTTGTGTGCACTTTAGAGCACAGACTGGAGGAAAAGATGAACGACTTGACAGATCCCCAAAAGTGAAACCAAAATGTTTTGATTCCCCGGGTGACCGGTTGCACTTAAGGTCATAAAGCCGGCCTCCTCCGTGTCATAGGTCTAACTGGCAAATTAAATACACATGAAATATATTTCACAGACACAGTTTCTGTCTTAGTTCTGATGATGATTTATGCTGAAGTGTTGTTTTTCTGATTAGTTTGGTTTGAGTTGTTAGATGTTGAAAAAAAGAGGTCTTACACCATGACTGAGAAGGTATTTTAACAAATGTGGCTACTGGACCATTTCCAAATCTTAACTGATTTTACCTTAGAGAGCACAGACATAAGGAAAGTTCGGAGCGATTTTTTATTCTCCCAATGCAGGCACTAGACAACTAAGAACGGCCGATGGACCATACAGCGTTCATAGTAAAATAAGATTTCACAAATACGAGTTCTCACAAGAACTCACATGATCAAACGTGACTTCATTAGGAAAAAAAAGGAGGCAAATCGGACCCAAAATCAGGCCTAAAATGCTTAATGCAGCCCAGTGTACCATATTAGGAAAGTGGTGGAGGAATTGTATGAGTATCTCTAAATAACACTAACAAAAGAGTCATTGATCTGCTTCAGATCATCACGAGAATCTGTTCTGCTGCGGACTGTGCTCACCCAACGGATCTTTACTGCTAAGCAAATTTTAGCTTCATTTTTGTGCAACAGGAGGAAGTGCGAACGCTCTGTTCATTTTCATATATACTGTCGATGGTGTGGAGTATTAGCAAGATAACAGTTGCTAATTAGAATAATAAAAAAAGTACAACTGAGTCTGAATGGAAAGTCACAAGTTAAGTATTTGTATTAATTTACATTCAGCCTGAGGGGTACATGAATCTCTATGCCTTTAATTGACACCTCTCCAAAAGCTGTTACAGTTGCATGACTGTGCACCTGTCAGAGAAAATGGCTATGATTTATAACAGACCTGAAGTCTTCATTTTCTGTTCACTAAAGACAAAACTTTGTTTGATGAATATTGAATGAGGTATTGGTGTATAGTACTTTTATCTGATTTTCTATTTATTTATTTTTTGACAGGTTCGTGTTAGCGTGTGGACGTTTTACTGTAGCTCCAAAGACATGAAGCTAAAAACAGAACAGTGCAGAAAAGAAAAGAGCGAGCATGAAAAGAGCTGAGCAGAACAAAAAAAGAGAAAGAAGAAGAAGAAGAGAGTAAAAAGCAGAGAATCAGGAAAAAAAACTCTCCTCTTCTTCATGCTCAACCCTGCTCTATTCAGCTCTGCCCATGCGGATATTAAATTGCCTCTGAGCTGTCTCTGATCTGAAGGAGGTTGGACTGTTTAAAAGTCCGATATCACAGTGCCTCACTGCTCCTATCTCTGCTTTTTCTTCTCCAAGAACAAGTGCACTGTTTACTTTTGAAGGTCCCACTTTCATTTGGGTACGTTTGCTTTTCAGACAAATTTGACAAGAAACACAAAAAACACGAAAAAACATCGCAGCATGGATGTTTGGTGTGTGCTGACGTCGGGGACGCATTATCTCGTTCAGTCAGATGCAGAAACTCATTCGAGGAATCCTCCTCCAGTGTTGCGTCCGCTCTTTCTCAGCATGTAGGTTGCGAACGCCTTATGCAAATAAAACAAAGTCCTGTCTGCAGCTTTTAATCCACTGTCTACATTTAAAACATCCTCATCTCTCCATCTCCTTTCTCTTTGTCTCCCTCCCTCTCCCTCTCTATCCCCCTCTCTCTCTCTCTCTCTCTCTCTCTGATCCAGCTGCTCATTTGGCACCAGAGCAAAGAAATAAATGAAGTGCTCCAGCGGAAGGAAGGCTGAAGCGTTGGGAGAAGGATTGTGGGTAGAGGGAGCAAGATGAGGATTTGGTGAGGGGGTTTTAAAGACAGTTTATTTAAATGAGTGTCTTTTTTGTGTTGGCTTAATACATGAGTGGGACATTAGGCTTGAGGCCACTGCCGTCCAATTATGCTTTCAATGGATGTTGAGTTAATCAACCTGTGTCCTTGGGTGATATTTTTGTAATTCTATTGAGTGCCTTGCTGGAAGTTTAAAATAGCAGTGTTTCTTCTTTTAGGTGAAAAAAAAAAAGTAAACAAGAAATGTTTCCCCATGGTGAGACTGAAGGGTTGCGCTTTTGATTTATAATTTTAATATTCAGGATTTTAAAATTAAGACGCAAAATCTCTCGAGAATAACCTGCAAAGCTACCTACTCAACATGTTATTACACTTTTATATTTCCTGTGCAAAACAGCAGCATCTGGTTTTAAGCAACGTTTGTTTTCTGTTGAGTTTTTTTCCCGAGCTATAAAATAGCAACTTCTTGGAGTCTTGTCATCACAGTCCGGTTGCCAGGCAACCAGCCAAGCATTTCCCCAAATGTCAAAGCACTTCTTCAAACATCACCGTTTCCCCCCATGGGAGTGAGGGGCATTTTCAGCCTTTTGTAAGCTAGAGAAAGTGGAGACATAGAAGGAAACTGAGCAGAAAGAGATTCTGGAAGCAGAGCTAAAGAGGCAGCGCGGTGGAGGTCACTGGCTTGGTGGAAAGTATATAGTCAGGTTGTCAGCCTTGCTAGTAGGCACCAGAATTACTTGTCGGTCAAACTAATTGTACATATTGCTATCTTTCAGCTCTTATTGCTGGTAAAATGATGCTCTGAAACAGCAGAACATCCATCAGAGACTATAGGGTTTGTAGCCATAGACTAGCTGTAGCCCCAGTTCATGGGCTTCAGTTAAGGAAGCTAATTCTGGCTCTATGCAGCCCGGATGTCAACAAGCATAAAGAACAGATCGCACTTTGTACGAGCAGTGAAATCTAAATGGTATTTGATCAAGAAATGTTCGATAAAAAAAAACGGGGTGTTGGCCGCACGTTCAACTGGCACATCCACCAGTTCAATGCTTACCCAGTATACCCCACTGATTCATATAATTACATTGTGCCCACTTTCGGTGTGCCCACTTTGTGCGGTTTCTTGGCTTTAAACTAGTATTTTTGTTAAACCAACCACATGCTTGGAACGTCCCTTGTCTGAACACTATTGAGAAGGTTCCAGAGTGGGCACATATACCTTCTAAATAAGGACAGAAAACAAATACAAATAAAAAGAGTAGAATACTACAGTAGCAAAATCTAGCTTGCGCTGTGTGACCCTTACAAAGTGAATGAATAAAGGGAACAATTGTAGACAACAAGACACTTCACACACACATACACACTGTTCCCAACGCACGAAATATCACTAGAAGAAGTCTCTTAGAAGAATACATACCCCTAGAGTCCCTGCCAATACAGAGCCATGACGACACCAGCTTACTGTGTAATATTCTACAGGCACATGTTTTAACCAAATGGAGAGGTACACACCACTAAATAAACACACTGCATTACACATGCAAGTTTTTACTTTGACAAACTGCTACTTTGTATACACGACCGGAAAAAAGCTAGCATTAGCTTGCTAATAGTTTGGACTGTGTGGATTGAAGAGTGAAAGAGGTTCGATATTGTCAACTTCACCCCACACTTAATCAAAAATGTTGTTCTATCATTTTGTCAACGAATACATATTTTGATTAAGCCATAAAGTACCGAGCGTAACCAAAATGCTAAACATGCTATGCTAATGATCGCAGTTTAAATGCACAAGCACTACTAATAACGTTAGCATTATTATATATGATCTCCAGGTATTAAGGACACATAAACTTAGTTCAGAAGTTATGAACGGCTAAAACTATAAACGAGTGATACAGCAAAAAATCTTCAAATCTAATTTACACAGAAATAAAGAGCAATATGTACATGAAAGACGCTGATACAGCAGAAGTAACGGACAATCCGCCACCTGTAATTTCACATCTGATACCACTCGGCACTCTGATATGCCTCAGGTCAGACAACAGATAAAACAGGTTTTCACAGCAGATGGCCAGAAGATGTCTCTGCAGTATCCTCATGCACATGAGTGAACTTCTCTGACCTAAGATACAAGTGATACTGGCTCATGCTTGAATGATCGAAAAGATAACCTTAACAAAACTATGGCTACTCAAGGGCCAGTAACTTGCTTTTTAGGGATTTTCACAGAGTCACTAAAATGCAATTTGGTCTTTTGAACAACTTTTGAATTGTTATGGGGAAAAAAACACAAGGTATCAATAATAAAATCTACATTACCTTCTGTTCAATTTAAGTATTCCATTAATTCACGACAGGATTACAGTAAACCAGCACTTTAAATACCCAGGCACTTTTATTTCCTACTCAAAGGAGTTAAACTATTTGAGTGAAAATGTTTTGTCAGTGCATGGCAACTGCAGACATTATCTAATGAAGACAATGTCATAAAAGCTCTTGAACACAAAACACTCACTTGAGCTGCTAAATTATGATCATTTTCAGCTTTCCTTTTGTGTGTGTGTTTTTTTGTGGAAACTATATATCTTAAGTAATGGGACATTTGGTTGGACAAAGCAAGCAATCAGATCACATCCACTTTAGCTTCAAGGAAATGTAAGACAGAACAAATCCATGAAGTAATCAGCAGGGGGGATCAATAATGAAAAAATTAGAGTATGCTGCCTATCATTCTGCTCTTGGACAACTCGACTGTACAATTCAACCCTCAGTGAATAGCTCTCAGTATAAAACAATGCCTCAGAATAACAAGATGAAATGTTTGTACAATACAAGAACACTTAATCATGGTGACACCAACAACGCCCAAGGCCACTCAGTCTGCACTGGACAACTTAGAGCAAAAAAAAGTGAGATAGTTCCAGTCCACTTACTGCTATAGCCTCTACCAAAGGAGCCCTAAAGAGATACTGTGTCATTTATGAGAGAAATGTCAGATTAGATTATAGTCTAGGTACAGAGCTTCTGTGTAAACGCCTGGTTAGGTTAAGCGTCATGATGAAGAAGCCCCCTCCTCCTCCTCTTCTTCCTTTCTCCCTTATTCCACCAGTGTAACCCTGGCTTTACTCCCTGTGTGCTGCTGTAGTCACACCACGAGATAAGAGATGCTGTGGTCTGAGCACTTTGTATACTTTCCTTAAAATTGTGGGGGATATGGTGCCAGCAGTTTTGTGCTGTGGCACAAAGTGGATTTGAAAAGCTTCAAATTGAGTCAAAATGCATGGTCGAATTTCATCTTGGCAGTCTAAAAATGCTGGGATGGTTCATTTAGTGGAGAAGAGCAGTGCAGGGAGGCTGAGTGGAGCCAAGTATGGCGGGTGTAAAGATGCTGCTAGTTTGAGGAAATGTGCATGATAACAAAAGGGGGTAGGGCGCAGTACATGCTGTTGCAATAACTATAACATTTAACAATTACAAATACAAAAGCAAGAGGGGGATCCAGGATGAATATGTGGAGGCTGATATGGGAACAAAAGCGAGCATGCATGCATGCATGCGATGCTGAATGAAACAATGCGTCCCAGAAAGCAGACAGAGCACCTACCTTGACCACTTCTGTGTGCATCTTCTTTAACCGGAGCACCACTGATGTGGGAAAAAAAAGATTACCATTAAAAAAATAAAAATAAAAAATAAAACTCTTGTAAGCTTTTAGCTGCAAGAAATTCGAGAGCAAATTTGTTAAAAAGAAAAAAAATGCATAAATAAAACAGTAAAAGCTAGTGGCTCAGCCCAGCTTGCTCTCCAAGGGATAACTATGTTCTTTTCAGGCTCTTCATCAAGAAAAAAGCCTCATGTTATTCAGCACTACGCTAGCCGAAACGGCTAACGTAGCCCGTGTCGATATTTAATCGAAAATCCGGTGGGTACAGCTATGCTATCCTCATGATTTTCCGTCATTCCGTTGTGTTTTGGTGAGGATATAAGGCAGCAAAGAAAAGGATGCTCTCAGGCTGTGGCAGCAGCGAGCTGGTCCCTTTCGCTCCTGCTGCCTACGGAAGCCCGGTCTGTCCAAAAATGCGTTTTGGTTTTTTTTTTATTCAGCACATCTCATACAGGGAAGTCTGGTAATATGATAACCTACATTTCTCTGGAATCGACATGCAGACACAAGAGGATAAATAATATTACCAAAAATATATATATATTTTTTCATACAGGAACATATATAATGGTCTACAGGTTTTTAGAAAATGTCTGATTGAACAAAAAAAACAACAACAAAAAATCGTTCGTTTCATCTCGGACAAAGTTTTCCCCTGATTTTGCCGTTCTTTTAGCCTTTAACGCACATATTAGAGGGATGCATGATTTCCCCTTTAAAAAACTCCTGTGAGGAATGATAACTGATTATGAGGCTTAATTAAATACTGATACCTCTATGTGACATATACAATTGAACAAGACCATAAGCAACAAGATCATTTCCATGAAGTAAAATTGTAACCCCTGCTTCACAGTATTTAATGTTTGAGATAAAGAGAAAACACGATCTGAAATGGATTTTGCCGATGTTTTCCACAGCAAAGATTTACTGTGGGTAATATGTTTGACAATAAGCCTTGGCACTTATTATTTATAATATTTCTATTTTGTGTTAATATTCCTAAAATGTTTTTCTATGTCCCCTCCTGTAACGGTTGAATTTCCCCCTGGGGCTTTTAAAGTATTTTAATTATGACTTATTAGAAAACAGTTATTATGACCACAAGATCAGAAGAGACAAGAGGCTCCACTTTTTCCACAGGGGGCACCAAAGTCAATCCAAGCAGAAAGTTTCTCACATGAGCTTTAATAAGCACATTAATAATTGAGCTTTAAGTTTTTGGCAGAATAGCACACTTTCAAGTTATTGGTTTATTCTGCAATCATGGTAATATTCAAATATATGGTTAAGCCTTGATTTGAAAAGTTCCATTTATTAAAAACTTCAAGTTCATTCAGAATCTGGAATAAGTTCAAATGAAAATGGTTATTAACCTCCTGCATCAAAATTATATATATTTATGCCTTTGAGTTTTTGTTTTGGGTTTTGTTTTTTTTTACCATAAAATGAATACTTTGTTTTATAAGCACAATAAAGTTTTATACAGCAGATATAGATTTTAATAAGGCTGCACTGATCTTTATATATATATATATATACAGCTTCATAAGAAAACAAATAACATTCCCTTTCTTAGTGTCAAGCACCAATTTCATCAAAACAAATGTGGATTTTTTGCTCCCTCTACTGGAAGCATTTGAGCACTGCAAGTAGTCCTGAGCGCATACTGTATTTCAAAGAGCGGTACAAACAGAATAAAACAATTACCTGAATAATAAGAACAAGTTTCAAGATCTTGATTGGACAGTTTTATTTTCTCAATGACATTTATGAAGCCAGGAGTAAGGATCTGTTTTTGTCATTATTATACACAATGTCAAAACAATGAGATACTTTTCTTATCACCATCACATCAACATAATGCACACACGGTACCAACTACAGTCACTGAAAGCCCAGGGTTTGTTCACAGCGGGGTTGACCAAAGGAATCATGGGAGAAGCGTCTCTGTTAAAAACATAACAACCCCAATCATCAAGTCAAAGACGCTACTCAGACACCTTTGGGAGACCAGGTCTGGGTCCATTTAAGACGATCCATATTCTCCAAGTTCAGATTGAATGTTTACACTCATTCATAACTTCACGAGGGGTTCAGAGGAAAAAACACAAGAAAGACTTTACAATTCACTATCAGCCGTGGTCTGTCATCCTAGCGTGTGGAATGATTAAACAAAAAGTGTCAATTTTTATGTTTCAATACAAGCTTCCTCAATCAGTGCCCAGTTTCCTTATTCAAGAGTCTGAAAAATACTGATTAATTGTAAACAGCTGGAAAGCTACAAGGGGCTAAAAAGTACACAAGAACTAAAATGTCAAACATGGAAGGAGGGCTTTGTTGTGATTACTGGAGAGCCTTTTGTGTCATTTCGAATGTACTCTTTACAAAAAACACTGACTCAGCTTTTAACACACATTAAGCTTCTTTATAGGAATGTTAGAACATGATGTGGAGACGGCTAACATGTAGAGATGTACATTCAGAATACATTTTATTCAGCAAATACGGAGATGTGAAGATCTGTAGAGTGGGATTATTGTTGCTATTTTAATAAGATATTGTATGATTAAAGCTGTTTGTAGTTCTTCATGTTGAGTTTAGGAGCGACCTGAGAAAACATCCAATCAAAGCCAATGAAAGCATATGGCTTTAAAATATTGAATTCCTCCACATTTTATCCGTTCATAAAAGCTACACTGAAAAGTAAGTTGAAGAAAGTGGACAGAATTTTTGACTGTTTCTTCGTTACACATTAGATTTCCTAGCTAGCTAGCTTCATGCTAACTTCCCACTCGACTCATGCTAACTTCAAATCCTCAAACAAATGATTTTGGGTATAAACAACTTTTTGGCTTACAACTTAATGATGCACTTATTTTTTTGTTAGGTTAATACCAGTGGATCTCAACTAGAACTAGAACAATTGTCTAAAACTAGAAAAAGAAAAACACATTAAGGAGGAGTGGCTGCACAGGGGCGTAAAAGTTGATGTCTTGGGTTCATGAGGGTTTTTTGTGTGGAAGGTAAATGATTGACAAGATGACAAATTGAGTGCAGACCTACAGCTATGATCTGACAAAACTTCCACCCAAATAGAAAACACCAGACTGTCAAGTGACCTTAAAAGCTCTTTCAGTTCAGTACTCTAAACTTTAAATTTCTCTTCTGACATTAGGGACGTCTGATGAGTACTGTGTCTGAGCCAGTGTGTGGGTTAAGGACCACTTGCTTATTAGCAAAGCACATGAACAAAAACAACAAATAAAATGACAGACCAGGCTACAATAATAGACACCCTCATGCTTCACAGAAAAAAAAAAAAGAAAAAAAAAAAAATCACATATTCAGCATACACACGCACGCACACACACAAATATCTTCAAATAGTCTAGTGATGTTTTCAATTCATTATTTATCCAGGAGTGGTCAGAAACATGAAATGTCAGAAATAATATCCCAACGTCAATGAGCTGACAGTATCTGGAAATCTGGAAAACTATTCGGCTCTGAAACCTTAAGCTGATCTGTTGTTGAAAAAAACACTGGCATCTGGTGACTGTTTCCTCCCAGTTTTCTTATTCAACATTAATTGTCTCTCAAGACAGGACAGCAGGGTGTAAGGGAACCACTCTTGCATGAATAATGGCTGAAAACAATCCCAGGCAAATAGAGACATTTAAATAATTTACGATGTATTTACACAATAATCCATCTTATTTTTCCAGCAGTGTCTTTTCATCTTCTTCTGAGTGTGGATGCATTTTCTAGTCGCCCATCTTTACTTTTGACGTCTGCAGGAGACAAAAAGAAACGAGTCACGACAGAATATCAGGAAGACAAATGGACAAAATCATCACATGTGCACAGACAGCAGAGATCTATATGAAGTGCTGTGATATACAGTTATCTATGCATTGACACGTCTGAAGGGCTTAAGGAGAAAAAAAGGGGCAGCCATAAAGAAATCCGCTTGTGTGACTCACCTGCAGAATGGCTACAATCACACCGAACAGGCCGATCGCACTGCCAAAAATCTCCACGATGAGGATCTTGACGAAGAGGCTGGCGTTCTGAGCGTCTGCGAGAGCTGCTCCACTGCCCACGATGCCCACGCAGATGCCACAGAAGAGGTTGGAAAAGCCCACAGTCAGACCAGCTCCGAACATGGAGTAACCTAGTCAAGGCAGAAATTCAAATGAGTCAGACCTCCAGGGTGAATCATCCACAGCAGAACTGGACACAAACATCGAACTTCCCAGTCTGTTTGGAAACTAGTCAGTGTTAGGAGTATCTACAAATACTACCATGGACACATCTCTTTGTAGGTGATATCTTTCTCGACATCAGATTGTGAGTGTGAATTACAGTCAGGGGCTAAAAGCTATGAATATCAGTCATATCTGATTTGATTCTGTTAATTTGATGAGCAGTACACATTCTATACAACTTCAGACATCACACAAAAAGTACCTAAAAATGTTTCATCTGTTTTGTGACTGTAAGTCATAACTTTGACTTTTATACCAGACCATCCCGAGGAGAAAATGATCAAATTGTCAAACTACTTTTCGTTCACAAGCTTTTTCCTGCTTCTTTCCTTTTCAAATGTCTCACCAGCTTGGTAGTTCCTTGCTCCGATGGTCTCAGGGGTCGTTCCAGTGAATCTCTATAAAAATAAAAGATTAACTTTAGAACCAAATAACCATCCGTGTGCTCTGTTGTTGCCCATTACTGCTCGAATGTAAGATTGTGCTGTTCCCTGTCGAGCAGTGCTGTGCTCAAAACGTGGATGCGTATATATATATATATATGTATATATATATATATATATATATATATATATATATATATATATATATATATATATATATCGTCATGTCCACAGATGTTACAGAATCGATGAGGCTGCAAAGCTGTCATGACAGTTTTCTAAAAACAATTAACCTACGGTGGCGTTCACAATAACACCACGGCCATAGATCTGAGATTAAAATATTTGAACGTATTTCTCAGATCTCCGAGGTTTTAAATCGAAGTGTTAAAAGTAGAAGGATCCTTCCGCTGAGAGAATTCTATGTGGGACATGTTCATTATCCAAAGTCTGTCATGATATGGATCGTATCGTGACCTCTGTCTCGTGACATGTGTCATACTGTGGGGTTGTGAGGAAATACCCAGCCCTACTGCACAGTGTTCATGTTTAAAGATCAAATGGATATCTGTTTTTCTGGATCATAATCTACTAAAGATGCTCACTGCTTACCTCAGCCATGTTGCTGATTACAATAGCCATGATGATCCCATAAATTGCAACGGCTTCACAGAAGATGATGCTAGAGGGAGACATGAGGAAGAAAAAGGAAGAAAAGATTGAGCTTGAAAGGTGCAGCTTTTTCTTGTTGCCACAAAGTGCTGCTGTGGACCTTTTAGAACCAAAGCAGCTAAACCTAAAGCTACTGAGCGACATCACAGACGGGCTGATGTATTCATTGAGGCGCTTGCCTCGACTCCAGAAATAAGACGTTCCAATATCTTTATGGAGGATTTCAACATTGTCCACACAGTGACCTGGAAAGCCGTACTGTGGCACAGCGGTCAAGTGTTTGTGCTCTTCCATCGAGCAACACCTGACACCCCAGTGAAGTTTTCAACCTATACCCAAAAGGTGACACCTGCTAGAAAAATGTGGGCCTTACACTTGTGTACCTCCTGAATATGGCTCCTACAATAACAAAGCGTCCTGATTAATACTGGGTGAACTGTAAATCACAGGCTCCCCTGATAGTCACTTGTGGATTAGGGCACCCTGAAGGGATAATGTAGATACAACAACCGCTGAAATGTTTACATTACTTTGTTCATATTAAACTGCTCGTACTTTTCCCCTTGGCTGCAGAGCGTCGTTCGGGTTTGACTGCTTGAGTGTATTCAGCTGGTTAATAGTGAGTCAATAGGTTTCAGGATGGAGTCGTCAAAGATGGATGGATGGACTACTTTAAAATGCTCCAACCACACAAATGACTTATCTGTTTTAACAAACATAGAAAGGTAAGGATTTGACTTTAAAAAAAAAAAAGACAAAGAAAAAACTTGAATGAGCTTACCTGACCAGATTCTTGGTTTTGATTCGTGGAGCCTTCACACCACCACCGATGATGCTCGAGCCAGTGATGTAGATGCCCCTGGAAAGCACAAATTACAAGCAGCAGAAAAAAATAAACAGGAGGCAACAAAGTATCAGGTGATTTAAATGTTTCAGAAGAAGCAAGATCAGCTCTAGTTACTCATTCTTTTTGGGAACAGACGGAGGAGATTTTAAATACATCACCCACGCATCATAATAATCGGATAGATGAGTGGCAGTTTAAACAAACACCCTCAAATGAAATCCAGTAAATGGATACAACAGGGTGCGAAACTAAAAGGACCTTAAAGGAGCAGAAGTTTAACTGAAAAGTTATTTATTAATGGCAATAATATTAGTGCTTCAACATAGACCTTAAAGATGCATTGTTCCTGTAGATGCATGTATTCCGTCACTGAACAGATCAAACATGTGAGCCTCGTCACGTTTAACGGGCTAAAAAAATGAATTTAAAGGCGGTCATTTAGAAGGAGATCTTTGATTGGTGTGTTGATGTGATGACATTTAGAAAAAAAAACACCAGGTTGGGACATGAGCACGCTCTTAAGGGCCCACATTTAAAATATGAATAAGCATTTCCAACCAAGCAGTTTAAAATGGGCTGACTGGCTTTTTTTAAATTTATTTTTTTACACGCTCTCTTTGTTCTGTTACAATATGCTACAATGTTTCCGAATCAATGACATTTAAGTTTCTGTTGGTCTAATTCTGAAACTTTCAGTCCCAAGTTTACACATGAGGACCGCGAAAAACAGGAAGTTGCTCAATGAAATGGAAACACATTTTATGGAGTCTCACCCCCCCCCCCCCAAAAAAAAAAAATCTCCATGGAAACCATACTTATAATAAGAACTCACCAGGCAGCTCCCACCACAGACAGAGAGATGGCCAAGCCAATGCCCAGACTGGCCCACATAAAGGGAGAAGTCTCTGTCAGGAACCTGAACAGAAGAGGTACAGCTGAAGACGAGACTTTATACAGAAGGAGTGATATTAACAGGCAGAAACATGTTGACGTCATCACATTTCAGATTGTTTGTTCACATGGCAAAAAGGCTCTCTTTATTTGCTTGTTGTGATTTCGTCGACAGCTCCAAGTTAAAAAATAAAGGCTGGGACAGTGCATGCTTCCTGTCTCTGGAAGCAAATGATTTTTGTCAAACCAGATGAAGATTCAGATTTAAAAAAAACACCATATTTAAATTCACACTATAAGCCAGTCTATAATATAACCTCTATAAGAGTAAGGCCCTATTACCATAGCAACTATATCAAAGATAACGCTTTACAGCACTGTGCTCTATTTGATAAACTACAAGTAGTATTTGCTACAAAGCAGTACAGTGAGTGTTGCACGATTGTTCATCCTCGGAAGAGTTCATAGATAGTTTGGTTAACAAACAGTACAATCCTTGATTTTGAAAGCCCCAAATTTCAACATCTCCTTTTCGGCAACACATCATTTTCAGGAGGGCTCACAGCTCTATGCTAACAAACATACTTACTACAAAATAGGACAATAACCTTTTGGTATTTACATTATTAATTCATCTACTTGGGGGGGGGGGTATCTAATGTTATTGATATTATGCCAAAAAGAACATTTGTTACAAATTCCTACTGCTTTAATTTAAAAATGAAAAAAATGGTATTCACTATAAACTGTCAATTGTGAGAAAAAGATAACGCAAAGATTATGCCGGAAAGAGAACATGTTTCTGCTCTCGAAACTCTACATTCATCCAAGTATGAAATAACATGATGGAACTACTTTTAACCAGACAGGTGGGTGATTGTATACTTGTGCTTACCATGCTACATCAAAGCGGAACCCAAGGTCAAATATAGTATAGCAGATACCTGTGAAGACACAAACAGAGAAATCAGATGTGAAAGTGGAGCATGCAAGAAAGCTTAGCAGTCTAACATGTACAGTATGTTTCAGCATTAATAAACTTTTCCGATGAACCATGGGTGAAGCAGTGTCACACTCTCACACACACACACACACACACACACAGTCACAGGCATGGAGGGAAGTTCTCACATTAGTGTGATCGCTCACTCTCACGTGAAAACTGCAGCACTTCCTATTTGGGATCTCTTTTTTTTTCTTCAGTCAGCTGTGACATGAAAGCTAAAAGGCTAAAAGGCTAAAAGGTAGCTCTACTAAATTAAATGACACTTAAAAACAGAGAGAGAGGAGCAACCAAATTCCCAATAATAGCTCCCACCAAAGATTACCGCAAAACCAATTTATAACCACTATGATAGCACAGTCATTTACTGCAGCAGGCTTTTAGCTTTAAAGCTATTTGGCATTAGCTAAATATTAACTAGAGAGCTGCTAGCGTGGAAAATAGATCAGATTGATGGTCTTAAATAAATGTTGAAATCATGCTATGCAACGGAGTTTTTCCTTTCCTTTTTGGAAGTGCAAATCGCTCCAGTGTATTAAAAACAGTGTATTAATGCTAGCTACACCTAGCATTAATGTAGAGCTAACAAAATGGAAAACAGCCGGATCCGCTTTGGTCCCTGGTTTATCCAGATCCCGGACCAGAGCTGTCAAACATGTTCAAGAGAAGACTACTGCTGCATATAGTACATGTGATGGGTCATTTCAGTCATTATTTGCAAATGTTCTGGTCTTTCTTTTTTTTTTAAGGAAGCTGAAATCTTACCGACGATTAGTATGGTGCTCCAGAAGGCCAAAGTGACCCCCGTGTAGAGGATAGCGTGTCCGTTCATCATGCACTCGAGAAGCATCCACCTGTCCGTCTAACCTGCCGGATCACCCAGATTTCTTTGGTTCAAATCTAATATTTGACGCCAGTGAAGCCAAGACAACGAAATAATGCTGTTAGAGGAAACACAGACGGTCGATGGAGGAGGAGACGCTGGAGGATGTCAGCTGATCAGGCCTGACGAGCATGTGACAGGGGGAACTCGGGGGCTGCATTCGGTTTTTTTTTCCGCTACCTTGTTGAAACTATTTGGTGTAAGTGGTGAGGATAAAACGCCTACTTATTTTACTTGTGGAGTCATAAATAGTAACGATGACATGAATTTAGGACAGACATTGGACTTCACGCGGAATTGATAAGTTAAAGGCCTCTTAGAAACACGATAAATATGTACTCGAATGCGTCCTAGTAGGCTGCAGCTCAACTACCTGCAGTACAAAAAGTGGACGCTAGATGTCACTGACATAGAGGTGTTTGAGTCACGACTACAGTATAATGGCAGGAGATGTTAGTATTTACAGCCAGGAAACCACAATGTTGATCAAAACTGTCAAACATTCCTATTTTAACAGATAAGTAGGGCTACTATCGAATTGATGCAATCACAGATATTCAATCCACAAATGTTTTTGTAAAACATCTCAAACACCACAAGATCAATTTCCGATATTCTTTACAAGTCATTTATAAATACTAAACAAACAAATACACAGCTGTTTATTTACAGTCTATTTTACGCAGTTAATATGAATGTATACTATAAAAACAATGTTTTTTGTTTTTTTTAAATCATGTCAGCAAAATTCCATTTTTTTAAATATAGCTTAACATATTTTTTAGCCAAAATGTGACCTTACCTTGGGTACTAAGACTATTTATACTCCTTCACCACATTCTCAAAAAATGAAAATGAAAAAATGTCAAAGTCTGACAAATAAGCCTACACTGCATCTTGCCTGTGTTTGGAGACTTTTTTCTTTCTTTTTTTCTTTGTTTAAAGAAACGTCTTAACCCGGAGATGTGAGGTTTTCATACATAAGTTATAGGTTGAAAACTTCATAATTGGATGTGGATACTTTCACGTGGTATTCTAGGACAGGAATGAAAAAGCACTTTAATGAACTTGAAATCCACCAGAGGGAGTCCTTTAATAACTTTTGTTCTGGTGTTTTTTAAGTGTTTCCTCATCAAACTGCAAATTAATGTTCAAAATAAATTTGTGATGGGTGTGCAATGTAAATAAGAAAACTATTTATATCAGTGTGCAGGGTATTACTTAAAGGATACATTTATGTTCATAAGAAAATAAAGGTGACGTCTTTTTAACTAGATATATTTAACATATTAAACAACTCAAAGTCTTAGTTGTGAAACGGACAGCATAAAGCTCCAGACCAGATATATCATTTTAACACTTCACTTATTTCATTATCTTCTTTATTTCAGTACCTCTTACCTACATGGACAGTTTTTAAACCCTAATGCTTAATTTTTAAACCATGAGGAATCTGTGGAGTTCCTTATTTAGATACTGTATGACAAAACAAGAACTTAAAGCCTCTGAAAGTCCAGAAGTCAGCTTTTAAACACCAGTTTGGAATACCTTATATTCAGTAGCTTACTTGGTATTCCAAGCACCTTATACTCTCGAGTAATGTTCGATTTTTCTCACCCCTGCATCAGTCTTCTTTCACCAAAATTTAAAAGACAAGATCAGGCTACATGTGTCTCTGTTTTGTTGTTAAGCATTATGTAAGTAAGTACTTAGGACTTTGGAACAGCCATAACAACACATAAAAGGCAGGTTTTGTGCAAGGTCATGAATAAAAGCACTCTCCAAGGAGGAAAAGGTTCTGCATCACATATCTGAATTATTGTTACTAAATTCTCTCTGTCTGATGTAAATGAATAATTGTATCACCTTGTTTTTATCTTTTCACCAGCTGAATTGTCTAAGTCAGGGGAGCTGTATCTGTATTGTTGATTATACCTGGTTGTCTCTGAAACACTAGGAATATACAGATGCTGTTGTTCATTAGAAACACTCTATATTTGTATAATTTGTATGCATAACATTTGATGCAAATACTACGATAAGTTATTGAGTCCCGATATCCTTTTTTTCTGTCCTTCGCTTTAAATGTAAGTGGACAAAAGCATTCTTGTCTAGCTGGTGAGATAGTGTTCACAGGTTAGCAGAATAAAAGGACAAGTGGTTGTTGCTGCATTTTATCATTGTGTAGCCAGCTCTCTCACTGTGCTAACCTGTTACACTTTAAATGAGAACAATGAAAGGGCAAAATGTATGATATTTCAATAAACCTGTTATCCAACAAGCAAATGTAATGCTTCTTAGATGTAATGATTAGTCAATATACTGTACATATAACTACAAAGCAGTTAGCTGGACATGTGTATGCTCGTTACTCGTATTAGAGCACACTTCATGAAAGATGGCTTATATTTAGAGCGTTGGTTATTTCACCTGCCCCATGTACGGACGCTATACTGTATAGTCACTGGTCGCAGCAGCCTTTTGTTTGAGTCCGACCTCGGCTCTTTGCTGCATGTCATTGCCCACACTCTCCTTCCAACATTCCCTGTCTCTCTTCAGCTGACTTTCAAATGCAAAAATCTTTAAAATAAGGATGGCGTATATATATATATATATATATGTGTGTGTGTG
The DNA here is from genome assembly GCF_947650265.1 of Symphodus melops. NCBI lineage: Eukaryota > Metazoa > Chordata > Actinopteri > Labriformes > Labridae > Symphodus > Symphodus melops. Next base: position 20,337,690 of record NC_136697.1, on the reverse strand, counting down.
TGTGTGTGTGTGTGTGTGTGTGTGTGTGTGTGTGTGTGTGTTGCTTCTGCTCTTTTTGAAACCTACCTGTTTTACCTCTGAACTCAAAAGATTATGACAACAGAGATTGCTATATTGTATTTCTTAACTTATTCTTTGTTTGAGTGGTTCTTGGCAGGTAATTTACAGTCATTTTATCAACACTTTATTCATTTATTTTCATTTAGCTATGAAGCAGCTGTTGGCTGCTGATGAAAAAATGCTGGAAAAGATTGCGTTTGCCATAAAAAGCTCCATGAGGCTTCGCCGGAGAATGAGGTTTTTAACCAAAAGTGCCACCATTCACAAAAAAAGTAAACACTTCTTAATTATAGACACATTTTTGTTCAATTATTCATGGCCCTAATATAACTTGACTTTAATATAGTGTTGTGTTGTCTGATTTTGTCTTCTGTGTTCTCCTACTGCTAAACAAATAATAATGTGACAATGTAGAATAAAGAATCTGAATCTGAATGACTGCTTGATCTGATCTGATTCCTCCCTCTAAATGTAAATGATGCGGCATCTTTTTACAACCACAAAAACCTTTCTAACAACGTGTAGGCCTGATTGAACATTACATAAAGGCAGAACATTAGTCTTATTTTATTAATAACCCTCTCAGCACTCACATCAATGCATGTGCATTGTGCTAAACCACAAGGTTTCATGCAAGGCCACGTCAACAGCTCCCAGGTCTTAGGATCAATAAATGTGCTTGCGTACATAAAGCATTCTCAAAAATAGCCCACGTTAGCTCTTCTTCTACAAATAGAAGAATATACACACTGTCATGGAAACAGCACATACAGTCTGTATATTTATGGAATAAGGTGCACCTCTGTGTCACCGCCCCAGGTTATTCAATATGAGGCGGCAAGTCCCAGTGTTGACCAAAATATGGAAGTTGATCTGGTAGCTGGAGAGGTGCTTCCCAAGCATGGTCAAGGTGCCACTGGACACCAAACAGCTCTGGTGGTGCTTCCTGTGTAGCCCCACTCTGACATCTCTCCATCACTCTTTGTGCAGAGTGTAAACCACATTCATTAAAATGATCACAAGTTGTCTTTTTTATGGCTACAGCGTGGAAGAAGAGCCCAAGACAAATTTCTCTCTTTGTGAGACAATAAAGTTAATCTTGAATCTTGACAACGTTTAAACCTTTGCTTTTTAAGGATTTTTACTGTGGGGGTTCACAGCTCAATGAGCCTGGTTTGTATCAGTTCTCATGAAGACACTGACTGATCTGGATTTTGAAAGAATGTCTCCATTTCTGAGTCTTCTTTCATTTATTATTTATTTTGGTGGGCTCAACTTTGTAGCTTTCGCGGGTAAAATTATTATATAAATTGTACTATTGGAACTTGTGCACTTTATGCACCTCAGCACTTTTACCCATGTACCGCGCATTTGCATTTTGTATGTCTTATGTATTGTCTTTGTTGTATTAAGTGACTCTCCCTGCAACCAAACTTATCAAGGGGTACAAATAACGTAACCTTAACCTTACCCTTCCCATTCCATTTCCAGATGAACAAACTGGTGACCAATGATCAAGCCATTTATAAACACCACAATCCCAGTCGTCGAAGTGATGCCTTTCACCTCGGAGTATGGGAAGGCACGCTGTGTTCTCACATGTGTCTCGTCTGTCTGTTTTCCAGTAAACACATGCAGGCAAACTGTGGGTACAAATGTCCCCTTAAGATGCTGGTGACAAATGCCAGGGGTTAATAAAGAAGACAAGACCAGCACATAATTCACTATTTAGAATCATCAGCTCCTATTATCAAATCCCTGTGTAGTGTGTTTACATGCTCACTGACCTGACCTGTTATTGTCTGAGAAATCACTGTTTTTTGCTTTCTTAGGTGGGTAGAATTTTAGTGATGTAACCAACTCATGGTATACTAAAATATTACAGACTGTGTACATGGTCCCTTTTAAGTTAAATAAGGTGCCAGTCAGTGTTAGGCATTATGAGGGATCTAAACCTTCATATTAGATACTCTGTGTATGAATTGTCTTTAGACAAACCCAGTTTTGTGTGTGATCATCACTCACTGAGTTGATAATTGTGTGTGCCCATGCTTTGCCACACATATACCGCGTCCAGCCATCTCCAACCAAACAAATTAACAATTTTCAGAAAAGTACATTGAGTCCCAATTATAGGGAAGGAATACATAAAAAGAACTGTTTTTCCATTGCTTACAGGCTTAATCAACTGTGCTGGCATAAGCTTCGCTGAATTTCAAAGAATCAAACTGTTCAACTCTGCTGTTTTATTAGAACTAATTTCCTGTGTCTGTTGAGCTAAACGCAGGTGGAAAAGGCGTCATCACTTATTTTTTTATTTTTTTATTTCATAACCCTTGCTTAAAGTGCAAAGCTCCATCTACCTTGAATTGAGTCATTAACTCTTGTGGCAACATTTCTCAAAGAACAAAACAGGGCTGTCATAATATTCTCTGTTGTGTTATATGACTGTTGATCACAGTGAGAAACAAGCAACTCGACTTTTATCAGGACATATATTTCTCTGAAAGAGGTTAACTATTTTTTTTTTTTAATAAAACAAAAACATTTAAACATAAAAAACACAATGTTCTTACCAAGACAGTGTTACAAACTGACTGTGACGGTGTGATAGGGTGCAGGAAGAACAGGAAATCGGGAGAGAGCGTAAAATGATAAAATATTGGTTTTTAAATTATTTTAACTATTTGTAACTATTATATATTGAAGCGGGAGAACCTCATTAAGATTAAGAATCTCATTTACAAGAGTGTCCTGGCCAAGAGGGGCAGCAGCACAGTAACAAGTTCCAGGTCAGGATAGTTTGAGTCACAGAGCAGAAAAGTCAATTCCAAGTATTTTCCGAGAGGACCTTTAATCTACTTTTCAAAAGATACCACCTGCCCCCGACATAGCTCCTGCTGCAGGAGATGTCAGGACACAGGCAAAAACAAAACCATTAATATTATCACTCAGTATGTTACAATGTGAAAAATAAATTCATCACGTTTTTTTTTATTAGAATCCCTTCTGATTGTGGATGCATATTATTGTATTATTTACATTGCATCATGTATGGGAAATGTAAGAAAGATAAACATGTAAAATTAGAAAAGTCATATACACTGTAATGAAATGTTATGTAAGACTTCTCTCAAAGATCTCCAAAGGATGAAGGTCAACTATCTTTTACACTAAATATGAATCATCTGATAAACATCTCTGACCTGAATGTTTTCAGCATTAAAAATCATTGAGCATGTCTCCATATTGCTTCAGTTCTTTGCTATCTTGTATTAAACTTTCCATAAGTAAAGTTCAAGAGAAAATCACTGCTGCAAAATTCTATAAACCTGGTCCAAACATTTGAATGTGTAATCAACCACCAGGCCCCTGATGTAACAGTAAATTACGGCTTAAATGAATGTCCTACTGAGTTTAATTTATAAATCTTTTCCAACATTTTGATGGTGTAATTAACCATTCACTCCCTCCGGCTTTGGTTTGTCGATATATCATTCACCTGAGCTCTGGTGTTCAAAACAACAGAAGGACTGCAGCTAACACTATCGATCAAGCTCAGCTGGGCAGCCTGCTCATGGAGATGGTGCATTTTTTTCTTGAATTTTATGCATCTCTGTGTCAGAAACACTGGGGCAATGACTTATGCAAGGGTGGCATGAAGCATTTGTGCACACACACACACACACACACACACACACACACACACACACACACACACACACACACACACACACACACACACACACACACACACACACACACACACACACACACACACACGTCAGAAGAGCATTTATTTACCATTTCTGTGGGCAATAGTCATAACTACTTACACAATTACATCTAGGTGTCTTCCTGTTGTGGAACGCTGCTATGCTGGAAATTATGAAAAGCAGTTGCAGTGTCCTCTATTCTTAAATAGAATTTTTGATCAAAAAGAATCACTGATCAAACATTACCCACCCATAAAGAAATGCATTGATAAAAAAAAGGTTTGAATCACAAAAAGCCACTATGATTATTCATCCTGTTTGGTGGTCACTGCCTTAGTTTATGAAAAGGTAATTACTAATTGGTTCTATCTCTCTTTTAGGAGAGAATTTGGCTGGTCCATCTGGGGCTGTCGCTCTCAGAGAATAAAAGCAGACACATTATATTTCGCATCACAACACCCCCCAAAAATGAATTCATGCTACACATCCTCTACTGACCTTACTGACAGACACACTCCTTGTTTGCGCTCCTCGTGTAATTAGTTGACTTTTTTTCAAAGGAACCATTATTATTTGCAGTTAATGGTGTCCTCACATTTCTCATATTTTCAAGGCCCTTTAGCCAGGTTACGACACCTGTTGCACTGGGTTTTACATTTCAAAGCTACATTTGCAATTGCTGTTTGGCTTGTATAAAACTCTTAAAAATCATATACGTTTGCTTCTGGCCTTTCTCTTCGTACTGAAACCAAACTTGATGCAGCTGTAGGTGTCAATAGATGTGCAGCTTTGAGACATTGGAAGCTAACTAAGTCATCCAAGTGTGAGGAAAAAAAAACTCCCTTCAAGTTATTAATGTTAAAAACTGCTTAAAGATAAGATAAGTTTAGACAGGTTCACAATTCGACACGCACTTCAGTTTCAGCTTTCTGCTGCTTTTACATGTATCCAGTTATGCTTGGACTTCGGGAGACAATTTGAGAAGTTTCTTCACATAGTAACATTTACATTTGAATGGATGAATCATCCTTTGTCTAAGTGACAGGAGAAGAATACAAGTTGAACACAATGAGATACAGTCATTACTATTTTGCTCAGATTTGCTTTGTTGTGACCAGACAGTCTTGTATAAAAAACCTTGAACACCTGTGAACAAATTGCGACATTTGCAGGCTGTGTCAGACCTTCTATAACTTTTCTGACAGAAAGGCAATAAGTAGGCAATCTGACTACTGTTCAGACTTTGTGCTTTTTGGTCAGTATGAATAAAAAAAATCTCAGAAGGGAAATGCATTCTGTTAAAGGAAAATCGGTATCCTTGAATATAGCTGCTGAAGAAAACCATGGCCCCATTACATTTTTCTTTACCTTTTCTGAAAACCATTTGCATTGTAAACCGGATAGCAGGAAAACTTCAGTGAATGTGTGGAGTCTTTAGAGGGGTTTGCATGGGGACTCTATAGTTCTCCAAAACTTAGGGTACATTCATACCTAAGCTTTTGGTCAATTTGAAACAAACTCTGGTGTGAATGATCAAACAAACTTGTGTGGACAAAATAACAGTTCCTTTATTATCAAGTCAAGTCAACTTTACTTATATAGGACATTTAAAACAGCCAAGGCAGACCAAAGCGCTGTACAATGAGTTTAGCAAAAAAAATTCATCCAAACATCATCATAATATTTTTAGTGATATGATAAGATAATGAATATTAATGATATTAATATTTAATGATTATCACATTAATGCAGCGAAAGCCCGAACTAGTGGCTCAGCCTACGAAGGAGAGTTTACACCAGTGTGTTGGAAAAATGTTATCAGCAGATCCTCACACCTCATGAAGGAAGAAGGAAGGAACAATACTGATAGAACAGGATCTCGGTCGTGGTTCTCTGCCAGAAAACTGTGGGATAAAATGGATCGTCAGATTGATGGGTTGGTGCAGCAACAGCTGTAATGTGAGTACTGTAATAGATCATTGTGGTGGAGAGGGAGCTGAGCCTAAAGGCAAAGCTTTCAATGCACCAATCTATGTTCCAACTCTCACCTGCGGTCAAAAGCTTTTGGTAGTGATCAAAAGATTGATATGGCTGATATATGCTGCTGAAATTAGTTTTTTTCAAATGTTGCCTGGACTCAACTTTAGTGACAGGGTAGAAACCTTGGACATCTTGTGGGCTATAGCATCAAAAGGAGCCAGTTAAGGTGGTTCAGGCTTCGGATGAGGATTCCTTCTGGGCACCACCCTGTAAAAGTTTCTTGGGTACGGCTGACTGGGAGGATGATAAAAGGATGATGAAAGGCCTTAGAATCCCTGAGGCAGAGCTGGTTGTTGTGGTCAACTTGATTATATAAATGCTGCAATCATGATCAGATCCTGGAAAAGCTGAAAAAAAGATTGATATTTGGATAAAGCTGTTTCTTCCATTACATCATGACCTGAATTAAATAAAAAACAACCAAAGTGCTTGCAAAACTAATACAGCTATTTTCTGCCATCTTGTCTGCTATTAGCTTCAAAACAAACATTATTTCTTTACTGAAATGATGTGAAGAGTGAAGAAAGACTGGCCCATTTGTTCAACTATACTCAATACCTGATAGCTAGGGCTAATAATGTTCTCTGCTTTTACAAAACACACCAAGCTATTTCTGTCTCGTATGTCTTGTCTGTCTAGTCGGTTCATTGGCGTGGATTGGAATTCAATTCTTTCCCCTGATACAGTCAGCCTCAATCTCTTCTCTTTCTTTGTAACTAAAGAGACATTTTCAATCTTTCTTGTACTGCTGCCATTCATGATGTACTGTATTAACTACTGGCTGCTTATTTATGTTTCTAGTCCTCATGTCATGCAACATGGAAAAGGGACCAAGAGGCAAGAACACATGTGATTCACCTTTATTGTTATTCTTCTCACAGAATGAACGTTGGGCAGGACTGTCGAGGAGAACTCTCCTCAGATGACCGCTGAGAATTTGATCAATGATCTCTTGTTTATACATTTATATAAACATTCCAGCTATCAGGAGCTGACTCTTTAGTAGAGTATCTTGTCCATTAACCCTCAAAGTGGTGGCTGGATCCTCAGCTACTCCTGTTCACATTTTTGAAGTGTCATTGAGTGAACCCCTAAAATTGCCCCTGATGGCCAGGTCAGCAACAGTGTGTGTGTGTTTGCCCAGGTAGATGAAAGACACATGTTTGAAGAAGTCAGGGTTGAAGTGCTATGTAAGTGTAGTCCAATTGTTCAGTGTTTTTTTATGCATATCTTGGCTTGGAAAAATGTGGATCTAGCACACATTTGATGCTTGTGTGGACAGCTGATTATATGGGTGTACCAACAAGCAACATCAGACACTGAGGATGGTTGAATGAAAAGTTAGGGTTAGGGTTGTGGTTAAAGGGTATCTAAATTTGTTTTGCCAACCATTTAAACCACTGCGGGGTCCAATTTGGTGAAGAAGTGTTCAGATTTGTTCTTTCTGATTGTCAACACAACACATTTAGCCACCTTCTGTCAGATGGAGAAAAAATCTACCAGAAAACAAAATCTTTCAGTAGATCCAAAGCAGATTAAGCCAAAGCAATATTATTTGGTGTCCTCGGTGACTATTTTCCCTTGAGGCTCGCTTAAGGTTGGATGAAACAGGAGGAGTCTTACTAGCGTGAAGAATTCTTAGTCTGTTAGCTAAGTAGCTTAGTAGATAACGCCTGTTATGAATTGACGCCATACAAATAAAGATTGATTGATTGATTAGCAAGAACAACACTAGACACACCTAAACACAACTATTTCCAATGTTCCACGAGAGGTCATTTTTATCAGTAGATTCAACACATTACATTACACACTACACACGTTACATACCTTGGCTGACGTGCTGTTTAGGAGCATAGATACCTCTGAAGGCTACCTCCGTTTGATCCAGCAATTCATTATTTATTTAGTTGTTTTTATTTAATAATGCATCGCTCAAAACAATGAACTTGTTTCAAGTCACTTGTTTTGTTAGAAAAACAAAAGCAATCATGTTGGAGTGGTGGTTATCTACTGGAGGAATAATGAGACCAGACAATCACAGGTGAAGTGAAGCCTCTTCAAAGATCAGGTGGGCGTTTTCTATACTGTTCAACAACTGTTTCTCACTAACGCTTGCACTGTTGAAGTGTGAAAAACACCTCCCATTTTGAATAATCTGATCCACTTGAATAAGTGTCATTTTGTTACTATTTATAACCAAGGAATGACTAGTGTTTATATAATTTTACATTTGAACACAGTTTTGTTGAAGACAACGTCAAACACTCCACTCCGCAGACAGTGCAGAAAATTTCATAGTTGAATTTTTTTGTTTCTTTTTATCCCAAAAGCAACTGGATTATAGGTATAAAGAAAAACAGCTATTCACATGTTTATTGAAATTATGAAGGAATAAAGTATGTATTGCTTTTATTCCTTAAAATATATATTCATGTGTGGACCAACGTGATGTCCTCTTACTCATGGCAAATACTGTTTACTGTTTTTTAATGTCAACTCAAAGAACCTATATTTATTGACCATTGATCACCAACATTGAAAGATGTTATTTGTATGAAGGGATTTGATTCTGAGTTATCCATTCAGTTTAAATGTCTCGTATTAAAATACCTCAAAGCTCAAGAAATAATAAGATCGACTCCTCCTCAGAATCTTTTTCTCTATCACTGAGAATTTATAGGCATTATTTCTGAAACTCAAGAATGCAAACAGATAGCCAAATCAATGAAGCTGAATGTTTCTACGTTTTCAAAACCATGTTAAAATGCTTCTAGATTACAGCATAAATTATGTTGAAGGAAAACATTTTTAAGAGTCGATGAAGTGCTACACGACAGCATATAAACGTGTGGAATGGGCATGGCTGGTAGATGTGCCCACTAAAATACATCATACTGAGGACATTTCCCCACTGGATATAAAACACTTCACAACTCAGATGTTACTAAATGTCTTTTCATTAAGTACCTCTGTATGTTGCTCAGGGAAAAGTCTCCTCATTGTGGTCGCTTGATCGACAAAATCTGACTCCAGTGATGCAACACTCTTCGTTTATAACTGTAATCTCAGTTGTCAGACCAAGTGATGATGACATACCTTGGCTGGGGACTTTGGGGGCAGTTAGAAAGTTATGTAATCAGTGTGTTAGTTACTGATATACTGTCGTGTGTATGACGGTATAACGAAGATTACAATGTAACGCCTTGCACAAGGTGTATGCCTGTGATGAAGAGGATAAGGTTTAAACGCAGACATAGTGACATTTAAGAAATCAAATCCCTTTTTAATGAAGTTAAGGAAAAAGATGTAGTTTTCTGTCAAATGTTTATTAATGTACTAGTGGGTAATTGTGGACTTTATCTGCATTAAACCAAAGAGACAGTTTTAATTAATTAGGGCCGCTGGTGCAGACTGCCAAACGTATTTAATGAAATCAGTGGAGAAAAAAATACGATTGTAGTAGAGTCCAACCATGCTGCTCTTGAACACAGCCTCTCACCTGCCCCTCCCCCCTTTGCTCATCAATCAGGTCGGCATATTTAATGCACCTGAGTGCCTGAGATCAGCCTGGCATTTGTTTGAAGGGTTCCTGGTGAGTAGGGTGGCTTTGGTTTTACTTTACACGTTATCAGTGTTTTTATTAATAGTTTCTTTCTTCTTTTTTAGGTGTTTTAACTGCTGTTGTTTTGCCCTGTTTTGCCTCAGTTTTGATATTAGTTTGCTTTAGTTTTGCCACCATTTGAAGTTGTCCTTTTCCTGCTCTGTTTGGTTTAATTTGTTGTGCTTTTCTTTCAGCCACTGAGCCACTATGTTTAGAGGCTAGTCACCCAGGGTGAGGTTCCTCCACTTCGCATGAGAGTTAAGAGCACTGGGTCACTATTACAAGGCACTGACGTTTTTGGTTTGTTGTGAGGTTTGCTGTGCTGCACAACGGTGAGTATGTGGTAGCACCCCCGCACCTTCCTCAGCGTAGTCTGCCTCTTAACTAAGTGGCTTAAGCTCAGTTTTGGTTTATTCCTTTTTTTGTGATTAGTGTTTTAATATATTTAGTAAATTTGATTTCGACTATTTTAGTTTGTATTAAAATAAACAATTATTTTAATTCACTTATTAGTATTTGGTCCTTGTGTTTAGTTTTCCCTCCCTACAGCTTCGGTTCAGCCTACATTTTGTTTCCTTTTGATTTACTATAATAAATACCTTTTTTTATATTTTGGTAAAACGACTCTGCCTCTTCAGTTTTTTCGAACTTATGTCTCTTTAATTTTCCTGTTTTGGTTTCCATATTTGTATATCTCCTGGGGTGCAAGTCCCCAGGTGGCGTTGTCCGTAGTTTATTTTATTGTTTCAGAGGAAATCCAAACAATCCCCACGCCCGCCCTGTCACACAATGAACAGCATCACATTATCCAGGACTTAAACTCATGACATGTGACTCCAGTAAAATTCAGAACCAGACTGAATGTATTGATTTGTGCTCCCCTGTGGAGGCTCTGAGGTAGGACACTTTCAACTGTTTGGCATTCTGAGGACTGAGGACCTGAACTTTGGGATCCATCAATAGAAGATACAGAGCAAGAAATGGAGAGCAAATTAGTAAACAGAGACAGTGGGAAGAAAGGATGGGACAGAAAGAGAATAAAGGTGTAGAGAGAGGGAATGAAAGCAGACAGTTGGAGAGAAGATTTTGCAGGATTGTCTCAGAACTGAGAGGTTTGAGAGCAGAGAAACATCAGTAGCTTTCACAAAAGATTAATGAGCCGAGTTTTCACCATCATTCTTTCCATACAACTCAGAATGCAGGTGTTCAAAGGCAGATGGAAACAATGCAGGTCAATCCATTAGTATGTGCATGCTATTGCTTTTTGCTCTGATGTGTGATTGTTTATTCAAAAAGCTAAATCTGGCAGCGTAGGAAAAAAACTCCCAATTAAACTTTCTAATTCATTAACATTTAAAAGGGCTTTACTTTAATAAAAGGAGGACTTATCAATATTCTTACGAAAACACTTCAGAGAACTGAAAAGGAGGTCAGAGGTCAACAGTGCAGTCTTGTCTAACTTACATTGTACAAAAACAAAATATGATTTTGCAGAGCTGAGGCTTATCTTTTCAGATAATTTCCCCTGAACAAGGACATTATGTAAAATAGCATAATCGTTTTATAGTTCCAGCTTGTTGAGGCTCTGGGACAAAACATGTAGTTTAGTATCGTTATTTTACAGCTCATTAAGAACCCACTCATGAAATTTTGTGCTTAAGGTACTGGGACCATGCCAGTTTTTCTGGTCCTGGTGTCAGTCTCATGTTGTTGTTATACAGTAGAGGCAAAGTTAAAGGTCGCCAAAGGCTGAAGACTTAAACTTCTGACCAATTTTCATGGCAATCCATACAATGCAGTTGCTGATCGAGTATGTTTTAGCGTGGACCAAATTGATGTACAAAAGTTAACTTTTTTTTTAATTTTATGCCTCAGTTTCTGTTCTGTTCAAAGCTCTCACATAAGATGTTCATTATAATCTTTTCCTAATGCCCACTGAGAGTGCACACACCAAGGATGAGGGTGTGCATTTCCATATTTATTTTGTTTAACTTGGTCCTGGCTAAGAAAAAAGGTAAACAGTGTTGCCTTTTAATCCTGGTTTGTGTTGACTCAAGGCCTATGAAAAACATACCCAGAGGGGCAACCAGGATGTTAAATTGATTGACATGTAATTAACACAGTCGTGAATAATGTGTCACTTATTTTGACTTCTGGTCCATAGATTCATGTAGGGCAATGACATTCCAAAGATTTATTAACAGAACTAAATAAACAAAATGTAAAAAAAAAAACAATTTGTAGAAAAAAGAGGGTGTTAAGGAAAGCCGACATAACCCAGCAATCCCACCTACATCAGCAGCTTAGAAAACAGAGGCTGTGTCTGTCCATCATGACTTGTGCAGGTTCCTGCTTGAGGGTCCATTTATAATTCACCAGGTGGACATCAATGGTCCATGATATGAATTTACTCCTCCATTCTCCACTTGGCTTTGCAACTAGTGGGAAGATTTTTTCTCCTTCCTTCTGGTTAGGTTTTAGAGTCTGTGGGCCTGGGGAGAATATAGGGTTTGTTGTTTTGGTTTCAGGCAGTAGTACTCACAACTGGTAAAAGCTTGTGCGTGCATAAAATGCATCAAATTGGCTATTTGTATTGGGTTTAACCAAGCAGCAACCTCTAGTGTAACCGATGTGGAAGTACAAAAACACGTTGTTTTGAGTGGCATTAAGTATGCACTTAAAAATTCAACCGCTGGGGGGCTTTCAATCAAAACAAAAACAGCAGATGACGTAGCGCTCAAGGGGTATCATGGGAGAGATTCTCTCTGCTACGCCTTCGTTACAGGTTGGCAGGAAATTTCAGTATTCATGTACACAATCCTTGAGAAAAACATCAACTTACACAACAGAAAACCAATGAGACTGTAATAAATACGACTATTAAAAGAGTCCTGGAAATATTGATTGATACTAATTAGTGAGATGAAGACTGTAGGGGTGGATAGTATGGCCCTAAAAAGAATAGCATGATCTTTCTGGGTATTTTTGTTATAACAATATTTTTGACAATATGACAACATAATAAAAAATATATAACATATATGAATTTATTTTTATTAATATAAATAGCATAAAAATGAAGAACAGTGTTATTGTTCTGCTTTGAGTGATTAAGTTTGAAGGGGTGAATAAAGTTTTGTTGATTATCTTATTGCACTTCTTATTATCGTGGTTTGTTGTATATCTGATCTGATGTAACCAAACCAATTTCACACGACTTAACTCGCTCTGCTTTTTGGAACTAACTCCTCCACCACAGAATCGGTACTTTCACTTTTCACTGTGCATAATGATGCCATGCACGCAATGATTTGACATGTTGCCCTTATCAAGACTGATTCTATGGTCTTCAGCTCAAACATAGGGGGAAAATACTACACACAATACTGTTTGAGCTTGACTTGAGTTTAATAGCTACATACTGTACTTGTATTGTGTTTTTCAGGAACTAATTTGTCTTGTCAAATTTAACAATTGCTTCGAAGTTTAAACCGAAGGCACATGCTACTGCTTCTTTTTTGGTCTCCTCTCTTTGTGTGTGGTGGTATGCCATCTATGTACGCTGCTGGAGTTATGTTATTGTAATCCCCCGAGAGCAGAATAAGATGAGAGAGAGTAGCATTTGACAGAGAACATTTTTGCCACATTGTTATGAAAAGGATTTAGGGGGATAACGTTGCTAGGAGACCCTGACATCAGCTATTTATCCCACAATCATGCAGTAGCCCACGTGCATTCAGATACTGTGAATGTGTGTGTTCTCTCCTCATTGCATCTGTGTGTCCTGGCTCTGTTGGTACTACAAAGCCGTGCGCATCTCTCTCGCTCTCTGCACTCTGCGCGAGTTAAGTCAAGGCTGCTGAGTATAATTTGCAGTCAGCTCAGGGCTGCTTGCAGAATGAACAACGGATGATGCTTGAGGTTTCTTCTTTTTATTTAATGTGAAGCTTTTCGGCAGACGCACTCTTTTCAAGGTTGTATCGGACAAATTCAACTACCTCACAAGCCTGTCTTCTTTTGAATCAAATGACTTAAGGGAGCGTTAAAAGCAGAAAAGGAAAGAAACACTTCAACCTTAGCAACAGAGGAACAAAGACAGCTGGAAACAAACTCAAGAAAAACTGCCAGTCAATGGACTATTTTCTCTCTGTGCTTGATGACCAGGCTCGCAGAAGACGTTTTTACTGCTCTCAGGATACACTTTTCTTCTTGTGGACTAATCCCCCCAGACTGCCTGCAGGCTCACTTGTACGGCGAGTCAGAAACAAAGCATGCTTTAAAGCTCTGAAGGCTGACGTGGTGTCAGAAGAGCAGCGATTTTCATCCATGCCTATCTGAAGAAAAGAAGCAGGTTCTCTTTTTTCCTCTGCCTTCTATTCTGCTCAGTCCTCTTCACATGAAGAAATCCAATGTCTCTGTTATCATATCCTCCATTGGGCAGCAGTAAAAGGAACATCTCTGCAACTTAAGGGATCTATCTGTTCGTCAAATTGTCTGTCCCCTTTGGTACTTTGACTCTTCCACGTCTTTTCCCGCTGCATTTACCTTGAAAACTTTCTCTGCTTTTATTTTCTTGTTCCTGCCTAAAATACCTGTTACTCAGACACACTTGCTTCATCACCGATTATCCTTGTTTAATTGTTCCTACTTTGCACCTCTGTATACTCCTACACTCCCTGAAACTTTTTCTCTCATTCTTTACATTTTTTTTTCCACCCAATACATCCTCAATTTCAGCTCTGAGGGCACCAGACCACAGACTATTTGTCCCCTTTTCTCGCCCTCAAAATTAAGCGTCCTGTACACTCACCATGCACACCTCGGAGGAGCTCTGGAACTCCACCGATCAAGTTTGGATAAACGGCTCAGGTGCAAACTTGTCTCTGGTAAGACATGGGGAGGATGAGGAAGAGAAAGGAGAGCAACAACACCCTTTCCTCACAGACGCCTGGCTGGTCCCTCTTTTCTTTGCCCTCATCATGCTGGTTGGTCTGGTGGGAAACTCTCTGGTTATATATGTCATCTCCAAACACAGGCAAATGAGGACAGCAACCAACTTTTACATTGGTGAGTTGTTAAGTAAGTTTGTATTTCAGAATTGTATTTTTTGATGGACTCTTTGTGACAGAAGCAAAAACAGATGAACTTGAAAAAAGTGCATGAAGGTGTTAGCGGTTGTGGCTCAGACTGTAGAGTCACTCATTTCTCAACCAGAAGATCTCCTACTCCTGCAGTCGCAATTCTGATGTGTCATTGTGCAAGACCCAAGTGCAATTGTGCAAGTTTCTCCTGCTGCTTTGTCAGCAGCATATGAATATGTATGAAAGAGATTAGTTACTTCCGATGGTCACTTTACATATCAGTGGTGTAAAAGTGCTTTTAGTTGTCAGAAGACTAAAAAGCTCAAATCCGTTTATTATTTAATATTATCATGCATCATATCAGCACGCATCAACTTCAAATGGATTGTATTTATGTTTGATGCACAGCTCCTTCATCTTTGCAGAAATGCTTCAGTGCATGACAACACTGGGTTCAAAGGAACAGTCGATTACAGTTTTCCCTCATACCAAAACAGCAGGAGAGATTTATTCTAAATGAAACATAGCAAATAATACATTAAAGGCAATCCTAAACTAATGAAAGAACAAATGCGTATGGAGAATGAATTTGTGCAGGTCAGTCATTTTTTTAGGGTGATTGGAGCTAAAGTGTTTTATAGTCAGAAGGTGTTCATTGTATAAAACAAAGAGATCATATAAATTGCAGTTTACTATTATCTCAACCTTTTAAGTGTTCTCTTAGGACTACTCGGTATGTTGTGAGTTCCTGTTCTTTACACGGAACAATATATTGATTAATTGGGATTCCATGCAATGCCATTTGCTGAAACTAGTGTTCTCATACACACATTAATTCAACAACAAGGTCAGAAGGAATTGATTTTTTCAAGAAATCACGAGTTATACCCTACATGGCAGAAATATGTCTCTCTGTTAAGAGTGTAACGGTTTCCTTTTTTCCAAAGAGGAACTCAACTGTTTACAATCATTTGCATCAGTTTTTAATCTCTCCCTTTTTATTTTGTCTTTTTTAAAAAAATCTTTTTCATCTTACATGAAATTAAGATAAGAATAATGAATCACAATAGAGAGAATGCATGTCTCCTAGAGATAGATATGTAAATGAGCTTGTGTAGAGGCAATTTCTTTCTGTGTTGGCAATCTGTGTGTGACAAGAATTCAATCTTCGATAATATCCCAAGGACCCATCATTGAAACAGTTTAATATTCAACAACAATAGATCAGCACACACACCATCTGCACACCCTTTCAATAATATGGCCCAGCCTCTGTGGTATGATGAGATTTACTGGTAAAACAAATAAAATGTGTGTGATGTATTTGTTACCATGACAGGAGTAAGGAAGCACAATCAGACTAGCGAGGTTATCTTTTTTATTTTCTGCTCGGTATGATTTAAAGATATTGGGTGAATTTAAATGAAGTATTCTGTGGGGTTTTAAAGAGTCTGTGTATGTCAGCACACTGTTTGACTGTTGTCAGGTAATTTTTTTGACAGGTACGTGCTTTTTATTTTCTATTGGCACCTTAAGTACATCATCATTCACCTTCCTGATTTTTAAGTAGTCTCATAAAACTTGAAATAAGAAGCACTTGATTTACCTCACTTAATTAAAACCTCATTAGAAACAACTCTTCAGTCAAAAAGTTTCCAAAAACTAAACACAACGGAAACATACTGTACAGCATTGGAGTTACAATGCATTGCATGAGATTTAGTTGAGTTTATCTTTCGATCAAATTGGAATGGATCACGTAAATGTTCAGTCAAAAATTGCCAGAGCAGTTTCCAATTCCCAATATAAATATCAAATTGCTCAGAACCAGAAGATATTATTTTTATGACACTGTTCGCTGAAGATCAATATCTGTATCAGTCATTTAGGCAAGTTCATGTAGAAATGTAGCTGGGGAACCATACATGTCAGAAAGTTCTTTTTTGGGGAAATGACTTCTTCCAGCAACCCATGTTCCAACAGATTGCCATTCATGACTCAGGCTCAGGTAAAAAAACCCCAAAAAGAACCGTTTATTGAATATGGGTAGCTTTAAGCCATAGACATCGTCTCGCTGGACCATTGATTGCTGAAGCTGGATTTTCTTAGCCCAATAACATTACATCCTTATATGCACTGTGTGCATACTAGTGTTCATACTGTTTATACAGACTTACATTTTGAAGTTACTGGCATTTTAACTGTTCCTTTTTGGTGCATTTTTTTACTAGCTCTTGATTATTGTTTTGATGCATTTTTTTTTTCTTTCTACACTTATATTTTTATCTATTGTGTGATTTTCTTCTGCTATCCTGCTTTGCTGCTGTCACACTGTAAATACAAGATTTTCTTATCTCTTATCTTAATAATGATGGTCACCATTTTAGAAATGCTGTCTCAAGCTGACTTTTAGTTAACATGGTAACAAGGCAAAGATGTGGAGATGAGACCTCCTGTAATCCTCCTGGCAAGTAGCAACACAACGTTATTTCTAAAAATGGTTTCTAATCATTTAGGAAAACCATGACTACTCCCTTTTCTTTGCCCTAAGTTTGGTACTGTCAACAAAAAAGAGTCCTCTGACTAAAACAGAGTAGTCATTATTATGTCATTGATTTTGTTTACCCCTCCCAAACAATCTGGGACAATTTATTGATGACACATCATTAAGGATATTTATTTTTCAGCTGTGTTTTGCACTGGCATGCTTTCAAGCTTTGAGGGGATGTGGAGGTAGCTGTGTTTTTTCTTTCTAGTTTTATGTCTAATTGTCTGTCCCCTCCTCACTAGAACACATCTTATTTCTCTGTTATTATGTTCCTGCTTTGGGCTACAATGAAATGAGCTCCTCTCTTCAAGATGAGTCCAATCTTTTTTTTTTTGCAGTGCTTTCATAGCGTCTCCATCCCTGATAGGAACGAACCAGAGGAACATTTCTTTACAATGTTGTACAGGGCATTGGACAAACACTGTGAATACTGTTAAACACTGTGTTTAAAAGTTGACTGCACACCTGATGTCATGGTTGTTGTTGTTTTCTCTCCGTGCAGCAAACCTCGCTGCCACTGACATCATCTTCTTAGTGTGCTGTGTGCCCTTCACCGCCACCCTCTATCCTCTCCCTGGATGGATCTTTGGCAACTTCATGTGCAAATTTGTTGCCTTTCTTCAGCAGGTAGGTGGTAATTGTATGTCAATCACAGTAAACTTTCAGATGCAAAAAAGTGTTATGTCTGTGAAAGGTAAACGATGATTATAATCACACATCTGATTGTCGCTTCAATAAAACATACTGTTAAGGGTTTTGATTTCCTGAGATGACTATTAGGACTTTGGAACAATCAAACATCTTTCTCCAGCAGCAGCTTCATTTGCACTGATTGCATTCCTCAGCTTTGTCTCAAAATTTTGGTGACCTCAAAGATGTCTTCATGACCTTTGAAACTATTGTAAAGCTTCAATCCAAATTTAGATTGATGGATTTGTTCCCTCTAACTGAGGTCATATTCTATAGCCAGCTTCAACCTTTTGTCACTCTCACCATCTCCATGTCTAGCGTTAGCTGCTAAATGCTTTGCTCTTTTAACTTCTTGGTTTGCTGACTTGTTTGTCAGCAGTTAATCTACAGCGGTAGAGAAATGAAAGACAGACCAAGACGCAGACTCAAACTACAAACCCAAAGCCAAAAGGAAAATAACTACAGGAATGTTTTCAGGGACAATGAACTGACCCAGAAGGGAAGGAGGACAGAGGGTACTTCCGAATAGAAAAGTGCCTACACGATCTGACAGTAGACAGCCCCTTCTATCTGTGCAGTATTTTAGGACCTACTGCTCAGCAGGCACACACAGTAAGCTGATATTTGTTCCTGCTGAGTCTGATTAATTCTGTGTGGAACTGGCCTCACGTTATTGACACTCCAACTGAGATGTGATATGCACAATGGCTCAAACCGGCAGCATTCATCCTGTTTTTATTTTCATTTTTTATTATCATTTGTTTTGGTTTGGAGGCAAACATGAAGCGATGTTTTGCATTTAATTTCACACAGTGTTGCCCTCTCACTTAAATGTTCAGTCTACTGAGGTGGAACCCAAAAACCACCTACTCAATGACCACGAGGGCTAGTGAAACCCTGTACTGATTAGTCTACACTTCCCTCTGAACTGTGGCTTTTCAGAAAGGGCCAGAGACTAAATACACAGGTTAATCAAACACAGGTGTGGCAGACAAGACACAGGTGAAACTAATGAAGGCAATCAAAAAATTAAAAAAGGGAGGGAAACACACAAAGGGAGGAAGTAAGACTAGACATGATACACAGAGACAAAAACTACAAAATAAATCAGGAAACACTAAACTTCTGACTATTACAGTAAAGAAACACAAGGAAAATAAGAACACAAAAAATGATTATATGAAAAAATAAAACTGGAAAACATAAAAGAAAACTAATAATGAAATAAAATAATACAATTAAACACACACTAGGGAAACAAACACTAGCAAAGAAAATTACCAAAAAAGACAGGAAATGACAACTAAGCAAAAAAACAGGGAAGACACTAACTAAACAAGAGTACACCATAACATTATTCAATTGGCTTTTGCATACAAAAAGCGTAAGCATTGACAAATCATGATAAATAATCAAGTTGAGTGCCTTCTTCAGGTTGTAGCCTGTAAGTGAACAGTTAACCCTCAGGTACATGTCAGAGAATTGCAAACATCTGAGCATTTACCATTTTGAATTTCAATGTTCCCAATCCCCACTGCAGAGTGCCTACATCACACCTTATTGAACTTCCAAGCGCTGTGATTTATCTTTATTTTAGACCTCCTTTTTTGTGTTGTATGGGTTGTTGAGAGTGTTGATATTGGACCAAAGTGAGGTGGTGGGCTCTAAAAACAAAGCAAACAGCAGAAAGATGCTTAAATGCTCCACAAGTCAGGTTTGGTTTCAACTCTCACTGCATTATTCTCAGTGAATAACCCATTTCATGAGACAATCAATATTGTGTTTATATAAAAAACAAAAACAAAAAACTTACTTTTTGTACCTGGGTTTGTGATCTCACACACATACAGTCACTCCAAAACAGAAGTCAGTCACAAACACAGGAGAGGAGGTGTGGCTGGGGTCATCCGTAAACACTTACAGTTTAGTGCTAAATTGTGTCAGTGTTAACCAACCAAGTTCCTCATTTTACACTTTTCCCTGACTGCACCCAATCCTGCAAAGACGAAATGTAACACTTTACATTACAGTATTTTAAGATGAGGCAGCATGTGACAGTGAGATGGTGTAAAGTTTAGATATTTTTCTTTGTCACTTTAATTACAGTAAATACTAATGCGCTAATAATTGTAGACTGCAGAAGGATCCTCAATGGGTGCAGTTTGACAGGGCCAGAAAGAAGTGCTGGGGATGCCACAACCTCAGTTCATAAGCAGATGATCAATCGATGAAAATCTTTTCCAGACACAGCGTGAGAAATCCAGATTGACTAAATACGGGCCAAAATCAAATTTACATCTTCAATGGAGAGGTTAAAACGATAAAACCTTTCATTTGGTGCGAGGGGGGGAGGAGACAATCTGTCAGGATTAAAAAGATGACATTTTCCTTTGTATGCAGAGTGACTGGATGTAGCTGCTAATTTGTGCATAAAACTGTGAAATGTCAGTCAGAGAGACAGGCCAGGAAGAGGGACAGTGAGGCAGAGCAGCTAAAAGCATTTAATTAAAAAGACAGAGACGCATTCATCCGCACATAGAGGCTGGTTTCTTTTAGGCTTATCTGGTGAAGCAAAGTCTCCTGAAGATGAAGACTTTGACCAAAACCTTCTAATTGAAAAATGGAAAAAAGTGTCAGTCAGGCAGATTTTTCCCAAAGCATTGTTGTTCTTTTTCTGTCTGTTTCACTCATTACTCATCCTGCATACACATATAGCATTTCTATGTGTTTCAATAAAAGGCCATTTTCTTCTTTTTGTGTATGAGAGAAACATTATTAGGTTTCTAATGATTGGATCATGAACTGGCTGCCCGTAATGACTCAGTCTTGCACATTTTTCAAGAAAATATTGACAATATATCTGAGAAGTCACTCAAACTTTCTACAGTTCAATAGAAACAACCCAAGGAAAACAGCAAGTGTGCGGATCTATCAATGTTGTGTTTATACCCAGTATCAATCTCTGTGAAAGTCAGTTAAACATTATACTGGAACCTATTAACATAACCCAAAAAATAACATTGATAATAAAATCTTGATTATTTTCTACCAAAATATAAGCGACGTGTAACACCTGGGAAAAGGCATTACAATTGATTTTAGAATACTTACAGTTCCAGTTTCCATATTTTTTAAAAACAGAAACTGTGTTGAAATTCATAAATCAGAATTCTCCGTCTGGGTCTGTTTCCTGATGACTGACTGACCCTTCCCCCACAGCCAAAACCATGGACACCCTGCCATACATCACTTATGTTTGCTGTTGCTGCAATGTGGCTGGTGTCTGCAAAACATCATTAGACCTAGCACCATATTTGAAACAGACTTTAATTTCATATCTTCATTGGACGTTATCAATTATGCGATTTTGTTGAATGAAAATCTGCTGCAGACTGATGACGCATGTTAGATTTTGTGCTGCACTAAAATTGGGCCCTGGCGTACACTCAGCACAAATTGGCTTGGCGCTCATCACTTTAAACAGGACTATTTCTATGATAAGATATTGTGTGGGATGTTTCACTAGGCGTCTTTGAAATATTATGGTATCCACATCTTCTGTGAACTCATCACTGAACTCATCTCGACCCCTCTCTGTCGCTTTCATTTGAAACACTGATGTGGTGCTCCAAACCTCAGGAGCATAATGGTCCCTGACTTTATAGTGGCACATCAGAGGTGCAGAGAGAAAAAGAGATACAGAGGGACAAAATTAGATCATATTTGAAAAAGAGCAGAGACAAAACTCATGACCTCTCATTTCTCACCCTGCTGCACAATATTTAAAAAGTAAAACGGATTTGTTTAGCTATAGTTAACACAGTAATTTGATCCGCAGAGGGCACTTGTTTGAAGTTAAAAAAATATATTTATAGAGGATACAAATTTGTTTGGTTTTTTGTTGTTGTTATTTTTATCCTGGCTGCTTCAAAAGAGTAGGAATAAAATAAGATAGGTTAGGGTTAGGGTTAGGAGCTAAGCAATATTATTTTTATCTGCAGAAAAAAGATAAAATAGGTCTAATAATGCGAATTTAAAAATGGATTGTCTCAGTCACAACCTTCAAGGGACATGGCACAGTTGCAGAGTCTCTCAGCAGGTCGGGGGTCCGATGTCGGGGTGTCCTTGGGCAAGATACTAATCTCTGATTGCTCCTGTTGCTGCATCGGCTGCGTGTTTGAATTGGATTAGTTAATACTGAAAGACACTTTACATAACAGCTCTGCTTTCAGGTGTGTGCTCTGCATGGATCAACGTGATATGCTTTGCCACTGCTTTGAGCACTTTGAGTAGTCCGAAGACTCACAAAGCTCTATGCAAGCTCTGGTCCATTTACGTTTCAAGTACTGTATCTGATTATATGTGGAAATGGCTCTCACTAATGAGTGAGAATAAAACTTAATCAAGCACCAATTGAAGCATCATAAGAAGGAATTTAAATATTCAAATAAAAAATGCAACAAAGCTCCTCTTGTCCCCCTGTCATGAGTTATTAACATTGGTATTAACTCGGCTGTTCATATATAATTTCCTGTTTTATAATTTACTTCCCTTGAGTTCATGTATGCCCTCTGTATTTTTACTGACAAATTCCTGGGTTTAGTTTTTAGTGTTTCCTGTTTCATTTTGTGGTTATTGTCCTCAGTGTTGTCTGCTTTACTCCCTTGCACCAGTGTCACCTGTGTCTTGTTTATGACACTTCATTATCTTTGTCAGCTCACCAGCGTAAAGCCAGACAGTTTTCCCTTTTCGTTGGTGAGTTCATTGTGTGAGTTCTTTTTTGTCATCAAACTATATTTGTTTACAACATTATCCTTTCTGCATTTGGGTCAAGTTTCCCTCCTCACTTTCAGTTTGTAAAACTCAAATCTGCTTCCTACCATCTTTCTGTTTCCAGCAGGTTCATCCTTCTCTCTTTTTATTTCAAGAGCCTGAGAGCTTTACAATTTTAAATGGAATCATAAGATAGTGTGGCTCTCCTTGACCCCAAAAGGGCTTTAAAGCTTTAAGTGTGTGTGTTGCTGGAAATAGCCCCTGACATTTTACATCCATAAAGAACACTTACATATGCCACAGGAGCCTTTTTAGAAAGACTGCTTGTCCAAATGAGATACTGTATGTACGAAAAGTGATAATGGCTGTGAAATTACAGACTCAAAATTAAAGAAAAACATGTCGGACAGCGTGCAGCAAGACAGCACGATCATATGCTGGATAGGGTTCATAAAAAAATGAACAGGATATAGTAACAAAGATACTGTATACAAAACACCAAACAATGGATCTTTCTCAGTCAGAAACAGCTTATTGGAGCAACACTTCTTTTCATATATGTTGTATTGGTTCAGACTAGGTTATTACTAAGCATTCTTTGTATGAAGGTGACATATTAAAATGCTGAGTACGTGTGACCTAAAAATAAAGGTCTTATAACGTCTTATTTCTCAGAGAAAATGTTGAAGTTATGGTGTGTGTTACTAAATGTTTAGCATGTACATCGTACTTATGTTAAACTGTCTTTCCCAGGTGACAGTCCAAGCAACCTGCATCACCCTGACAGCTATGAGTGGAGATCGCTGTTACGTCACGGTCTACCCTCTGAAATCTCTCCGCCACCGAACTCCAAGAGTAGCCATGATCGTCAGCATCTGCATCTGGATTGGTAGGACCTGCACTTTTAAACTTGTCATTTTCTTTCAGTACATTTTATCTTTTGTAAGAAAAATATGGCGTGCGATAATTGAACTAATGTAGTCTTTCTCTTTCCCAGGCTCTTTTATCCTGTCCACACCCATTCTAATGTACCAGCGTATAGAGGATGGCTACTGGTATGGCCCGAGGCAGTACTGCATGGAGAGATTTCCTTCTAAAACACATGAGAGGGCTTTCATCCTCTATCAGTTTATTGCTGCCTACCTGTTGCCTGTCCTCACAATCTCCTTCTGTTACACCCTGATGGTAAAGCGTGTTGGCCAGCCGACAGTTGAACCTGTGGACAACAACTATCAGGTAGTGACAGAGCTCGTTTTGCATTTGCTTAATTAAACTTGATTGACATTGCGTAAAGATTCGTCTTCAAGCTCTTGACAGTAAATGTCGTCGTATTAAAAAGTCAAGACGGTCTTTTACATGGTGGAGCCTTTTGTCCTTTTATGAATGTTCTGTTAATGTTCACTGTCTTTGAAAATGTTTTTTGAAAATGTCTTTTGAAACACCTGTCTCTCAAGCAGCTTTCATCTATTGTTTAACTATAATAACACTCTGTCAAAGGAACGCTCAGAATAAGAAATTACCTACATCAAACTCAGTACCGTAAATTCCGGACTATAAACCGCTACTTTTTTCTCACACTTCGAGCACTGCGGCTTCTACTCCGGTGCGGCTAATGCATGGATTTTTTATGGGGGACAATGAGCTTCTGCCGCTAAAACATTTGACTTCGTCACGTCGGATCTTAATATCAGTCATTTTGCGCTTCATGCACGCACCCTCATGATGGAAAACACACGGAGAAATACATATGATGCAGCTTTCAAGTTAAAGGCGATCGACCTGGCTGTCAAAGAAGCTAACAGAGCTGCTGCACGTTAAGATGACACTGACAGCGACAACAGAGACTGAGGAAGTGAGTAATGAAGTCATTCTGAGGCAGTGAATGGATGGACTTTTTCTTGTGAAATATATTACGGTCATCTTTTTCATCAGCCGTGTTACAGACACCGTCGGCTAGGCTTCGTATTGTAACGGTTCATGTTGTAAAGTCAGTAGTTGATAATGTGTTCATAATTCCGATTATGTGGAGAGTCAGTGAATGCACCAGCGAGAACGTGTTGAGTGGCTGTATGAGAGAACGCTGGGGGAGAGAGTTGGATTGTTACGGCAGGTTATGGTTTTGCTCTCTGCTGTAAACGGCGTGGTCACGGCCGACAATGATCGGGTTATTAAAAGTTATTATTTGAACGCTCTCGTTGTCCTTTAACGTCCGTATGGACGCTACAGTATTTGCGGATGTTACCGGTAGCCTACGTCTGTGTAAATAGCTCTTGTTATAGCGTGGACACCTGCGGCTTATAATCAAGTGCGGCTTATATATGTACAAATACATTTATTTACTTATTTTTAGCCGGTGCGGCTTATATCCAGGTGCGCTCAATAGTACGGAATTTACGGTAACTATTTCTAATTCACTGCTCTAACAGCTCTACTGCCCTGATGTAAATCATCACATTGAATGGATGGTATTTCAAATGTGCAGGTTAAATTGGCACATGACCAGAGCTGTATGTACCATATATTTAGCACAGGCATGGACTTTAACCTGAAAGTATAGGACTGATGGAGGGTGACAATAGCGCTACTAATATTAATGTTTATGATTTAAATTATGCTCAATTTCTTAAAGTATTTCTTCTCGTTCACTTACCTTAAGAGTCCTGGAATAGTCAGAGTTTACATTTCTGCTTAAAAATGAAAATCGATTGCTATGAACATCTGTATTTGTAACACACTCATCATATCAACTTTAAAGCTGATGCTATGTCAGTGTTTTTAGTCATATTTACACTGCTCCACAGTGGCCACAAGAAGTTGTTACAAGCTTCGGTTAGCTTGCAACGAATGGCTAATGTATGAACTAGCAAAGTTTGAAGATTAACTGTTTATTGCAACAACTTTCTATCTGAACATAAAGTATTTCATCTCCTCCTTCACAGGTCAACCTCTTGTCTGAGAGAACCATCAGTATCAGGAGCAAAGTGTCCAAAATGGTGGTTGTAATTGTCCTCCTCTTCACCATCTGCTGGGGTCCAATACAGATCTTTGTCCTCTTCCAGTCGTTTTATCCAAATTACCGGCCAAACTACGCCACATACAAGATCAAGACATGGGCCAACTGTATGTCCTACGCCAACTCTTCGGTCAACCCTATAGTGTACGGTTTCATGGGGGCCACCTTCCAAAAGTCCTTCAGGAAAACATTTCCTTTTCTGTTCAAGCACAAAGTGAGAGACAGCAGCATGGCTTCAAGGACTGCCAACGCTGAGATCAAGTTTGTTGCTGCAGAAGAAGGCAACAATAACAACAATGCGCTTAACTGAATCTGAAAAAACATTTGAAGAATGAAACCGTTGTTCGTATCCAAGGAAATCGCTCTGAGTAGAAATTAAAATACTGAATGTTTTTTCAACCGATGAGCTTCAGTCTCACTGAAACTGTCTGATCGCTAACAGAACAACAGAAAATGTGTTGGGCAGACAGATCTGAGTCATACAACTAATAAAATTGGTGTAGAGATACACATAGTCATAACATGCAAGGACACTAACAGTGGTCGGCACAGTCTGTTTTGATCTGTTTCAATGCCAAAGACAGTCTGTCTTGGCACGTAACATCATTCATTGATCTGCCAAACACCAATGCCAAATAACAGAGGACAGTTGTTCACATATGATGACAAAAAAAAAAAAGGAAATTTCACGTTAAAACTGCTGGCAAGAATAACCAGGGTTGAAAAAGTCTGGTTTAATCTATGTGGTAGACATTTATTGTAGTCCAATCAGAAGAGAGAGAAAGAGAACTAAACGGTTTCACTTCTCATCTGCAGTATCTTCTGTATTTGATTTTTTTTATTTTTTTTTTATTTTGGAAAGTATATTTTTTATCAAAACTCCTGCAGTTTGATGTTTGAATGCTCCATGTAAAACTAAAATAAGTAATGATTATCTTAACTTAGCAAAAAGGCTAGAAGCAGTAGGACCAGCCCCTCTAAAAGGTATAAAGATGGCTTAAACATAAAAACACATTACTTACATTTAACTTATATTTAAAGGGTTTTGTTTTGACTTTTCACAGAGTCAGCTTGATAATTTCTAATCTAAGACCTACAGTATGATAAAGCTGAGGTAAGATAAGGAACCCATGGCTGCAGTTTTGTTGTGTTAATTTCATCAACAGACTTGTATTTATTTAAATGATGAGATCTCAGATTGTAAATAGTGCTCATATACATGTGGATGTCTCAAATTAGACAAAGTACATAGCTGTATATAATTTAATTGTGATTTAACTATTGTGACGTTACAGTGTCAGTTTACTGTTATCTTTTAATCTTTAATGTTTCCATTACTCACAGTTAGCATTTGTTAATCCTTCTCTGCTGCCCTAGTTTTATGTTGGAGAACTGGTAAAAACATCCACCTGAATAAAGAACAGGATATTTTGTTGTTGATTTTTGTTTTCCCATATTTAACCAGCTGTGAAAACGACAGTTCTGGATACCACAGTGTTGTGATTATCCCAGGTATGATGATAGCAGCTGGCAGGAAGACGGTTCACCTCCGGTGAAACACGAACACTGTTTACCTTTCTTTTGTGTCAAAGCCATAAACATTCACAACTTCATAATAACACCTTCCTCAGTACACATGCATCCAGGTGCTGTTTTCTGGACTCAGCTGTCACACATCTGAGAAACACCTTTCTCTGACCCTGTCAATATGATAAGATTGCACAAATGTGGCGAGAACCTGTGCGGCCTTTATGTTCCCTGTTTGAGTGAGCACTTTGATGAGAGCTTGTTCAGGGAGCAGCTTTCATGCAATGGACATTCAGCCTGTCAGTGTTCGTAAATGTACAGAGCTCAAGCCAGCTCTCCACTTTCTAGTTGCAGTCATTTTCTGTCCATCCCACACAGTGACATTCAGAATCAGAGCCACAATTATGGTCCACAGAAAATCTGCAAATGCAGTGCTTATTTGAATTGTAAATCCTGTGGTTCTTGCCATCATCAGGGCTTCATTCAGATACGATCCAAGTGTCTTGAAAGGAAAAGCTGAGTGCTTTTGGTTGCCATAATAAGCCTAGGGAATTAAAATGTATTCAAGGGTTGCCATTAATTAAAGCAACATATAGGTACACTTTGCTAACAGAATTGGAGAATTGGAAAAAATTTAGCTACGACCAACTTAATGTGAATAAATGTGCAAAAAGTATAAACACAAACAACTTATAAGTAGCCCTGATCCAAAATATAAACCTTTAAGCAACACACGTGTAAATCTTAGTTTACTGAACAATAAATCTTTTCTTTTACTCATCCAGTGCCTCAAAGTCATTTATTAACAGTATTACTGTAAAAGTTTAAACATATTTTATGTTTATTTTAATGCTAATGATTGCTTTTGGCATTTTATTCTATGTTCAATGTGCTGCAACTTTTTACACAGAGCATAATGTACACCCATTAAGACGAAGGTCATCAATAACATGTATGTTTTGAGCTTTAAGTATTCCCTCTATCAATGCTAGCAGCTGTTATATGTTCAGCAATTCAGTGCTGCTTAAAACAAAATAGTTACGGTGCAACAGATCACTGATGCTTGATCTGTTCATGGATCATGCCCTCACCCTCCAAACTTTTTGGGGCCTCATGTGATTCTAGAAATCATGAAAACATTTTCTACGTGGTTTGACGTTAATGCTGCTAAATCCCTGTGCATATTCTCAATGACGAGCAGTAGTTTAATAGCTGAGGGATAAATCAGAAATATGTACCTTTTTTTTTACTGAGGGATCTTAACAACGATCAGATCTGTGAAAAAAATCTATAGAACTGTGACATTTGTAATCTGTTGCACCGCTACAATAAAGCCATTACAATTCTATCTGTTGATTTTTCCATCATTGTGGGAAAAATGATGACTCCCTTGACCAGTGGTGATGATTTGAAAAAGTCTCAGGGTTATATAGAATCATGTCTACAATAAGTTCTCTGATAACTTGTGCACATAATAAGTCATAATGTTAATGAACAATTTAAAAATGTATCCTATATACTTATTTTTGGTAATATGGCTATTTTGTTTAACTTCATTGTACATTAATAGACAGAGAATAGATACACCTGGAATTTTATGTTTTCATCTTGTTGAAAGCTACGCATAAGGAGTTCTTGTTTGCAAACTGTCTCAACACTTCACTTACAGAATTGGATTTGATTCTTCTTTGTAATACGATAACACCTTTTTGATTGAAGATTTCTCATAATGCATATGTTGAGAATGTTTTCATAAATAAATGTATTTGTCTCATGTATTTTGGTTACATTTTCGTGAAGACATGGCAGCAACTTTAGAATCTTTAGATAAACGCTAATTACTACAAGAACAACTAGAAAAGCCCAAGGTGTTACAGTGACTTTGTTGATTAATGTGCCACAGGTAGATTACATTTTCCAGATATTCACTGAGTCCGTTACAGTTGTCTATTTCTGGGACTTTCCCAAGAGACAGGGCTGGTTTTGTTGGTCCCCAAACCTGACATACTGTCATGTCCTCCAATGAGAGGTTTGTATTATAGGAACAAGATTGGAAGCAAACAACAGCACCAAAAGCATCAACGGTCTTGTGTCCCCAAAAATATCAAGACACCAATGTAACAAAAGTGATGCAATGCAATTTAAAATGAATGACACTAAGCACACAACCTTTAACAGATCAGGTTCAATTACTGCTTTTTCAAAAGGTCTAAGGCTTGTTCAGTCACATTACTGTTCAGTGTAGAACTCTGCAGGGTAAAATGAAATGCTTTATCTTCAAATGTCAGGGTGAAATACTTGCACACATTTAGAAAAAACTCATTGTGATCTCTCACGGTGTATTAAGCCTTGGAGCAAAGTGGTCCTGTAGATCTTTAGAAATCGTCATTAAAGCACAGTCCCTGTTGTTAAACAACGCTGCTTATCAGTGGTCTAAGTAGTTAATTATTTTCTCCCAAACTATCGTAGTACGGACGTCACAGCCTTAATCTTCCTCTCATCAATCTCCCTTTCATCAACTTTTATCAATACACCCCAATTTAACTTTCAGAAGGGCCACCTGTATGTCATCTCTGTCGTCCCTTGCATCAGTTTTCAGTCCCTGAACTCATTAAACTTCCCTAAAACTAACAATCAGAACCTAGAGTTGACATTTCTCACAATACTTTTCTCGACTAAATTGTGCCGGTCTAATGCCTTCAGCCACAGCTGTCCTTTGTACCTTCTCTTTTTACATAACAGAAATGTGGGGGGACATTTGGGGGAGAATTTGAAAACTATCTTTCCAGCTCAGTTTTTCATTTGAATATAAATATTTTTTGGGTTTTACGATAAAGAGCTAAACATAGCTAGTCTGTATAATACACTGTATAATACACAGTTTCTCTCTAGCAAGCCTGCTTTTTGGTTGTTCAAAGGCTCAAGGGAAACAAATATCCAAGGGCTGTAAATAAGAAAGCAATTTGTAGCCAGAGAAGCCCAAGTTGCCTGAAACACAACATACTGTGTGAACACTTTTAAGAGGTTATTGAGATAGCTGTTTGAAAAAAAAAAAAAAAAGGTTGTGGTATAGAATAAACTTCCCTTAAATAAGCAGAAATAAAATGTCTATTTGTCTTTCTTCAGCTTCAAGGCTTTTCAAACACCGGTTTCATTTTACCTTTGATTTACTCCTGAAAATGTATTTTTTTCAAGCAGCATACTATTCATTCTTCCCTGATGTGCCGTGAATATTATTATTTGAAGGTGCTATATGTAACTTTCAAAAATACTTCATCTGCAGCGATACTGCGTGGCCGTCAGGCGAACTGCACTTTGTTTGCTTATTAGTGGGAAATAAAAAAATGTTTAAACATGTAAAAAGTTATACACATATGTAACTTGTAGGTATAAATCATTCATCATAACCCCTTTAAAGTGGCCTTTCAGTTTCCCTTTTTTTTAAAACAACCATTATTATCATAATTAACCTATACATATTCCTTTTTGGTATATAAATCATCGGGGTGAAGAGTAATTAGAACTTGTTCCTTTTGCTGTCATTTCCCACTCTCTCCTCCAAGCATTCGCTGCCTTTCTTTAAATATCTGCTAAATAACCAACTGATGCCTCTATGATCGACAAAAGCATACTTTTATCTGGAGGAATGACTTTTACCAAGAAGAAGAAAATAAATGTGTTTTCTCACAGCAGCTGTAACAAATGACACTTTCAAGGAATGTAGAAAATAATTTCTCCTTCAAGTTCATTGCAAAAGAGCATTTTGTCCCATGTACAATGTAAAATGTGTTAAGAAAGTTTAATGTTTTCAATGTACCTTATTTTGTCTTTTAAACAGACTCTTGCAAATATTTGTTTCACTAACAAATCCTTTGATCCTGATATAAACTTTAGCCTAACAGCTACACAATATTTCTCATTAACAAAGCTTTCTTATTTACGTAGCTATTTTCCATCAAACTCTTGTTGAATAGGACAACAAAAGAAATGTAATCAAATTGTGGATTCTCTGTTGAGGTTCACTGAGGTTTTCTTCTGCTATATTAATTATGTCTGCTGTCTATGGCCTCCTCATTCAAAGGCTCTTCACCACATTGTGCTCACAGCTTGAGTGTCCACCATTTGCCTTTGTGCCGTATAGGAAAGAAAATGAAGCACACTGAGTAAGATGTGACCTAGCTTTGTGAATGAAACCATTAGACAGTGATACAAACAATAAACCTGTTTTCACAGTGATGGTGTAATCTCTCCACTGCCACATATGCAATGCTGGAGAAGGTTTGATGTGGTTGGAAAAAGAGTTTCAAGTTAACAATCAGTTTGGCTCCTTCACAGCTTTTTACTGCATCTAAAAAGTTTTAAATAATGCTAGTTTCTCTTTTCTAGAGTTTGTCTTTCTTTATATTGAAGTTTTTAAATTAAAAGCAGAATCTGTGATAGGTTTGCATCAAAGGTCCCTTACTCAAACTACACCAAACAACAGTACTGCGTAAAGTCGTATGGAGGTATGAGGTCATTATCCTTGCATTCAGGTCATGACACTGACATCTGTTAACACACAACTTTAGATCATCACTCATCAACCTTCCTGCTGTTCCTCCTCTTACTGCAAACACTTGTTGTCTGGATATCTCTGGTTCTGACAGACAAATAGCACCCTCTCTTTTTCTCTAAGCTTCACTTCATGTGAGATATCTCACCTGTCATCAAAGCAGAGCTACTTCTCAGTTACATGGCAGCAGATCTTGTTCAGTCTGAGGTGTATCAACGGCCTATTAAAATGTTAATCCGTCTGTAAGACGTTTGTGTTATTGTTTTGAAACCTTAGAAAACTTTCAAGATTTTATGAAACCAGTCATCCGCCTCTCAATATAACATGAGCGTTTGAACATGATAATATTTCACCTGGCTGAATGTGAAGCTCCCACAGGAAATTAATCTTCAGATTAGAAAGTGTAACAACGATGATGAAAAATTGTTAGGAGAAACGCCGGGAGAGAAGCATGGGCTGTTATTTACTATCCTGTTTAAAGACTCGCCGCTTGACAGTAAGCTGAAGCTGTAATAGAGTGTAAAAATAAATATTAATGTCACATTGACACAGCCATCATTTTCCCCTTTCACCACCTGCTGGTAAAAAGAGTTGTTTTTACGCTAAATGAGTTTGAGGGCATGTTTTGTGACCTGGTCAACAGACGACATAAATCACTCACTGAGTGAGACACAGACTATCAAGTTAAGCTCAAACTCTCACTGTGTCTGACTTTGACATCTCATTATATACCTTTCAGAAGAAAAAAGATGAAAGATGGATCTCCTGTGAAGATGAAACCTATTTTCTGCTAAAGTGCTTTCTTCAGTAGCCTCAGTGCAAAGCTGCTCCCCGAAATTACTGCAAAAAGTGGTTTGATCTTTTGGATTGACCAGTAATAGCTTTTTCCTCATGGCCATTCATCTAACAAAACTTCAAGATGTGACTCATTTCATTACTAAACATTCCTGCTGGGTTTGAGATCCATTTACTTGAAGCTTAAAGCTTGCTTCCCAAAAAACAAATTTGGTGCACATTTTTTCTAAATGAAAATGAGTGTGAGGAAATCCAACCAAACTGAACTAAAAGGTTTCTAGAATTGGCTCAGTGGGAAGATTTGGCTTCTGAATAAAAAGAAGTAGAACATTTAAGTGCAATGGAAACAGGCATGACCCCCCTGACAAAAGGTCAGGTCATATTAGAGGGGAAGGACCAACAAAGACACAATAGCAAATAGCTGAAAATGTAAGGGCAAAAACCCCCCCAAAAAACAACATTTGTGCTACATCCCTGCAGAAGGTACTTTCCAGCGTCTTCGTGTGATTTATTACTTTCTTTTTATCGAATCTAGAAAAAATCTGAGAAAAAGCTTTTAATGACCTGGTAAAAAGACTAAGAATATTTGCATAGGTCAATGAATGGGCTTTTAGAGTTTTGGGAAACCATGCAAAATCAGAAATGATAATGATTTCTGTAATCTCTATAAATAATCCTGTGTTTTATTGCGCCTTGATTGATTGCAGGAACACAATCCATGAAAAAGAACAAGTCTTTATACTACCACCAATAACCTGAAGAAAACATTATCACAATAAAAGACACATGGGGCATCAGTGATGTACAGTAGTGGTTAATTTGTGCGCCCCACGTACAAGCGCTGTTGTCCTCAGAGCAGGTAGCACGGGTTCGGACCTGTGGCTGCTTTCCTGCATTTGCCAATAAAGGCATACAAATCCTCAAAATATATCATCCAACTAGTCCCTGCACTGTAAACATTGCAACACATGGAAAGGTCTTACCAGAAAGTCTGCCGTCATTTACTCAACAGTCACTAAGTCAAACTCCACTTCTCAACGAGATGCCCTCAGACTTTCCTGCCTATGTAATTATTATTTGCCATTTAATCATGTGGGAAGTAGGAAAGAAGGACGGGTGACATTTTACACTTTTGTCTTCTTTAATGTGTCCACTGCATTCATCAGCCTTCCTCAGAAAAGCTACACTGTAAATAATTTCCCTGTAAAATAACAGTGATATACAGGGTTTAGGCCCTGGCTCCTTTTTCTTGTTCCTTGTTGCAAGGCTTCCTACCTTGTGCTTTTTTGCCTGTTGAGTTTTTGTTTTTGTCCAAACCAAAGCAACACCTTTCTCACTTTGGGATGCAGTGCTGCATGTGCTGCTGGACACATTGCCACCATGAGAAGTGTGACTGCTTCATTGGTCATGCTCATTTAAAGCACAGGGATGAATTTGGAAGTTTCTCCTGAGCTCTGCAGCACGCGACAGGAATCAGAACAAAAGCTAGATGTAGTTTCAAGGTACTGCAAAGATATGAAGGCGTGATGCAACATTAGTCGGAAGATTTCCTTAAGGGTAACAAGCTGTTGATCCTGAAGAGGGAGACAGAGAGCCAGAGTCACTTGGGGAAACAAATCCTTCTTTGCAAAGCAGCGAAACACTGTGAGAAAAACTGAAAAAAAACTATAGAGAAATCTGAGACTGAGAGCTAATGATCTGTGGTAGTTTCTTTTGGCAATCCTGCATGTTCTATGGAAGAAAACTGTGGTGCTTGTTTTTGAGGACAGAAAAACTTGCGCTCCGCTCAAACTACTCCAGTATGACTGTTGACATGGCTGCTGCTGCTCCGGCCCCCAAAAAGGCCACATCAGATGATTTGTGGGGGCCCCATGTGCAGGGGCCAGAAGTGTGTAATGGAGCAACTGGACTGCGCTGACAGATTTCTTGGCTGGAAGGGGTTGTTGCATGTTGTAAAAAATGGCTGGTGATTCAAATTTGGGCGTTACAAATATGCAAAATGTTTTTCTTGTCGTGTGGAAATGGAAATTGCCTTGCGGTCTTTGCCTTCATGGCAATGCAATAAATGTGAAATAACAGAAATTAAAATGAAAGTCCTGTAATTCTGGGTGGCTTGGTTTTGGTGAGTTGTGTGATAAATATAAAACGAG
Source organism: Symphodus melops (assembly GCF_947650265.1). Taxonomy (NCBI): domain Eukaryota; kingdom Metazoa; phylum Chordata; class Actinopteri; order Labriformes; family Labridae; genus Symphodus; species Symphodus melops. The sequence continues at coordinate 20,303,141 of NC_136697.1, read as the reverse complement.
GAATAAAATCCTCAGACCAAACAGATTGAGGCCTTTTTCCAGTCCGTGATTGCCCTTAAGCTACCGTCACACTTACAAGTTTTGAAAATAAAAGATGCAGCGGCTGAAATCTAAACCTGCAGTTGCTGCTCTGTTCTTCTTTCATTCTTTTCTTTTTTTCAGTTTTTCTTTTTTCTCAAGTATCAGGATGAAGGATGACGATGGCTGCCTAACACACCAAGCTGTCAGCTGAGGGTTGGAGGGGAAAATAATTGTCAGTGATGGAAAAGAGGGGAGGGGAGAAAAAGGCAAAGACGGTCAGACACAAAGAAGCCTTTCTACCAGTGAGCAGAACTGCACCACGTCACAACACAAGCAGGAAACCACACCAACACCACCATCACCACCTTGCCCCTGGGAATGAGTGTGTGTGTGTGTGTGTGTGTGTGCGGTATGAAAAAGAGAGCAACACAGAGGTTGAGAGCTAGTCAGGGAGGAAAAAAGGGGTCTGGGACATTAAATGAAACCCAATATCCTGCCTCTGGTCTAAAAATAAATTTAGATCGAGCACATAAACACATGTGTGTGTGTGTGTGTGTGTGTGTGTGTGTGTGTGTGTGTGTGTGTGCGTATTAGTGCGTATGACGTATAGAATAAGTGGTGCAGAGGAGATGTGTAAGTGAGCTGTATTTATTTCTGAGCTGAAAATTAATATTGTGTCACTATGCTGCCTCTACTGCCATCTCTCTCTCTCTCACACACACACACACACACACACACGCACAACGTTGTGTGTGAGGTGAGGCAACATGCTGCATGTAAAGAGCTAATGTCAGTTTGATTACAGAGAGTATACAGACCATGGGCTCTCTGCTGTGATGGTAATTAAATGGTAGACTGGGCTCAAGCAATTAATTGTTAAACTGAAATGTAAGTGCTGCATATTTTCCTCAGTGTAATTCTAAGAGTGTGTGTGCATGTAAGGGAAGTCAAATACTTGGTAATTACTTATCGAAAAGTTGGACTCTGTAATGTTATTTCAACGCCAAAGTTTAAATAAACAAGCATATCATGGGTCTAAAAGAAAACTAAATATCTCATACAATACATTTTCTACAATTTAAAATCCAATAAATTTTGATTTTTTACACATTTGTTTTTAAAACTACGATATATATCCAGCAGGTCACATTTTTTTAAAATTATATTATATTTCTTCTTTTCTCTTTAAGATAAATGAATTCATACTTTTCAAATATTTGAGTGTATAATTATGTTATAATTTTGTTCTAATGTCTGAACATTAAGAAATAAACGTGTTTTTTTCCCCAATGAACAGAAGCAAGTGCTAATTTATTTATTTATTTTTTCCTTTTTGCCTCAGCAATTTGCTGCCCTTATCACATATTACGAGGGTTTAAGCTGCCCGCCACATCACCTGCACATCGTCCCGTAGCGCTTGTGAACTCCTTCTCATACAAATGAAGCATGTAACCTTTCATGTTCTGCTAAGCTACTGTACGTTTCAAAAAGGGAGAAGTATATTGCATTCACCTCAGGTAGGACATGTGAAGGTATGAGAGACAATCCCATGGACATGACTTGCATTCATTATAAGCACTCAAGATATATTATGTTCACACATACATGTAGAGAACATTCATGGCTTGAGGCATTAATCAGGCCGACTACAAAAGATAAACTAGCTCAATGTCAGTTGCAACATATTAGCAATCTGATCACAACAACAGAGCGCTGCTGGACGTCCTTGAAGGAGGCGGTAACCTCTAGCTGACTCATATAGTTGCTATCAAACTGTCATGCAGTGCTGCCAACAAGTGTGCATGTTGCGTGCATATGTATTGTCTGTGTACGAATGCATGTTTGTATGAGAGCAGGCCAAGCCACCTGGAGTGAAGCAGGTTTTATTAGTGACGGTGCCAAGAGACACTTAAAGTGCAGCCTCCCTGTCTAGTAAAAAACATGCCTGTCTGGGCACAGATCAGTGTGTGTATTTGTGCGTGTGTTACTGTACCCGACAAAGCCCAAGTGCTGTCACCTTGAGTGTTTAATATTTTATCTAGAATTAAAGCACACACAGCATCCAGTACTGTCACCTTCAGTATTTTCTTAGCAATAATCATCGAGGGCCAACACAATAAACTGATTTAACATTAGACCAGGAGCGTACAAATTGCTTGAGATGCTGAAAATGTTCAGTCCGCTGACTCTTTGCACAACTGTCCTGATGTTTTCCAACACAACATATTTTCTTAACCAGCAGTGTGTAAGAGTTAAAATGTGCGGATGGTGATATCATGACACAGTTCTGCTGTTGTTTCCGGGATAACACCTCCTGTTACCTTTACTACTGTACTGCGCACCAACAGTACAAACATACAGTACCTGTTTAATAATGTGCTATTGTACCTTGTTGGTCTCACACACCTGGAACACAAATAAAAAAAAACGTTGAAACTCAATACTGTGCTCATGAGTGTAAATGTTATTAACTGTAGTTGCCTGCCTTGCTTATTATTCTGATTTTATATTCTATATATTTGTCTTTAAGTATTGTCTTTTATTTGTTTAATTGTACTCTTGACATCATTGCAAATGAGGGGATGCCCTCTATGATCTGAATGATGTGCTTGAATTTAAGTTGTATGAATTTGTGGTTGTTATGTGAGTGTGTTCATATCTCCAAAAGTTTTCCATCTATAATTAAATACACTAGGGTGGTCTTTACAATTATCTCATATTATCATTTATTTATTTTTCATAACACAATATACTGAATTTGTCATGACCTTAGTGTCTCCGGGTCATGGTGTTAGCTGTCAGGTAAAACAACATTGAGTTTTTAATTTGAGGTTTTTTTAAACCTTTATTATTAGGAAAGTATGTCATAACTTCATTGGAACGAGTTTGGAATTAATTTTAATCAACTGATTGTACATATAGTTACATCTATTGAAGTTTTTCATGGTTTTAAGGATGTATGAGTATTCATCATTATTTCAATAATCAAATATGATGATTCATTTGGCTCTTAAATTAAGGGTAAATATGGGTGAGAGTTGACAAAACCGAGAAGCTGCAAGAAAAAGCTCTTTGTGGAAAAAACAAAACAAAACAAAAAAAACCCACTTTCATTGATTTAAGTGTGAAATTCCAAATGTTCAGGCATGATCATTGAAGAGTGTCAAATACTTTGAATCAGATGTAATGGATAATAATGGTCCAAAGGTTGGGTTAGGGTTAAAGTTTACCAATTCTGCTGTTCTCCATTTTTAAAGTCACATGTTACAACACTGGATGCCCATTCTGCTATACTACTGGGCAAAGTTTCAGATCCAATAAAATGTTTCAGGCAGAGGCTGAAACAACGATTATTATTGACGCTATGATAAAGAGGGTGAGCTGAAAATTATGCAAAACTACTTTCACAGACTGACAACATGAAATGTGAAAAAGAGTTTATAATATTGTATCTTTAACTGAACATTTGTCAGGTGCTGTGTTCACTTTGACCGTTAATCATCTTTGGATATGTGAAGACACCAGACAGAAATAATCTGAACCAGTATTCTAAAGGTGACACTCAGTTTTAAAGCAATTGCCATCAAAGTGTTGGATATTTGAACTCTCTGTAGGACAGTGTGTGAAATAGCTCAGAGGTCTTTGACAGTTTCATTCTTTAAAGAGTAGTATCGATTTTTTCACTCAGTCATGACAGTTTGGCAATTTGGGTGAAATTGCCCTTTAAAAAGCCTCTGCAAAGTTGTAACCTGAAACAAAATAACAAAATCCAAGGAGACAGCAGCGATGCTAAACACAACCCACACATTTACATGAATGGAACAAGTTAGGCATAACTGCGAGGGAGAAGGTGTGTGTGTGTGTGTGTGTGTGTGTGTGTGTGTGTGTGTGTGTGTGTGTGTGTGTGTGTGTGTGTGTGTGTGTGTGTGTGTGTGTGTGTGTGTGTGTGTGTGTGTGTGTGTGTGTGTGTGTGTGTGTGCATGTGTGTGTGGTTTTTGTATAAGTTCAGTTCTGTTTTTACTCAGCAGTTCACACACAGCCCCTCGGTGCGGGTTGCACTGAATGTCCTGAAATGACTTTTCCCTTTTGAATTTTTGCTGTTTGAAGAAAAGAGAAAGACTTTCATCAACCAAAAAACTATAGAATATTTTCGGGCAATTGTAAGTGAGACATCTATCTTGCAGGGTGAAAAAAACCCTATGAAGATAAGGCACAATTCAGATGACTAAAGCTCACAAGAGTAATGGGGGGTGTTAATTTCAGAAATTGGACTATACCTGAAACGATACAATGCATTTTTTCCCTGTGGAGAAATTTGTCCTGGAATCAAATTCTGCAAATTAAGGTGCATTCACAGTAGGTTTAACAAATAAAAACAAACAACAATCACAATGTCAACAGAGAAGTACTAATTATAACCTTAACCAATCATAACAAGTAAAAGACAAAAGAACACCCCTCAGCCGTTGTACAACCCCTGCAACATTATTTAATATTAGAATATATTCACCAAATCTATGACAATCATCGTTAATTAAATTTATGAAAAGAGTCACACAACAATAAAAAGCTTAGCATTCAACAGATTCAAACAAAGTGCCATTGAAGTGTGTGAGAGAGTGTTAACAGCGAGTCAGCTTATAAACACTTAGTCTTTATTGTTCTGAAGGGCCTGCAGAAACATTTACAAAAGGCCCGCTCCATGACAAGTGGTGCTTACACATCACCAGTTAAAGGTTCGATATGTTCGCCTCTGTTGTGCCTTGTTTGCAACATGTCCAATAATGTAAAGAGGTGGAATGGTCGGGCAAAGGTGTTATGCCCCTAATTCTCTATTAGACATAGTAAAAGAGGCGAGGCGGAGGCAATGTGTTATGTCGAAGAAGGTGGAGCCAAACAGTGTGGATTATGTGCATGGTAATGTGTGTGTGTGTGTGTGTGTTTGTGAAGCTTTTGCTTTGTGCTCACACACCATTCCTAGTGTACATTCGCTACACTGTAACTCAATTGGGATTCCAATATTAAACAGTTTAGTATGCTATGTGTAAGAACAAAGGTGTAAAGATGGTGGAGCTTTGTTACGGGGCTGTAATTTTTAATCTGTTTGCAATTTAGCTTTCTCACTATTAAATATTGGATTTATTTTTTTACTTTTCAAGGTTTAAAAAAAAAATAGTGAAATTCAAAAAGTTATACTTTTTTCACTTTGAATAGTCTAACTTCTGTTCCTCATAAACTGTACTGGAAGTTGTTCGATTAACAGAAAAGAAAACCACATCCTTTCGCTGACATTTTTCATTAAACATGTTTGCTAAGTTCTTAAATCAAAGCCCACAATTACCCCTCTCTACTGACTGAATTCCTAAGCATTTAAGAACTAAGACCTATGTTTCCATTCTGACGTCATTGGCTGATGAGAGGCCTGTTCATGCAAAACCCAAGCACAGTTATTATCCGTTTTGACGGGAATGTTTCTGCTATTGTCTTAGGTGCCAAAAACATGTTTGGGAGTTGGTGTTCTAGAGAATATAGCATTAGCTCTGCCAAAAACAAGCCGTGCCATAAGATAAGAGAATTGCAAAAAAATGGTTTACTATATAAAGCTGGAGGGCTAATATTGAGTACTCCCTCTCCCTGTTTTGTTGAGCTTATAACTCAACTTGATTTATCTATTTATTATCTATTTTTTGTTATCATTTGATCGTTTTTGCACCTCACTTATTTGATAGTTTCTGTTTTTCTAGGCTTTATAGTAAAGAAGATGAAGATTTTCTTCATTTTGCCGTTTCTACTTCTGGTGCTGACTCAGCGGTGAGACGGATGGTCCCACCATCACATATCTCTGTGACATTGACATTGAAGTTGAGATGCTACAAGGGCGTAAATGTCCCACATCGAATTGGAAATGTAAGAGGAGCTTGAATGTAATTTGTGTTGCTCTTCCCTCATGTTGCTTTTATCCCTGTGTATTTTATTGTTCATATTCCTGGTTGAAGTTCCTAGCATTTCCTGTTTAAGTCTGACATCCGTATCCTCAAGTTTCTATTTTGCCTGTATATGCATTTTCTTAGTCTTTAGTGTTTCCTGTTTTGTTAGTAGTACTGTAGATCGTAATTATTGCCTTTTTCATCATTCTGTGTCAGTGCCGTGTTTAACCCGATGGCTTTGCCCAATTGTCTGTGAGACCATTCAGTAGTGTCCTCAGTGTTTCTTGTCGTATTTCCTCCCTTTGTCTGGTTTCCCTCCATTTTAATCACCCTGATCGTCATCACCTGTCGGTGTCAACAGTCTCAGCTGTGTGTGATAAGCCCTGTGTCTATTTAGGGTGTGTTGGAATTGCCCCTTCCATCTACTTTTACTGTCCACTTTACCTTAAGCCTGTGGAAAAAGTCATGGGGTTAAGTAAAGGTGTTAAGAGAATTCATGTAGGAATTAGGGAAAGGCGATTGTGTTGTTTTGACAACCGCATTTCCACTGGGCAAAATAATAATGTGACGGTGGCAGAGGTTGGTGATGTGGGTCTACCCTGGTGAAACTACAATTTTCCAAAACAATTCACTACTAAAAGCTCATCTAAGAATCTTTCCCCTCTCTTACCACAAGGCTGGAATTAAAATAAAGGAAGATAAGTTACCAGGATACTTCACTTTGATCATTTAACAACATCAGCATAACTATCATAGTTTGCATATGGGTTTAAGTTTTGTGAAAGTTGTTCATGGCATATTATTCTAAAACTTACTTTTTTTCTTTTCTGTTAACAATCTTTTATAATACAATTTCTTGAATGAATCAACATCAGCAAAGCATTTCCACTAAACATTGTATGAGAATGTATAAAAGCAATGTTCAGCTTCTTCACTCACACAAACTAAAAAGAAGGAAACGGTTGGATGAGCGAGTCGCTTTAAATGTGGCAACCGCAAGGAATTGTGGGGTGGCACTTTCTCATCTCCTTTTGTAAAGGATGGTCCAGTGTTTCCTGTGCTAAAGGAGGTTATAAAGGAAGCATTGAACCACTTTTACTTTTTTAGAGAATTCAAACGGCTCTTATCATGCCCACCACTTAAATACTTCTCAGTTGGGAACCTTCCTAAGCAAATTAGACAATTCGAATGCACCCTCAGTCTCAGTGCTCCTACTCGTTAGTGTCAGTTCATTGTCAGACATTTGTCTTTGTTCTTGTGTTAATTTTCTTCTTAGCTCTTTTTTTTTTCCTTCTAAATGATTTGATGTTTGACTTTTGATGGACTTTGTTTCTTACCTGGAAACGTACACTTTTGTTTGCCTTTTGGTCTTATTAACAATAAATCATTTCCTTTTGTTATCTACATTTGGGTCCTCTTCTTTGTTTTTTCATGGAGATGTGACATATAGACTTCCATTTATAAACTAGAGCGAAAAATGCAAATGTCTGAATCAGTTGCTGCCATATGCCCAGTAAAAGTCTGAATGGCTTCTGATAAAGATGAGTGCGACTGGGGCGGGTAATGGCCCATAACTCAGTGTGTCGTAGTGGAGGTTAATGACATTGTTGATGCTTCACAAACAGTTACCGCTTTATATTCTTCCCTGATTGCTTGTATATTGCTTTTCATTCTTTGTTTACACCCTTCATGTTAATAACAGTGCATTTAAAGTCACTGTTAAACAGGTGTGTCCCTCTCCTTCTAAATACTTCACAGGTTGAGAAAATGCCTGACACATCTGATACTAAAAATCTACTGGTATGTTTGCTACGTATATGAGAAGATAAACAACGTGGGGAATGGAGTCTCCTACCAGTTTGAGACTGGCCAACATCTTGAATAAAACAATTAAAAATATCCTGTCTCCAGTCTCCTTGTCCCTCTGAGTTCCACCCCCTTTCTCCATCTCTTCTTCCTATTTTTTCCTCTCCTTCTTCACCCAATTTGGCACAAAGGATCATCTCATCGATCACACTAACCTCATGGGTGACCTCTTGCCAAATGACGTCCCCTGAACACCAGGTCTGCTCATTGCTGTTCTTTGTTTGCTCTCTTCCTGTGTTTCCCAGAGCAGCATTGTGGTACTCTCAACAAGTGGCTCATTTAGCCGCTGTGTCAACAGCTGCCGATGTGTTGAAACACACGTCCTGCTCGAAATGGAGATTTGGTCACAAACAAATACAAATAGAGAGTTTTGAATGCTCGGATATCAAAGTTTGTGAAACATCAAGAGGTATTTCTTGACTAAACTTTAGGGGGGAAGATTACCTGGCTCTCTCGTGTCTTCCCTCCAGGGCAGAGTTTATTTAGACCAGATGAAATCTTCAACTATGATGGAACCTCTCACATGATAAAAATATATTTATATATACTGTATATTTCAGCCTCCAAATAAATTTGACTTTCTGAAAAGCCAGGCTGAGCTCAAGTGGAAGAGCATTTTGGCGATTTCACAGCAGCATAATACTTATGAATGCAGCAGGAGGAGCAGGAGGTGGAAAACAGGAGAGGAGATTCAATGGAAGCAAAAATGAAGATGAGGAGGCCGACACATGAGGGTGAAGATGGGGAGGGAGAAGCAGAACATGTGAATAAATATGTGTCGAGACAAAGCATTCATTTCCCTCAAACGAAAAAAACAATATGAGTCAGAGACCTGGGTAGAAAAGAGGATGATTCTAAACAGTCACAAAGTGGATTTAATCTGCTTGATTTTAGTTTTTGCATAATTTTTTCATGACCTTAAAAAATGCATATTAAAATCTGCCTATTGTGATTAACTTACAGCTGTCTCTTATATAAACTAAATATATAAATTCAACCTCACAATTAATTAATCTTCGGAGGTACACATTCTTTTTTATTGTGATAGGTGTTTGAAAATCGTCAGAGCTCAGCTTCTGGACTGAGGGCGAGGCATTCATTTATTGGAGGAGCAAATATCTGTTGGAAAGAGAATTCTCCCAATGGATGGAGGTTGTGACTCATTCACCTTGAAGAAGAACATAGCTGGTGGCTGAGTCACTGGGGTCACACCCCATACACACACTTACACACCCACCAGCCATTCGACCGGTTCCCTACCACTCTTTGTCTTTCAGACACGCATGCACACACATACACACAAACAAATTCACACATATCCCACGTTTACGCCTTGCAGCAGCACATGCACGGTGAGCTCCTGCAAGCCGTATAACATCATTTGCGTCATTGTTTGGCACACAAATGCCCACTAACAGCCCCAGCAGCATTTGATTTAACTTTATATAACCTTACAGGAAAAAAAAGAATGGAAGTGTAACTGCTGGAAAGAAGACTAAAGAGGACCGTCTATCTAACACAAGCTAAATTCAACACACTCAACATGAGTATTGTTGAGAACACATTGGTTAGAAACAGAAAATACTACAAACTGTAAGAAAACACTGTAAACAATTGGCATTGCATTTCCAAAGAGGAGAATCACAATGAAATATTTTGGCATTTAATCTGTATGTGAACAAAAAAAAACGTATTTGAGATGATTAATCTTCCTTCATTAGACTGTCAAAAACCAACACAAAATAAAAACTGTTTTGTAGATGAATGAGAGCTGCTTTAACCTTTACCATTCTTGGCAATATCAAATGCCCATATGGCCAAATATAGCATGTACAAAGTGGATTGAGGAAGTATAAAGACTGTGAGAGTTGGCATAAGTAGGGAGTTCTGATGGGTCAAACAATGAAGTTGTATTCCAACAGACTGGGGCTTCCATGATCCTTTATTGAACGTTTTAAAGCAGGTATGTTTCCCTAAATGTCTCAAAATGTTCACAATGTACTACTGCGTCTCACTCCCTGCTGGTTAGGATGGGATAAATAGCACTTAGAGTCGAGGAACACTGAGCATTTAACAAAACAGGAACGTGGTGTACTCACTCCTTTCATTTCACTCAACCTGTTCTCAATAAAAGTTCAATGTATTATATTTATGTTTTATACTGTCTTGTATGATAAGAGTTGGTTCAAATGGTTGAAGATAAAAAATAAATATGCTTTGAAACTGTAACCCCCCATGTTCATCCGTACTTCCATGGGGGCGGCAGTAGCTCAGTCTGTAGGGACTTGGGTTGGGAACCGGAGGGTCGCCGGTTCAAGTCCCGGCACGGACCAAGTCCGGAAACTGGTCTGGTAACTGGAGAGGTGCCAGTCCATTTCCTGAGCACTGCCGAGGTGCCCCTGAGCAAGGCACCGAACCCCAAAAACTGCTCTGGAGCGCTCGCTGTGGGCAGCCCCCTCACTCTGAGACCTCTCCATTAATGCATGTCACTAGAACCCTGTTTGTGCATGAGTGTGTATCTCGGCCTATGTGTGTGTTAGACAGAGTGTAAAAACTGAATTTCCCCTCGTGGGATTAATAAAGTGTAAATTATTATTATTATTATTAAAGGTATATTCTTTGGAAGGCAATAGAGGCAAACGTGCTTCAGCCTACACTCAGTCCAGTATAAGAGGAGACTGGTTGATACCTCTGTAAATGTCAATTCTAAAGTGGGTCTGCAGCTGTGTGAAGTGGAATGTGTATTTCAAGAGACTATTTGTCCAGAGTACAACTGGCCTGTTACATAAGTTTATGTTTGGATTGTGCTGCCTCTGATTTAGTGGAATTAACGAGCGAACAATTTATGTATTTTCAAAAAGTAAGATTGAACTCATCAGTCTTTGAAAAATAGTTTGTGACGACATTCTTTCATTATTCAATTGACAATTAAATATTGACATTTAAAAAAAAAAAAAAAGTAGCATTTGTTTTTAAATGGGATACCAAAGAACAAAGAACCATTTCTTTGCCATAATTTATATTTAATCAAAAAAAGGTTGTACAAACAGGGTCATGGACGAATTTGATTTTCATGTTTAATTCATCCTTTTTGTGTGAGCTGGTACAGCTGTTACAAAGAGGAGAAAAACAAGTCAAGTTTTATGAGTTTATCTTTTTTTCTATTTGAAACCACATCAGACTTCTTCATGAAATGAAAATATTTCTCCTGCTGAGTTTATAAAACATTCAGGCCAAAAAGAATTTATTGACTCAAATTTAGATCATTTCTATTCCCTGATTAATCAACATTTACATCTTCTTTGAAGAGGACATGTCCAACTGGCTGACCCTGTAGAAACCAGCTCTCTCAGAACGCTTCATTTTGATTTGCATGTCTTTTTAAATGCAATGAGCCCCACTTTGAGTTTTCCCGGTAGACATCACTCCTACAGTATCTAGTGAGAATAAAAATGGTGGAATCTGCACAAAAGTTTTCCTCTTGGCTGGGGGAGGAGTCAGTGGGAGGAAAAAACAGGGGAGGGGAGTTTTTTTTCTTCTAAATACCACTCTCCGCAGGTGCTGCTAATCAAGGTTACCGAGCTAGAGCCACCACATCTCCCCCCAGGTGTGATATCAGTCCTGACCCTGCATCTCCACCTATCAAAACACACATACGGCCAAAGACCCGGAAGAGACTCCCCTCAAGCATTACCATAACAGTGGATTTTTCATTATATGTCCCCTCTAAGCTGTGCCATATATGGCATTACAGTGAGTAGGGTTCAATGCTTTTACAGTCACTTTACTGTCACAAGTTATGGGCAGAAAACAGGGTAAGAGACCCAATTGCAGGAAAACCAAAATAGTATATACAAAAGACAAAAACTCACTCAAAATTAATCCAAAACGTTCCAAAATCCATGAGGCGCAAACGACAGGCACATGTGACAAGGACAAACAGACTAACATAGACAATGAACCGACAAGAGACTGGTGAAAAACACAGAGACTAAATAGACAGGGTTAATTGGACACAGGTGAGACTAACGAGACAGGTGAGGACAATCAGAGGACAAGTACAAGACTATGAAACATTAAAACACACAAGGGAAACAAACAGAACACTAAGGAAAACTAAAACAAGACGAAACACAGAAACAAAACCAAACCATGACATTTACGACCTTCACTGAAAGGATACGTTAAATATATTAGAAGGTTGTAAATTAAGCCTTTTATCCTTTAATCCATACAGTCGATATGCTTTTGAAATTTTTGGATTGCATCATGCATAAAGCATCACTTCAGCTTTACATTGCACTGTACTAGATGGAGCACAGATTGTAAAGTGCAGTTCAACATGGAATCTTGCACATTTTTCATATTCACATTTTTTTTTGCATTGCAGTCTTTTAGCAGCTTTGTCTACTGCTCATGATCAATATGAGTCTGCCTTCTCACCATAAACAATTAGGTGTGGTGCAAACCATTCCAGAGAAAGCGTGGTCAGACACAGCTCACTTGGATTTAAAGCTAGACACAGCCTACCTGTTCCTATCAATTTGTTTGCCTGTGTGAAGCCTGCCGAATTTTACTCTGCCCCTGTGGAGTTGTACTTTGCGACCCATTGCACGTACTTTGTGTCATGCTTGAATGTTGCCAATGAATTCTGAGTGGACCAAAATGCTGAAGATAAATGTACTTAAAGAGCATCTGGGATTTTTTTAATTTGAAATCTACAAATTATAAAGTAATATTATAATATTCAACTACCCACACTATCTTGAAGGTTTAATTATACATTAATCAAAAAAACACTCCAAGTTGGTTTCAGTGTCCTTCAGTTATATCCTTCTTCAGGGTAAAGACTCTACAGGATTTAATTTTATGAAATGGTATTGTTATTTGCCTTCTTGTTTTCACCTTGAGACAAACGTAGCTTTTAAGCAAATGCAAAACTCTTAAGTTCAGCAGATTATTAAAATGCTACCTCCCTTCATATCGTAATGTAACTTTCATTAATAGGCCCGAGGCATTACAATTTTCTACACAAAAGCCTTTGGGAACTGCAAATACAAAAAAAACAAAAAAACCCCATTAAAAACAATGAGCAACATCATTGAGCTCGTTCATTAATAACCTATTTTCCTTAAAGCCCTCATGCTCAGACGCTTTTAATTGTGTTTGGTTTAAAATTCATATTGGACCAATTTATGACGTGATGTTTTTTTGTACCTGCTATTGGGAGGAGTGTGAGCCCTGTGCAGAGTCAAAAACATGCCTCAAGATGGAAGGGTTCCCTCCCAAATATCTTCAAAACATGCACATACATACACACACACACACACCTACACACACACACACACACACACCTACACACACACACACACACACACACACACACACACACACACACACACACACACACACACACACACACATACACACATACACACACACAAACACACACACAAACACACACACACAGTATGCTAGACTGAATCTGCCCGGGTTTTTGAAAGCGTGCCACTCTGAAGCAGACTTTCCACAAGGTCGGCTGGCTCTTCCAGTAACCGGATGGCACACTTCCCTCTCTTCTGAGGAGGGGGAGAAGGGTGTGGAAGATTTAAAACGGCACATCTAATGCCACACTGGCAGATAAAAAAAAAAGATTCATTTGTTTTTGTTTGCTTTTACTAACATCCCTGAAAATGTTTCTGGGTCTTGTGATTTTTCTGAGTGAGCACTCAGACGGTAAAGTTTGTAAGCACATAAGCCAGCAGTTCTAGTCCTGTTTAAATAATTCAGTCCTACAGAGTGAGCTGACATTTAGCCACAACTTGTATACAATCAACAGTCTATACTTGGCTTAAGCTAACATGAGATAAGGTAGAGTTAAAAGAGTTAAAAGGATACTGATAGGGCCATGCTGATTTCTCTGTGTAAATTAAAGCTAATGTACTGTTAGCTGTAGCTCTAAAGAATTTGACCACATTTTCACATAATGTATTTCAAAGCTTTTGTTTTGAAAATTCTTAGCTTCCATGTTCAATGTTAAATTTCTTGGTCTCATGGGATTGTTCACAGTGTCTTAATGTTCATTGTATGTTTGCCTCATTTAATTCTTAAAATACATTGAAATCACTCACTTTAAGCTTATAGCCTATTAGTCTAATTCTAACGCTTCTTAAAATCTAAATCATTTGACAGAACAGTTTTTTGTTTTTTTTAACTTTAGACATAATATCTTTACCATACAAACTACTACTAATAATAGTCATGTTTCTTCTGTTTTATTCCTAATTTAAAAAAAAACTTAACAGGGAGCATATGACCACTTACTGGGTGTAAGATTAAGACCATCTGGAGTAACCCTAACCCAAGCCTGAAAAAACAAACAAACAAAAAAACAACAACACACATTTAAATTGTTAATTATTTGTTTTACTCCAGGTAGCCGCAAAATGGTGATTCATCAGCAAGTCATAGCAGTTTATGTTGGCAAAGATTGTTCAATTATTTCCCCACAGGATGACAGAAGTCCATGGAACCGAATCAAACAGAAGTCAATACCAAATACCCAATCTTTATTTGTTCTCTGTTACACAAGCAAGCAAAACAAACCAAAGCCCCAAATAATACTTAAATCACAAATTATTAAAAAAATAACTAATTAAACAGTATATCAAATATGAGGTGTAGCACAAATGACTGGTATCACAATTTGATAAAAAATGAAATAGAATTATGTTTTTTTATCGTGGGGTTTGGGGATAAAATATTAATAAAACAGTAAAATTGACCTTGAAAGAGTTTACATGAGAGTACATATTCCTTCTATTCCACAAATCTCTCTTTTTCCTATTTTAAACTAAGCTTTTCTGCTTTCAGAAAAATAATAACATCAATACAAAGCAAGCCTGTGCAACTCAGTCATTCAGCAGTAAGAATATATGTCCCTGTCAGTAACAATGTTCCCACATCAAGCACATGTAGACGACAGATCTGCAAACTGGGGTTTGGGTCTGCTGCATCTCTCCCCTGTAGCTTTATAATGAAGGTTGACGAGAGCAGAGATTAAACGCAATCTGGTTTACGTTAACTTCATGAGCTGCGGATAAAGACTGAATATTTTAACATGGGAATATAATGTGGGTGGCTCCTTCAATCACCTAATTCTTCAGGTCTGTTCAACTAAAAAACACCTTATTAAGCTGGATTGAATGAATGGCCATGAAAACACACATAGAGAAAACTGCATGGACACCTCCAGGATGGAAACCTTCTTAGTGTTGAATAATTGAAAGTATGACCAGGATTGGGGAAGGGGATATTGAGTCTAACCTTTTGCTCGCTCTCGTGTTCGAGGTTACAATGAAAAGGAAGCGAACAGTTAAACTTGATGCCTAATAGGCATAATGGGAAGCATCTTGCCGCTTGTGACTTGTAAACCAAACTTTTAAATTTGCCTCCAATCTTAGCCCAACAAGACGTCAAGCAAGAGGCTCGTAATTATGGCTGCCAAAACACTGAAGTGCACCAACACCGCGATCAGCAGACCTCCCAAACAGTCTCAGGCTGCAACTGTGAACCAACAACTGTGCTTACAATATTATACCTCGATATTTCAATGACACAAATTGACTTAAATGATAGGTACTTGTTAGCACACTAACATGCTGTTTAAACTGTATGTTTACAACTGGTTAACTCATTGAACTGCTCGTGTTGCTCTGTCTCTTGTTTTTTGTTGTGATGCATGAACATTGCTCTTGTGTTTTTGCTGTAAAATACATTTATAAATCTTTACAGTGCTTCAGTTATCCCTGAGGGATTATCTGTGTGACTGCAGTCAAATCAAATCACACACAACTCAAAGATGAAAAAAGAAAACAGAGTACAGAGCCACATAATATAAAACAACATAAAAAGGGTTTATCAGAGAAAATGATACCGTGTGATGTACGATAATAGACATTCCTGATCATTTGAATATTACTGGTTGACCTTTGACTAAAAAAACTGCAAAATAAATACAAAGGGACGTTGAAAATGACATGAATCGAACTACAGGAAGTACAGCTTGTGTACACTCAAAGTAGACTCATTAGGTCAGTTAAAAATGTGTCTTGTTGAACAAATACAAAAGTGGCCCCTTGGGGGTTTTTTGCTTTAACTTCTTTGGAGTGTTGTTCCGGATTCCAGTGTGTGTCCAGTAAGTCATTGAGCCAAATAGTTAAATATTGAAAATAGAAATATTGAGCTTAAATTAAATTAAAATTAAAATCTGTATGTTAGACAAACCAGATATCTGATTAAATCTGCTTACATTTTTACAAAACTGTAAAACCCTCAATCGAGATACAGTCGTTCTTTTTAATTCAGAATTCAAATTCTTAATCTCTTTTTTATGGTGGGTGCTGATTGCTGATGGATTCAGACTCATATTCAGACCCTTAATTGCCACCCCTTTAACAAAACAAAAAAACTGCATCATGGTTTTTCACTTTCTCTTACAACACCAACAAAAATATACAGTAGCTGGAAGGCAACTTTGGCACATCATTAGGCCAAGGCTTTTTTAGTGGTTTTCATGCAGGCCTCCCTCTTAACCCTCAGGTTTTACTTTTTACTCCATCCCTGCTTCGAGATGCATTCATCCATCCGCACTTTCTTGATCCCCGGTCCAAACCACAGCAATGACTCACGAGTAAATGAGCTGAAAGAGGAGCGTGAGGGGAGGAAAGGACAGAGAACGGACAGATTAAGTCTCAAAGAATGGTTTGTGGTGGGGAATCAGAGAGACATAGTTTGAATGAGACTGCTTGAGGGTGCTGGAGACCTATCAGGCAGAGCAGTTGCCTGGAATAACAAACAGAAACTGTCAGTGTGACGGGCATGGATGGTGGTCTCTACTGTTAAGCCTTTTTTATAGTAGACTCTTCTTCAGAGAAAATGGAAAAAGATTGATTTCATTTTTATTCAGGAAAGGTTTCAGGGAAGTCATCCAGCATGTGTCCACAGAGGATCGTAAAATAGTGTGTGATGAATACTAGAGAACAATATAAAACACTACTTGCATTCACATTTATCAGAAGAACTATGATGTGTATTTTGCCACCTTTCCCTGAAAATATTAAAACAATAAAAAGCGCTACCTAATTCTGACATTGTAATTTATTAGGTAAATTCCATGAGATTCCAAGAAAATCAGAATACAAACCTCAAATAAAATAAATGTCTGTGTAGTTAAAAGCAGTACAGACAATTATTTCTTTTTTTTTTTTGGTTTGGTTCAACTGTCAAAAACCTCTGAAAGGTTGAATATGCGCTCGCGTCATATTCTGTCATTGGGATTAACTAGGAATGATAGGTTTATTTTGTGTGCTGTTTAACCAATCCAGCTAACATTGTTGTGCTGGTATGAGTATTCACATGATGTGTATTGACACTAAAACTAGGCAGTCATTTTGCAAAATGGGCTAATTAGTTCTGTTTGAGTAATGTCTGCAAAAAAAACCTACAACTTCTTCTATCTGTTCCAATAGTTCACAAACATTTTAGACGAGCATAAAATCATAAACTTTTAAACCATTTTTAAGTTTCACATGAGAAAACCAGGGTTTAGGGTTGATTCACCACTGACAGGCTGGGGTAATCAGAAAGTACTTAGAGAGCGACAGGCTCATTGTTGTTTGGGGTTTTGATGATTTGTCAGCTGACACTGAATTATGCTTTGAGGCAACTAGACTCACTCACGGATGAAAATGCATTCAGCTTACAAGTGTATCAGTCCACAGCTAAAAGTAGTCCCAATTATTATTTTTCCTTTGTTTAAGTCACATCTAATCAAACCATATCACTTAAATGTTAGATAAACATACATGTGGTCGGAGCTCCTCCTACCTTCAGCATGATGATTTGGCACTTTTACTACCTTAACGTCCCTGACGCTCAGCCGCCACCATCATTGAACTGTCGTCCGCAACCACCACCCTCCTCACCCTCCTCGTCTGCTCTGACTTCCACCTCAGCGGCAAGGGAGTGTGAAGAGCAGGACTGTGAGGAATACAAAGGAGAACTCCTTCCTGCATTTTATCCCGTCTCCCCCTATCCCATTTTATCTCAACACTGAGTAGGGTTTTTTACCTGCTCTTTTGTAAAGCGGATACAGATAACACTTGTTTATAGTGATGCTATATGACAGATGATAGTTTGATAAAAATAATTAAAAATAAATAAATGAAATATTTGAAGTCCTTGGAAAGTCGAGCTGAAACTAGATATATGGAGATACACTAAAGCATTTTTTTTCTATTATTCAAGATTCCCTCATCGATCTAAAAACAAAAAATTTAACTGACCAAATGTTTCTGTTTGTACAAAACTGCATAACTAAGAGCTGAATAACCATTCCTTTGCAGAGAATAATCTGGTATTCCTCGGAAAATGGCTAATAATAATACTTACTAATACATGTCTTAACGTGAGCAAAGACACGCACACTTACATGATCTCAAGAAAAAAAGAAAAAGGACCACTATCTCCAAACAAAACTGCTTTGTTTTTCTTTTTTCTGGTTGCTTTCTTTATAACTAGGCTACTACTTAAATAATTCAAACAATCCAATTAGAGTGGAAACTGACGCACTGTTTGATTAAATGTTTTTAAGAAGACAAAACACGTAAAGAATGACACTTTAAAGAGATTAGAGGGACCTTAAGGGAGTAAGGAGGACAGAGCAGTTCGAGCTGTTTTGACTTCCAAATGTTCAAGCGTCCCCAGATGGTTGTATTTGAAACTCGGCAGTCAGCCAGCCCACTTTACCAGCGGCACTACCATCCAGAGAAGAAATTCTCTGCTGGTGAGTGTCCAAGTGTGTGTGTGGGGGGGGGGAGAAAAAGAGTAAAACACTTCTGTTTCTCAGATAAACACCAGTTGAACAGAGAGGAAACAAATGAAGCCAAGGCAACTCTAAGTGAAGAAAACTGGTCTTTCACTGACTGACTTTATTTTCTTTTACCATCTGTCGCTC
Organism: Symphodus melops; assembly: GCF_947650265.1. Classification (NCBI taxonomy): domain Eukaryota; kingdom Metazoa; phylum Chordata; class Actinopteri; order Labriformes; family Labridae; genus Symphodus; species Symphodus melops. Next base: position 20,284,310 of record NC_136697.1, on the reverse strand, counting down.
ATCAGGATGGATCTATTCATGAACGTAGCATGGTGCTGTGAAAAAAATAAAATATGGAAATAGAAACCTTCATTTCTTCTTGAACACAAAATGGGACCGAACTCTAAATCAGTGAGCTGCCATAGCTTTAGCTTTTTTACTGCCATAGCTCCTGAGGATAAAACTGTCGCTTTGAAACAAGCAGTACATTTCAGCTGGTCAAACATTGAAAAGAGCCTCTTTGAACTTTTGTCAAAGAGTCATTAACACAAGTAATGAAGTTCATATGAGGTGATGACAGCAGAGTTCAGACTGACACGTTTCACAGCCTTTTGGAGTTACAAATTAAACAATACAGTTGTGAGTGCTGAATCAGACGTCTGTTTAACAAAGCTCACTTCGTCTTTTCATACTGTTAAATCTCTTGTCTGACATCTGTTATGATATGATTAGATACAATCAATGAAACTTTCTCCTCAATTCTTTTTTGAATGTTTTGCTGTTGGGCGCACATATGTCTGCCTGAAATGCATAAATATATAATGTGTAAAACTTTCAAAGCCATTAATGATCAGTTTAATTTGAAAGGCATTCACAAAAAAATCAGGGGCTCTCAGCTCATCTCAGTTATTGTTAAAATAAAACATCTTATTTATTTTTTCTAATTGTATATTAAGTAAATACAAATACAGAAACAAAAATGTGGATGTACTTTAAAAGTTTGAAGTATTGCAGAAATAACTTTTTGTTTGTGTTATCTGTGCTGACAGGATACTGTGTAACTATTAAATCTATTATTATTGTTGTGAAGAGTCTGTAATCTGTAACATGTTGTTTAGCTGATGTTACACGTTTCAGTGAACGCACTCCTGAAACACAGCTCATGTTTCTCCCTCTGATCTCTTCCTCTGAATAAAAGCAACATGTAGAGGTTGACTGAGGTAGCTTCAGTCCTTCTCTTTCCAGCGGAGGATGTACTATTCACGCATGTAAACTGTGTGTGTGTGTGTGTGTGTGTGTGTGTGTGTGTGTGTGGGTGTGTGTGTGTGTCTCTGCCTCACCATCTGGCTGCCATCAGCTGCCTGTGTGGAGGTTCTGCTGACAGTCAGGACCAGCTGGTGACTGGACAACAGAACAATTGTACCAGAGTGGGGCAGACAGAAGCAGGTTACTGCTGAGGGGGTCAAACTGTTTGACCTTCATCGTGAAATGACATATAAGTTAAAAGTAAAAACTACCAAGCAGTAATCATCCGTACAACTTTTAGACTAAAGCCTTTTTGCTTTAATTTTATTTTTCTGAAAGCAAAAAAAGGAAAGAAGAATCTTATAATAACTCCAAGTACATTTTGGTGTACCATGCTGTGTTATGTGCTTATTGCACTCATTTTTTTTACTGATGTTCAAGGTAAAGCTGATGTGTCCTCCATTTGCAAAGGCCCAGAAAATCACTTCTTTGAAGTGTTTTAGTTCCAATATGTCTCTTACCACTTCTTAATCAGAATCTGCACTCAAACTTAGTAACTACTAGATGGACTTGAGCTTGAATAACGCTTTTACACTGCATCCTACACCTACCCATTCACATCTATTCACACATGGCTATAGTGAGACCATCAGAAGTAACTAATCCCATTCATACACCACTGAAAGAAGTAGTGAGGTTAAGTTTCTTGCCCAAAGACACATCGGACATGTTGCTGCAGGAGCTTGGGATCCAGCAATCGACCTTCTCTGCCAACTGAGTCGCAGCCGCCCCCTAACTTCAAAAGATGCTTCTCCTTAACATGAGTTTTATAATAATTTGATTAAAAGCTCAAGTTAAAAAAAGATTTTAAAATCAAAGGGTGACATTTACTGATAATCACAAAGACATCTAACAATGAAAGATAATTTAAAAAATGGTGCAAACTGAAACTATGACACTAAAAGCTATAGGCCAACAGTACTTCTGTATTGTGTATTTTAACACACTTAAACTCTGTATGGCTGTCCAATATGTCCTAGAGTAATAATTATAATTCAAGTATGGGGTTTAAAATGTGGTAGTATTTTTATTTTAAGGAGAACAATTATATTACCCTAAAATGTAGGTAACAAATCATTTCAGTGTGTTACTAAGTTTATGGCTCATTATTGTATGTCTTTCTGTTACATTTTCTTTTCTGACTTACTTGGATGTGGGATTTAACAGTCCAGTGGGGAGCTTTCTTTTGATTTTGTAGGTCTTATTGAGGGATCACTTTAAGTAAAGGAGCTGAATACTTGTCCCATCACTAACTCTACTCTATTTCCATGATATACACGACATGTTAGAAAACACATTTGTCTTTATGCCTGTTAGACTTTAAAAGCTATCAGCCCTGGAAGTGGAGGCCCACTGTATTCACTTCATTTTCATCCATAGATGAGATAAGAGTAGAGGCCAAAGTCGACCCACAAGCAGCAGCATTAAAAGATCCTGCCTGCCTGCCAGTTCTGAGCCTTTGTATCCTCTCTCTGATATCTGCTTTGGAGCTGGCTCAGTGCCGCAGTCTGCTCATTGTATCATCCACCATCATGTTTTCAGGCATCATGACGCAGATTTGAAAGCACTGTGGAAACTGCCAAGCCGCCTGTGCAAATGAATGGTGAGTCAGTGCATAATTGTTACAGCCACCTTCCTTAAAAATGGCCCCAAAAGACCAGACTGGACCAGACCGCAGCAGAAAGAGAACAAAGCACAGCCTCTGGGCCTCAGTGTTGTTACCACACTTTCACTGCTAATCACAGAGTCTTCAAAACACAGGACAAAACAGACTAACATGACCGTGTTGGCATTTGCATCCGAACCAAATTTATGCGTGAAACAGTTGGTAATGTAACCGAGAATTAAAGCAAACATGAAGCTCATGTTCAGTTCATTTCCAGATCGTTTTCTTTCAACCTAGTTTAGTTTCCGACATGTCATTTAAGTACTCTATATTTTGGCAATAGTCTATTTTTTTTGTTGTTGTTCAGAACGATTGTTGTTTTGTTTTGCTGTACATGTGTACCCTGATATCTTGAGCAATCAGGGCATAACCCATCAGCCACAGAAAAAAAACCTCATTACAACTTTGAGGAAGGAATTAATACGAAAGCCTGACCTACTGTAGAGGACAAAAGTCTGGTTTTCATTCTTCAAAGAAGAGTACCGGGACTTTAAAAAGGCCAATGGGACAAGACGATGTGGAGAAGTTAAAAAAAGTTATAAGTGATTTATTTTTGATGTCTGCCATGAATATTTGAGCCCCAGGTTGTGTTCATACACAACTTTTTTTAGATGTTGTGTCTGACTGTGTGTTTCTGTAATGTGACTAAATGCTTGTGACATTTTCACTGATCATGTATTGTGTCTTTAGAGGCGAGCCTGGATGCCCGGGAGGTCTGAGGGCTGTGACTCATGCTTAAAGCCTTTGCGCTTGTGACATGGAGAAAGGAAATAAGAGCCAGATGCCAACAGATATCCACCAGCACATGGCTCACACGACAGACCTTGTTCTTTGTGTGTGTATGTGTGTGTGTGTGTGTGTGTGGGGGGGGGGTGTATTCCCAGCAGTAGTACACAAAGACTCAGGTGATTTTCCAGTGGTGATTTTTACGTCAAAGACCTGGCAAGATGTTAACAACTCTCAGAATTCACTGTTTGAACCCAAACAAGATCAAAACAAACAGACAGACAATGATGCCAGGATGTACAGTTGGATGGGATTTTACTGCTGTAATGAGTTTTTTTTTTTTTACTCATAAACCAGGTTGAAAATGTCTCAGCTAAATCAAGTAAAAAAAACTGATGTTTTAGATTAGCTTCGACAAAGACCTCGACGTGTTGTTTTCCATTAGTGTGGTTTGATCTAATTTAAATATACTTGTTGTGTGCTTTCAGTTCATGATTGTGCAGCTTTTCATGTCATGCAAAACCAGCATTGGTTTCTCTTTCCATATTTCAGAAATATTTGGAAACAAATGTTTCTTGGTTCGAGTTCTTGAGAGGTCGTGCAACCTCTCAAGAAGGGTCGTGGCTTACAAGCTGCTTGCTTGAAGTAAAAGACAAGTATCTTGTACTTCCATTTTTTATATACAATATTAGTGAAAGAGTTGGAATGAGCAGCTTTAGTTGCATGGGGCTTTGGAGTTAGTCACTGCTTGAGTTCATATTCAATATTAAGAAGTATGGTCATTTTCCAAATGAACATTATTTGTATACTTATTCTGCAGCTAAGGAGTTTAAACAAGTTTGTTTATTTTACTGAATGGTCATCCCTGACAGAAATATTCTTTCACAGCATCATCACTATTCTGATTTGTACAACAGACATCGAGCCATACGTGTGACCAGGAGGAAGCCTGAGCTGTTTAAGTCTGCATGAAAATACAACAAACGTAAACTAAACATGACATTTTATCATCGAGGACAGCAAAGTTTTAAACAGGAAAAAGTTGCACCCTTGAAAAAAAAAAGAATAGTCCTATCTAGCAAAGCCATTTCCCAAGTGCGTTATCTCTTGGTGAAGCTTTACGTCTCTGCTGGCTGTATTAAAAATCAAAGACTGTTCTGTACATCTGGAGAACATGGAGAAGGGGAAGAAATAATCCCAAATATGCATGTGCTGCAGAGCGATCCGTCATTTGTTATTAATCAGAGCAGGGAAGTGATCCATCATGGTACTTGAGGAGGTTATTTCAAATCCATCTTTCTGTGCGTGACACATAATCACAGTGTGTACAGAGGGTGGAAGATGTAATTAGAAATTGTGGCCTTAAGATGTTAGAAATGGCTGCAGGAGAGGGGTTTTTTTGTGCACGATGTAGGTTGTGAGGAAATAAACTAAAAGCAAGTTTTCACAACTTCATAAAAGCGATCGTCCTTGTAGGTTGTATCCAGACACAAGATGGCGTTTCTTCGACAAACGATGACAAAAAGTGCTATGATTAAGGGGTTCAAAAACTTGCATCTGCAAGAGAAAATGTCACCTGGACTTTTGTAACCTGATAGTCACCTGTCAGCAAGTAACAAGAGTTACAATGAGGGTATTATTATAAACAAACCGAGAAGGCAAATGGTTCCAATTCTGTCAAAAGGCTGTGACAGATATTTGCTGTAGCTTGTTAGCGTCATGCATTTTAGTTTGACTTGAAGCCTAATGTGACTCATGATGTTTACATTTTCCACCACATTCTTCTTTTCAGTGTTGAACACAGTGAAAGGATTGAAAGGTGTGGCTGAGGTCAGTTAGAGCTGGTTCATAGCAGAGAGTCATCAGCATATTGTTGGAACCTGTCTCATTGAGTCACTTGGCATTGTTTTGAATTCCTGCCTGCATTGAAAATGTTGGACTATATAATAAGAACTTCTACAGTTGCACATGGGTTAGGTTAGATCCCACAGTATGTAGATTCCACCAGTAGGGGGCTCTTAATCAATACCAAAACGTGACTTTAAGGCTGGTGGAGAATTATGGGAGTTCTCCCTGGTACAAGGGAATCTGGGCAGATAATCAGTTTCCGAGCAGCCTTGAGTTTGGAGAGACCCCACGATTGTCAGGAAGGAGGAACCAGTCCGTTTATCCTGCAGTGTGAGCCAGGTTTTAGGGAGCTTGTTACTGTTGCTAAAAATCATATTTATTTGATTTCATTTCAAAGACTAAGATGACTGTACTCGATGTAAAGTTTGGTCATTGCACATTTAAAAGCCAGTCATTTACATAAGCAAAGCCTGTCTTGTCTTATTTGCAATTGACTCCATCTGTAATGAAGTAGCAGTAGAAGTAGGGCATCACAAAGGACCTCTGTTCCTCTTCACATGTATTAAATTGCTTTTGTGTAGCTGAACCTACTTTTATTGTTAGTTTACAACAAGGACTCCTGTTTTCTATTTTCTTCAGACAATCTACTTGTTCTAATTTATATCACTTTATTCATTTTCTTTGCCAATGCAAAAACAAGTTTTTTGTGCACATTTACATGGTGAACAGCCTGAGTCTGATTCAGTAAATTTGCTAACGATGAGCAGAGTATGTGGCAAAAGTTGTTTTCTAAGGAATCAGACGAGTTATTAACAGCTACCAAAAAGTAGTATACGATTACACATGGAGGAAGGTACATGAAACTTAGCCCTTGTTTCATGGTCTACTGGTAAATATGACCACACTCCAGACGGTTTACATTCAGTCAGTGCACAGCCATAATGTGAAATATTGTGACATGTTTTATTTCTTGAAGAGGTAATCCTATTCAGGTGACAAAGGTAATTTGCCTGGTTAAAATCTGATCTGCAAAACGTTGCTGTCTCAACTCGCCGGTTGCACAAACAACCCAGGTCTGATGGAGCACACACGCCTCTGTTTAAGTGTTTCCATACCGCCAGATTGCCTTTAAGTCATACATTCAGACAATTGACCTTTCTGGTCTGCCTTTTCACGTGCCATTAAACGCTAGGATAGCTTAATGTTCTCTGGCACTGGGACACATATAAAACCCAACAGAGCCATGTTATTGTGAGCATGCAGAATATCAGCATGCTTCAGAATGTAAACGTTCAATTATTGGTCTAAATGATTACTTGACTTTTCATGGTTCCAGCACTGTTTATTACCTACTCCTTTGAGGATTTCTAGCATACATATTGTTGTAGGATCCATCACAGGCATGGACATCCTGTCAAACCAGATAACAAACAACCTTAGCAATTAGTCGGACTGATATGTTGAGATGGACACATGGGTGAAACATGCCGCTGTAGTAAACATTTTATTTAAATCATGTTTGCCACAGGATGGCTGCGGGCAGGATTGTAACCTAATGGTTGGCATTAAAGAGACATTAAGAGGCCCTCAGTTAGCAGAGACTGTGCTCTTTACCCCCTCTGCTCTGATGAAAAGTTCAAAGACGAGGACGTCAGCGCAAGGCAGCGTTCATAACAAGGAGCAGAAATGAACTGGAGCCACAGCAGCTTGTTGACTGTCTTTCCACGTTTTTCCTCTCACCATGCGGGAGTTTAGTTGATGCATTGACACATTAGAAGTGTTAAAAGTCTTTGCCAGAAGCAGATGCCGCTGAGCTGAAGCTTTAAGTTTTAACAACAAAAGATCCAAACTTTGTAAAAGAGCTGCAGCAGTAGCCCTCAGCAGAAAAAGTGGCATCAGGATGAAAGATAAATATACTTTTATCTTTTATACTATACTATACATAAGTGGAAACTCAGATCTATGCAAAAGAAACTAAAAATCAATGTTTAGTAAAAATAATTCTTTCAATAATTAAGTTTTAATAAAGTATATCCTAAGAATTGAGACATATTTAATACAGTTTACAAAGTGAGACTCGGTGAAGGTTATTAGGTTATAAAGGGTTAACACCTGCCTCATTCACATACAGTGGAACAGTACACCGACTAATGACCTGATGCTGACATGTGTTGCTGTATTCAGTGTTACACTTAATTAAAGGGCATGATATGACATGAGCAGAAGTGAAATTGGGGTGCTGCTTGACAGACGATATGTAACTCAATACATGAGAAAGAAACCAAATGATTGTTGTGTCTTTGATTTAAAGAGAGGACGATATGTACTATTACAATCAGATGGAAATTTTGAGACTGAATTATTGCATTTCAACTTTTATCTTTTTCCCTGGATTGTTTGTAACTGAATGTGACACATTGCTCATACTTCATGTAATTTAGGGCATGTGGTAAAAGTTTAGAAAAAGTCCTCACCACTGTCTCCACATCCATAATCATCATGTACTGAGGCTATAATTGTTTCTTTAAAAAAAAGTTTTTAGGTTTTACAATAAAAAATAAGTTCCAAAATGACTTGCTGAAGTGGAAATGTCTTCTTGTAAATGTTCCTTTAGAATAATGCATCTCTGAACTGCTGATTTGACCGACTTGTGACATATATTTTTTAAGTTGTTGGATATCTTAATTAAACACAAGTGACAAGTCACAAGACTTATTATAAAAATTATTTTCATTAGATCATTATAGAAGTATTAGCGCCGACACCTGTTCGTCCACCTTGTTTGTCCTCTTTCGCTGTCTTTGTTTAAACTCTTCACCTTTGAAGGTCTTCAACGAAACGTGTGAGGGATGATTTTCTATCACCCTCATCCATGAATACAAGAATAAACCACACAACTATAACTTTGTGACTACCGCCATTACCTGAGCTGTGTTTATGAAAAGGTTCAAAGGTGCACAGCGAAAGTTCCTTTTCATGCTGCGGTTCTTAGGAGTCTAAAGGCAAGCAGAAGAAGCAGTAGTCAAACTGTCTGAATGTTTTGTATGGGGAAGAAGTTACTGGTCAGCAGTAGCAAGAGCTGTGCTTTTAATGGCATTGATTAAGCTTGAAGAAGTGTTGTTGTTTGTTTTAAGATTGAAGTGTGAAGACTGAAGTTGAGAAAAGTCTGTTTAGACCACGTGAGAAACTCAAGCTCTAATAAAAAATAATTAAAAAATAAAATACTTAAAAGGATTTTTATAGCCTATCAATGCTGGCAAGACTAACTAAACACTTAAAGATATAATTTCTCATTTTGATTATAACACTATTTTAAATAAAAACTGGTTGCACAACACACAAATAAAAGGGCTTCGCTACAGTCTAACACTGGCTTTCATTGTTTAGCTTAAGGCTAACTGTTTAATTCAAGGTGTTTCTTTTTTTTCAAATGACTCTAAGCCTATTTCTTTTGGTAGAAAATCATTACTTTATGTCTACTATATTCATGCAACAACACAAGTGATGTTCAAAAAGTGAAGCCAGCGATGGTGAAGTCAGATGGGTGCTGTTTTTTAAATGGTAAGCTTTTATTTCCTTAAACACTTTTCAAATTCATGTGGGGAATGTTGAGAGTTTAAAGACGTCTTGAAAATAGTTGAAGAAGGATTTTTAGCTTTAAAACCATCACTGCAGAAATTCTGGTCTTTGCAAGGGCTGCCCTCAGTAATTAAATTTAAACCTTGAGATATGAAGACAGTATTTCTAAAAAATATGTCTCTTAGGAATAGAAGATGAAAAGAATGTAAACAGGAGAATTATGATTGCAGGCTTATACTGGTCAAGTGCAATGTACACGTCTATAATGGGAGATTCCAATTAACTCCTTGCGATTAAAATAAATGACTTATTTTAGTTGCAACTTGTTTGCTAATGAGAATAAAAAACAGACATGCTGCTTGACAGTTTTTGAAGAGGACGGAGCTGCAATGAAAAGCTTAACGTGTGTAATAATAACCTCCAAGTAGATAACCTACTTATAGTCTATCCTTTATTTTATTCATTTAAATACCCTCCGAACGTCTTCCATTCAGCTAGCCTGCAGAAAGACACCCAAAAGTGAGCAAGGAGCAAAAAAGGTCAAGAAGCCCAGTTTTTAACAGTTGTTGCTTTGTAACTGAGAGGGATGTAAATGGTACATTTTTGAACATGACACTTAACACAAGAGTTGGTTATGTAAAGCTATAATCAAGTATCCATTAAAGTGGTTTTGAACCAGTTTGATACCACACAAGTGTGCAAGTAGATCAGGTAGTTGTTTGATTGTCCTCAACTGGAGAGCCTCAATCACATTTTTGTACATGTAAATGGAGTTGTACATTTGCTGCAAAACAGCTTTAAAAGTCCACACAAAAGCAAAACTTTGGCTTATTGGCCGGAAATGTGAACAAGGAACTAAGGCAGAAAAGGACTGAGAAGTACAATCTACATAACAGTCAAATAGATTACAAGTAAAGGGGAGCATCAATTTCTCTTTCTGCCTTTTAACTTAAATCAATCTTGTACTTTTTTTCCCCAGGCGATCAAAATGATACATTTAATTTAAAAAAGAAGAAAGATATTTCTGAAAAAAGATGAATACATTTCCTCTGCAGCCCTGAGGCTGCTTTATTTGAAACGAAACAGAGGAGTTTAAGTTTAATGACTGTTATGGCGGCAGACTTTAGTGTTTTGTGGGTCGGGCTCATAGAGACAAAGAAAAGATGGCAGGAAGGATCACGAGAGGCGGCGACAGGATCGCGTCTCTTCCTTTGAGAGGAGTGACATTTGGAACAAAGAGGCCAGTTATGGGAGCAGCTCTGTCTGGGACCGGCAGACTGACAGAGGCCAAATATTCCCAGCCTGCCAAATCAACCGCCCACGTAGGGTGGGGTCACCCCGGGATGACTCATTCATACACACACAGGGAAACAGGAACACACACACACACACACACACACACACACACAGACAGACAAAGTGAGCACTGGTAATACTCAAAACTTCCTTAAAAACGTCCGTTCTGTACAACATGTGCAACCGTGCAAATCTTCAGGGAGCGGATTAATGGAGACGCCAAAAGAACTAAAAATCTTGTTCTTACATTCATATATTTTGCCTGACACTCGTTTTTTTTTCTTTTTTTGCGTCAGCACAGGTGAAAGTGTTCCTCCTCTTGTGATTGCCGCTCCTGGCCTCTTTTTCTTTTTTGTCAATGATAGTTTGTGCGTAGGCTGCCTTCGTTTTTACTTGCCATCTGGGCCACCTGCCAGACCAAATAAGACTCTTTAATAGTTTGTTTCTTTGTGAGATAGCACTTTATAAGGCTCCTTGGACTTGGCTCTGTCAACAGCATCCATAAGCATCCATTTAGCCACAGTGAATAATGCCGACCAGACAATAAACACTCTTTACTGGAGTTTGTGTTTCTTTGTTAGCGCTGTTGCTTGTCAGCTTCACTTCCAGCTGCAGCTTAGTGCATCTTTGCCTGAACATTTCTGTGCGTCTCCTGATGCGTCACAGGATCTGTACAAGGGAAATGATGAGATTTGGCATATATGTTGCTGCCGCCTGCCGAGCTCTTAATGTTAATTTGATAACTTTGACAGAGCCGGCTGTTCCCTAGCAACATAATATTTGGCCATAAATAGAAACTAATGGACAAACATCACCCGGACTGGCGACCCGCCAAACAACAACTCTGGTTTTGATGGTCATTTTTATGAATGATTGCTGCTGAAATGCTACAAGTATGAACTCTGCCTTGATTGTGTTGTTAATACAAGCCAAAGGAAGTCCCTGGATGGGAAATATTAAACACTGGAGGAAAGGAGCTGTTTGTTTTAACACATTAGCTGCAAAGTCATCTGTCATGAGTCTTCATTGTTTGGTCTGAAGAAAGTCTCCTTTTTCTTTGCGAAGTGATGACACGATTTCTGATAGTTCTGCTTATCCCCTTTGTTAATTGTTTTGCACCAAGAAAAAATCTTTTTATTTGTAAATATACTTGGCAACAAAACCAGATTCTTAATTCTTTGTATATTTCTTTCTTTCTTTCTTTCTTTCTTTCTTTCTTTCTTTCTTTCTTTCTTTCTTTCTTTCTTTCTTTCTTTCTTTCTTTCTTTCGTTTTTTTTTTGCAATGATTGAATACACTTTATTCATTTGCTTCGGGTTTTCAACAGTATATGTGTGTAAGAAAACAGCAGATTATATGCGACTAAAATGCTACCAAAAAGGAAGGCACAATAAAAACATGGCTTAAGTGCACCATCATTTAAAATCAATCAATCAATCAATCAATCTTTATCTATATAGCGTCAATTCATAACAGGTGTTATCTCAAGACACTTTACAAAAAGCAGGTAAAGGACCTTACTGTTTGTCTGTTAACATTAACAAAAGAGCAGGTAACAAGACCATGGTCATTGTTCTGTTTACAAAAAGCAGGTAAAGGACCTTACTGATGGCTATATTACAAGAGCCCAGCTTAATCCATCATAGCGTGGCAAGAAAAAACTTCCTTTTAACAGGCAGAAATCTTCAGCAGACCCGGGCTCATGACGGAACAGCCATCAAGTGCTCCCTTTTTTGTCTTTGCATCCTGTGTTTTTACCAGCATATTTTCCATTCTTTAATCATTGATTGTATATAAAATACTTTCATTATGAATATTTGTATTTTCCACTGTTGCTCTCCAGAGAGCTAAAGTTGGACATGAGCATTTCTTGCTTGATTAACCAATTAATACAAACTATTAGAAATAAATCAGACAGACTGCTGAACTTGTTCATTTATATTAATATATAAGCTTACTGTAACATTACTTAAATCAATCATTAAAGAACATATTAATTTCAGCTCTAAATGTGTAGGAAATAGTTTCTAAACACAATAAATAAATTGTACATGAATTATCTGACTGAGGGAGGTTTGCTAAAGTCTGCGGTGTCTTTTCTTTTTGAATTCTTTTGAAAAATAAATTGGATGAGAGGAGAGCAACAGACATGCAAAGGAAATATGAAAGTATCTCAGCTCATTGTTGGTTTGAGTCGGTCAGTTGGGATGACTGATTGGTTATAAGCTGCATGGGCTGTTTCAAAAACTTGCACTCGCCATAACGTGTAATAATCCACTGCAGTAAATAGTCCCAAACAAGTGAATGTATGTGAACTGAATTGTTTTCTGAGACATGATTGTTAAAGCCTACAGTGTGAAGCTTTTTACAGTAGAGACAAGTACAGACAGCACGATTTTGGGTTGACACAACAAAAGATGATAATTCGTGGCAGCATCTGTGGTTGTGACGATGGTCCGATGTGGCTCAGTGACAGAGGGTCCAAGATGACTGATCTTGTGATCAAAGTCAGCCTTCCACAAATATATGGCAGTGTCTGAAACTGAGGATGATGTGAACGCATCTGAAATCTACACCAACTATGTACCAATAGTAGAAATGCAGTATGAAATACCTCACTAATCAGTGTGACCAAACAGACGTATGAAGGCCCCTATGTCAAAAGCTTGATTTCTGCCGACGACCATGCTCAGCTCGATCAGGTTGACGCATACTGATGACGCTGCATGTTGATTTTCTTGCAGTCTACGATTTACTAGTTTCCTAATTTCTCACTGTACATGCATATCATTCCAACATCATTACTTCTGTGTCACTCAGTGTCACCTGCAATAAACTTTTGTGAGTGTGAAAAATCTCAGTCTGTCAGTAGCTAAAGGGCTTTAAAAAAAAATCTCTTTCTGTTTCTTTCAGTCCCCAAAGGGATTCTTAAATTGATATTCATTGGTGGTTTTGGTCTTTCTGTGGGATTTGACAACAATAACCAAATAAATTAGCTCGAGTAACTTCATAATTTTAAGAGAAAACAATGAGAGTCCTTTTAAACAGCATGGCAAATGCCAACTTTCCTGTTTTTCCAGTATGTTTTGTTCTGTGTGAGTTTTGACTACTTGAATCCACATTTGTTTGCAACTGGCTGTGATGTCAACTCTATTTATAAGGTAGGACGTGGCACAAACACTGCCAGGAATAGGAGTTTGATTCCCTCCTAGCACTATATTCTCTACCCGCAGCATTATAAAAACCTCTTCTGATGAAAGCAGCCACCAGAGTTCTTTATGTGATATTATAATAAAGCGAGATCAAATAAACGGCGGGGGCAGAAGAATTGCTCTGGGATCACACGTGTTTGCTTAACGTCAAACAGATGTAGGCATACTTTATGATTACTGTGTGATAGCATGGATTGTGTACCCACTCAGACAGGAAAGAGATGGCAGCTGTTAGCCATCAGCGGCTCCAAACTATAGGCCGCAGCCATGCCCACTCAAACACACGCACACAAACCTATGCACATGTTTGCAAATGTACACGCTACGCAGACGGATGTGAAGACGTGTGGAGGCATGAAACACATACATACAAACACACACAAACTAATCTCTGTCATCTCTGTAATGCGATGTTTAACGCCAGAGCCCACCAAACGCCTACCGTCATCTTAAAAAAGTACAGAGCGTCTGCCAGATAACGTAAACATCCTGGAAGTGACCGCTGCTCTGCGTCATGATTTTCTTTTCAGAGCAGAGCCCACTGGCAGGTTATTTCGAGGCTCTGGGTGACCCTGAAACCAGAAGTTTCCTCACTCCTACTCTGCTGTTATTTAAGGAAAACTTCAGTGTTTCCCTCTCTCTCTCTCTCTTTCTTTCACTCTCTCTCTCTCTCTCTCTCTCTCTCTCTCTCTCTCTCTGGGTGTGGCTTTCAAGAGGCAAACTTGTGTGAATGATGTGGGACTCCGTAGCTTTGACTCAGTCCACACCCTTGAACTTGGAGTGCATTTTGGAGGAGGTGGAGCGACACTTGGACACAGTTTGGGGTTGGACTTGAGCTTGGAGGCTTTTTCAGGCAACATGTTCGTACAACTGTGACCTGTGCTGTCTTTGTGCTGTGACTCTGGGATCTCTTCAGTTTGAACATATAAAGGCTACAGGGTTTTTTTTTTTCTCCCTCTAACCGTCTCTGCTCTGAGCAGCGTGCAAAGCTTCCCTGAAGATTATGATCATTTCCAAAGTTTTAAAGGTGAGTGAAGTTTGGATATGGCGGCCAATGTGAAGCTGAAAATGAAAGAGTTGAGGGCGATCCATGCTTTATAGAGAGCTGAGCAGGTTTAACATGTCTTTATTTTTTCTTACGGTTACGAGATATTTTCTTCACAACTTAAGATAAAATTAGATAAAAAGTTATTTACTCCTATGAATTCCTACCTGCTAATGTGTTTTTTATTCGTACAACTTTAATGTCTGCACTTTTAACTATTTGTCTTTTTGTTGTGGTCGGTTACTTCATTTTTTATGCAAGTACATGACTCCAGTGAGGGATTAGATGTTGGATTTTATGTTATTAGGGTAAAACTAGCAATGCAAAATTGTAAAAGTTGGTTTTCACGATTACTAAAATGTATAATTTAATGTCACTTTTTACTAACTAATTTGTCTGTATGCTTGGTTGATCTGAAGTTGGTGAGCTAATTTTGACTCAGGCAAGAAACAAATCATGTGTGAAGCCAATTTTGCACCTATAAGAGCATTTTACTTGCATCCTTTGTTTACGTGGCGACTTCAGATTGTACTTCTCTCACCTTGGTGAGGCTGCGAAATGTCTTGGCAAAGTCTTCCTAAATACAATTTTCATAGTCTGAATCTGCTGGTAGTTTTAAGCCTGTTACTGTTGTCTTTTTACATGAGTGTTTGCCAAAGATTGAAAGACTTTCCATTTTCTGAACTGATTGGAATATAAATAACATCTCCATTCATAATTTCTTTGGCGAAGCTTGGCTTTCCTCATTATTTCAGCCTTCATTTTTTCCAAGGGTTACTTTCATCAAAATTTCTCTGCACTCATTGTCACTCCGGGTCGATCATGATTATCTGTAACTTTAACTGGAGATATTTTTTTTTAGAGAGGTGTTTGGGTAATAATAAAGACAAAGAAGTAAACTGAATATGAGACCCCCGACATGCAGCTTCTCTTGTCTAACTTTTTCTATTTTTCCACCTCAAGCAATCCTCCTTCCTCTTTCCACATTAAAACGTTGAAACAGACAGAGGAAGTAGCCAGTGTTTTTAACTTGACATGATTCATTATTCACATTTACACACACGCAGGCACAAACACACAGACACACGCATGCAAATAGACACACACACACAAACATAATGGTCTCCCCCAATTTATTAGTGCCCAGTTGGCCACACTGTTAGGTACAGTATATCTAGGTTTTCTCAGCAAGCGTAAAAAAAAATCAGACTGATACTAAGCAGAAGACTGGAGTCAAACACACTGAACACTGACTGAAAACACACACCTGCCTCGGTCTGTATGCCAGGACGCAGTGTGTTAAGACAGGCCAGAGT
Source organism: Symphodus melops (assembly GCF_947650265.1). NCBI lineage: Eukaryota > Metazoa > Chordata > Actinopteri > Labriformes > Labridae > Symphodus > Symphodus melops. The sequence goes on along the minus strand of NC_136697.1, from coordinate 20,268,618 downwards.
TAACAAACTCAAGAACTGAACAAAGGATTGGATGGAGCTGTAGCATTTCATTGTGACAAATTAGCGTTGACGTGAAGATAAATTGTGAGTGACATCTCAACTATAAAAAAGGCACGCAGCTGTCTTTGAAGCGACTTTTTTTCTTTGGCAATATGTGGGGTTCAATTTTGAAATACATTATGTTTTTTTACATTGGATGTTACATAGCAGCAGGGACTCTATGTCTAGGAAAGTGTTGAGGTATTATAATGACTGAATGTTGAATATGCAGTGCAAAGTTTCAAACATGAACTTCTCCACTTGAACTTCTCCAATGTATTTTCAATCTGTGACAAACAGGGGTGAAAAAAGTTGGAAATATAACAGGAAAATGATCTGAACTGGATTTCATGCAGTTTGTCTGCAGCTTGTTTGTCTGTAAAACTGTTTTACATCAGCTGTGGCTCTAATACAATAAGACACATCAGCAGAGGTGTACTGAAACACTCTCCAGGCCTGGCTGACTTCATTTTATTAGGTCTCATATGTACACAGCGGAAAGCAGGAAAATCTCTCCCAAATCAAATATGTCATGAGGCTCATCTACGAAATATTGTGTTTTTAAATTAACACTTAAAAACGTGTTGTAAATTTTGTGATATTTAGATGAAACATTTTCAAAAGTTTTTCTATTCAACAAGTTTAAACATTCACATTTTTTTAAAAGGCTATAACTTCTATGTCATTCCAAAATACAGTAAGCTGTATCTCCCCTATACTTTGCAAGGAGAAATAAGCTACCCTATGGGTTTTCAAAAATTGGATTCAGGACCAGAAAAATAAGGATAATTACGTCAGGGTAGCTGTAGTGAAGGGAAAGACAGAGCGCCAGAGATACAGGTCTGGAGAAGGCACACAGAGAGAAACCGAAGACTCAAAGATCTAAGGCTGAAAGCAAAAGGGGAGAAAATGGAGGAAAACAAAGATGAAAGTGTATTTCTAGGCGGCGGTTGAGTGTTGGAAAAATGTGAAAGGATTTGTTCTTAGTCTTGTTTACAGGAAGTTCTTCTAAAGTCCCACAGATGGCTGCATTCACAGAAAGGCTTTTTTATTGCATTTTTCCGAGCCCCATAAACTGCCTATACCTTCATTTATGTGTGGGAAACTACAATTGCTGCTGCTTGGCTGCAAGTCTACATTTTCCTAGAAGAGGGTTGCAGTACATTGACAGCCGGCAATCACCAACCTGTGTGGAGAGTAAGGCTGTCTTTGGCTACGTTAGGATCAGTGTGTGTGTGTGTGTGTGTGTGTGTGTGTCTGTGTGTGTGTGTGTGTGTGTGTGTGTGTGTGTGTGAATTGATTTCCTCTGGCCGACTAACATACTGTAAGAACAAACAACAAGACTTCAAACAAAACAATGGCTGGCCGTCATCTTAGAAATAATCCTGCGCTCACATCTAACACATCAAAAATATTTTAAAGAAGACTTTATGTAGTGTATAATAAAATATTACATTTATGTTTATAATATTAATTCACTTAATCAAGTGAAACTTACTTAGTTAAATTTCAATAAATATGTTTTTCATTTTAAAGACAAAAAATTTAGTTTTCTTTTAAGTTTGTCAATTTTGTCCTTTTTAGGAATAACCTTTAAGTCTGTCGAGAATAATCAAGGTGATTGACAGAAAGAAAATCATTAATGACAAGAAACCTAAGAATACCATGTTTCATTTAAAGCTCCTTAAAATTGAATCTTACTCTGCTGAGCTTTGATAAGATTGTTACATCCAGTTCTCTAAATGAGTTTTAGTTCTTCTATTTTATCCAACTGACAAAAGAACAAGAAAACAAATCTAGATTTGTTAATGATAGAATTAGAAGTTGCGCCCTTTGTTCGAAGGTATATGTTGACTTTATGCAGTACAAATGGGAGGTTTAAAACCATTTCTGCTGCTTTGAATTTTTTAGTGCTCCCTCTTCCTGACATTAAATAATTTATAGTTAAAGGGTCTGTTGCTTCCAAGCAGGCGAAGCATTCATTTGGTCTTCCAGTCCAGGCCTGACTACGAGTCCACAGAGAGCCATTTAAAGAGCTGCAGCAGCAGCTTACATTGCCTGGTACCATGTTGAGAGGTAAATAAAGCTAAAGAGCTCCTTAGGCTGTTACATCTGCTGATTTTCTGCGACGTTGGTCTGTTACAGATTTAGTGGGTTAGGAGTTTCTGCAGAAGTGATTTGGCTGCTGTGGCCAAACCTCAACCAAATTATGTTGCTGATTTATTTCACAGGCAAATGTAAACCATCCCCAGGGTTTGTAATTAGGCTTATTTTGAGGATTTTTCATCAAGTTTTACACACGTGTTGTTGATTGAGACTTTATCTGGGGATAGATGTATGTTTCAGGTTATATTTGGCTGGTTTGTAGGTTGAAAATCTTCAGAATCGTGCAAGCAAAGCTGTTATAAGTGAAACCATTACGTTTTATTTGCAGTTGAAGCATCATGGAATAAAGTCTCTCAAATATTGAATCACTGATTATAAGCACATGGGTAAAAAAAAGAAAAAGAAAAGAAGAAGTTCCCTGGAGAATATAGAAGATCAAAGAAAATTTCAAAGCAACTTATCTGACTGAAATAGTCAGTAATTGCTTCTGTTTATCAGATGAATTATATAAATGCACTTCTAGGTACATCTTATGGTTAACTGTCTCAAACTATAGTGGGAAAAAACAAACATGTCGTCTTCATTTTGAAACCGACCTAAGACTGTCTGTTGTTTCTTGTCTTTGGTACTGTTTATGCTGCACTGTGTACGTTTGTGAAGTGGCACATCTCATTTGACCAAATACAAATCAACATTTTACAAAGAAAGCATAAATCTCATGGATAGCTGTTGAAAAAGCAACCATTCATTGGTTAAAAGCTGAAAAAGCTAGAAAACTTGAAATGTTAATAAAAGTCTTGGAGGATGATGAGAAGCGGGGATATTATCAAAGATATGAAGCAGTACAAAAACAGTCCAAATGCTTTTTAGACAGAGTGGATGGATGTGCCTCAAAAGAGGAGTGTAAATGTAAGTAAAAAGAAAAAGAAATGATGAAAAGATTGTTAAAATAGCTGTAATGGTTGATGGGTCTCCTTTTTGCCCTGAACCCAGAAAGTGCTTGATTGTCCTTATAAATGCCAGTATTTTTAAAAATCTGCTGCAGACAAGTAGCAACGGGCTCTCTGTGGAAAGTCTCCATCTGAAGCTCCCTTTTATCGTTATTATGGTCCGCCCAAGATGATCCCTCCTCTCTTACTTTCTTCTGCGTCTCCCTCTTCCCTTCTTCCTGCCTGCCACTGCCTCTTCATGCCGCCTGCACAAATCTGACGTCAGTTTGAGGAAACCCTCCCGCAGGTCAAGAGATCAACTTACCGAGTCCTGATCCAAACCCTTGAACATTATAGTATTCAAACTGATCCAAGCGTTTAGTAAATGCAGCCATTTTTATGCAGGTTGCTGAACAGTGCAGGTCAAACGAGGATAAACCAACCATGTGCACGCCCCAGACAGACCCCGACCAATCATGTGTGCCCTTGGCCTGGTTCCAAAAAGAAAAAGTGTCTAGCCAAAATACAGCCCAGCTGCGGCTGTTAAAATCACGGGGTAATCACAAGAGAAGGGCCCCTCTCCCACTGGCAGCTCTGGAGACAGTGAGAAAAAGATGAGGAGGAGCAGGGAAGGTTTGATGGTCCCGAAACATCAGACCAATCTGTTCGTAAAGGGTGAGGTAAATGCATCAAAAATGCAGGAGCTGTAGGTCCAGCCATGCAGCACTCTGTGTCGAAGTATACAATATGACTGTCAGTCTAAAGAACAAGCCTATACTTGCTGATGTGGGGGATTTAATCATAATACCTGCTGAGAAAACCCAGGAGGTGAGCTTCCATTGTTGATGTCATTTAGAGGAACTTCATAAAAGTTAGTACTGTGCAGAATCAGATATCAAGGCTGGTTGGCTACTTGTAATTGTCACAAGATGCAACCCTTCAGGACCTGATGGTTAATTTCATTAACTGAGCATTTTCCTCTGAAAAAGTCGAGAGCGCCCAAATCTGCCATGAGGCAAAAGGTTGAAAACGTAGTGGCTCATTTTTCTCCTTTTACGTTATGAGTAAATTTTTTCACATTTTTTGGGTTAGATTTCCCTTCCAGTCTTAGATGTTGCATGAAGACTCAAGGGTGGAAAATAACAGACAGAGAAGGGAAAAAAAAGTGTGTGCAGGCATTAGTCATGTACGTACTTCCTGCTGTTATGAGAAGCTCAGGCGAGCTGGAGCTCCGCCAGGTCAATTGCTGCTCATTTAGCTGTCAAACAGGCAAAGCTGAGAGGCAGCCTTGGGCTTGAACTGAACAAGTTTTACACTGGTTGAAATATAAGACTTTCACTTCAATGCTGTCATGGGATTGAAATACATAGAATTAATGTAATGTGGTTAGCAGTGGATAACGTGGATTTATGTTTAGCTTTGAGTTTGTTTCACTTTAGGACTTTCTGTTGTTGTTTTTTTTGGAGCGCAGAAAATCCTGCAAATGGAAATTCAGGCTCAACAAGCCCTCATGTGCAGGTTTGTAACACTTAACAGCTTTAATGCTGTGAAGTATTGCTGCATTAGTGCCTATCACTGTCCAAATACACCACCAGGTTTGTGGTTAACAGAGGGTGAGAGTGTGAGGGAGATGGGAACATGGATGGAGGCTGGCAGACAGCACCGAGCTATTCAGTTACCGTGACTGGCTGTCAAAGTGGAGCCCACAGACACGCTAGCTTGGGGCTATTATTTTCAACCAGCTGTGAGTGCAAATCTGACAGAGAACAAGGACGTTTGAGAAAGAGCAAAGAGCTGCGCATTTCAAAGAAGAAAAGAAAGATAAATATATTTAAAGATATTCATCAATTTGCAATTGAGAAAAAAAAGAAACCAAACTTTTGGCCACTTGGGGGCAGCAGAAAAAAAAAGCAAAAACATAATGTTAGCATAGATCAACAAGTTTTGTAGCTAGCATGTGTACATACAGATGCTTATTTACACATATACAATTTGAAATATTTTAATATAATTCAGGCAGCTAGTTAGTTTTAAAAATGGCCATTTGCTATAGAAGCTTATGTATAAATGGGGTGTGTACATGTAGGCCTTATTTGAACTTAAAACAATTACTTACTTCTTCTGGAAATAATTCATGAGAGCAGTAAAAGCAGGCTTCAACCAAAACAAGAGCTAAAAGATGTCAAAGGAAAATCCTGAAAAATCTGTATTTGACTGTTTTCAATTTTTTTCACCTGCAGTTGTATCATTTGAGTTCTTGACAAATTGTTATTGATTTTAGTAGTGTAAAGTTCAATACTTTTTGTACTGAATATTTTCCTAAATAAGTAGATTCGGTTCATCTTAACATCGAATACAAAAATTAAGAAGTTACATAAAATGTAAGTCGGCAGCAGGGTTAAATCAGTCACCTTGCTGGAACCAAAATAATGAGGACTAAAGGATTTCTGAGGCATCTGTATCCTATAATAATGATGCACTAAATTCAGTGTTGTCCGGTTAGTGTGTGTGAACTGAACCTTCAACTGACTTAAAATATATCACTTACCTAAACCTGTGGTAGCGCTCAATGCATGCTCCACGTGGAATAAATAAATCTGCATTTACAATGTCCAAAACCTGCAACCTTTAAATGGGAATATCAGTCTCTGCGGAATGTGGTTGTTTACTCTGGATGGGTCACACATATTTTCAGATGTTTCATTGCTATGTTCTGACAAATGTTTGCAAAGGCAAGAAACATGAACCTCTGCACCTTCTTGGAAAAAACTAAGGAAGCGAGTCAGTGTTTTCTGGTAGTCATGTCACTTGTTTTTGTTTCTCTGTTTGAAGTCAGATTTGAAAGGACAAAGAACTGCTTGGTTTAATAGTGATTAATATTTGAAATCAATTCTGAATGATGGATATCTTCTTGCAAAATTGTTGTTTCTTTTCAACTGTTCTTCTGTGACACTTCCAATGTAGCAGCAGGCTTCAATCGTCTTATATTATTGAGATAGATTCTTATAGCATATAAAAGAAATCTTGAAAATAAAGCTTTCAAACACAAATTTGAGGTGATTATATAACAACATGCCCTAAAGAACAGTTAAAGAGAATGCAACAAGTCAATGACAATCCCAACATGTAACCTTAAACTGTGTAAATTGTCACATCACAAACATAACGGACGACCAAATGATAAACAGGAAAGGGAAGCTGGAAAGAATTCTTTTTGGTTAGGTTTTTAGCACGAGTTGTTAGACAACTACACTTGTGTGCAAATTATTCAGATGATTTAGGACACAGCATCCCAATATGGTTTATTCATAGAGGCATGCATCCTCCTGAAAATGGGAGGATGCTGAGTCAGGACATTATAGAGAGTTGGCAATTATGAGTGTTTCAAAGTTTCAAAATGAATTATACTTCTTACTAACAAAAAAAAAATGTAATGACATTTTTGGAAATAATTTAAAATGGAACCTCTTTTTTTCAAGATTTTTCTTCTAATTTAAACTACAGTTTTCCAACACTTACTCAAAAGATTAAGATCACCTACAATTTGAAGTTTATTAGGAATTTTAAGAAAAAAAGGATAAGTTCTCTGATAGTTGGGTGCCATGTAACCATTTGCCAGGAGTCTTAAGGCCTACCTCAGTTGAACCTGTTTACCTGTTTGGTTGACCAAAAGTAGGGCAGTTTTTCCAATGTGGGAACTGCCATCATTTGGCTTCATAACACCATCAATGATTGGGTGATGTGACTCAGACTATATGTCCATTTTTTATACAGTTTTGGCCTCAACTCCCGAACAACAAATTCAGTATTCAACACAATTCTGTGAAGCTCCAAAACAGACTTGATCAATCACCCACAATCTCACAAACCCACCTGCATACATGTCAAAAATCATTGCCAATTAAAAACATGCATCTGTTTATGCAGGTGCAGCTGTGAAAAATGCAATCTGTCCACGTGTGTTGATGTGCATGTTTTACCATTTAAATGAGTGTATGAGAGGGTGTATTTGTGTATTTCCCATAATTGCAAAGTGATGAGGGATTAAATGTGTTCTCTCCTGCTGATGTGTGCTAAGATAGACACCTGGAGTCTGCACTCTTTCTCTCTGTCCTCCCCTGAATACCCTCTCACCAAAACATGCAGCCTTTCTACTAATCATTTTTCAGAATATAGGATCTGTCATTCTCTCAATGCCCTCCTCCCTCACCACCTTATTTTCTTTCTTCCCTAACAGGATCCACACTTGTTGGTTTAGCTGGAGGGATTCCTGGCAGAGTGATTTGATTGTGATATAATGTAAATCACATTGCCAGGGATTTCCAACTAGCTACAGCTAAAACTCACCCCAGTCTTCAACACTTCACAAATGATCATTAAAAACCTTAATTACCTTGTTTAGAAATCAATTGATTGAGTTTTACAAAAATAGATTTTTAGAAATAGGTTTGTGCTTTCTGAGGATACTTTTTTACTTTTTGGCAGAGGGAAGCTGACTGTTAGCCCATTTAAAGTTGTGCTTAGCTACAAAGCACCACAAAGCTACTGGTTACTTTGCTATCTTTATCATTTAGGCAAGAGAGTGCACAATCTTTTCAACAAAACAGCAATGGCACATTCTGTATTTCCTGAAACTTAGTGTTCAAATAGTATGCATACCGTATGTGTTTGTCCAGAGAGGCAGGGCTTAGCTCGCTCCGTGAACAGTTCAGTGAAAGCCTGTGTTCACAGTGGCTAAGTTCCGCTCCTCACAAACCTTTTCATCTTTCAACAACCTTCATTACAACAACTGTAAGAAACATGGAATCCAATGTATTTCTGTAAGTGTGGCCACAATCCACAACAAACAGAGATGTTGGATGTAGGATGTATGTTGAGAATTTTCTAAATTGTTGTCATTTTCCCTCTACCAACTTTAACAAAAAATTCCAAATAAAAAAGATACTGATAAAGAGAGACATTGCAACACATTTTAAGATGAAGAAACACACACACACACACACACACACACACACACACACACACACACACACATGTATTTAGTTACCATCAGAACAGTGCATAAATTAGCATCTAGCTGTTTCCTTGCTAACATTTTCACTTTTGAGAATCACAGATAAGCTTTGGTGTATATTATTTATATATACCAACGCTCATCTTAAACACATTTGTGTACATCTGAGGTACTCTTTCTGGATGTATCTTAAGCCTACTATTTTGCTAACCATGTCTCTTCTAGCTCCACTTTTATTTTCATGTAACTTTATCATCACAACTTTTACAATAGCGTGAGCAGACTGTGGTCTTAACCTTCAACATTGTTGATTTAAGCCTCAATCAAGTTGCTGTATCTTTTAACCACACTAACACTATCAGTTCCAAGCTATGTTGCTCGTCTCTAGTGTTGCCATTTGAGTCAAGGACCCTGAAACCAGAAAGATGGGCAAGAAAGGATGGGGGGAGGCAGGAAGGAGTGAGTTTAGTCATACAGGAAGGAAGTACAGGAAATGTCCCATCAGGGAGAACAAGTAGCGATGTAATTGTGATTCCTGAGCTCATTTACTGTCTGGGTGGTCACGAAAGCAGCACTGATTGCGTGTATTCATGTACATGTCGCTGAGTAAACATGCCATTACCCACAGTATAAAAAGAGACTCCTGTAAATTGTGCTTGAACCCACAGTGCTAAAAGCTTGTGCTCTAAGAAGTTTTTCCACATTTTCAATCAACCAATCATTAATTGTATATCCCCAATTTATTACAGCATACATACTTGATTTAAATGGCAACACAGTATTAACAAGAAGCATCAGTATTATCAGACTTTATGTTGTTCAGATATGTTTTATGTGCACACATACAACAACCTTTCTATCCACCATAATTTGCCCATTGGTAGCGTCTTATAGATTTCATTCTGCAATCTTTTTTTAAATCAAACAGAAGTTTACAAAATGTGCTTTTTACACAGAAATGTTTTATTTTACTCACCAGAAATTGTTCTAAACTGTTGTGCTGATTGAAACTGATTTCAGTCAAACTACCACTGAGGAAGGCAGAATCTGTAAACATTAGTTATTTTGGTGTCTTCGTTTTTTTTTTTTTTAGAGAAATGTAGCTGTTGTGAAGGCATATACAGTATTTCAACTGAATGATTTAACATAAAAATGTTAGCTTCACACAATGGAGTGAAAGGGTGCTTTAAATATGTAAGATATGTGAAAGGAACCATTATTTGTTTTTGTTTTGTTGTTGTTTTAATAAAACTGTAGCTGGTTGGTAAAACAGATGGGTGAGGGAAAAAAGTGGGTTTAACACAAATCAGCCATCTGTCTTTGTTGCCTGACTTCATTTTGTGACTTGATGGTACATTTGTTCTCTGCTTCCCCTAGTGGTGGGAGTGGGGAGGTGCAGGTGGCTGGGCTCAACCTCCTGTGCCTACTGAGCTGATAACAGTTTGATTTTCAATAAGCACTGGCTCAGTTCAGCAGGAACCGGAGTTAAGCCCTCTAGAAACAGCAACGAATGACATTACCATTACCAGCATTCAACATTCAAGTGGATATTCACTAAAGTATAACAATGTATGCATTTGCAGTGTTTGCCTTAATGCTGCAAATAAGTGTCTGTACTTTTATGTCTAGCCAATGGCTGTATTTTCGACAGAAGCTTGTTATTTCTTTACTGGTCTGAAAGGCTTTTAGACTCTTTCCACAAAGCTCCATCAAGGCCATTTTATTCAAGAGTGTAATCATCTTACAGCCAGAGCGGCGGAAGCACAGAAGTCACATAAATGCACCCACACATCCTCTCTGAATGCAAACCTCGGGTGTCAAAACTACTGATGGAGGAAATCTGCTTATGTTGGTTTGGTGTGACTAAAAGATCACAGGAGCAGAGTTTTTCCAGCTATACTCACCACATAGGATTCCAGGAAGACTCCTTTATCCATTAAAGGTGGTGCACTTAAAAAAATGTTGACATTTTTTATTGTGGCAAGTCTTACAATAAAACTATTAAATTTGGAATTGTAAATAATTTTTGAAAACACATCTGTTTTTTCTTCCTAATAACCAGGTCAGGTGGGTGACTTTATTTGTACCTCTATTTGTACCAACATGTTTCAATGAATTTGCAGACCTGATGTACTTCTTGGAGCTCCTGAGCTCTCTTAGGTAGCCCTCGGGACTGTTGATGAGGACGGCCTGCCCAAACAACCCCCCCCCCATCCTATCCCATCCTACCCCTCTTTCTGCATCTTATCCCATCTCCCCCATCCCTATGAGCCCGGGTCTGCTGAAGATTTCTGCCTGTTAAAAGGAAGTTTTTTCTTGTCACGCTATGATGGATTAAGCTGGGCTCTTGTAATATAGCCATAAGTAAGGTCCTTTACCTGCTTTTTGTAAACATAACAATGACCATGGTCTTGTTACCTTGCTCTTTTGTTAATGTTAACAGACAAACAGTAAGGTCCTTTACCTGCTTTTGTAAAGTGTCTCGAGATAACACCTGTTATGAATTGACGCTATACAAATAAAGATTGATTGATTGATTGATATTAAAAGGCTTTTTATGCTTAACCCTTTGAGAGACTTCTTCAAATGTATTCAGTATAGTTTTGAGAAGGCTGTTTTCACTTCTTCAATGTTTCACCTCGATACAAGAGAGAGTTTTTGTAAATGGTACCTTCATTCATTTATCTGACATCTTTAGTAAATGGTCAGACATGGATTATAAATAAAAACAGATCATGATGATCTTCTCAAATACAAAGACATCCTTTTTTGAGGGATGACCGTTTAAAAGAATGGAAACCCTCCCAGCCTTTAAAAAACACCTGTGGATGATTGAAGGTAGCATGGGATAAGTTCATGAGGCTGTTTTCATAAACAGCTGAAAATAAGAGAAATAAGACTGAGTATGTATTACCTTGGAATGAACTGCAGAGTGTTGGTCCTTTTGTAAAGAGTCTGCTGCGTTACACTTCCATGTTTCTGCAGAAGCTTAAAATGGAAAAGCCAAACAATAGCTCTCTTAAAGGACCCTTAGCTACTGGCATTTTTCTGACACACTCAAGGAAGTTGTAATGAATGTTCATGCTAATCTTTTGTTGATTCTAAAAAACAAAGACTGAATGCAGGACGTTGCGCATGATTGGTCCTTTTTACAAATAACACAGTCTGAACACTTCTTTTTCACAGAGCTCGTAATGAGTTTACATATTTAATAATGAAAAGGTAATGCTCACTAAAGTTGTCTCTTGTCTCATTTTCCATCTCTTTCCACTCGTTTATCAGCCCTTCAACACATCAACCCTCACTAAAGTCAACCAGAGCTTTTGTGAGAATCCAAACACCACTCAAGACGGTGTTTGGGATTCCTCTGGAGGAAAGTAGTGACGGGAAGTCAGTGTGGGCTTGTGAAATATATATACGATGATGTGAAACCAAGCGTTGGACGCCCTGAGTCACTAAAACATTCTTAAGCATTTTCTTGTGTCATAAGCAACGAACGAAGAACTACGAACTACACAAACTGAAATCTCTATCACATGAATGTTCTCTTTATTGTTTCTGCACTCACTGTAGCAGGAAGTATCAACTGATTGTTTTATAACCATGATTTGATTTTAAAGATTTGTTATGTTCATGTAATCTACAGACAGAAATATCAGGTACACATTGCCGTCTCTGTTTCATTAAAGGCAACTTTATATGAGCCGTGCGCTTGATTTTTCAATAGTTATTCACTATTGGGATATCTTAACAACTGCTGAGCCCCTGCATTTAAATCTAACAAAGACATCATTGAAATAACTATTTTATCATAGACTGTACATACACTTTCTATTATTCTTTACGCATAAAAAAATAAATAATGAAAATACACAATGTTGCTGGTGTTTGTAAGAGAAGTTGTAATTGAGGACATAGCCTGAAAACATACAGAAGTCTTAACGTATCAGGTTGTAACTATGATGTGTATGTTTAATACACGTGTTATTGTTGCTAATACTCTGGCCTTACATTGTGAATAAAGATGGGTGATGAGAGAGGGGGTTGAATTAATTATTTATTTAGAATTTAAATTATTTTGATCCAAGAAGTGTATTTTACCTCAAATATAAACATATTTCTTATTATCTACGATATTCACAACTGGTGAAAAATGAAAAATGTGCCAGTGTTTTATGAGTCTTCTCTGCTGCACGCCCAGTTTCAAATATGGAGTATATAGAGCTCAAAAGTAGACGCCCACTTATTCTGTGGTGCTGATTCAGGAAGTAAATTTCCCAGTTCAAAGCCTCCCTTGATTTTTCACAAAATCCTTATATCAAGAGATTGGCACCTGGATCCAACACAAGCAGCTACCCCAATACTCGTGAATTGAATACATTCAAATTCTGCATTAGAAATTTGAAAAAGACAAAGGCACAAGACTGGAGGGTTTCTTTAAGCCTTGTTGTATTTTTTTTAATATGTAGCTTTCTGCAGGAGAACAAACTTTTATTCTCAAAACAGTTAAAAAAAACCCACCAGGTTTATTGTTGTTGGTTGTTTCTTTCAGCATTCTGATCACATGTAAGCTCAAAAGGTGTTTGTTTTTTTTCCCTCTCTTTCATACGTGGAATCTGCATTGAATGCTGCAAGCATACAATACTGATTTGCCTCTCTTAATCAAACATTTATGAACTCCCATGTCTGGGTTTGAAATTACAATCTAAACGCTTATTGGTTCCAACCCCAGAATTACATTGACTTTGATTTTTCTAAAATTGTTGTCATTTGCAAGAACTTCTTTGAAAAGTGCACCTCCTACAGAAAAGACAATATTTGATCGTTTACTGTGAAGACTTTTATTCCCCCAAAAAAATATTTTAGAGGGGGCGTGTTGAGAACAGGATTTTGAGTGTAAAAGACACTTACATCAAAATATATATGTTATTTTATTGTGGTTGGGATTTTGGCCACGTCTATGAAAGAAAACGATACAATCCAATTTGTGTCTCATTTCCATTTACTGTCTGGATTCTAGCTGTGAGTCATGTACCTGTTTGTGTTTGTCCTATGGCATGCAGTATCAATACACAAAAGTTTGTGCACGCACAAACATTTTTGAACTAAAGCTCTTACATCATCCTAATTTATTTTTGGTACGTACAGTGTAGATTCATGCCTGCGTCATATAGTGGGCACAGTTTTCCCTTTGAATTTGAAAAATAGAAACATGAATGCTGCATCAGTTTGAGGTATCTGGCCGTTGAGAAAGTAAAAACAGAGCTGGAATATTATACTGAAGCAGAAGCCAGTTTGCGTGACTACAGATCATCTTCCATATCCAAGAGAAACCACTGCAGCAGCAGCAGCGGTGTGTGTGTGTGTGTGTGTGTGTGTGTGTGTGTGTGTGTGGATTGCAATCTGTGTTCAATATGAACATTAATCATCACTAAGTGTGTGTCAGGTTTGTTTGTGACAGCCTCAAAGCCAAACCCAGCACGAGGTCTCAAATTTGGGTAATTAGAGACGACACGCTCACATTTCAATGCATAACACTTGATTTGGTTCGATTCAGAAACAGCTTCTCCTATATAATTAAACTGGACCAACAACCATAAAACACGTTCCGACTGCTTTTAAACAAATATGGACGAAGCAAATGTAATGACAGTGAATCTTTTAAAACATAGGTGTTTTCTATTACATGTTGTTGTCTGTCTGTTCCTCTTCACTAAATGTGCTTTTTAAGCCATCGCTTTAAGTTTTATGCTTTCACTTACAGTATGTTGTTTTAGTCAAATTCGATATCTTAAAAGTCCATCTGGGATGAGCAATGAGCTGCTGTGCAGTCAAAAAATATGCATGCTGCATACTTTAAATAAATATATGCATATGAGTCTTATGTGAGTGTTATGCTGTGTCAGACAGTTTATTGCTCAGTATTCCATGAAAAGTTTTGGAACAAGTCAGATTCAGAGTTGACATGTTGGCATTTGTCACATTTTGAAATCCCATTATGCATGTTCTCTTAGTCAGCTCAGATGAGATTGAGATAAACAAATGCAGTCTGAGGCAGCTTGAGACTCTTTAATTGGTTCCAGTGTGCACTTCATAAAACTCAGAGCAGCAGTACTGCTGTGCTCTCTGACCTAAGTTTTCACTTTGAACCTCAGAGACCACATTCAGAGACTTTAACCTTTGTGTATTACTCTTTGATTGGTAAAGCTGAAATTTTAGAATTAAAGCTTAATTAAATTTAGCTGGAGGTTCTTGTATAACAGAAATGTTGCTTTCGGCTTTGATTCCGTCACTCTCTTCACATCAGCTAAGCAAAACAGACGGATGATTAGTACAATTTTCACCGTCATGGCAACTAAACATCAGCCTACAGGTGATGATGGGTAAACATCGGGTTTATGTATTATTGCAACTTTCTACACCACCGACGAGAGACTACATCAAATGCAAAAATCTCCAGTTAGTTGTTGGCAAGAAAACACAAAATTGCATGTAATGTTTGGCCCTTTGTCTTTTTTAACAGGAAATAGCATCATTAACATTGGAAGCGAGAGATGGGATTACAAGGGGCCGAGGGCTACTGCTGCTTCAAGGTCTGCATGAGGCATGCACTTTAGCCCCTTTGTTAAACCAGCACTCCTTTGGTTTGTTATTATTGAGGGGCAGATGTCTAATAATGGCTTAAATCTGAGTCATAAAATAAAACAATTTAAATTTTACCGGTGTTTGTAAAAAACTATTTTACCATACATGTGCCACAACTCATGCCATTGCTATCTTTTATTTATTATTATTTTTTATGTATACTTTATAAATGCCCAAGGGGAATTTCTGTTTTTTACTAAGCTCTTCCAAAAAAAACAGCAATCACCACTGGGAAAACTTACTGCAAGATAGACAATGGACAAATACTCCACATGAGTATTAACATTTCTTCATTGTCGAAATCAAAAGCATGAAAACAGATATATCGCTTTACTCACTTGCACATACGGCACACAGGTTTGTTGACAGCAGCACAACACGTAAATAAACAGGCAGACAGACGCCATGATGTCACCCATAAGCAGATCAGTGGGAGAGCCATAAAGCAGAAACAGAAACAGACAGTGTGATCAGCAGCCCCGTAACTCATTGGAATTACCAAGCACACAAACACTTATCTGCACGCAAGCACAAACAGGAAACACTTGCTTCAGCATGGAGAAGTGAGGTGGAGCATGGAGCACCAAATATCAAGTCCTTAAGGACCAGCTGCATCCAACAAATTCAAAGCAACTAAAACATGCAACTTTTGGGGTAGTGGCAATTTCTTAAAGTGTGTTATAAAATTGTGACTTGAGTAATAGGAGCCAATTTGTTTGTTTCTGATGTGTCTCCACTTAAAAATATATTACTCGGATCCAGCGTTTTTGTTTGATTTCTCAGTTTATTTACTTCAGTTTCCACCAAATCCCAAAACAGATATATCAAAAAATCTGAACTTTAACACGATTAAAAAACGTTTGCTGTGTAGCTCCTACACCTCCACCCCAGACAAAGAAGATCTCAATTTCTCACCACCTATGCATCTCACCCACATTAACTCAGCTCCACCCATAACACAAAATACCTGCCAAAATGTATTCAATTCAATTCAATTCAAAAAACTTTATTTGTCCCTGGGGGGCAATTCAGGGCACACAGAGCAGCAAATAACGATAGTGCAACTATACAAAAACATTTAACCAATCAACAAGAATAAAGTGTAAAAGAAGAATAAGTGTCAGGGTGTTAGTACAGGTTAGAATACAAATATGGTCAAATAAATCCAATATTGAAGATAAAAAGCAAGAAAACAGATAAATTGCTTTGCTCGCGTGCACATACAAGTTACAATTCTAAATCAAGTACTTCAAATCAACTAATATCTATCTCTAACTATAAAAACATTTTAGATTTATTACCACAAACATAAATCAGACTTCTCAATCTAAATCATACATGATAAAAAAATTGCTTCTAAAAGAGGTTTGAAAGCATGTTTGAGGCTTTCAATGTCTAATATTCACATTTGCAGAGTAGGCTTCGATATGCAAAAAAAAAAAAGTCTGGAAATAACTGAAAAAGTGGAAGAAAGGCTCACTGTAGGATCCTGAATTTGAATATGTTGAAGAAAAAGTTATAAATAAATACTGAGAGGTGCCCGAGAGCCACTGTGCCCTTAGCTTTTAACGTCATCTGTATGCAAGAATGAACTTTACTGTGTCCCTTTCTTTGGTAACTAGAAGTTTAGACATTAAGTAAAGTAAAATAAATCTCTTAGAAGCATTGCTGGTAATAAAACACAATTATCCTATTGTGAGATATCAAAGAAGCAATATTCTTACAATTATCTCAACTCTCATTACCTGGCTCTTCAGTAACGATTTCACTCTGATGGCCCTCTGCACTGCTGAGCTCGACAGAAAATGAGCAGCTACCCTGTGGAGCGACTTGAATTTCACCTGCATGCCTCTAGCTACAATGAAGGACCAGGATGAAGATCGGTCTGTAAATAAAGGCCTCTACTGTGAGGTTCATCACTCTTATTACCCATCTGGTCTGACATAATGGTCACATAATTATGCAAACACATTTAACAATCCACAGAGATATAGATATAAAACTTCTGAATAATGGTCCAGACAGCAGAGGATGATTTTAAGGCTCTTTAGTAGTGTTTCAGGTACAGTAGCATCACATTACCCTGTGCCATTATCTCAAAGCCATGTTATTCTTCTTCAATTTCCAACACATATCCTTTAACGTGAACCCAAAGGAACATTACCAAACTATAACATCACAGGCATAAAACATAAACATTACAACAGATCGCTTGCTGTTGTGTCGCACGCCCAATGTACAGAGGCTGGTCCTCGTCGCAGCCACCTTGGGTTTGAATCAGACTTTGGCCCTGTGCTTCATGTCACCACCCTCACTCTCCTCACAGCGTTTCCTTCCTCTCTTCATCTGTCCTCTCCAATAAAGGCAAAATGTGGAAAATATAACTTTAAAAAGTCACTAAATTTACAACACAAGAACACTCAAATTCTGTAAACTGTGAACTAACAGATGAAATGCACACAATGAGCAAGATGCCTGAAAACTCAGAAAATCTGAACAAAATCAACCATAAAAATGATACCTTGAAAAAGTGTGACAATTCATCTTACACTACTATGGAAACAACAGCAAACAACTCAAGATAGTTAGCAGCTAACTGCCAGCTGTAGCTAACCTTAACATGGCACACAGCACATGACAGAATAGCTCACTATTTATGTGTAATGATTTGTCTTCTTTAGCATGTGACAGTACCTATTCAAAAAATATTTTAAACACAAATTTGCTAAAACAAGGCTTACTGAAGATAAGGTCTTGTGTTCTCTCTGTCATCCAGCAATGTTTTCAACTTTTTCTCACTGTAAGTTTTATGGCAGCATCCAATAAAGAAAGAACTCTAATTTTGCACTACATTATATTATACTTTCTAACTATCATATCCTGCTGTTTACATTACTCGCTGCTTCCGAACACACATCACTTCAAATCATCACTGGCTACTTTAACCTGCCATTCACTGCACATCAGTTCTTCATTGTTGTGGTTCTTCCTGTTATGGATTGTCTTGATTGGACCCAAATGCACAACACAGACAGGTGGGGATACGTAAACCGGATTTATTTACAAAGTGACTCAGACAATGGTGCCAAAAGGAGGGGTGGTGAGAAGTCCCAGGATCCTGTGAGTGTGGGTTGTGAAGTGTCCAAGAATTGACGTGGTGCTCCAGTGAGAGATCAGCAAACAATCTGAGACAGGTAAAAAAAAAAAAAAAATTATTTGCTCCACGAGCTAATTCAAAAAGAGAAAGAGTTACTTCATGGGCCGAGGACGAACTCCTACACATGGTAGTCGGAACGATCTGGCGATGACTCAAAGACAAACTGCTGGTCTTGTACAGCCCGGGTTGATTGCTGATGTGACACACCTGGTGCCTCCTGAGGAGAGAAAATCACACCCACCACACTCACTCAAGAGAAACATGAGGATTAGACAGACAGGGAAAGACAGACAACCCACAATAGGAGAAGGAGGGGCTACCCAGTAGAGGGACATGACACTTCCTGTTGAGTTCACCCTGTTATGTTTATTTTTCTGTATATATCTATCATTATTATTATTTTTCAAAATTTGTATTTATGTTAATGTTCTATTCTGTTTTTACTTTTTGATTTCTGTATTGTTGCTGCAATGCCCAAATTTCCCCTTGAGGATCAATAAAATTTATCTTATAACACAACAATGTCCTTTACCAGTTGTATGGGAACAGATTCCAACAGATACAATTTACAAAGCAGGGAACACAATCTAATCACAGTGGGACTGAGATCAAGTCTCTGCCTGCAGTCAGTTTTTGATGGATTATCTACGAACCGCCTATATATGTGTTTTGAAGACCTGAATAGAGCGAGAGAGAGAAAAGCAGAATAAAAAGACAAAGATAAAGACGATAATCAGAAAGAAGACATCAAAGCAACAAATCTGTGCATCATCTAATTTGGAGATGGTTTTATGTAGAATTAAAATAAATCAGCTTGAAACTTCCCCACAGATCTACACAACAAACTGGAGGAAGTCCTTATCAGCCTGCATACCCTGAAGTGATAAAACTGAATTCTGCTCGATCTCCAAATTTGAGTCTGTGCTGATTGCCAAAGCTGCTGTATTGATGTCATTTGTTTTAATCTCATCTGCATGATCAGACAATGCATAAAAAAAAGGATTTACTCCTTTGTTGAAGCGCTCTGTTTTTGTCTTCCAGTCTTCTCCACTCACTCACTCGCACAGTCTGTCTTCCTCACGCTCTGGAACTAATACATCATTATTAAATTAACACTGTGCTGGATATGTGAAGGGCACAGAGCTTATGACTTTTATGTTCCAAGAAAGTCTTTCTTACCGTCTTTTGTCTCAGTACAGACATTACATTCATTCCCCTTCAGTTATTTTAAGGAGGTTACTGATTAATTGTGACAGCTCAAACTACAAGTTCTCAGCCAAAAGAAACAGATGAACATTTTGGGAATCATGCTGGTTTGCTTTCTTGCCAAGAGTAAAATGTGAAGGTCCATATCTTTCTTTCTCTCTCTCTCTCTCTCTCTCTCTCTCTCTCTCTCTCTCTCTCTCTCTCTCTCTCTCTCTCTCTCTCTCTCTCTCTCGCTCTCTAGGTGGAGTTTTCTTGTGGTTTCAGGTGGTGCATTGCTACTGTACATTTGTAGCTGCAGTAATACATGTAAGCCAGTGAAACAGTTGGCTGAAATGTCTATTGCATGTCCAGAATCTGCATGCCATATATGCGTGTGACAAGCAAGTGCGATCTTCATTATGTCACATAAAGATGCCTCGTAGCACTTGTTGCATTAAAAAACAAAACTCTTGTATGATGTAACCAAGGCTATATCTACTGTCTAAAGCCAAACCCAACATCTATATTAGCTGAGTTTAACTACATTAGAGATGGCTAATCTAGCAAGTCTGAAAGGGACAGAATCTGAACCTATAGCTTCAACAGATTCTGGCCAAAAGAACTGGCCAAAGAAACTATATGTATTTTGTACAAGATTTGGTACTAACTCACTAATATTGACGGAAAAATAATAGTATTATGGTATTGTTATTTGGCTTGTCCATTGAAGCATATCACAGATTGTCATCATCAATATATTATTTAGTGTGACTGCTCACAGCTTCACAGTTAGTTTCACATATTTTCATTATGACACAATCTAATGATTGTATTTTGTTTCTGAACGTGCAAACGATGATTTGAACAGCTGTTACACTCTTCCTGAATCAAATCCAAGGAGACATTTTCATAGCGAGTTGAAAGGAAACCTTTCTGATGCCTTTTGATGCCTCTTTCTTTTGTTGACATTTGAACATAATTCAGACTGACATTTTTTGGTGCTTTTTGAAACCTTGGCAAATTGAGTGAAAATCAAAATAAAGTAATTGGAGCACACACTGTGTTTGGGTGCAAAATGGATGGGAGCATTAAGCCTAAAATGCCCTTTGGAGATGAAGGACTCGACTGTGAGACATTTTTTAATCTACTTAACAGTTCAGTGAAGTTCAATTGATGTGCTTTACATTGCACATCAATACAAAAGTATCTTCGATAGGCACAGACAAATATGATTAAAGAATGCCACATCAAACAATCAAACTGAAAATCCATTCTCCAAAAGAGTTGAGCAAAGCAAAGTCATCGGGGGAGTAAAAGTAAGTTTCATGTCAAACAAAGTTTCCTGCTCTGTATGGCTTTGGAACTTATTGGAGAGCACCCTCTAGTGATTAATCCTCTGAAAATCTAATAACACACGTCCGCCACCAAAGCTCTTCGAAGTCCTGTGTGTGCTTTGTGCTCTGCCGGGATGAGGAAAAACAGCAGAGAGCATGTTTGGAGATCTTTTCAAACCACCTTTTCACAATCACAGCTATATGGGGAAACTGTCAGGTAGATTTTGAGATATCCTTACTGTCAGTTTTGCTGAAAAATTCTTAAAACATAAACTACCTTAAGAGTATGAGAGTCTTCCTCCCTTTCTGACAGTGCACAGATGAAGATCCAAAAAAAAAAAACTTAGTCAGACTTTTGTTTCAGACCTGATTAATAATCTTAGTTATAGCTTAATTCTTCAATAAAATGTTGTGCTGTGGTTTAACAAAACAATGTTTTAATGGATGAGATAGTCCAGTGTGTCTTTTTACTTCTGGTTGGCTTCAGCAGTATTACAGAAACGTTAACCTCTTGTTTCATCTTATTCGACACAAATTGAATTGTATTGTTTTTAATTAGTCTACGCTCCCAGGGCGTTTTATTTTGAAAAGCCTGAGTGGATGAGACTCACAAAATTCACTTGACGCCTTTTAATTTGAAATCAACGACCCGGAAACACAGCTACGACAGTTTGTCTACTTCTTCCCCTTTTCTTTCTGTACTCCGGACGCTTTTGACCATGGCTCAGGCAGTGCAGAAACTCGTTGCTAAAGTTCCAACTTTAGTGGGTGGTAAGTTCAGTCGCTATCATTTTTTAAACAATTGTTAGCGAAATGAACGAAGTGTACAGCAAAGTGAAGTCAGGTTGTTTCATATTGCAAGCGGCTGTACATGTTTAGTGTGACCTCTAGTACGGTGAACGAAGTTCAGGTGTCAATACTTCTGCCACTAGTAGGCTGCAGGTGTTGTTTATGAAATAACAATACGTTTGTATTTTTCAAAGTACATTTTGAAAAGTCTTTGAAGGAGCAGACTGGATTAATAGCTTTTAAATATGCTACTTAACTACAGGTGTTCGTTTTAACATAATTGTTTGTTTGTGTTTCATGTGCAGCCGCTGTCACATACTCCAAACCCCGACTAGCAACCTTCTGGCACTATGCGCGCGTGGAGCTCGTCCCACCTTCACCTGCCGAAATCCCCAAGGCTATAGAGGCCGCATCAGGCCTCATCAAGAGCTTTAAGGCAGGACAAGTGGGGAAAACAACAGTGAGGGTGAGTCCTAACAACTTTCAGTCAGACCTTATTCTGAGGTGAAAAGTGTGTTTAAAGGTAGTTTAATTTTTAACTCCAATTCTTAAATGTTGTCCTACACAAATTAGAACCCCCCCCCCCCCATGTCAATTACCCTTAATCATTTATTAAGCAATATGCAAATCACTTGCTGATTTCAGTGTCTTCACTGCTTCTTCAGTTTGATTTTGAGGAAATAGTTAATTATTGAAATACATACCAGTATTTAAGGTCATTTAGTTTAATGTATCATATTTTATTGATTTTTAAAAATCTAATTGTGAGCCAGCAGAGCTAAAATAATGTTTGCAATTTGTGCTGGACACTTTTGGACTTGTTTGTAGATGATGTTGGGTTATAGAAGCCTGTTAACATGTTGTAATTGATGAGTGGGTTACAAAAGACATTCTCCTGAGCTAAATCTGAAATGTTGTTTGTCATTTTCGTAGGATGCATTGAGGAACGGACTTGTGACCACTGAAGTACTGATGTGGTTCTACATTGGAGAGTGCATCGGCAAAGGAGGCCTTGTTGGATACAATGTCTGAAAATTGTACTTGTCTCTCCCCCCTCTGCACTTCAAAAAGTCACAACTCAACAACCAACCTGCACTCAAATTTTCAAATAAACAGATGTCTATCGTACATATATTGAGTATTTATTTCCCAGCTTGAGAACAGCTTTTATTTAAAACGGACGCAATGAAAAGAAATGGACAAGCAAAACAAATAAAGACTACTCCAAGGTCTTGTAGAAAATACCAGACTAACTGCAGGAACGTTTGCAAAGGGTTGTTGAAGATCACATGCATCGCTGTATAACTGTAGTCACTCATCAATCTTTTAAAAATGGGGAATTGTTCACGTGTATCCCATTTACAGAGAGTCTGTCGATGTATAGAGTTTTCTTCATGGAGCTGCACATTTTGTAGATTTAGATGTTATGGAATGATGGACATCTCCTCTCGTTCTCGATTTTCAGACATTGTTTTTTCAACATTTTCCAAGTATCTTTGGAAAGCTGGCATCACAAGCTGCGGTTGCTCCTCCAGTGTCCAGTGAATAAGCGGCAGTCTGCTCAATTTTGGGCCTGCATCAGACATAATGAACATGTTAGCCTTCTGATATATAACAAACAACTCATACAACAGCTTTGTGAGGCCTGCAGTAGAAATACCTAAAGGCAGCCGTTTGTCTTCTATTTTGCTGCCGGGCCTGTGGTGGGCAACGAGTAGACACTGTTCAGTTTGCAAACCTGGAGTGTAAATGAATGTCGAATACCACATCTCTAATTCTTCTAGGTGAGTGGAAACATCTGGATTAAAAATGATCACAACACCACTGGCATTGTTCATCATTGCTGGCCAGCAGGAGTCAAATCTATGAAGACAATATACAGCATATACTGTTATCTGTAGCTTTGGATGAGACACTTAAAAGAAAGTTAATCATGTACGGACATTTATCTTACTTTAAATTTCCAGAACAATCCCAAAGCTCCACCTCACAATTCCTGATGTCTGGGATGTTTTCAGATGATTGAAATTCGAGAATCCTTAAAAAAAGAAAAAAGCCATTTACTTATTCATTTGATTTGACACTAAATTTAAAATAATTGAATAATTCAAATATTTTGTTTTTAATGTGTTTTCAACATCTCTGGGATTTACTAATTGAGTAAAGTTTCAGTGCAATACAGAAAACAAAGTGAAATGGGACACAGTGTGTTATACCTTACTCCTTGGGTAGGACTGTATTCACCTCCTGTTGACTTGGAGAGTTTGGAAAGAAAATTAGCAAGAAGTGTTTTCCCACTCTGAAAAAAACGAAACGAAAGCAAAACATGATTATGGTTTGTCGTAGCTAGAAACGTATTTGTTTCCAAAAAAACAGTTGAACACAGGATGAACTCCCCTCATGTTACAGGTACAGGTCTCTGGTTGGTGGAGTCCTTGCACTCCCTGCATTATTTTTAATTATTTTTTTTAAAAACTTTATTTATCCCCCTGGGGCAATTCAAAGGCACATAGAAGCACCAAGCGGTTGACCGCAAGAGCAGCGACCCGCATACACATTCATACGCCCATGACGTAGATGTGGGAGCAATTTAGGGTTAAGTGTCTTGCCCAAGGACACATCGGACATGCTGCTCGCAGGAGCTGGGGATCTAACCCAACCCCGATGACTCTACCAACTGACCTACAGACACCCTAAATTCTGTTATTCTATTATTTATTTTTTATTCCTGTTAAAGGTCAAGTCCATCATGAAAAATAAACATACTTAAATGTTAGTACATTTGAATGCAGATTTTCTTTTTCTTTTAGTGGAGTACTGCTGACCTTTATTTCACTTTTTTTGCCTTTATAGAGTAATTGTAAACCATTAATTGGCTCTGTGTTGTCCTATCAATGACCATTCACTCTGCAGGGAAAAAGATCATTTGTTACTTTTTTGGAGGTAAAAGTTCAGAATCAGAATCTGCTTTATTTGCCATGTACTGTATGTTTGCACACAATGAATGTGACTTCGATGAACTGTGCTCTCTATGTACAACAATAATTAAAGTATAGTTTTGTTATGTAATTGTATTTTTCACACAATACTGTAAATGTTGTCCTTTCAAGTTTCTAATTTTTATGTTTGTTTTTAACCCTGCTTGTAAAGTGTCCTTGGGTCTTTTGAATGGTGCCCATTAATAAAATGTATTATTATTGTTTTTATTAAATAATAACTATCAACAATAAACGTAAAAAAAGCAAAGGCTAATATATACAAAGCTAAATAACTTATTGACAGATTGCTAATCAACTTATAGCCAAACCACACAGAGACACTTTAGAATACCTATGTGAAAAAATAAGTTAAAGTAACAATAGTGCAGGCATAATGACTCATTTTACAGTTATGTATTGTAATATTAAATCATTAACGGTGAAGCTTTTGAAGTGTAAGCAAATTACACCATTGAAGCTGGTGGACTTGGTTAAAATTGAAACTTATCAAAACTTTATTTTTTAAAATGTACAGAAAGTGAGTGGACATGTTTTACACTTCTTCACGTTTCTCTACAAACACAAAGTATCGATATTATTTGACAACATGAGACTCATCTGCCTCATTATATCATAGGTATTATAGTGCTGTCACCGTTATTCGTTGTACATCTCCATGATAGTTAAACATACTACAGTAGTGTGGGGATAACATGTTAATCTTTGTAACTTACCTCATTTGGACCAACAAACAGTATCTTTGCTTTGAACATCTCCACTCGGCACCAGCGTTAGCCCACAAGCTAACCTCCAAGACACGCAACCAAACAAATAAAATGACAACTCACTATATTTTTTCACAATGCTATTCTAGGATTTTGGTTTCGCGCAACCGCCTGTGCTCGAAATGTTTAAAATCTTTGTAACTTGTTCTTTGAGAACAGTTAAAGATACCTTGACAGTACGCCTCCGTTTTGTTTCTATGGTATCAACAACACTCTTTGCGTTTCTCCTGTTCATTGGTTGTTCTCTGGTTTAATCAAATATCGTCCCGCCCACTTTTTCATTTTGGAACGAATCAATAGAGGAGAAAATAGTTCTGCGTCATCACGTTTCTTCAGAGTTGACCAATGCGATTGAGTTTATACGAGGGGGCTCTTCAGTTTTGAGTAGCGCTGTTCGCAACCGACTCTTAGTGAGTAAGTCATATTTGTGTTTTCGGTTTATTATTTGTTAACGGAGTGCAATTTTTAAGCTCGTATATTCATAGTTCTCCAGCTCCAGGTCCGTGATTTTGTCTCGTAGAATTAAAAACATGCTTTCTGTCTCCAATACAACGTAAAGCTTAGCAGCCACTTATCCTGACATTGTGGACTGTTGCCATGGAGTATGCTCAGTTAGCTTGCATGTCAATTTTTCCTTTTTAATTTAACAGTTGGAAATACAAGGCCAGTTTGAATTAACTCCCTCCCCTCAAACTGTATGTTATTATTTATTAAGATTGTCTTTTTTTGTTGTCAGTAGGAATAGTATGTCTCCAGAGGATGAACTCCAGAGTCCCCCTCTTGGTTTCAGCTCTACCAGGGATGATGTTAGTCTCAGCTGTGCCGATCTCGTAACCTCTCAGGAGCCATGGAATAGGAACAGAGCCCACAACAGTCTCCAAACAAGAACCCCAGAGGCTGACATCACTTGGTGAGGATCCTGTGATGCATGGACATCTGATCATACTGCCTAATATGAGAGAATATATACATCCTCACGTACATTATTTGAAATATGTCCTTCCTGTTTGTCATTTAGCCATGGAGACTTTGCTGTGGATGGAAAAAGCAATTTCCTGAAAATATTGACAGATGCAGAAGCAGCTGCAAACTCTGCTGCCATACAACTTGTGTCTTTCAAAGATGCCATGGAGGATGGATTTGCTGTATGTTGTTCTCTTTTGTTTACTTTTCTGCAAACACCAAATACAGTTAAACAAAAAAAAAAACCTTTCCATAAAACACCAAAGAAATGTACCCATATTAATAATATTATTATGAAATTCATATCACATTATTTTGACTTTTTTTTGTTTGTTTCTTTTTAAGGATTCAAGGCGGTGTGCCGTAGACAAACACAGAATTACAAGGCAGAGAGGACTGCTGCTGGAGAAGTTGGAGGACTTTAGAAGAATCAATAAGTCTGTCCGACATAAACTGAAACAGCTCCAAGATGCAGAGGTTGGTTAGAACATATATTTGTCTTCTATATGCTCAGTATAAGCAGCCATAGGTCTGTCAGAAGTAGAAGAATTATTGTGGTTATTATAAGATCATAACAGAAAAAAACACTCTCATCCAAAGGTGTCCACTATTTATTTTTATTTTTTTTAACTTTTTTTTAAATTCCCTTTTAACTTGTATTTTATTTGTGTCTTTCCATGCAGGCTCGACGCATTGATGCAGACCACCGTATTGACATTTTATCGAAGAAGATCTCACAGGCTGAGAGTGAAAATGAGGTAAATGTTTAATCCCTTTTATCCACTGACCGTATTTACGTGTAAGAGGATCTAAAATAATGCTAAACGATAGTCTCAGATCATGTACTGATTGCTGGTCGTTTTTGTTTGTAAGCGTTTAAAAAGGGACTTGAGTGAGACGGAGAGAAGAGTTGAGGACCTGATGGCTCAGCGGAGAGACGAGCAGGTAGGCACAGAGGCCGTTTTCATAGAGATTTTCTGACACACCTTGAAAACTTGATATGAAAGCACCTCGCTATCATTTTCTTTGCAGGAGAACATTAAAGGTACCGTTCACATCACCAAGTCTTTGGAGGCAACTCGTGCTCACCTGCAGGGGCAGCTACGCAACAAGGAGGCGGAAAACAATCGCCTGACTGTGCAGCTACGGGTAAAAACTCCTTTACTGTCCGCCACTCTGTAAACAGATCTAAAAAATGTCCATTCACTTGGATTCACAGTCGGGCTACACTGAGAGTAGTCTATAAATGTCAAACAAAATGGAAAAGAAGACTACAAAAAAACAAATTAAGATGAATAACAGAACCATTAAAAGATGGATAAATAAATAAACAAATACATAAAGGAGTATAATAAGAGGATGAGGAATGTCAACAAAGATTTAAAGCAGATAAAGGATAAAAGAAAAGAAAATGGTATTTAAAAAGTGAGATGACGTAAAAAGCCAGTCTATAACATTGAGTTTTATAAAGTAATTTAAAAGAGGTTTCTGATTCTTCTCATCTCCTCGGTCTGGTTGTTCCTAAGTAGAGGGGCACTGATGGAAAAAGCACAGTCACCTTTTAGATCTGAGTCTCAGCTTTAGAACAAAGAGTAGATAACATAATGGTTTGTTTTTTTTTTGCCCCCAGACTTTGGAGAGAACCTTAACGGAGCAAAAGTTGGAGGTAGACGATCTGAAAGCGTCCATCTCCTCTTTGACTGAAAAGGCAGCACAAGACAAACAGTCGCTCAAAAAAGCCACCCGAGCGCAGAAACTGAGAGCTGAGAGGTTCGAGGTCGCTATTGAGAAATGCTATGATCAACTGAGGGAAAAGGTATAGAGTCTGAATATTATTAATTGTGTGTATAGTAAGAGGTTCATGATTACGCTTTGACTATTTAACTTGTCCGGCATTCAGGATGCTCAGCTTGCAAACGCCCGTTCAGAAAGAGACTCCAGGAGGAAGCAGAAGGAGCAGATGACAGATGAGAACAACCAACTTTTAGCTCAGATAGAGTTGTTGAAAAGGTCAGCCCATTTTTTTTTTCCTTTCCCACACAACGCCCCTTTTGATTGTGGATTTAAATTTTCACTAATGGGTTTTTAATGTGTGTGATCAATAAAGCCAAATTGCAGACGTGACAGGGAGGCTGCAGGAAGAGAAGGATGAGCTCAATGCAGCCAATGAAATTGTGATGCAGCGAGTTGAAAAACTCAGCGCTGAAAACGGAGAGCTCAGCGTCAATAATGCAACACTGAAGGTACAGCTTGCATGCCTGTATCACTACTGTACACACCATGGAAGGGCCTGCTGCAAATATGTTTCCTTTAATTACTCACACTTCTTATTATTAACCTGCAAAGAGAGGAACAACCGTCAGTCTTTCTCATATGTCAATCCTGTTTCACCTCGATGTAAATGCAAATCTTTTATTTTACGTTATCCGTTTATTTAACAGACACGTGCAATTAATTGATTCATATGTCCTGTCCCTGGCTTTAAGGCTTTAAGAAATAAAACAAGAGCAGGCTTTAAGAAATACATAAAGTCATACTGTACTAATATAGACATTATGAACTGTAAGAGAGCAGTAAAATGAGGATCTTATTCATGAGGAATTTAGTTTCTATTTCAATCATGTCTCAGTGTCGTCGTGTTTCCAGGCATCAGTGGCTGAGTTGGAGCAGCAGCTGGCTGATTCGGAGTCGGCCCTGATAGAAGAGAAGATGGTGAACCAGGAGAGGGAGCATCACATTGAAAAGTGCCAGTTTCAGGTTGACATCATCTCTCAGTTAGCTTTTTACCTTTTTTTTTTTTTTTTTCTTGTGATTTGTTTTTAACAGCTCAATGCGGAAGATTAGGTTGAACACACAATTGACAGGAAGTAACATTTTGAGTGCACCAATTTAATTGGAAGCTAAGTTTGTACAACATTAAGACCGAGCCGAGCATGGCAAATGAATTACCAACATGTCATATGTAAATCTGAGAGTCTGTTTTCTGAGTAGATTAAAAAGAAGAACACTGTGGGGAAGAAGAAAATACAAAGCAAGGCAGTGACAAGTTCACTCGAAATCATTTTGTTTCTGTTTTTTTTTTTTGTCAAGTGCTTTCCCCAAACCGTTTGAATCATAGCAGGTTTTACGTCCCTGTTTTTGTTTTGTTTTTCTTTCCAGGCTGCAGAGCTTCAATCTGAGGTGGAGGATCTGAGGATAAAATATGCAAATCTCCGAAGAGAGACAGAGAAGACGAGAGATGAGAAAGATACAGAAGTTGAGAAGGTAAGCACCCGCCCCACTGTCTTGGGATTTTTCCTATTTCATGTAAGAACATATTTCCCAAACAGAATGAACAGCATCATGTATATTTGACTCTGTGTAACATTCAGGTGAATGAGGTTGTTTCATTTCTTTGTAAATGAAGTGAACACTACTGTTGGTGTTTTCTCAGTATGTTCAGCTCGGTCTCCTGCTGTTGAATGGCAACTCCGACTGCTTAATGCTTTTCGGCTGCGTCACAATGTTTTTCCCCTTCTTCTGCAAACGATAAAACGCCTGACGCTCATTCTGTGGAGCGAAACACTTCAGCTAAGAACTGCTCGGTCTCATTTTAAAGATGAATCACACACCTTAATGATAATAGCTGTGAGCGTCACTTTCAGAAAAGCGTCACATGTTATGGCTCATTTTTCTCCTCTATTCCCCCCACACTCCTTCTGCCACCCTCCGGTGCCCAGGTGAGGCAGGAGCTGCAGGGCCGTGTGGAGGCGCTGAACTCCTTCCCAGAGTTACTGTGCTCAGCAGAGCAGAGTCTCTTGGAGTGCCAGGGGAACCTGCGATGCTTGGAGAGGAAGTGCTCAGAAAAGTCAGAGTCCGTTAGGCAACTGCAGGTTAAGGTGTGAGAAGTGAGCCGTGGAGGTTAGAGAATGTGAACATGTGGTTGATAGCAGCAACCCGTGTGTCTGTCGACGCACCTTGTTTCGTGGTCCTGCAGTGAGCTGACTGTGGTGTTTGTGCACAGAGGTGGTGTGACTGCAGTGGGATGAGTTTGTTTACAGTCATACTAACATGGACCCCGTCGTCGTTGTTGTTGTTGTTGTTGTTGTGCTGTGTGACTCCCTTTCATCCATCAGCATCTTTCTATGAATGTTGATGAACTGTTTCCTTGAATACCCATTTTGTGTTAGGTAGAGACAAATAGGATTGAATGGTCTTTCATTCTGATCTGTTTTGTGTGTGATTGTAAAGTGTCTTGTTTTTTTTTTTCATGCATTTGACACGAACTGAGAAGGTTATTATACATTTGACACTTTCAGATGGAGAGTCAGACAAAACTGATGTCATCCTCTGTGCAAATGAAAGACTCCATCCACGAGGCCAATTCACAACTACAAGAGAGAGTGAATTCTGTCCAAAAGTAAGACGTCCTCTTGTTTTATTATTATTATTTTATTTTATTTTTCTGTATATTTGTTTTTGTTTTGTTTTGCTGTGTTTTTTTGTCTTGTTGCGAGTGTTTCTCTGTGTGTTTTGTCCTGCGTTGTTGGGATTTTTGTGTTCTGTGGTTTTTGAAAAACCATATACCATATATATATATATATATATATATATAAGTTTATTAGTTTATTATTTTGTGGACAATCCCTTTTTCCATTAAAAGGAGCAGCTTTAGCCTTTGCGGCTAATTTCCAGCTTTAGTCCTCGGGCCAGTTGTGAATCGGCAACCTGAAGTGCAGCATTAAAGATTAAAATACAATACAATTGTGTCTGCGCTGTGGTGAGCATGTTTCTGTACAGGGGAATATATGTGTAGAACTGAACATGTGTTTTTAGACAGATGGAGAAGCTGCAGCAGGAAAACTCGGAGCTGGTTCGGAGGCTTGCAGCTCAGGAGGAAACTCTCAGCTACAGCAACCGACAGCTGGATCAGCGCTCGTCTGAGTGTCAGGCGCTCAGCCGGCAGCTGGAGGCGGCTCTGTCAGACGTCAGACAGCAGGTAGAAGACAGTTCAGTGACAAACAAGCAACAGCAAAAAATAACATTGCAAATAATGCAGTGTTTTGTGAAGGTTTCTTTTGGGGCTTTTTACGCCTTTAGTTTTTAGAGATGGGACATTATAATGTTGAATGACGTGCAGGAAAACAGCCACAGGTCAGATTTGAACCTGAGCCGCCTGTTTGGAGTACTAGGGGAGGTACGCAGTAACCACTAGGCTACCTCAGCCCATGTTGTCCAACTTTTTACTTTTTTTTGTTTGTTTTTTTAACCGCTCTGTACCCACATTTTTAAGAATTAAAGTGATAAATCTTGACATTATATAAACAGCGTGATTTAGAGCATCAACGTCTTTGATACCTTGAAGTGTTTACAGATCACCATGTTGGAACAAGGACATGATGTGTTTTGATTTGTCCACTTGTCCAGGTCAACAAGGTAAAAGGCCGAGCGGTGTCGAGAGAGGAGGCCCTTCAGACTAAAATCCTGGAGCTGGAAGCCGAGAAGAGCAGACGAGACAATGAGCTGCGGCTTCTTCGCCAGAGAAAGATCACTGTGAGTGTTCTGCTTGTCTCTGTCATAAATTTTTTTTTAAAAAAGCTAAACGTTTTCTCATGCTGCAGGCTGGGATATTGATATGGAGTAAACTGTTTTGTTTGTCTCTTTATCTTAATGTTCAGGCAGAGAAACAGTTTGAGGTGCGTCTGAAGGATCTTCAGCTCAGCCTCGACCAATCAGAGAGCCACAAACAAAGCATTCAGAACTATGTCGACTTTCTGAAAAACTCTTACACGACGATGTTTGATGAGGGACTGCAGATGACAACCTTTGGATCGTCTTATTTTTTAAAGTGACTACAGATTGATGTCTGCGGGGGGTTGAGTTTTTATTTATTTATTAATTTATTGTTTATTTATTTTAACATTTTACAGTGTATTTAAAAACGTTTGTGTGGGTGAAAATCCCTTTTTTAAGAACATATTGTGAGGTTGATGGTTTTGGTCTGTCTCATGATATCTACTTCAACAGTTTGCTGTAAATGTGGGACTTTGTTTTTGCAGGTATCAGGGATATGGACTGTAGTTTGAGAGGTTTGATGACTGTTTTTAGCTCATGTACAAGAAGTGTTTGGTGCTGTTGTGAATGTATAAACTTAGTCTGAGGCTTTTAAATAAGACCGAGACCGACTTAAACAATCTATGGAACATGACTGAGTGATTAAAAAAAGCCCTTAAATGTCTTACTTTCAAACTTTAACACCCACTTTGTTTTCTCTTTAATAATCTGAACACCTTAAACAATGTGTCCAAGTGCCTTCAACAGAAAATCTACACAGTAGATACAGCAAAGCGATTTATCTGTGAATGATTTTGTGCTTGTGGTGCTTTTTTTAATCCATTTAAATTGTTTTGTTTTATTATTATTATTATTATTATTATTATTATTATTATTCTGGTATCAGATAATAAGGACATCTGAACATGTTTTGCTAACACCCACTGAACAGAACTTCTGTCCTCCAGCTGGAGAAAATAATGTGCCACTAGGTGGAACTATTTTCTTACCCATCTTGTTCCCCTTTGAGTGTTTCATTTGACTCACAATGCATGATGGTCATTCTGATCTGCGTGCTTCAGGCTCCAAATCTGACTAGGTGCTTCCCTCCATCCTTTCCATACAGAGAGTAATGAACATAATTGTTATCCAACACAATGAGTGCTGGCAAACCAAATGTGTTGCTGTTGCACATGTCCATGTTACTTTCATCGTAATTGCTCTTCAAAATGAAATATGCTCCGACTCGACTCCCATCCCGTGACCATTCTTCTCCTGTGATTGAAGCTGATGATGGGAAATTAGAAATAACAATGATCACCAGATGATGTCACTTCATTGATGTCCTGTTGATGCAGAACTCAAACGTGTCCATGTCTGTATTGATGATAGAAAATGTGTGATTATTATATTGAATGTGTTTGTGTTGTGACTCCCAGCTGGACTGAGATCACTGAGGCTGCAGATCAATTGCTCAGATGTCAGATGAGAAGCTCATGCCTGCAGGGCTGCAAATATAATCACTGAAACACGAACCTCTGGGATATTTCCAAACCACTTAAGACTCTGTTCTCCTATTTTAATGATAAACGTTTTTAAAAACAAGACTGCAGGTATCTGCTGCAGCATGACTTGAAAGCTGAACTTGTGCTGTACATTTTCTTTTGTTCTGTTTCTGTTTCTTGTAGTACCTCTCTGTATCTATGGTAATAAAAGTCCCTTGTGAGTCGAGACCTGCGTCCAGACTCTTATGTGGTGTCGTTGTGGACAGACTCCCTCTGGGTGAGCCGTGCGCCTCTCAAATTCTCAGACACAAAGCTCTATTGTGCTCTCTGTCAGGGGATGGAAGCATTTCATCTCTGTGTGCGTCAGTGCCCTTGTTTTTCCTTTTTTTTTTTTTTTTTTCTTGTTCTCTCTTTTTTTCTTGCCCTTTTATGTAATTTTGCTGATCAAGCTTTGGGAAAAATGCTTTCTCTTGCTGTTTGCTGGGAATAAAGCTGAGTGTAGTGTCATGAATCACAACCATGATGGACATCCAAACATATTAGGGTCTAAATTAAGATGGAGGGCAAGTAGGGAAAGTATTTATTGTCTTTCTTGCATTCCAGGTATCACAAACAGATGCACATATCAAAAACAATGTCTGAAATGCATATTATAATAGCATTCAGACGAAGCCATACTTATCGTAAGAGTCAGCAGTGTAACATGAATAATGCATTTCTGACCATGTGTTTAAAAATGAGGGACAGGATGGACGTAATACTCAGCATACAGTCAGTGTGTCGCATTGTCAGGAGCAAAGAATGTCTTCCTTTCTCAATGTAGCGTCTCTCCATGTGAAGTTTAGATATTAGAATATTTTACCCAGTAAAATTACAACCAGCAATCTATCCAACAGCAGGAAAACCCCTCTGAGGTTTACATTACACCCATTCCCTAAACTATTCAGTGACATGTAGGGC
Organism: Symphodus melops; assembly: GCF_947650265.1. Lineage (NCBI taxonomy): Eukaryota > Metazoa > Chordata > Actinopteri > Labriformes > Labridae > Symphodus > Symphodus melops. The sequence continues at coordinate 20,234,697 of NC_136697.1, read as the reverse complement.
CTCTCAGAAGTGGGTCAGCCAGATGCAATTGTAACCGTATAACTCACATCCTCCTGAAAACTGTTACAAAAGACCCCTTAAGAGTTGAAAAGAGTTCACATTATTGCAAGCCTAAACCCCAAACTTGTGTTTGGTGGAATTCTTAGGAAACTCTATAGTTAATTTATAAAAAATAAAAGCGCTAAATTGGATGTTTTGGAAGTTAAAACCTAAGTTAACATTTATTTTACAGCCATCTATCATATTGTAGTATTTAAGTCAAGCATGTACAATTGTGTAGTTTCTCATGATTAACTCTTTTTATACATGAAGAGACAAATCAAATGTAGAAACTTCAACCATAAATAAAATAAGAGTATACGTTAAACAGGAACTTTGCAACACATGGAATGGCTGATTTGGAAGCTGCCTTAGCCATTTCCATGATGCCTTGTCTTGAGAGGCTTAAATATGTAGAGTAGCAATTTTGATTAAAATCTGAGAAAACATTAAGGTAGCCAAGGTGTTCATTTTAAAGTACAAACTTTACGGATTTTAACAATAAAAAAATCTGCTTCAATAAGAAGAAAACCACAAAGCTCCAATTCTATGAAGCAAAATTATGAACTAAATACTTCAGAAAATAAATCCTGCAGATATCTGCCTTCCACAGAGTGCATCAGTCTGCACTCTTCAGGACTTCTTTTCTCCTCAATATTTGCAGTTTGTGGGTATCATTTAAAAGTCTTTTGTTGGCTGCTTCTCTGTTGTTGGCGGAGCAGTTTAGGTCACACTTGCAGGACTCGATCATCATCACCATCCTACTGATGATCTTTTTGTTTTTGCACCGGAAGCTAACAGGCGATGTCTGGGTTCGGTGGGGCACGCAGCATCGCCAGTCTGAGCAGGACCCACAGTACCTCGGCTGGAATTTGTTCAGGCTATGGCAGCCTGCAAAGAACAATCTAGTCGGACGTCTCGACTTTTCAGTGTGGATACATGTCTGACCTTTCTGTAGAGAAAAGACACCGAAAACCCTCTATTAAACACATGGTCTAATTTATGCCTCATATCTTAAAATAATAGTGGTAAGATTAAACACAAAAATATCATTGTTTTTCACGATTAACAATGAGGACATTTTAGTTTGTAATGTACCTTTAATGTCCTAGAAGTGATCTGGTTGCATGGGCGTACTTCACAGATCCGCGTCTCCTTAACCAGTTTGCACTGTGGGTTGCTGTTGGTCACTCGGGTGGACAGCCCTGTGCCACAGGATTTGGAGCACGGTGACCAAGCTGTGGTTTGAGACACACACTTGAATCCTCTGACCAACATGTGGTGCAGTGGATGACTCCTGAAAGCTACAAAGAGAAAAAGGGAGGTTCAAAAGAGTTTAAGCTAAAGCAGATAGCTGACACAAGATAATTACATGCAAATAGCTTTACATTTGGACTTTGAGATACATTTACCTAAACTTTTGTTCTTCTTAAAAACTTGAATAGTTTTAACTGAAACAACAAAGTGGACATGTAAATGTACTCACCGGGTAAAGACTTTGACTCTCCTCTCCACACAGCAGCCAACTCATTGTGTTTGGTCAGCTCTTCTTCAGACATTCTGTCTTTGCTGTGCTTTTTCACGTGCTTCCGTTCCACAGCGCTCTTAGTCTTTGCATCCTCAGGGCAGATGAGTTGTTCGCAGCACTGTCCCAGGACTTTAACTCGCTTGGGCTCAGCGCAGCCCTCTTTGGGCAACATGAGCTCATGTGAGCAGAGAGAGACGCATCCAACAGCACCGTCCATGCAAGTGCACTGGTGTTTGCAGTTTGGACGGAAGATTTCCCCGTTCTGGTAAATCTTATTGTTGTAGTCGCATGTTCTTCCTTCAGATTTAGCTGTTTCAGAAAAAAGTAAAATGCATTGGCAATGGTGGATTTGGCAATAGAAGGGTGAAGTGGGTAGATAGAATAGATTTGAGGAGAATTTATTGTACCTCGACAAATGCCCTTTGCAGAGCTGTGTTCTCCTCCGAAGTTGCACTCCAGTCCCTTAGTGCGATCACATGGCTGAGTCCTGCTGCAGTCTTCAAAGAGCTGCCGTGCACACATTTCACAGCATCCACAGCCATCCAGCATAAGACTGACTCCTGCTGCACATCTGGGAGTGTGAGAGGGACAGCTGCAGTCCTTTGGACACGTGGCTGACACCTAAGACACAAAATGATGTTACACAATTGTACTGCCAAGTTTGCTTTCAAAAATAGCTATAGCCAAACAAGCAACCTATCAATTAATTCTTTCTTTATTACCAGTAAAAGGTGCAGGATCAAGACTGCAAAAACTTTCCACATCTTTATAACTGTAGTAATCTTTTCCGGTGCATAGAAGACCCTTAGATCTTGCAGTCAGTTTACAGGTTGTTGCTCTTCTTTCTTTTTGGAGTCCCCATCTTCTTTTATACACTCGAAGGCAAATCTGACGTATGCAGGCTGAAGAGGAATGCTTCTACACGCGTCCTCCCACAAGCCCATTAGAAGCCCGTCTCCCTCCCCTCCCTCTTTTCTCAAACTGAGCCAAGAACCACCCAGCCTGTCGAATTGCCATTCTTTCTGGGCTTTCTGTTTTGTGGTTATTAACTGAACCTAGACAAATTGTTTTCTATGAAGTAGTAAAGTTTGCTTTTGAACAAGTTTAAACAAGTGAAGTTTCTTGCCAAAAAATCCACTCTGATCCTTTATTTAATCATGCCAATTATAAACCCCTCTATTTCAGCTCTGCTCAGAACAGGCTGTTTCTGTGTCTGTCGCTTTAAATGCAAATTAGTTGTGTCATCTTAGGCTTTCTCAATGCCCAATTGTTTACAGTGCGAAGGCAGACTTTGAGAGCAGAACAAACAGCTAGCTCTGTGAGAGTGTCACCCACATGGGGGAGGGGTTACTGCCCTTTGTGATGTCACAAAGGGAAAATCAATTAATCACAGATTTTTTTGAAAAGTGGAGCAGGCACAAGAGAACTCGAGGGTTTGTATCCACGTTAGCGACACATGCTAGTGTTAGAAAGCAGGGAAAGTGAATTTTGCATATTATATGACCTTTAAATTATTATTAACTTATTAAAAATCAATAAGCACAACATTTTTAAAAAGTCGTCTAGTTAACGTAGTTTCCTGATTTAAAATATATAAACTTTGAGATTGGTATTTATTGGTGCAACAATGTGTTTTTATGTCACCGTCTTCCTTTGACTACTGTGGAAATATGGTTATGTAAAGCTCTAAGCAATGTTACATAAAGGGGGCACATTTAGACTTGATACCTGAGATATTTCCTCATCAGCCCTTTGCATGTGAGAGCAGCGCTGCAAAGCAATTCAACATTGGTGCGCCACAAGTCATGACATAAATATTGAAGTGAAGCTACATATTTCTCTGGAAACTAAATTTCTATCTGGAATGAAGTGGTGTTTAGACTGCTGCCAGTTGCTGAGATCGGTGTTTGTACTCTGTAACCTCGCTGGTGTTTAAAGTCACAGGTGAAATTCCCATCTGTCACCTATCAGGGTGTGGATGGATTAGAGTTTGTTTGACTTCAATATTTCAAAAAGGAGACGAGAGCCTCTTTGAACACTTGAACCCTAAATATCCTTTGTTCGGTTTGAACGAGAAAGTCCAGAATGAGAAACACTCAAAGAAAAGGCAGAAGAAAATACTCAAACTCGAGCAACGCCTGAAGCAGCATTCCTCTCAGGATGAACATTGAGGGTTTCTTTGAAATAGCTGCCAGGATAAAAAGCATCCTCTTCAATTCACATCAAAGGACAATGCAAGATATCAGGGAAGACATGCCTTTCCTTTCATTATAACCTGTGAGAACAAGAGGCTGAGCGGGGCAGACTGGCACAGCACCGCCTCCTTCTTATCTAACTGAGGTTACAAGGGCCAGTTTGAATCCATGCCAGCTCAGGCAGATGAAGGGCGAGGACAAGCTTGTGCTCCGTCCATTATCCAATGTCTGGAAAAGGACAATTGTGGTGCAGAGTGGAAACTTTTCCCTCTGATGGTGTAACATAAAGAATTTGCAGAACCATGTCGGGTAAGAGAAACCTAACATAAATATATATACGGTACATACACCAGGCAGCAGCAGCTGCAGAACTTGGAGGGATTACAATTGCATGTTAAACTGACCAGTTTAACAATGTCACGCTCAACCTGCATTTTTTTAGTTTCTTGAAACACCCATATCCTGCAGAGCAGCATGTTAATAACTCTTAAAGTTTGCAAATTACAATATATAGGTTAGACAAGCATACAATTATCCCAAATGATTGACAAATGGAAGTACATTTCCCTCTTTTGCATTCTTCAAAGTCAATTGATTGGGCTAATACTTTGATATAGAAGTGTAACCAGTTAACTCATTTTTCATTACTTTCTGTTCCCTTACCTGACAACACTTCCTGTATAACCACAGTGTTAGTTTGTTTTTCTGATTGTGTATGGATTAAATAAGAAGAGACTTCTGTTGAGTTGCTCTCTGGACAGAGTCCGTCTTTCCGCTGCTTTGAGTTTTTTTTGATTAGCCAAAATAACTGCTTCGCATGATTCGCATAGACCCAATATTTAGCCATGTTACCCAAGGAAATTATTCCTATACGATACTTGATACTGTACATCATCCCACTAATATATAGGTTTCCCTTCAGGGTCTTTATTATCATTAACATTATCATTAAATGGGATGTGGAAGTCAATGAGTAGGAAAGGTGGGTGGGCAGAAAGCAGAAAAGTTTAGACATTCGTTTTATGACTGTCTATATACATTGACGCTTAGGTGCACAACCAAAATAAGAGGAGAAAAACTTTTGTAGCAGAAAGATTGGCTCATAGGACTGGAAAGGCAGAAATAACACCCAAGTGCTTCTCAGTGTAAAACCACACCAGGTCTGGGACAACTTTTTTTGACGTTTATGTAAGAACTGGTTTATTACTGGACCATAGACTAAAGAACGTGTGAGGCTGTTCAGATCACAAATCTGGTACAATAAATTACTTATTTAAACATCTTGTATTCTTTGTGTCTTTATTCTGAGGGCTGCTCTCTTTTCTTTTATGTTGACCATAATTAGCTTTTCTAGACAGGTAAAAAAAAAAAAAAAAGGGGGGGGGGGGGCATCGCTTAGAGGGCAGCTTCTGTGCTTTTGGACAGGTATCCATTTCTTGAAATAACAGAAGGGGCTGATACAGTTTGACCTTTATAACACCTGACATTTAAAGGCCATCTTTCTGCTGCTCTTCTCCTCTAGAAATTGATGGGATGCAACAGCAGCCACAGAGTTTCTGGAGCCTGTTTTTCACTGTTTTTTAAATCATTATCATTACAGACAACAACCTTCAGACAAGCAACAGAAGGTTGTAAACTTGTTTTAAAGTTGGCACAGTTTAAGCTACTACCTAATACAGTATTTTCATCTACTAAGTACACATTACATTACAGAACAAGACAAAACAAGTCTGACAACAACGTCCTCGGGGAGCATCCGTCCTCAAACGATTTGTGGGAAATCATGATTACAGGGAAGTTAGATTTTCACTGCGTGTTATGCCACTTCACTATTTATTTCATACCGGAGTCATTTTTCTCGTGGCCCGCAACACAGTTATGAGGACACTTTGTTCTCTGCCTTTTAGATCACACTTTTCCCAATGTTATTCTTCTTATTGTACAACTGATTTAAAGCTCTAAAACTCACATTTGAGCTATTTCAATGTACTAGTTGGCAAATAGCATCGCTGTGAAGCGGTAACATTCAGCCATTGATTGAAATCAATGAAAGTAGGCTATATTAATAAAAAGTTTGAGGTACACAGGATTTTTTTACTCAAGACAGATTAAGATTGAACAAATGTGACATGGCAAAAACGTGACCCTCCAGAAAGGACACAGCAGGTGTTTTCATTTTCTCTGACTGATTATATCGCTGCTAAGGTTTAAGAGAGATAAACTATTCTATAAGTGTTAAGAGATAGCCTACACCAAGTCACCAATACTCAGAGAACAACAGTTTAACTGTTTTTAAGGTGCCAATCCAATTGAGTTTATTCTGTAAATGCTATAAAGTCTTTCAAGTCAATCTTATAGCGAAAGTTAAGTGAACCCCCGTGTGTTACAGGTTGTTTATGTGTGTGTAGGGTTTTTTCTTTTACTCATTAGCCTAATTGAAAAGTAGGCATGCGTCAAATAAATTATGATTTTTTAGGTCTGCTGTGCACTGTATGCTCAAGCTTAGAGAGAATCATCAGCGCCCCCTGGTGGGCGGTGTTTGGAACAGAACTACACCTGTAAAATAAATGTTGTTCATGAAAACAATTAAGGTGAGCTCAACAGGAGGGAATATTTCACAACATTTGCAAAAACAATGATAATTACAAATGTGCAGTATGTGACAGATTATTTAGCCTAACAAATAAACTGGGTCGACTGTAGGCGACGGTGCGTTCACTTCTTCTTCTTCTTCTCGTGTTGTAGTGTCGACGTAAACGCCGACAGAATCAGGAAGTCAGGGGATTTTCTGACACCGAAACTTAAATGGAGAGTAGATATGTTGACTTTTAACGACGGTCTACCGATTATCTTCATCGATTGACGCGTTCAACTAAAAAAAAAAAACTAAGTCTAAACTTAAGTCTTACTGTTTTAAAAACGTGTGTTATCCGTCATTTGATACCCGGAACACCTGGATTATTCACTGACTGTGTGAGAGGGATGGATGTTCCTCATCTCACTGAGGAAGAAATGGCAGACATTAAAAAAGACGTGAGTATTAACATTCAGGGAAAACGTAGTTAACTCTTTTTGTTGATCAGGTGAGGTGTAGGACGGGCCTCAAATGAAACACAGACAGGTTTAAGACTCTGCTCTTCTTGCCTTCATGAATTATGTTGTGTAGGCTTCGTGGTGTGGAAATAAAGGCCTCTTCAAGTAGGAAATACCCCATCTTATGTCGCTGTTCCCACATCAGCACCCTCTGCATGTGTTAACACCATCACATGACACTGCAGCGTTAGAGCTCTGAACACAGGCTGGAGATGACATGTTATAGTGGGATCTTTATTTACTATCAAAAGCTACAGGCCTACTAAGAACTAAAACAGAAAGATAGCAACTTTATAGAGATTTGAACCAGTCCAGCTTATACAAGTCATACCAGACCACCAGCTTCATATATACATTAATGTCATAAGCTGATGGGACATGTTCAGCCTTCCCATCCCAAGATATCAATCAGTCTATCATTGTGTTTATTAATGAGACGAAGAACAAAAGTTACATCATGACCATCTACTCAGACCTGTAGGGCAGGTCCACCCTCTACTCTGTCATCAATGAATCAAACTTTATTTGTACAGCACTTTTCATACAAAGTTGCATCACAAAGCTTTACATCATAGTAAATTAAACAGCAACAACACAACTCCCCCCACCCTACAATTCAAAAACGAAGGTAAAATAATTAGGTTAAAAGAGGCACCGAAAGACTGAGGAAACGTAATAATATGTACAGAGTAGACCCATTACTGATCCACCAATGAGCAGGCAGATGGCAACAGTGGGAAGGGAAGCTTCCTGTTAGCAGGCAGAAACCTCAAGCGGAACGAGTGTCATTGGTCAACAGCTATCTGCCATGACCACATGCACTGAGAAAGAGACCGAATGTGTGACAAGGATTGAGACAAATGGGAACAGTGCCACATGTAGTTGCAATTTTGAACACTTTCCCTCCACGTTCAAGACCTTGACACCTCCTTTGTTCTCTTTTCCCCCCCCCCTATTCTGTACGGCTGCTGTGGGTTTAAAGGTGCTGATCAGGATGCGGCACTACCTCTGCGACAAGATCCGAGCCGAGCGCCACCTCGACTACCTGCGCGCCCGCAGGATTCTTACACGAGACGATGCAGAGGAAATTAGCTGCAGGACAACTCAGACTAAGAGGACGGCCATGTTGTTGGACATACTGGCAGAAAACCCGCGAGGCTTGGACGCCTTGACTGACTCCATCAGGGAGATGCGTTCGCAAAACTTCATCATTGCCAAAATCACAGACGAGGTGCAAAAGGCCAAAAATGAGAAGATTGAGTCTCTCAGAGGTTAGTAGGCCGAGTCTTTGTGAAACCTGTTATTCATTTCAAATCTATTATTATGTGCTCATGATGCTTTGATTCCAATTTCCATTCACTCCGCAGCCGCAGTTATCAGTTCCTCATCTGACGGCGGCCTCAGCAGCCCGAGCAAATCCAGTGATCTCCTCACGTCGTTTTCAAACAACTCCACCATGCTCTTCCACCCAGACGGAGAACAGAGCTGTTCCACTTCAGACGTAGCCGCCTCGCTGAATCTGCCATCATTACAGAGAAGCTGCGACTTGTCTCCTGGAGCTTGTGCGAGCATCGCCGTACCTTCCTCCACTTCCTCCACTTCCTCCAGCCTCCCCAGACCCGGAGACCCAGGAGCTCCCCCGCTGCCGGATGACGTGATGGTTGAATCCCCCTCCAACATTGATGCTGGAGCGCCAGGATGCACCAGCACAGGAGGGGACCCAAACTTCCAGCCCCTCAGATCACGCTCGCTCACTCCAACGTCACATAGAAGAATCTTTTAATACCACCTCTCAATGAGACAGTTCACATCCAGTTACAGAGTCAAACAAGCATCATCCACTCAACGACAGTCTGTACCATTAGTCTCCTTTTTGGTTTCTGGTGCCTTTAAATAAGTTAGCAAGAGTTTTCTGCACATGTAATGTTCTGTTACCCTTGGAGTTGAATCCTTGATTTGATTATTTGATAAAAAAAAGTATATTTTTGTTTCGCTAGTTTTATTTAGCAAAAAAAGCAAAGAATGGCTTTTTCCAGTATCTTAAATGTGAAGACTTGCTACTTCTCTTTGTCATTCAATGTTCATTCAGAGACTCTGGGAGCTGGGATTTTAAGTCAGATGCCAATGTGTAGCCTCAGATCTGACTTGAAGTCGAATTAACGCCTTTATTATTATAATGATTACATTTATAAATGATGTCAAGAATGATAGTTTCCTATCAACCCTTATGTCAACTTATAGTTTTGGTTAAACAAAAGCAGCTACAATTCACAAATGTGAAGTATTTAAATGTGAAAAAGCAGACGTGGGTGAGCTTCACAGGAGCTTTAATTTTGTTTTAAGTTGAAATTGGCAATATGATTTAAAAAAGAAACGGTCTCATATATGAACAAGAATTCATAATCTGGCATGCATTAAATTAGCAGTACAAACACATATTAGTTTGTATCTAAAGCATTGAGCTTTGATATCAACAGTACACAGATGTGACTCATCTGCTCTTCCCTTTTCTACTCTTAGTTTTCTAGATGGTGTGATTTCTTGATGACCTGTATCAGGAAAACATGGCAGCTGCAGGTACATTTACAGGTGCTGTGATAATGTATTCTACACTGAAAATGTCGACTTAAGCCTTGAATGTGTTTTGAGATGCTGCCTTTTTGAGTCATATACGTAGCTCTAAGTGATGATTTCTGGTTTATTTTTCTGCAGCTTAAAACCAAAAAGAAGTTGCTTTGACGTTTTTATCACTACAGAAGTCACGGATGAGACATAAAACCTACTGCAGAGTGGCATACAAACCATATTCTACTTATTACTGTATCAGCTTGTCATGTCTGTTGCATACTAAAGGCTTTTTATGAACTACAAATGGTGTTTTCTGTGTTTGTTGGTGTTTGAGTGGTTTTTTTAGACACAGACGGTGTCGCACAGCTTTGGTTTTTTTAGTGAAGAAGAAATTCTGCAAAATAGTTCCTAAAAATACTGGTCTTAATTTATATGGCAGGTTTGACTGATTGTAGAAACAACTGTTATACATATGCAACAGATAGGTTCAGGTCTCTATATGTGTCACCTCTGGTACTTTGGGAGGTCTGATCTGTGTTGTGGAAAAACTGGAAAAGCCGAAAGTGACGCAGAGGAGTGACAGTCATCGTGGTGAAGGCTGGTGTGATGACTGCACTGCCTCGTCTTCATAAGCAGGATAAGTTCTGAGTGTCAGACTAGTCCCTCTGTGGCCGACTGGTGCACAACAGGTAATTTATTCATTATTATTGTGATCTGAGTTTGTTTAAATATTATGTACAGTGTGCTTATTTCTTCTTCCATATGTTTAGCTTGAACCAAAACCAACCTAAACGTAGATATTGGTATAGTAAGTGTATCAACCTCTTGTTCTTTTCTGTTGCCATTTTCCTTCAAAGATTTTGACGTAATACATAATGACAGTCATTTGCTACAAGCATTTCTTGCCTGTTGTGTTTTCACTGCTGATCTGCTATATTAAGTTCTCGGTGGGCTAACAGTGGCTAAGTAATGGTGCAAACCCCTTTCTGATGTGTTTGAAGTGTGTTGTATCTTCTTTTAAGCTCAATTAATGCTCTCACAAATCAAACTTGAAAGAGGGTTGAGAGAACGACAGCTGTGAGCGCATGCAGGAGAACCAGTTTGATAAACATCAGAATGAGTGGAATGGTTGAACTCCCCCTTACCTTCAACACATTCATACATCTGTAACAATAGAAAGAAAGCACTGGGACAAAAGCTGTCTCCAAATACAGAATTCTGTGTAATGGAGGACTCTGAGACTCTGCTGGCTGCGAGGTCAGAGGAGAGGAGGCGAAACGGGCAATGTCAATGGAGGACACACACCAAGGAGTCCAAGATGGTTGAGGACTTCAGACGGAGGCTGAAATACTTCTTCATGAACCCCTGTGAGAAATACAGAGCCAGAGGTCGCAAGCCATGGAAACTGATGTTACAAATACTAAAAATTGCAATCATCACAGTCCAGGTAATGTACACAAGTCTCTGTTTACTATTTTTCATGAGTATAGATGTTGCTGGGTTTTTTTTTTTTTACTTCTCCCCCTCCCTCTCTACTTTAGTTAGTCTCTTTCGGCCTGAGCAATGAAATGATGGTCACCTTTAAAGAAGAAAACCTGATGACTTTCAGACACTTGTTTCTGAAAGGATACAAGGATCACCGACTGGGCAGCTACGCACTGTACACAAAAGCAGATCTGTATGATCACATGTACTACATCATCAACAGGGTACTTCAAATCTCAGTCTCGTGGGGATTTCATTGAAGAAAAAGAAATTACAGTTTGTAAAAAGGTGTTTAACTCTTGATTATGATATTTCCCCCCCCCCCCCCCCCAGTACTTAAATCTCCAAAACTTGACCGTAGGTAACCTTGCATATGAGAGGAGTGATGGAAAGTACACTCCTCTGTCTGTGTGTCAAGAGTTCTACAGAAACAGCAGCATTGATCCAGGCAATGAGACCTTTCACATTGACCCACATATTGATAGAGGTAAATAAAAGCCAAACGTTTATGTACTTGAGCCCTGATCATTCCCAATATCTTCTTTGAAAAAGTCCAACTTTTTGTGTATTACCTTTTGATGAATGATTTTTTTTTTAAATGTATGTGCATGCATGCTGTATTTATGGAAGCTGATTCATGGTGTGAATGGAAAATATTAACAATGTGACTGCATGAAAAGAGGAAGCTTGCGTTATTGTAGCCAGAAGAATGACTGATGCTGTATATCGTATGACTAACTGATCTAACTGCATTTGAACATGCTGTCTGTGTTTCCTCCTTGCAGATTGTATTTCCATTTTCCCCCTGCAGTTGGTTGACAACACTAGTTTGGCATCACATATGAACTTCTCCTTAGACTTTAAAGGGTGACTTAACTGAAAATACAGGGCATTATCTTGTCTTATCTTCATGCCAGGTGATTTGTGCTACCTGCTAATGTATACTTGTGTGCTTCCAGGCTGCTATCAGTGAGCATGTACCTCACTCTGAAAACAATCAACCTGCAGACTGTGCGCCACCATGAGCTACCAGACTGCTATGACTTTCATATTATGGTTAGTAACAACGTCTGAAAAAAGCCACAACCTATATTTAGCATTAAGAATATCATGAAACAGGCGCCCAGTAGCCTTGCTATAGTGGTTAGTGCCCCATGTGCAGAGTCCTCCTGTCAATCCCCGACTTCATTTCACTGTACGATCTCTATGAATAAGTAAGTGTTTATATAGCACTTTTAAAACAACTCAAAATTATAAAGACATTACAAGCCCAAAAATAAACCGATAGAAAAAAACGTTATATAACAGTTGAATTCTCTCTGACAATGACTGTTTTGTTTTTCTCACTACTTTCCTTCTTTTTATCCAGATCATGTTTGATAACCGTGCCCACAGCGGAAAGATAAAGGTGGATGTTAAAAATGATGTCAGAATTTATGAATGCAGAGACTGGAATGTGGAAGGGACTTGTAAGTTTGAACCAAAACTCACATTAATCCTGACCAATGATGCATTATTATGAACCTTTAACAAGTAAAAATGACTCATAGTGGTTATCGCTAAAAGGACCAGCAGGGGGCACACTTTCAATGTATAGAACTGACACAACTGTTATTCTAACAATTTACCTGGAGTGTGTGTGTGTGTGTGTGTGTGTGTGTGTGTGTGTGTGTGTGTGTGTGTGTGTGTTTGCAGCTGATAAGAATGATTTCCTTCTACTGTCCTTTGATTCTGTCATCATCCTCGCCTGCTTCACCTCCCTCATCCTCTGCATGCGCTCTGTTATCAACGGCATCCAGCTGCAGTTTGTATGTATACAAGAATGAGTCTAACACACTGTTTATAATAACGCTTTCAGTTTAACGCGTATAGTGTCAACACTGATAAATGTATTGAATATTATCTGTCTCTCATGATTAAGATCTTATGTGAGGTCATTCAGTCAGTGGGAAATATTCAAATAAAGTACAAACAGATGCAAAACTGTAGCTACAAGGTCCTACGTTGTTGTTGTTTGAATAGATTTGTAACAGTTAATAAGAAGACTAATATTATATTATAGACTTATACCAGTAGGCCTACTTTTGGGCTGAATATGTTACGTTATATATTTTAATTTAATACATTAAAGAAATGGGGTTGAAATTGAGATATTCATTCTTTCAATGTGAAAAAGACCTTCCAAATAACATCTATGTTGCAAAAAATTAAAAGAATAACAAAACCTCTAATTGAGTTAATTGTTATCTGTTCTTCATACTTACATTTCTCGTAATTCTAATGAACTTATAAGAGAACACATGCAATTATTTTATGTGAAAATTGAGTGATCCCTCCTCAATGATTTGCAATAAATCCTTGTTTTTCTCTAGCTTTCTTACAGACGTTTTGTTGTTGTTGTTGTTGTTGTTGTTGTTTTTCTCAATCTCACTGTCTCTCATGCAGGAGTTCAACATATTCTTTCATGCCTACTACAACAAAAAGGTCAGTTGGTCTGACCGCATGGAGTTTGTGAATGGCTGGTACATCCTTATCATTGTGAGCGACACACTGACCATTGCTGGGTCTGCACTCAAAATTGGAATACAAACCAAGGTTTGTTCAGTATACAGCATCATTTGCTTGAAATGTTAACAGATAGTGCCTTGTCTTAGGAGCATGATAAACATAATAAACTTATTCCATACATATCTAATGGATCCATTTGTAATATCTTTCCCATTTGCAGTACCTGACAAACTATGATGTCTGCAGTATCTTGCTTGGAACAGCCACAATGCTCGTCTGGGTCGGTGTGATACGTTACCTTGGATTCTTCAAGAAATACAACGTGAGAACTTGAATGGCACTGCTTTTTTTGTTTCCAGCCAGACTGTTTTCAACAAATGCATATCCACAGGAACTGAAAAACACTCATCCATGTCTATAGATATTAATCTTGACCCTCAGGGCGGCATTCCCAAATGTGATTCGATTCTGCTGTTGTGCAGCCATGATCTACCTCGGGTACTGTTTCTGTGGTTGGATTGTCCTTGGGCCTTACCATGACAAGGTATGAAACTCTTATCTACTTCTAGATGATGAAGACACTTCATTTTGGTGACATTAAAATATTAAAACTTCATATCTAAAAAAAAATGTTCCAGTTCCGAACACTTGACAAGGTAACAGAGTGCCTCTTCTCACTCATCAACGGGGATGATATGTACGCCACCTTCCTAAACTTGAGAGATAAGAGCTACATGGTGTGGCTTTTCAGCAGACTCTACCTCTACTCCTTCATCTCTATCTTCATCTACATGGTGCTCAGCCTCTTCATTGCCCTCATTACAGACACTTACGAGACCATCAAGGTTAGTCCAGGTCACCTCAAATGACACACTGAGAAATAATCTTGCTGTAGAGAGATGTTCTTCAGATAAAAGTATTATTTTATCATGTGACTTTAGGTCCATTATACTAAACAATAGTTTTTTTCCAGCATCACCAGCAGGATAAAGTGCCTGTGTCCCAGCTTCAGGCCTTCATAGCAGAATGTCGGGACCAGCCTGAGTCTGGAAGATACCAGACTGATGAAGAGCCAGCTTGTTGCCTCTCTCCATGCTGCTGATTTTAAAAATGTGGCACTATTCTCCACAAGACTGACATATCAAGTGTGACTGAATAAGGACTGCGAAAAGACCCAACTATGTTTGCACGGAGGATATGATAAGGATAATGTGGGAAGAGAATGTTTGAATGTTTACTGAAGTTGAAATCCTCTCTTTCCTTTTTGACTAGATTTCCTGGAGTTAAAAACCAGCCAGTGGACAAGTCAGTTTACGTTTTGAAATTGTTCAAAGTGTAATAACCTTTTTTTTTTTTTTTTATAAATAAAATTATAAACAAGGACTTGTATGTTAACTTTTTGCACCAATACAGCAAGACAAATTCCTTGTTCATGTAAATGTACTTGGCAATAAAAAAACGATTTTGATTCTGGTTCCTGATGCTGTGAGCTGGTTTGTTTGTTTGTTTGTTTGTTTTTTTACAAGCTCTGGGGTCAATGTAAGCTTAAAAATCAAAAAATGAACATAACTTTGCTCATTTACAATTCTTACCTACACAGATATAAATAGTAAAATAGTTTAAATTAAAAGTAGTTAATTCTAGTACTGTGGGCGTGTATGTATTAAACCATCTTGAAAGGTTATAACCTTATTCTTATTTGTTTTAACTTACAGTCTATGGTTTTAACACGTTGTGTGTCACTAATAACCAGTGACAAGTGTGGTATTTATTGTGAGAAAAAAGAGATTTTGCATGATGTCTATGTGAAATACTGTGTAACAGTGACCCTGACCTCTTGCTGTCACAGGAGTCCACTGCAGTGCTTTGGCACCTGACGGAATTTGCATAATCGCCCGCTGCACATGTTTCCATCCAATGTGAGACTGACATACTGGTTACCTAACAACGCTGCCTCCAATAACAAAGACGTTTAGTTTGAAGTCGATGGAGGAAAAGACTTCAAAAAAACCACAATCAGCTGCAGCAGCAGCAGCGTGAGACAGACAGACAGCCTACCTGCTGACTGTCGAGACATCTTTACTGGACTGCGTTCACCTCAAAGCTGGGTGAGGATTTTACTCGTTTTTTAAACTGCTGACAAGGTGACAACTGAACGTGAGACAGCTGCTGTTTTACTGAGAACTTATTGGTTTTATTTCGACCAACATTCACCAAACTTATATGATTTCACGCTGCTCCCGTGAGTATGTTTTACTTAGCATCCAGCTAGCACACAGGTTAGCAAACTGCTAAATAACGTCTCAAACTTCGCGTTTGTAACGCAGCAAAATGAAGGTGTTCACATTTAAAATTCACCGTTTATTCCTCCATCAAATTCAACCAACAGGTCTGAAGTGTTTAAGAGTCATACGTGAAGTTTGTCAACCAACCACTTAACTCTAAAGTTGTTAAATTATCTGAAACGTGTTGTAAATATTACACAAACGCTAGCAGAGGTGCTAACATTAGAAAAAGTGAAATTGTAATATGGGCTTAATCCTGTGTGGGTGAAGCAGCACACCCAGATTCACGCCGAATAAACAGGAATGTATATGAGACAACGCTGACTTAAAACACCTTATAGTAAGTCTACAGAGTGAAACAGAAGGATACAGCTTCGTGTCAGCCTCAGTCAATATGTTACTGAAGATAAACGTTGTGTGTTTTTTGTTTCATTAGATAATAGTATAAGGGAGAGTGTGCTGGGACCGTGCTTATGTTGACTGTTTTTTTAGTTATGTGCTCTCAAGCTTGTACTATGCCATTAGAAAACATGAATGCCAGGTTTGTCCTTTCAACACTTAGTGCTATACAAGCACACAAGTTGGGACATTACTACATTGTTAAAGAAGTAGAGGGGGAGTGGCACATGACTATATCTGGTTCAGCTTGTTTCCCCACACATTGTCGGATCATAATATTGTCCTGAGGGCACGAAGTCTAAAATACACCCTCTGTACGAGTTTTCTCTAAATGTATCTGGATCAAGCTTTTTGGCTTGGGGCTGAGATCAGCTCACTGCCCTGCGACTTATTTGCTGGTGGCCAATAGGAGAGCCCTCTTAAGCCCCGGTCCTAGTCCCACTGGCACACATTTCGCAGTTAATCCTGTGTGGGTGAAGCAGCATACCCAGATTATATCTTGCAGGTTTAGCTCATCGCTTGATGCTCCATTGCAGGGCTCTGTACCAGTGTGAGCCTTGGATCCACCGCCTGACAGCTAATCTGAGCCCCCCTCCTGTTGATAGCTCATGACCTCTCCTCATCCTACCCTGATGTGTCGGTGATATGGGAGAGTGGTGGACAACGGCTCCATTAGGAACATCTATGGGTACATTTCTAATTTTATAGTCTCATGAAGCTATTCTTTTTTTAGAATCTGTTAGAGCTGACCCATTTCTTTTTTCTTTTTTTGTTTGTTCTCATTTTAGAGCAGTAACCTATTTTCAAGCTGCTCCATTTGAGAAAGTCCTTGTTATGGACTATTATAGTTACCATGATTTTCTTCTTTCTGGGTTTTTTTTTTCTTCTTCAGGAAGCTATGAGATCTCCAGCATATCACATGTGACGATGTCTCCCTCGAGACAGAACAATCTTGTGTCAATGTACTCCTCTTTGCCTCCTCTGTTGAGAAGCTCCTACAATGTGATAAGTGCCTTTTGTACTGAGGATAACATTCCTCAATGCATTTCATACATCAATCAGGTATGGAAATATCCTGGGTGAGCTCATATCGATATGATGTTACAATGTTAAATATGTGAAGCTGAATGTTGGCAAATATAGCCCCTTGAAATGTTCATTTATTATTATGGTTTATGAGCATCTTTTATTTGATCTTTTTAGTTTCTTTAGTAAACAGTCACTAATATACTATCCAACATCCTCGTTCTTTCACAGGAGCTGGCCTCACTGAACCTCTCCTCGGTGTGTATCGAGGCCAGCTCACCGGGGGGAGCCGCCCTGAACACAGTGTCCGCCCTGAATGCCATGTATGAGCTGCTCCAGATTCACAAGCGTAACATGTGCACTTTAGAGGAGCTGGAGAATGAACAGCTGAAGAAATCAAACTCCCTGGAGCACATGCAGATGAACAATTCCAGACTCAAGGCACGTATGACACGCGTTGTGTCCTCGGATTATAATGTGTTTGTATCTGGAAGGGGCAGTGATAGTCTACTGACCACTAGAGGGCAGAAAGGAAGCAGACTCTTAAACGGCACATTTCCTTCCAGTCATAAATTAATGTCTGCTGAAGAACAACAACAAGGTCGAAGCATTGAAGATCTACAGTCCAAAGTTCCCCCTGTAACTTCAAAATGTCCTCTTATCTCATCAGTTTTTTTCTGATTGCAAGGCTAAACATTTCTCCGCTATCTAGACTTGACTTTGACTTGCTAAAGCATGAGTCAAAGCTTTCATACGGGTTGATGCAGGATGTACTTTGTTTTATTTGTTTTAACAAACTTTTGAACCTTAAAATAAAAAAGTGCAAATACTTAAATAACTTATTCTGAAAATGTTGGTCTATTTATGGTCTGCCTTTTTTTCACCCTCCAAAAAGCACCAAACTATGTGAAGGATTTGCTCAGGAATCCTACCTTGAAGCTTTAACCCTGAACTTATGGCTTGTGCAAAACATAACCGTGTCTCAGTTTTAATACCTTTCATTTTCCCTCCCCCTCTAGGATCAATTGGAACTGTCTATTAGGGAGAAATCGGGTCTACACGAGACAGAGAGGCAGCTACATCTCAAAATTAAAACTTTACAGAGCTGCTTGAAAACTGAAAAAGATGAGGTCTGATATTTCCTTGTTTTCCGATGAGTAATACAATGTTTTGTTTTCTTAAAATGTGCATCTACATTCAGTATGCACCAATCCTCCCAACGTATAATTCATCGCTTCTGGTTCAGGTTCAGAAGCTCCAGAGCATCATAGCCAGTCGAGCCTCTCAGTACAGTCATGATGCCAAACGAAAAGAGCGAGAAGCTGCCAAGCTCAAGGAACGCCTCGGCCAGCTCCTCGTCGACAGAAAGGACAAGAAACTAGGTATGGATGCAGGTCATCAGTCTTCATAGAAGGAATATATATTTCTCTGTTATCCTGGTAAATGCAGAACAAGTTGATTTTAAATTGTGGCCTCTTATTTTTCCTCACAAGCTATTGATGTACTGAATAGCTTGGGACGGTCAGATGGAAAAAGGAGCCACTGGAAGAGTGCTAAAGCCACAGCCAGGTATTTCCTTTTGTGCCCTGGTGAAGATATTTGTTGTGTGTGCATCTGACCGATCTGTAAATGTCGCTCCGCAGCCACGAAGGCGAAATGTACAAGTCCTTGCTCAACGACTACGAGGCCACTCAGAAGTCGTTGATGATGGAGAACGCTGAGCTCAAGAAGGTTCTTCAGCAGATGAAGAAGGAGATGATCCACATTCTGAGTCCACGTCAGCCCTCTACCAGGGAAGCCTCTGCTGAGGACACACTGGAGCAGGTATTCATTGTGAAATTTCTTTTAATTATCGTGCACAGTAAATACATTTCGGTGAATGTACAACAGTCTTTAAGTGACATTCAGTGTGCTAGTAGCATTTATATAAAGGCAAAATATGTTCCAGCTTCAGTTACACCTGCCACCATGCCTTCATGTTGCAACCATTACACTGTTACCACCTTAAACCTCAAAGCATTGAGAGTTTGTATTTTTTTTAAATGTTCCTTTTTCTTCTTTAGTCTCTGTTGGATTCCGACGTCGACGAGAAGCATGGTGACTCGAGCAGGGAAACTCTGGACCAATCATGTGAGCAGGCAAGAGAGCAGCTCACCAACAGTATCCGGCAGCAGTGGAGAAAACTGAGAAACCACATGGAGAAGTTAGGCAGCCAAGGTATGTGCAACACCGTCACTTACTTGCTGGGCCAATTCTATAAATGAAATGTCTCAATCTGTAGCAAATGTTTTCCTTGACACACGATGCAAGCAGAGTTCAAAAGAAAGGTAGAGTCTGCCAAAAATGCTTCCTGTCCTAATCTGTGACAGACGTGCAGTATGCCTGGAAAGAAATAAAGATGATCAGCTAGTAAATGCATTTATTTTCAAAGCCTCACAGATCCAGAATCAGTTGGAGTCCAATAAAGAGGTGATACCAAGAGAGACCCACGAGGACGAGATGGAGAGGATGAAGCGTGAAGTGCAGCAGTGCAAAGAGTTCATTCATGCACAGCAGCAGCTCCTTCAGGTCTCTTTCTGATTTGTTTACAGGAGCAGATTACTTGGGTGCGTTGTTGGATGTCGTTTCTAAAATGAAAAGTTTCTTTGTTTTTTTGGGGGGTTTTTTCTGCCAATGCAGCAACAACTCAACACATCATTTGACGAAGAGACAGCAGCCCTTCTTAACGACTGCTACACTTTGGAGGAGAAAGAACGGCTCAAGGAGGAATGGAGGCTGTTTGAAGAACAAAAGAGGAACTTTGAGAGGGAGAGGAAGAATTTCACAGAGGCTGCTATTCGCCTGGGGCGAGATGTAACCACGTTTTTTGTTATGAAACGAGCCATTTATTTTCCACTTAATGTGAGTGTTGAAGGTTTAAGAAATGTATTTGAATCTCTCCTTTTTTCTTTTTTTTTTTTACTCCAAAGAAAAAAGCCTTTCAGGAGGACCGTGCTTCGTGGCTCAAGAATCAGTTTTTGAACATGACTCCTTTCACAGATCGTAGATGCTCCTCGTCTGACGGTCAAAGTGCCTTATCAATCAGTAAGTCCATGCTAAAATGTCTCTAAGTGGTTACTTGCTGATCACCAAATTAACTTTTTTTATGTTAATGGCTAGATACCTTTTTGTATGAATAGTAGGCTCAGAATAATGTCTTCCTAATTTGGGAACATTTGCCAAAACAACTACAAGAATACTAGTATGCTAAAAGAGTATGTTATAGTCAGTAAGCAAAGACTGACTGATGCATGCTGAGTTCAAGGTGTGTTTGATAAATGACTGGTGAATGTGCCCTTGAATTGCCCCCCCGGGGACAAATAAAGTTTTTTTGAATTGAAACACTTTATGATATAGAAAGAAAGGATAAGGAATAAGGCCCTGTGTACACCTAGCGTTTTTATAGATGATTGATCCCGAGGGAAATTCAAATTCATTTTAGAGCGCCAGCATTTTTTAATTTGGAGAGACCAATTGCACCGTCCAGCATTATTTTTTTCATAGTGCTCCACCTTTTCTGCGCAGCCAAGTGTAGAGTTTATAATCTTTTTACTTTTCAGAAAGCTGCTGTTGAAGTCAACGGGGCTCTTTTTAAAATATACAATATTCCCATTATTTTCACCTCCTACGGATCATATCTTTAACCACATCCTCTTTGCTTCATGTCTGATCTGGCAAAAACATGTAGTGCTGTTCATAAAGCTGCTGTTATCACAGGACTGTTTCCATAGAGGAGGGCTTTTATTCACAGTGCACAGGTGCTCCAGACCGCAGCCCTTTAATGCTTGAAAAATACACTAGGTGGACACGGGGCCTAATAGTGGGAGCTTTCTATTTATACTGCAGAGACTTTACTCTTGTCTTTTGTTTAATATCTTTTGAACATAGGAAGTGAACCAGAGATGAGGATGTCTTCCGCAAAAGCTCGCCTGGCCAAATCCTCAACCTATGCGACGTTCTCCACCCCTAAAGCAACACAAAGTGCCACTGTACCTTCCACAACTGAACTGTACCGCACACTCCGCCTGATACCAGACAGCAGGTATTAATTAAACAGTCAATTTCTGTTTTATTTAATTAGATAAATGTGAAATAGAAATCTTTCCCACCTTCCTCTCAGTGATGGGATTTCATTTTCGAGGTGTTATACCTCTACGTGGTCTTTTTAACATTTGGATGCTAAGAAACTGAGTTGCTTTCAGTTGAAAAGGAGGATCAGACTCTGTTGATGTACCTTCTTCATTTCAGTTCTTCCAGACATTCAAATCGAGGAAGCTGGCAAGAATCCAGCACCATTGATGATGGAGATGCTCGTTTCAAGACTAAAAACAGAGTTCGATGTGGAGACTTGAGCATCTTCTCTCTGGGTGAAGATGAGAACAGCCTCACTTGAGCTTCCAGTGCCTTTTTCTTGGGATTTTTGCAACAGACTATCCATCTGTCTATGACGGAATTCCAACACTACAAATGAACACTTAACCTTTTTCTTTTTGTCAACATTGCTTTTATGTTGCTTTGTCACGGACATGCACAGATCATTCATCAAAAGCTGAACAAACAAGAAAGCACTTAAATGACCCTGCCGTTCAGTGAAGGGTATGTACCAAGTAGTGATGTGATTGTTTAGGATGAACTTGTTTACATATTCTACATGAATAAATTATGTGTATAATTTTATTGAGAGTACATTTTGACCATCGATTTATAATTATATTCTCTGCTAAAGTACCTCCACAATAAAGAGATTTTTAATAAAATGTTTAATTTGTTCTAATTTTGGCGCCACCCCGTGTCATTATGTGGCAGCTGCAGTCACAAAAATATGAACAACCGGAATCCGGATGTCATCATCTATGTGCTTTGTTTCTACACCCAGCCCCTCGATCCCACCTACCGCCCTGCCACTGTTTTCCACAGAAATACATCGACAATGTCGGGTTCTTCTAATCTTGTAGCTATGAAAAAGGTCGTACAGCAGCTCCGCTTTGAGGCGAGCATAAACAGAGTGAAGGTAATTATGTGTTTATTGCTTTTTTGTTTGTTAAATAACGAAAGGGGGAAGCTGTACCGTTACCCAGAACAGCTAACAATGCTAAGTGGTGACAGAAGCTAAGTTAGCATTAGCCTCTTGAAGAGTAGGGCGTTGTTTGGACTGAGGGAAGTTTTAATAAAACTCTGAAAGCTACCCTGTCGACAATATACACCTCTGATAATGTGAAGGAGAACATTTTACACCAGTCAGGTGACTTTTAACATTTATCGCTTTACTAAGTAAAAGATTATCAGACCCAACTTGAGGCGTATTGAAATTGACAATAGAGCTGTAAAGTAAGCAAAGTTACCAACTACAACACCAACCTTGTTTATTAATTATATTTTCGTTTTACAGTTACTTTTCTAACAGTATACAGACTGGGGCGAACATGTATGCCGTGTACAAAAATATAAAACTAACTGGACACTTGTTGGGCCTGCAAAAAAAAAAACGGTAATAAATTGCGTTAGATGAAGATTGTGTATGTAAAGCTACATGAATCAATGGGATCTTCATTAAGGATTAAACATCTCACAGGGCCAAGAGTTTGGTTTGCTTTGTAACAGCAGAGCTCCACAGTTAAATGAATAATTGTCCCATGATGTCCACTTTATTTTGAGTGTGTAATTTGTGTTTAAAATAAGGACTACTCATTCATTTTGATACTGCATGTCCATTAGAAGGTATTTTGAAGGATTTCATGTGTGTTAGCTACGCTCTTAAATGACTAAATATGGTCAGAATTCAATAAGAAGAGATAACTTGTCTTTAATGTTGACAAAGCTTAAAAAAAAACTGGCCCCATCACAATTCATCCTAACACCCTCTTTGCAATTGATATCACTGATTATACATCTTAAGGCTTCTATTTATTTAATTGCTACAGAGCCACAGGTGTTTCATACTAAGCTGTTTAAAATGTACAGGATTGTCTCCTTGTTTCAGATATCTCCAAACCATTCTTTACATTTTGGTTTCTCTCTCTAGGTCTCCCAGGCCGCCGCAGACCTTCAACAGTTTTGTATGCAGAATGCCTTGCAGGACCCTCTGCTCACTGGTGTATCCTCCAGCACCAACCCTTTCAGGCCGCAGAAAGTCTGCTCGTTCTTGTGAAAACCACTGTGATCATTGGTTAGTCCACCACTCAGCAGACGCTTGTAGACACGCACAAATACTGTATAAACTCAGAAGCGACAGGTGGTGTTTCTGTACTGGTGGTGGTTTCCTTCACAGTAACAACTCTAGTTTCCACAATGTAGCTGTTAAAGGTATCTAAGGTTTGAGAGAAAATGGTTATAGAACTTCTTGAGGGGTTTTCAGAGGGTACATGGTGTGCACAGCACATGCTGCAGAGCAGGGGTGGAGCACACACACCTGTCCATCATTGGCACAGTGGTAACAATGTCTGTCCACTGTTCAGAAGAAAGACCTGGCTGCCTTCAACTAAGGAAGCAGGAGAATAGCAGCAAAGAATAAGAGGGTGTTGGTTTATGAAATCTCTACATCAACCGTTTCACGGCAACCGGCAACCTCCAGTCTTCAGAAATGAGTCAATGCAGACCTGCAAAATCCTACATTTTATCGAGTGTCCACTTGAGGCTGGCTACTGGAATACCAGAAGTCAAATACACTGTTTTACACCATAAATAAACAAAATAGGTCAGATTAGTTATTGTCATCACTGGCACAGACCGTACGGGGGGTGAATATGTTTTAACTGCTCTGTTAAGATATTTTATCCATAGTGAGGCGCTTCACTTGACATGATGATTGTCTATGCTTTAACTGGTTTTAAAGAAGTCAGAAAAGTGGAACATTTCCAGGTGTCATCACAGCGGTGCGCCCAAGTTAAGAAAGGCTTAACTACTGCGCATGTATGATGTGTTCATGATCTAAAGCTGTTCAAATTGAATTGTAAATGTAACAACTGATCTGAAATCTAATAACATTTTTTAATGAAACCATTTAGTTTAGTTGAACTTTTATGTTTTTTTTCTTTTTCAGGCCTTCATTTTGATGCTA
Source organism: Symphodus melops (assembly GCF_947650265.1). Lineage (NCBI taxonomy): Eukaryota > Metazoa > Chordata > Actinopteri > Labriformes > Labridae > Symphodus > Symphodus melops. Next base: position 20,210,475 of record NC_136697.1, on the reverse strand, counting down.
CAGGGAAAAGATGACCTCAACACTGCTCCTCATGCCAAGCCATTATACTGCCACGGGATCTCTGAGTGTAGAACACATTGTCAAACATGTCAGGAAGATGATCATCTATTTTCAGCCACAGTAGAAGAAAGGAGACAGTTTTATTTTTCATGGCACAGTATGATTTTCGCAGGAATTATTGTGCCTTTTCTATTGTTGTATTTTAGCCATCACTATTCTGGACTTTTTTGTATTTAATGAATAAACAGCATTCTTTACTACCTCAGTGTCCAATCCATGTATATTTGTCTTACTATTCATTATAACTTGGAATAGTTGTACTCTTAGAAAAAACAGCAGAAGAAAGCGATTCAGAGGTTTATATTTTGAGCCTGCTGCTTTTAAAGTTAGTGATCTGGTTTCTAAGCAACCAGACTAACAACGGTAAGGAACCTATTTATTTCATATAAGGGGTTGTCAGAGATGAAACCCACCAATGAGTACCGGTAGTACTTCAGTACTTACACTTTCTTGGGAGTATAAATAAACAATTTACATTTTACAGGCATCTAACAAACTGAGCTGTGCTATAAAGTGCTGCAGTATTATCAGATAGTTGATCTTAAATAAAATGTGACATGAAATTGTGTACTGATCTAATATGAAAAATAAAAATGATTTGGGATGGAGAATTGAAAAATGTTTCTAAATTTAACTTCCCCTATTTTATATTGGAATTATGTTATTATTGACTGTGATCTTGACGTATAATATCTACGTTGGCAGCACTTAAGTGAGGCAAGCTGTTGTACAAATATATAATGGCTCACTGATAAGTCAACACGAAAAATGGCAAAGAAACGGCGCCATCACCACAATTGTGCCCCAACGTGAGTCTGATCTGCCTGCCTGATCCATAGACTGTAAAAATAATCACGTAAAGCTTTTGGATCAGCTCTCGCGAGAAGCGCGCTAACGGCTGTGTCTCTAACGGGAGTGCCTCTCTGCACTCCGTGAACTGATCCAAGGTCGGTGCTGTTGCCTAGCTACATGAGCGCTGTCCGCAGAGCTTGTAAATCATAACTGCTGCCCGACCAGCCGAATGTAACCGCCTTTACCAGTTTGAAGAATGAACCATGGGACATCGTTACTGTGGAAACGACGGTAACCTATTTTGTTAACATAGCATGTTAAATACTGTGAGCTGAATTGGACGCGTTCATGTATGTTAATTCTAGCTTTAAATGAAAGGTTTGCTGCATCATACATCTTCTCTTGTCGTTGTTTGAGCACGGTGTATCCGCCTTAAGAAAACGGGTTGACGCAACGTGATGCTAACAGCTCACCAAGGTAACGTCCCACGCCTTCACTGATGCAACACTACAACCAGTGATAGCGTTCAACGTTAGCTAGTCGGTTAAAAGTATCATGGTTGTAGTTATAGAAATAGTCCTGTCTGTTTGCTGTTTACCCCCCGGCTAGTGCTAGCTCAACCCCACGATGATGCTTCAGGATGGTTCAACACAGCTCGTCTGCCTCACAGCGTGCAGCGGGGTTCCTCTGTTTACCAGAGGAGCTTCCAAACAGCTCCCATTCTCCGTCATTGGCTCCCTGAATGGCGTTCACATGTTCGGTGGAGGCCAGGGAGTAACTGTGTCCTGCTGTGAGACTGAAGGAGGCGGTATGGTGGTATGGAGAGTTTTCCAGGACAGTGTAATGCTCATTGCTGTGAATGGAGGGGGACGAGGGGGTGAAGCCAGCAGAGAGGAGGATTTCCGTCTTCAACGCCTCCTGGAGAATGTCTGGAACTGCTTGGTGCTGGTGTTGGGGCAGGATGAGTTGGCCAATGTCAGGAATGTTGAGAGGTTGAAGAGGGATTTGCGATCCTGCTTTTGCCTCATCGATCAGCTGTTGGAGGAGAAGCAAGAGGGCATCCTGGGTAACCTGACACACTGTGCTGATTCACTGCTGCCCCCAAACCCAGCTCTTCTTCAAGAGGCCGTGGACAGCTTTGCTCAGGCCGCGGACAGCGAATTTGGCTGCCTAATGGTTCATGGGAGGATAGCTGCAGCAACTGAGAAGTGGTGGCGCCTCGCACCGCAGGAAGTTGTGCTCCTCTCTGCTTTGATGCGCTCCCTCTCAGCCTCGGGTTCAACCTCTTGTGATTACCCGGTTTTCCTTCCTCAGGGCAGCCCCACTGTGGCTCACCGTCTGCTTCGCTTCCAGCTGCTCCCGGGGGTAGATGTGTGCGCTTTATGCGGTCCAACCCCTTCTTTGCACAGAGCCGAGAGTGGACTTGTGGGTCGTTTCTGGACACCACTGGCGCAGACCCTGAGAGATTGCCTAGCGGTTGGAGAGCGCTGTTTACCAGGATCTGTTTCCCTGCGCCCTGATGTGCTGGCGCTTCTGCTCGTCAACCGTGAAACCCGTCGCTCAGTCTGCTGTGTTCGTACTCCCACTAATCGTCCGCCCGGGGACCCTCATTTACCCTCAAAACCCCGCTGCTGGAAGCTTCTGAAACTCTTTTACATTTTCAGCACCACACGCTACTTAACCCAGGAGGAGACTTTGACCGTCTCCCCGGAGGCAAAAGCTCAGGGGGACAACACACAAGACTTCGTCCTTGGTTTCACTCATCAGCCACAACAGTGTTATCTAGTTACAGACGAGTGCAAAAGCTTTGCACTTCAGACACCTCAACACCAGCTCTTCCTACTTGTCCCGCTATCAGTGCCCACCTTTGCATTACGTACGGTGGCCACACAGACACTCTCCGATATTGTTTCAGCCACTGGGTTTTAATTCAATTATTTACTTTCACAAGAATGTCATTTTCAGTGAAGTCCTTGTTTTTGACCTCATAATTTATAATGACTAACAGCTCAATAGATTTACACCTGTATGCTGAATAAGCTGCTTATATTAGGATTTTCCAAAGTGAACTACATTGAGCTTCTGTTTGCATTCAGTAGATAAGTCTCTGTTGTGTCTAACTTCACTTCGAGTCTGTCTGTGTAGCAGTAACACACTTAGGCTGCCTTACTAAACGCTAACCTTATCACTGGGATACTGTGTTTCCAAACAAACCTGAGAAACATGTAAATGTTGTTACACTGTGAAACGGTAGTGCCTGCTGTTTGTTGATATGACATGTTGAATCATTTGGGTTTAAAACTATTTTCTGTTCATTTTCTTCGGCTCATTTAAATTCTAAATATAGGTGTCTACTTTGTGTGGGTCTTTGTGTCATTGATTGTATTATTTACAAGTTTAATTTCCCACCTGTGTTTGCGCTATTTGTGCTGATTGTACATTGTTGAAGTTAATGAAAAACCTATTAACCACTTGACAAATATAACTAAAGGCAAACAAAGTGCTCACGCACGAGTTTGATTAATGTATGAAATGAAAGTCACTGCTCATGAAAGCTAGACACATTTGTATATTTTAATGTCTCAGACAGTTGTTGACAGCTGTGAGGTGAGTAAACAGTTAATACTAAACTGTTTTTAACTTTTAGAAGAAAAAAAAAGAACGACTGAAGGTATCTTGAGTTCTCCTCCATAATTATCACTTACATGAGCCAAAAACAACCATCGCTTTGGGTGAGTTAACTAAACTGCATTTCACACTGAATATTGCTATAATAACAGTGTGAATGTTGACAAAATGACGCACGCCATCATTTAAAGAATGAAACCAGATAAAAGCCGTTTTGTGTTGTTTATAACTATTTGTAATTTAAAAGAAAATGCAGAACTTTTCAAAGAAGATTAGCGTGACTCTTAACAGTATATAGTGTCTTCCAATGAGAGATGCAGCTCTGCTTCTTATTCTTCCTCTTTTATAAACAATGTAGAGAGAACAAGATATTTGTTCCATCTTGGTTTAACCTTGGAAACTTGAACATTACCTCGTCTGACCCCTTCTTAATATGACTTAACACTCCTGGAAAAGGACACAACATGTAATACCATCTGAGACTTACAATTTTCCAGAGCAAAAAAATCAGGTATTGTATTTTTCATGTGCAATTTTACATGAACTCATTTTCCAACTTGCTCTGATTCTAAATCCAGATTTTGTCAGTACACTTTTCATTTAGCCACCTCAGCAAAAAGAGAAACCGTGTCGGCTTCAGTTAAGTAAAGGAGGAGCAGTCAGTCATTGTTTCGTTCACCATGAAGAATTTAAACTCTCCTGCCAAAAAGCACGGAGTATGTATATCAGAAAGTGGGACACTTAGCTCTGCGGTTCGGTTACATTATCCACGTCCGAGCCACGTCCCTCCCCCAGGCTGTTTGGGCTCACACAGTAACCGGAGAAGTGATGCGTGGGGAGTAGTAACACGGGGGGATATAAGGGGGCGTTGAACAACTAAAGCCACACAAAGGGGGGGGATTCGCTCTCACGCTGTAGCGTTGCCATGTGTGCACAGAACAAAACCCAAAAATGTCAGAGTGAGAAGCAGAATCAGTGTATGTTGATGCAGCCAGGACCTAAAGACACAGACTGGGATTAGATCACAACTGAGTCGAAGCCCCTTTTTGTACTTCACCTTTAAGGGTCCAAAGGTCTGAGTGCTCAGTCACTTTTAGGTTGCTCCACTTGCACAACTTCAATTTCACTCCTCACAAGTGAAACAACCGGTGTGTTGCAGGTCGCAGTCTCCCGCAGAGGCTTTCAAAGTGAACTTGTTCAGAGAGAGAGAAAGCCGTGTAAAATGTCAGCCACTTGGATGCAGCTGCTGTCACCCAGACTTTTCAGCCGGGGGCGAAGCGAGTTGTTAGCCGGCTGCGGTGGAGCGCAGCGGCCCGGCGCCGGTGCTGCTACCAGGCTACGCTCACTCACCTCTTCCCCTCTGTCCTCCTCCTCCTCTCCCGACAGAGCTTTATCAAGTCTGAGTGCGACGCGCCGTGGGCTCCCCCAAGAGAAAATGTCCGAGAATGGATTGACGTCCCGGGCCAAAGTGTTGACCATCGACACCATGAACCCCACGGTGAAGAACGTGGAGTACGCTGTGCGGGGACCCATCGTGGCGCGCGCTGTGGAGCTGGAGAGGGAGCTCTTAGAGGTACAACAACTTTCTGTGTGTGTCCCATCACCTGCATCCTCCATGGACCATCGTGTTTTTGTACTTTGCATTACATGAAAACCTTACTTCTCACCCGAGCATGTTAAGTTGTCTTTTATTATATCTGTTTTATTGTCTGAGCTTTGGCTTATGGCTGTGCATCTTTCATCAAACAACAAACAAACGTGGATTAATACTCCACCAGGGTGCCATTTAACTGTCCCTTGATTTAAAAACACAAAAAAAAACAATAATAAAAAAACTCACATTTTGCCATGAAGATCAGTTCTACTCATTTTAATCTCTTAAACTTTGAGTTTAATTCAAAGTTTTGAATTGACATATTTGATTCAGTTAAAAATATTCTGCATGCTTCTTTGCAGCTCTTTGAAACTTGCCATATATTTGGCTGAAGAAGGAGTAACCCAATAACTGTCTTTCTTTTGACACAATGCCAATCAGAAATCCTCCAGTCCTGGTTAAAGCCTCACTAACGTCATAGAAACATTATCCAAAAAAGAAAAGTGGGTTCTTATAACTCTCCATGCTGCACACACACCCTCCTGTCAAAGTCCATTAGTTAGACAGTAAATCCGGAGATCGTGCTCGAAAGCGTGTCATCTCCTATGATCATAATATCTTTGTGGTTATTGTTAATATCTAACCTGTTTTGAAGGCATTCACTGAAAGAAGGGAAAGATCCTCAGCGAGGGGTGAGAGTCCAAAGTGTAAACCTGAGGCTGCTCATACCTGTATCTCACTGTCTGACCTACTGTCTTTATCTGCAACGCTCCCCTCTGTCCAACTTCTCATATTCATTCTTTAGTATGGAATGAGAACTCATTTTGTAGATAAGCACAGACTGTAATCTTTGTGAGAATAACTCCTGTACTGATCTCTAAATGCCTGTATCAAGCATTTTAATTCATGTTGAGTTTCTTTTAATAGATCCTCTTCAGTCTGCTGCATTATAAAAACAAACTAGTTGTGTATTTCTTTCTCTATTCTTTTAAAGAGTTCTGTTTCATCCCTTGTCTCTTGAACAGTTTATGGTGATGTGGCAACCAGCTGTTAGTGTAACAAGTGCAGTCTGCTGTGAAAACTGTCCTCTCTTGAGTGCTTTGCTCAGGAAGGGAGGTGAGTTGGTGAAAAGGTTCTTACACAGGTGAAAAGCAAAGACAGCACAGTCCAGCGGGGAGTGACCTTTTTAAGCAGAGGGCTCGCTGGCATCATAGATTCAGTGCACTTTGTTTGTGTAGTCAAATTGATATTTGTGTTCAAAAAGCAGAAGATATTGCACTTTAACCCAGCTGGTGACACCAGGAATAGGAATGTTTTCTGCCGAGAAAAAAAGACAACTGCCCAACATTTTACAGCCGCTAATGAACTCTTAATTCAGCACATTTCACTGTTTGACAGGGGAAACTGCAGTTTCTTTGTTTCCTGACTGCTGACTGTCTCGCTGCCAGTCTGTCCAATAGGACAGCAGCAGGCCAAGAAGGAAAACATGTAGCAGAGTAATCATGTGTCGCCCTCCAATCCTCGTTACTTTTCCAAAACACACTCGACCCTATTTTATATACACCGCCCTTTTGAATTTGGATTGGATTACTCTGGGAAACAGGTCACACTGGTGTTCTTATTACTCCATTAATTAAACAGGACAACATGATCGCACACAGAGACTTCAGTTTCCTACACACACACACACACACACACTCTGTGTCATTTAGGAACTGAGATCTTTGCACTTCAATGAAGTGTAAGAAAATCCTTGTTCCTTTTATTCTCCCCATATGCTGAGCTCTGTGAGTTCATAACTTTTGCAAACAGGGAATAGAAACAAGACTCGCATGAAGCCAGCTGGCTGTACCAGTGAACAAGCAGGCAGATAAAAAGGCTTCACACGCTGTTGCTATGGTCTTTGTTTGTCCTAATGAGCAGCTAGCTGATGGTAAATGGGGGCATTTTTTAGTGTTGCTACGGCGACAGACGAGAAAATCAAAGCCAGCTTTTGACAAATTCTTTCAGTATATCCTGCCTGGGAAAACCAGATGCAAATCTATGAAAATGTTTGTGTTTCAAGTGGATTGATCAAAATGGGTTTTTAAAAAAAAAAAATCTTTTACAGAAGTGTGAACTTCACACTGAGCTGTTACCGCTTCAGACACAACATCAAGCTTCTAATCACTGAAATGTTTCTTTTGCAAGACTTGGGAGATAAAAGAAAAAAAGGATGAAGGGACGTTGTGTTAGTTTTATCTTTTCAGAACGTCCGAAATGTTTGCTGTTGTTTATCAGCGAGGAAGGACAAGCGTCACAGACCTTTCCAGTGTATTCACTGGAGCAGAGGTCAGTTTGTTTCTAAAAGACCCCTCATCATAAATGGGCGGTTACTTTGACCTGGGGGTGTTTTTCCCCCATTGTCACATTATTGGTCCAGACCGAGATACACCTCTTATATGTGGCCAATGAGAGAGCCAGAGAGAGAGAGCTTCTTAAAATGTGAACTGGATTGGAAAATTCAAACAAACAGCGTGTTTTGATTACAGCAGGGTGACAGTGTGAGGTTCAACTTTTGGTCTCTCTGCGGTGTCACGCTGTTCTAACATCTGGTGTTAACAGCGTGTGTGCGTGCTTGTGTCTGCCTGCATCACTATTTGTCCTCTGTCAGGGGACTCTTCTGCAAAAAAGAGTCATCTCTCAGAAATTAAAAGTTTTAGACGTTTTGGTTCATTAATCTTGTAGTGAGAAGCGAGCTTCTTTCAGCAAATGTTTGTATAAACTGTATATTTTTGCAAATAAACAAAATAGTTTTGACTGGCTTTTCCTATTTAACCACAGTTATTGATGAAGTCTTATGTGTCAGAAAACCGTTCAATCAGTTTTTTTATTTAAAAAGAAATTTGGGCTGTGGAATTTTTTTTTCACCTTAGAAAATTAAATGTGGATTTTTTATTTTTATTTTATTTTTTGGCATTTAAAAATGTCCCCTTTCCTCATAAAACATCTAGAGGAACAAGTTTAGAAGGAATTCGAATTTTAAAACGTCCTTGTTTGTAGTATGTAGTCTCATTGTTTGTTGCTTTGCTAATGCATCGGTCCATGTGTCCTTGTTTCTAAATTCTAAACAAACTTAAGACTCTTCCTTGAAAACATTGCTCTTTGTCGCTGTGACAGAGACTCATCACACATCTTAGTAAGAACGGCTGCCTGTCTTGATTTAAAAGGATTATAAAGTAAACCATAGAAGTTAGTTTTTAATGTAGATCTGCAGTGGATGTTTTTTTGTCTGTGTAGGTTCATGGTTGGTTAGTTGAGCTGTCTGGAGTTGAGCTGTTTTCATCCAATGGCAAAGCTGCCTATTGGGAGCAACTTAACATAAGGGTTTCACGTAGTGCTGGATTTACAGTCCTTGTATTATTCTGTTCAGTTAAGTCCAGAAAGACTTTAAATCTGGACAAGTACAGAAGGGCTTAGAGCTTATAGTTGAGTGAATAAGGCAGCTTTATTTTCTCCCACCTCTTGGTGCACTCAGTATGTTTGTAACACTTCAGATCTGTTTATGTTTTAAAAGATCCACTCTGTAAAGGATGGAGAAGAACAAAGTGTGTAGATTTCACTTCAGATTGTCCGTCATATTTTTAACCCTTTTAACCCAAAGCTGCCACGAGTGAAAAAGAACTTTGCCTGTAATTGATCATTTTATACGAATAATGACCAAAATGTTGGTCGTTGACAACTTCTTCTTTTTTTGTTGCCGTGGTATCGAAACAAGTATCAACCTCGTTTTAATATTTATATAAAAATAAAAAAAAGTTCTCAAAGTGTAAAAATCTTGTGCACACGCTGATGTGCATCTGAGTTCAGGGAAGTCAACGGTTCAATGAAACAAACAGCCAATATAACTCATCCCTGGATGTGTTTGTGTGTGAACCTCTGAGGCGGCTGTGATCTCAGCAGCTGCTGCTCTCTCAGCCTCTTGTGGCATGCATATTTATGGCAGTCAGTTATGTATGTTTATGAATGTGAGCGGGCACTGTGTCAAGGGTGTATATGTGCAGTGGGCGTTCATACCCCTGGTTCTCTTTTATCATGTCAGTCAAATTAGTGATTGTCCCTCACTGTACATTTGTGAAAGAAACATCTCTGTCACTTCATGTGCATTAACTCAACGGTCACATTTCTACATGTTGTCCCTCTGTCCTGCAGGGTATGAAGAAGCCCTTTGTTGAGGTCATCAAGGCCAACATTGGTGATGCGCATGCTATGGGCCAGCAGCCAATCACTTTCTTCAGACAGGTCTGCTCCTAAGAAACCCCCCCTTCCCCCCCTTCCCCACACACACACTTCTCATCTAAATTTAACACCTCCCCTCTGACCTGTCAATGTCCATGATACCGATTTTTCTTCCTCCTTTTTAATTAAATTGGTGTCAATCACGTCCTTCCTGCCCTATGCCGTAATCCGTGCAGGGGTTTGCATAATTTCCCTCACTCTCTTCATTATAGTCACACCTCTCTTTGTTTCAAGGTCTTGGCGCTCTGCTCCTACCCTGAACTGCTGAATGACAACACGTTCCCGGAGGATGCTAAAAGTAGAGCACGCCGCATTCTGCAGTCCTGTGGAGGGCACAGTATGGGTGTGTATTTCTGCACAAACACAAAATGCTTCCTGTGACCAAAGTTGCTAATAATGACATTAAGACTGATTTAAGTGTAATAAAGTGTTCTGATGGTCACTGTTGCTTTGAGTTGTCACAGCAGTTTGTGTTAAAGTTTGTCTCCACGTGATGCTCCCTCAGGTTCCTACAGTGCCAGTCAGGGCATCGACTCCGTGCGTTACGATGTTGCCCGCTACATCGAGCGAAGGGATGGCGGGGTGCCCTGCGACCCAGACAACATTTACCTCACTACAGGGGCCAGCGACGGCATTGTGGTACAAATGACCTCTCATCTGTTACACTGACTTTGTCTCTGCAAAACGGAGACACAATACAACACTTCTGTATTCACAAGTTTAAAAGGACTTTCTTTATTTTTGACGTACAAAATTTAACTGACAAATAAAGGGTATTAATCAGTGAGTTCTCTTTTGAAGAAGTAAATATGAAAGTCAGAGCTGCAACTTGCAGGAAAATGAATGTTTGATCTTTCGTCTTTCCTACTTCTTGTTTTTTTGCAACTTCAAACTGCTGAGCTGACAAACCTTTCCTTGACCTCTCCCCCCTCCTCCTGCAGACGATGCTGAAGCTACTGGTGTGTGGCGAGGGTGCTGGCCGCACAGGCGTCATGATCTCAATACCTCAGTATCCCCTTTACTCTGCTGCACTGGCTGAACTGGGCGCTGTGCAGATCAACTATTACCTTAATGAGGAAAAATGCTGGAGTATGGACATCAGCGAGCTGCAGCGCGCCCTGGATGAGGCCCGGCAACACTGCAACCCCAGAGCCCTATGCATCATTAACCCTGGAAACCCAACCGGTATAGTCTCCTTTTTTTTGCCTGTAGCACAAGCACGTGTATAATCCCAAGTGAAATGCTCTCGTTCAGCACTCTAGTTGTTCTGTCAGCTTTTCCATTTCCCTTTAAAAACAGAAGTTTAAAAAGACTTATCTAAGGGTCTACTTCCTGACTTTATTCTGGCGTTCAACTGCATCTCTTTGACTTCCTCACCATCCGACGCTTGCTCAGAGGTCATGGCGGTAACTGTCTTCATCACAGACCATACAATGAATAGTTATTTGCTATTCCATTAAGAATCTGTAGCTACCCTCTATCTGCTGAGGTAGACTGCATGACAGCCAGTTGAAAGCCCCAGAAAAGGCAAGTTAAGATGCAACTTTGCTGTTGCTGTGTTTGAATGGATAAATAGAACCAAAAAAAATAAATCAGGAATTTCACCAGGTGGAAATCTGGTTACACATTCAGATCTAATATGTCCCCCTCAAGCATCCCTAAGTATTTACTTGATAAAAATGAGTTCCTTTCTGCTCGAGAAGTCCACATCATTTTGCCCCCTTTTAGTATTTCTTTAACTGAAAGTTTAATTCTCTTACTTCCAAAAAGAAACAGATAAAAACGCCACTAGATGGCAGCAAATAGACACAGCTGTTGTTCTTTCTAACAGATTACCCATCTCTATGATGAGCCTGCCTCTCATTCACAGGTCAGGTTCAGAACCGAGAGTGCATTGAAGATGTCATCCGATTTGCAGCAAAGGAACGTCTCTTCCTCATGGCTGACGAGGTTCTGCTTCTGCGTCACTTTCAACATCCTGCTGCTCCTCTCTATTCTCTAATCTGTAACATGTCGACGTGCTGTTGTTTTGGATCTCCCAGGTGTACCAGGATAACGTGTATGCTGATGGTTGCCAGTTCCACTCCTTTAAGAAGGTTCTCTTTGACATGGGGCCCGAGTACTCGAATACAGTGGAGCTGGCATCTTTCCACTCCACTTCCAAATGTTACATGGGAGAGTAAGTTTGTGTTTACTGCCACAGCTCGTTGCCTTTTATTATTTCTGCCTTCCATCATTTCTGTGTGCTCCTTCTCCCTCTGAGGTGTGGCTTCCGTGGAGGCTACATGGAGATCATCAACATGGATGATGAAGTCAAAGCACAGCTGACCAAGCTGGTGTCTGTCCGTCTGTGTCCTCCTGTTCCTGGACAGGCTCTGATGGACCTGGTGGTCAACCCTCCGCAGCCTGGAGAGCCTTCATATGCCAATTTCATCAAGGTACACAATCTCTGCCACACAGCTCTCAGCGACAGTATTTATAGGAGGGATTGGACGAATCAATGAACACATCACTATACCGCAGTATGTACCATTCATTAAGCCCTGCAGTATGTTGTCAGTACAGTGCTGTTAAATAAACCCAAGGTAAGACATAAGAGGTGTAGAACTCTGCTGCCTTGTGCTAACTCATAGCTGATAGACAGTCCAGGAGAAATGTTGGGTCCATAAAGGCTGTGGAAGAACAGGCAGAACATTATCTATCTAAAAATGATACTAAATGTAAGACACTAAGTATGATTTGTATACTTAGTGTCTTATTTTTATTTTATTTCTCATCGTGTTCTTGTTTTCAAGAAAATCAGTGAGTCATTTGGAATGTATTGTAGAATAATGTCCTGTGGCGTTAAGTCACTGTCATCATTGTCATGGTCAGAGTTTCACTATGGTGTATAATGTTTTTTTTTACTGCTATGGACACAACTTACCGTTCTCTTATATCCTGTATATATGCATATAATAATGAACATGTGTTTACTCCATGACATGAGTATTAGAGATGAGATCTGATCTAACACACACACACACATTAAAATAGCAGACTGACGGTGCCGATCCACATCACAGATAAAAATAGATGGTTGGACACATTATACATTCTCAGCTTGCACAGTCACGCTTTTAAGACATCCAGCCTGAGCTGCACGTGCTCACTAATCGTCTCCATGACGGCGTTCCGTTGAGATTGAACAGCTCCTTCTATGGTAAAAAGTACAATACATACACTTTAAAAGTTTAAAAGATTTCATTTAAAAAAACCTTACAGTTGTTGCCGCTTCCTGTTTGTATGTGAAGCCAGCACAACGTTCAAACACAATTCTTTGGAATAATTTAAAGTGTACATATTTTTAATTGATAATTACTAGTTGTTTGCTCTTTGAATATGAACTCCAATGCTGGCTTTACTACAGGTTAGTGTAGTCTTAAACATAACAATATTAATTATGATGAAAAGAAATACCAGAATGGGATTGGAAGTGAAAAAGATGAACGGGTACATCTCTAATTGATTTAATCTTACACTGCCTGACATGGCCTTTGTCTGTCCCACAGAGCTCACAGAAGTCTGCAGAAAATTCAATCAGAGAAATTAGTTAAAGGTCCAGAGAGACAGCGGGGCAATGTTTCCCTTTAAAAAAAAAAAGACAAGACAGATGACGCTATAATGGTGCTAAACATTTTTATAGGGATAAACAAAGATTGTTTCATGTGGTTGAGATTCAGACTTCCTTGAGCTTGACCAAACAGGAGGTCTCTCATGCCACTTCATGAGATAACGATTCAATAAGTCAATCACAGCCATGAAAACTGCTGTGGTGTTACAGATCTGAATGCTTTACTTGTCTCTTCTTCTTCTTCTTCTTATTTTTTTTTTTTTTAAATCTCTTTTGTCTTGTATTTTTTGTCTCCTTTCTCCCAAATAAAGGAGCGCACAGCCACTTTGAGTGCCTTAGCGGAGAAGGCCAAGCTCACAGAGCAGGTTCTCAATACGGTGCAAGGAATCAGCTGCAATCCAGTGCAGGGTGCCATGTACTCCTTCCCCTCCATAAGCATCCCTGAAAAGGCTGTCAAAGAGGCCACGGTCAGTGCTTACGGCTTTTACGTAAATGTTTCAGTCGTTCAAGTGGCTTTTTTGTTTCTTCAGGTAAATGGCAAGAACAGAATGGAAGTGATGGTATGAGAGGTTTCCTGCAATACTCTTATTGAACTACTACAAGTTTATATTATTTCACTTGTTTTTGTTCTCTCCTCGACAGACCTTCATCCACAATAGTTGTCTCTCAATAGCTTATATTAAATACTCACATTGAGCTTCAGTTCACTTTTCATCACCCTCTCTAACTGCTTAAGGGAACAAATGATTTCCAATAGCTTACAGATTGTGTCCCCCAAGGTTGACCACGCTGTAGAAATTTCAGCGAGGGCCGATGAGTAGAACTGAGAACCTGATTAGCCTAACAGAAGATAAGGTCGGAGGAAAGCTGACCTACTGACACCTGATCAATCCCAGTGACTCTCCCCGACCACGAAGCGCGCACAAAGACGAAGCCTCTGCAACAACACTGTCGCTAATATCACCCTTTAGTTTATAATGAGCTGCCATACGACGCACTGAACTGGTGAAGCTCAGCCACTCCTACCAAGGAAAGATTTAATAAAAGTTTTCTTTCTCATTTCCAGGAAATAAGATTTCCTTCACATTTGTTTTACTTCAAAGCTGTACAAAAGTTTAGTTCTTTTAGTTCCATCTACCTTAAGTTATCTTTATTTTTTGCTGAAAGGATTCTGGGCTTAATCCACGCCGTGTACAGTGGAGGACTCAAAAAAAACTTGTGAATGGAACGCAAATAATAATGGCCTTAAAAATTGGAGATAACAATTATTAGCACAGTAAAAAAAAAAAAAAAGCTTTGAGGAGGTTCTCCAGAAATATAAAACTTAATGATTTGCTTTATTTTTTTTATTTAAGAGTGACAAGAATGGACTAATGTTAACAGGGAGATGTGTGATAAGCTGCTACTGCTGTCATTCCAATTCTGCTTATCTAGGGTTGGATTTCCTTCAAATTAAAAATACTTGTAGTTTAATGGAAGAAAGAAAAAGCCCTGGGAGAGCAGCCCAGTGGAGATGCAGCCTAAAAGGACATATAGTACATCTTATAGGCTACGAGTGCTTACACTTATGAAAACACTGAAGTAGAGGAATACCTTCAAGTATCATATGCTTTCATTCCAACAGGATGTGAAGCCTTGGATAGCACTTTGATGTCTTTGATTCTTTCCCCTCTCTGGTAGGAGCTCGGTCAGCAGCCGGATATGTTCTACTGCATGAAGATGCTGGAGGAGACGGGGATCTGCCTCGTGCCTGGAAGTGGCTTCGGTCAGAAGCCTGGAACCTTCCACTTCAGGTACAAAACTCTTAGTGATGCATACGGTAAAGATCTCTGGGTTTACAGCAGCAACTAAAGATTGTCGTCTTCTTTAATCAGGAAATGAAATGTTTAAGAATTTTTTTTTTTACTGATGATCTTTTACTGATAAATATTTACGACTTGACCAGCTAGTCGTAAATATTTAATTTATTTTCCTTGTGTCGAAGCTGATCAAAGGTCAAATTCAAAAACGATATTGAAAAGAATGGGGCTTTTCTGCTGGACGTTACTGGGTTATCACAATATTTCTGTAAGGATTATTGACGTTTACTTACAGTTGATTATATTTGTGTTCTATAGACTTCAAAGGCTAACGTGGTTATTGTGAACACTTTGAAACCCCACATTTATTTATTTGATTTAAAAATGCATGAAAGAAAACATACCAAATGTTGAAGCTGATGCTTGTTATTGTTTTCCGGAAAATGCCAACGCCATGTTTAAAAAGAGTTGGAAAAGTGGCAACAAAACACAGGGGGAAAAAAAAAAGTTTAAAGTTGTGTAATGCTGAAAAGACACCTGGTGGAACATCTCACAGTGAATATGGTCAACAGATTAACAGCATGATATAAAAAGATCATCTCAGACCGGAGTGTTCCTGAAGTAAGGATGAGGAGGTGTTCAGCATTCTCTGAAAGTATGTGCTGGAAAAAAAAACAACACAAAAGAATGATTTTTTTTTTTTTTTTTTTTTTTCATAAAATTGAGAATAATCTGAAGAAGAAATTGTCTACATAATATAAAACCAAAAGAGAAACAGGAGCATTAAAAACAGATCATGCTGTCGTGGACAAAGCAAGACGATGCTAAACAACATTCTTCTATTTTTAAAATATTCTGGATAATGCAGTCCCATCTCATTGAAGATATTTTGAGAGTTATGGAGCACAAGGAGACCCTGAACTGTTGAATTGCTGAAATGCTCAAAGGATGGTACATTGTTCCACTTTCAAGATTACAGACACTGCTCTCCTCAGTACCCATAATGTTCACAGAGTGTTTTTAAAAGTAGAAGTGATGTCTTCATTATCTCTTTTCATTATTAGAGGCTTAAAGTTTAGCATAGTTAGGGTTGTAGTTGAATTAAGTTACAGATGGGCATGTTGTAGCTGTATGCTAGGAGGTAAAGGCCGGCTGTCTATTACGTCATCAGGCTTCATTACACTTCCTCAGAAATCAATGGGTGATATCCATGTTTTATAAAGTTTGGTTTGAGTGTCCCAGATAGAGTCCACCAGTCATGTTGTGTTTCATGTCTGAAAGGATGTATTGTACATTTGTAAGTGCATTAAAGCCATTCTTATGTGATTTATTCCCCCTTCAGAATGACCATTTTGCCACCAACAGACAAGCTGAAGATCCTGCTGAGCAAAGTCAAGGAGTTCCACCAGAAATTCACACAGCAGTACTCTTAATTTGTCCATCTCTCCTCCATAAATAAAGGGAGGTGCTCGTCAACCATAACCAAAAGAACTTAGCCGATCACAATTTGTCTGTCACGAATAAGTGCCTTTCCAACAGTGGCTCTGGTGGTCTCTATGACGACACACTCTGGCCTCTACAGCTATCTCATTGGGACATTCAGAGACTGTCTTATGTCAGAAGACGAAACAAAACTGGAAAAGGAAATGGATGAAGGAAGTCACTCATAAATGTATCAGTTTTTGTATGAAAATTGGGTTTCATGCAGCCATGTTATGAAGGATGTATAGTATGTACGCTAGGTGTGTGTATTTGTGAATATGAACAATAGCTAATGTGAATAATACGATGTCAAAGAAGGTAAAACTGAAGAAAATTGATGCTGCTTAAATTCTTGCATACTTGTAAAACAGTTATTCTATTCCTGCAGGCAGTCGTCGACAGGGAGAATAAACGGGGCAGGCTTCTGCATGATGATTCACAGGTGATCTGGTAGAATCAAAATAAATGTAACAGTGTTTGTTATGTCTCGTTATTTTGGAACGAGCTGTCAGCTGGACTTAGAGTTCATATTAAGACTTAAAAGGTCAGCCTATTTTGACCGTAAGCATTAATGGGAAAGTGTTATCATTTTTCTTTATACTTCTTTCCTCTATTGAACATACAAAGTCACAAACATAAACATTATTTCTTGAACTGCCATACTTTTTTATAAAGGAAGTAACAAGGCATTAGTTGTTAGTTATTTTTTCTGATTTTGTAGAGAAACTGATGTTTAGTTCCTTCATTCTGAAGAGCAACATACACAGACGGTGGTCAGTCATATTCGTCACTGTAATCAATAAACCGTTTAAAAACCAGGAATGTTTCCCTCCCTCTCTTTACTGACTTCAAGCCGTGACATAGTGATATACTTCAGTACTTATTGAACAAAAGAAATAAATGCAAAAATGTCAAGAGCTTTGTGGCGCTGGTGGCCCGCTCCTCTGTTACTGAGTCTTGCCAGTGTCCTCTTTAAAAACGTTGCGTAAAGAAATTAACCTTTGAAAAAAAGGGTCAAGAAATGAATCCAAACAAGCTGAAAACCAAACTTTTCATATTCCTTTCATTATAATATGGATTTAGGAAATACATTAAGCTAAATGTGTGTTTTCTTTTCCAGAACACCTAGCGATGTGATTCCACCCATGTTGAATTTACTTTTGACTATAAATAATTTTTTCCCCCTCTTCTTTTTCATCTGTTTTGGACTCCTCCAACTACCAAGTGTTTTTATAATGTATTTTTATTTTTAGTCACACAAGGTCAAATAGAGGTGTTAAAGTTTATCTGAACACTTTAGCTGCAAACTGTAAATCCAAAACCAGTTCTCAGATAGTCCTGTGTGTTTCTGTGAAAGGGGCTTGTTACAAACGACAGCAGCAACCTAACGTAAAAGAAACTGACGAGAGAGTAATGCAATTTGAAGGTGACAAAAATTTCACCAGGAAAAAAAAAAAAAAAAAAGGATGGCATTAGAGTTGTTTCTGTAAGAGGGTGATAGAAGTTAAAGTTTACTTCCAAAAAGATTTTAAGAATTAATTTGTTGAGAAGTTAAACCTTTAAAGAGCTGTTTCCTGACCACATATTAACATTTAAGAGACCGACAGTTGTCTGCAGACTGTTTAATCTGTCACCTCCGATAATGATTTGGTTTAGCTTGACTTCAAGCACAAAGTACCGTACATGCAGACACTGTAACTACCTTTTTATTGCTATTAATCTGTCATCTTTATTGCCTCGTGTGCAGTTCAGGGCCACGCTTGGATGATGGATTGTACGTCAGGCTGAGGTGTGTGTGAGCTATATTGACTGAAAGACTGTAAGGAAGTGTGTTAAAGTGGAGCATGTCGTCTGAATGTGTTTTCTGCTCTCTTCCTGTCCTCTCCACTGTGGCTGTCAGCTTTAATTATCTTTGACAATGGGCCTCTTGAATCCTAATTATTCCAAACTCCGTCTTTCCTGGAGCTTCTCACCGTTCACTCCGGCAGCATGACAGGCTCACACGTTCCAGTCCTCTTCACCCCAAATTAATTGGGTGCGTTTGCGTTTTTTTTCATTTTTTATCTTCTGACATCTTCTGGGAATCAAAGGTCATCATTAGTTTGGCTGAGGGTGTAAGGCGACAGAGAGATAGTCATGCATCAGACAGCTGTGCTGTCATGTGGCTGTTCAGGTTCTGACAGTGACCAGTTTATTCTCTGTGTGCAGTCTTATATGAGGAGATCCTTACCACTGACCAGAGCCGTTTATTTTTATTCTGTGGAGTCTGTGAATTTACAACGTTCTCTTGTTTTTGATCTGCAAATGTGCAGAGAGATGACCATTTATATGGTTATCGGGTTTAAGCTTAGACTTTGGCGTGCATTTGGCTTCAAAATTGAAAAGGTGAATCCACAGATGAATGTCACAACAGACTCACCAACGGTGTTGATAGCTCACACTTTTCGGGATTATCCAAATTAAAACAGGAAATGATCAAACTAACATGCACAAGTTACACATTTATTATCTTATGTACTGTTGATTAAGTGATAAAAGAAAAAAAAACAAAGGACTTGTTATGCTAAGGACTGAATCCTGAATCCATCTTACTTTGTCCCACATGTTATCATGATTCTGCAACACAACAGTGCTGTAAATGAAGCTGATGTATTCAGGGAAAGAGACATGAGTCAGACAGACTTTAGTTTAGACTTTCAGACAATTTATTTTATTAGTTTCTTTTGTAATGGTTTAGATATTATGCCCAGTTGGAAGTGTGTGTTCACAAGCACAAGTCAATGCATACTTTTCCAACTGGGCATAATATCTAAACTGTTAAAAAGAAACTAAGTAAAATAAAAGGACTGAATAATTGTATGTACTATTATTTTTTTCAATTTTTTTTCTCTAAATGCAAAAGTAAAAAAGTAAAATATTTGTCAATGTTCGTACATCTTTTAAAAGCATTTTTTTGCTCTGCTAAAAAAAACTCTTAAAATATATTTTTAAATTTAAAAGCAAACAAGCAAAATGTCTTTACATCTTTGTTTGTATTAAATATTTAAAAGTAATTGTTGCACTGTTAAGAAAACAATGAAAATATCTTTTAAGCTATATATATTTTTAAATTTAGAATACATTTTTTTGCATAGTTAAAGCCCACAAGTAAAGTGTATTTAAATCTTTGTATTTGTGTTAATATTTAAAAAAAAAAAAAAATATATATATATATATATATATATATATATATATGCAAAAAAATATGCCCGCTATGGCCCACCGATAGCGACGGGTGTGATGATGACTTCAGCCTGAGCGTTCCTCCATTGTTTTAGTCACTCTGAGTTCACAGCAACAATTTAAAGTCAGTTATTGTGTAAATGTAGATCAGTGAAAAGAAGAAGACTGGCTACCCTATCAGGTGATTTGTTGTTCATGAATGTCAGCCTGATTTGTGTTCATTTAAGATTACTGTAGATCTTACCCCATCATGCTCATTTCCTTCACTGTGTATTTCACGTTTAAACAGGGTGACAACCATGAAAACTTCAACAACAGTCAGTTGTCAGTGTTTGGAGAAATGGAAGCCATAAACAACTAGCTGGAATATGTATGTATTTGGTTTCTAGAAAGCTAACTTGACACTGGGAGAAGCTACCATTAGCTTACCAGAAGTCACTATTTTCACATTCATAGGTTGATGTGCATATCCTCATTGAAACTCATTTATAGGCGATAAATGATGTGATTTATTGACTAAAATTAAGAGGTGACAGTGAGGTTTGTAAACCCTGCTGGTTTATAGATACCGTAAATTCCGTACTATTGAGCGCACCTGGATATAAGCCGCACCGGCTAAAAATAAGTAAATAAATGTATTTGTACATATATAAGCCGCACTTGATTATAAGCCGCAGGTGTCCACGCTATAACAAGAGCTATTTACACAGACGTAGGCTACCGGTAACATCCGCAAATACTGTAGCGTCCGTACGGACGTTAAAGGACGACGAGAGCGTTCAAATAATAACTTAATAACCCGATCACTGTCGGCCGTGACCACGCCGTTTACAGCAGAGAACAACACATAACTTGCCGTAACAATCCAACTCTCTCCCCCAGCGTTCTCTCATACAGCCACTCAACACGTTCTCGCTGGTGCATTCACTGACTCTCCACATAATCGGAATTATGAACACGTTATCAACTACTGACTTTACAACATGAACCGTTACAATACGAAGCCTAGCCGACGGTGTCTGTAACACGGCTGATGAAAAAGATGACCGTAATATATTTCACAGGAAAAAGTCCATCCATTCACTGCCTCAGAATGACTTCATTACTCACTTCCTCAGTCTCTGTTGTCGCTGTCAGTGTCATCTTAACGTGCAGCAGCTCTGTTAGCTTCTTTGACAGCCAGGTCGATCGCCTTTAGCTTGAAAGCTGCATCATATGTATTTCTCCGTGTGTTTTCCATGATGAGGGTGCGTGCATGAAGCGCAAAATGACTGATATTAAGATCCGACGTGACGAAGTCAAATGTTTTTGCGGCAGAAGCTCATTGTCCCCCATAAAAAATCCATGCATTAGCCGCACCGGAGTAGAAGCCGCAGTGCTCGAAGTGTGAGAAAAAAGTAGCGGCTTATAGTCCGGAATTTACGGTAAATGTAATTTTGACTGATTCTGGTTATTTTACAGAGTCCATTCCTCCAGCTTCATCTCCAGACTTCTCCACACCGGCCAACGAGAAACCCTGGATGACCAATGAAGTACGTCCCGAAAGCACAGAACAGCGCTTCTGCAGAACCGACAACCTGGTCCTGACTGTCGATATCACTTCACACCAGAGCTCTTGTAAAAAGAGCTCAGCAGCTTTTTGAATTAAAGAGCACACCTCCCTCCCCCTATTCTCACCACCTTCTACAGAGGCACTATAGTGAGCCTACTGACCAACTGCATCTCTGCCTGGTCCAAAGCCTGCAGTGCCTCTGACTGAAAGTCCCTGCTGAGAGTGGTGAGGACGGCAGAAAATAATCATCAGGACTTCACCTCCTCCCATCCAGGAAATTGCAAAAAGCCGCTGTCTGACCAGGGCTCAGAAAATCAGCAGAAACACCTCCCACCACCACCAAGGACTGTTTTCACTGGAAAGAGGTTCCGAAGCCTCTGGAGAAGAACCTCCAGGTTCTGTAACAGTCTCTTCCCTCAGGCCATAAGAATAAAAAAAAAAAAATCCCTTCATTCCCACTCAGACCCTTAAAAGTTAAAAAAAAAAGTAATGTGTTATTTGATGTGCTCTGATTAAGCTTAAACAAATTACAATACACAAGAAACATTTGTGATTAGAGTTGATGGTGTGCTAGCTGCATTACTGTTAAGCTGTTTCCCATTGTTACCAGTATTTGTGCTAAGCTGACCTCAAGCCTCAAGTTAATTTCCATAGCTCCCCCTGAATGTTTTTTTTTTCCCCCTTAAATGTTTATTGAAAGTCTTGAGGTTAAGTGTCTTGTCCAGGGACACATCGGACATGTGGCTGCAGGAGCTGGGGATTGAACGCCCGACCTTCACAGTGAGAGACCACTGATCCGCAGCTGGACTGGCTGAGCTACAGTGTTCAAAAAGACAGGCCATGCTACCTTCATTTCCTCAATTTGGTGAACATATACTCCCAAGACTTTAAAAAAAGTGTCTTACCACCCTAATGGTATTTAACAGGAAGACAGCTACTGTAGTATTGGCTGAAATGTATGTAATTTTGGCCATTCACTATTATGTTGTAATCTTGTATTAAAAAGAGAAAAATAAGTGGTAATTATCCACTCTCACTCTGACAGAACATAATGAGGCACAAAGAATATACCTTGTTGTTGAAAACAGTTATAATATTGGTTACATTTCTAATTAAATTCAGTCACAGGGGTATTGAATAGTCTTTTTTTCTTCTAATATAGGTTAAGGTTGCCATTTGTGTATTTTCTTGTACATACAACATGTTCAGAGGTCATTCAGTCACTTACATGACACTAGTCGGTGAATGGAGAGCTGCAGATTTGCTGGAGAAAAGAAACGAGACAAGAGAAAACAGAGGGAGGGAGCGAGTGATGATACAGAGATTGGGTGATAAATCTTGTTCTGATCAGGTTTCTCTTGTGCCCTCACACCTCAGTCTCTTTCTTGAGGTAATTAATCAATCCCAGACTGGGGGAATTGATCGGCCTTCCACGACCCCTTGGTATGTTTACACTCCTCGATTGTGTTTGCCACTAAGCCTCTCGCTGCCGCTCAATCTCATTGGCAGAAAATGTGACACTCCACCCTCTGATGCCATCAACGAAACGTTGCATCGATTGACATCTTGTTGAAAATCAATCTACTTATTTATTTATTTATTTATTTTGTTGTTGCATAGAGGATTTAGTTTTGTCATAATCCTTTGAGGTAATCCTAATTCCTGGTTGCAATATCCAGAATACACATGCATTCAAAAGAGTGTAGAATGCATGTCCTGAAGCTGTTACTCACATACTTTCACTTGCAAGTTTCCTCACCAAAGCGCTACAAACAATAAAAAGACTCCATAGTGGGATTTTCATTTTTATTCCAAACATACAAGAAGTCCGGACATTTTTTACTTTTGTTTCGGACTAAAGTTGATGCAACAAACTATAATAGCAATAGTTTTTTTCGTAGCAACTTTCGAATGATGTTAGCGTAGGTTGCAGGTGTACAATCTACACCAAGAGTGACAGGGATAAAATAACAACAGAAAAAAATACACATTTTTCTTAACCCTCCACTTCCCAATCTAAAATACATGACATCTAAATTAGGAAAATATGTAACCTGATACATTTTCAGTAGATCAGATAAAATAATACAAACGTTAAGAAAATCACTTCATAGATTTGGCAGTGTTATATGTTCCAATCTGTTTTCAATGATAACTATAACCTTCCTGGTTTCCCCTGGTGTCAGAGAGCTGCACTGTTCAAATCTCTATTAATGAGTTAATCAATGGATTTAAAGAGCGAGTGCACACTGGCTGCAACCAGTTAATCTTTTTTAGCAGCCTACGTAGTTCTTTCAAATAAAGACTCATCCCAGAAAAAGGGATATGAAAAACAAATAACTCGATAAGCTTGAAAAAAAGACTGTGAAAAAACCACAACACTCCTGTTGAGAAGAAAGGTTAAAATACTTCTATTTAATTGGCAAGTTCGGTTAGTAGCCTTCTTTAGGAAACACAACTCACCAGCTTATGAAAGATATGTTTACCTCTCCTCTGAAGACGAGTACCTCATGACCTCCAACAAAGCGCTCCACGTTTGTTTAATTACAAGTTCTTAAAAGCTCTCCTCTTCCAAGGGCTTTTCATCTCAGCATGCCGACTGAACCCTCTCTGAGCGATATGTTGATAAGAATCATGATACTATTATAAATACATTCATTATATTCTATAATCATCATAGCATATTCACTTGTTAAGTTAATTTGAACAATGTCAGACATTCTTCACGAAAGAAGTTACGTATCTGTTTTATAAGATGAGGAAATATTGAGTGTATTATAGGCTATTTATTTCTATTTATTAAGACATATTTGATTTTCAAAGGTTAGGTTGTATTTGTCCAACTGGTGATTTAGAGAGCTTGAATGTGCATGGCGATCTTAAGGGGCTGCAGAAGTTTAAAAAAAAAAATCCTATTTTTAAGTTCAGCAGTCCTGAAAATGTTGTTATAATCAACCAACATGACAGATGCCTGCCCAGCTCTCCTTTCCTATCTGTACGTCCTTCTATATTGTTCCTGAACCTTTCACAGGATGTTACTCATGATTCAATGTCTTCATAACAGACTGTGTGTGAGTGATGACGTGTTAGGCTCTCAGCTTCAGCTGGAGGACAGGAGG
The DNA here is from genome assembly GCF_947650265.1 of Symphodus melops. Taxonomy (NCBI): domain Eukaryota; kingdom Metazoa; phylum Chordata; class Actinopteri; order Labriformes; family Labridae; genus Symphodus; species Symphodus melops. The sequence goes on along the minus strand of NC_136697.1, from coordinate 20,186,336 downwards.
AGGCAGCAGAGAGGTACACGTGATATTTGAACTGAATTGGTAACATGCCGTTTTCTGGTGATACACTCTGATAAGTGGTAACAAGTGAAACACAGCTTATGTTTTTCTTTCACTGCATGTTGGATGTGCGTGTGCTGCAGGAAACATCAACGCTGTGCACAAAAGCTGGATCAACCCTGATGTAAATTGTGGTGAAAGTGATTTCAGGTTTTACCGTGTGATTTTGCTGGGTTCAGGTACAAATAGAAGCAAAATTGAAAACCCTTTACCAGTCTTACTACCAGCAATATAACTCATGTTTTGCATTTAAGGGAATACTTGAAGCTTAATATTTAACCAAACAAATAAAGTGTATTTAAAGGTGCTACAAGCAGAAACTGGAGCCAAACTGTTTCCTGACCGCTGGACGGTTGATGATGGACAAAATGTAACATTGATTCTATGAAACCCCTATTTTATTTTATTTTTTACATTTGGGTGGCCTCCACTTTTGAACCAAAGAAATATGTGAGTAGAGTATCCATAGAAAAATTTTGTTTTTGCTCCTTTGTAGTGTGACGAGTTCAGGCTGTGTTTTTGTGCAATTATGTAGTAATGGGTTCATGCTGCCCTTCCCTTGTTTGGGATACTTTATGGTCTATTTTAAGGGATTTCATAGTCTCCCACCTTAACAGTGCGAGGTTAAAACTGAAGGCTGAAGTGTTTCTGTTCCATATGCTTTTTTAATTCACTTCTAGGAACTCTTATTTCTTTTTATAATAACCAGACATGTGTTCGTAGCTCTGAATAATCTGTGTTATCTGCTGTCTTATTATTTCCCCTTATGGGGGAAGAAGTGCAAAGCAATGAAAAGAGCTTCTTACTCATTGCATTAATTAATTTTTAAAGAGCTTCACATTGGTACACGGTATGATGAACATTCAGAACTCTATTACACACATTCAAAAGTTGGTCCCTTATGAACTGGAAGAAAAAGAGGAAATCAAACAAAACAATCACTAATCACACCTTGATGTCCACTTGAATGAAAGGAACTGTTCTCCAGCATGAAACTAAAGTCTCCACCCTGTGTGATTGGGATTGCTTCTCCATCTTAAATACAGTTCAGGAGCAGCTTTGAGTGGGTGGTGTGGTAACGCATTCTGTTATCCCTCCCTCTGCCCCCCTGCTGAGCTGAACTCTTCAGCCCAGCCTTTTCGCTGGAAACAAAAAATAAGCATTCAAATTCTAAAAGAGCAGAAGGCATAAAAAGCACTGAGGGACAGGCATCTCATGGCTCACATGGTCACATCATATTTCTGTTTATATTCCAGATCCATTCAGCTTCCTGTCCATTCACTTTGTGGATTCTCTGTTGAACCTGTCTCAGCTTTGATTGTCATAACCACAGCTGAATCTTGCTTAGCCAATCAGCTCTTGCTACTTAGGTGTCATACATATTTCATGTTGCATCTCAGATATCTGACAAAGACCTTTTTTTTTTTTTTTTTTTTGTCTTTGTGAATTGATATCACGCCTCATATTTTCATTAGACACTTGCAAAAGCTTGCAGTCTGCGGTCAGATGAGCGGGATGTTTTATTCATGTCCTCTGAACATCTGCTTGTCCGGGTGTCAAAAATCATCAGGCTCCCCCAGGACTCCTGCCCGACTGCTTGTAAATGAACTCCAACAGTCGAGACTCAAAACAACCTGTCAGCTCTCGGCACCACCGGAAGAATCTCTCAGTATGGCCGTGGAGGTGAGCTGTGTAGCTAAGATCCTGTGCTGGAAAAAGAGTGATGAAAGTCAACTTTTGACACATGTGAGGTGGTTGAAATCAGAACAGAAAAGAAGAAGAAGGTGCATTTTGATGCAGTCGGTGTGATACTGTGAGAGTCTTTCTATTCCAAGTTGTTTCTTCTTTCCACAGCTTTTGGTGGATTTTGACACGGCTGTTCACTGTGGCTTCTGGTCGACAAGTCTCCCTGAGTCACCGGAGGCTCGTGCCAACTGGAGGGAAAGAGCCTGACCGCTAACAAGTGCTCACTGACTCATAGCCGCCACAGTATGTCCCACTGTGACTGTGTGTGTGTGTGTGTGTGTGTGTGTGTGTGTGTGTGTGTGTGTGTGTGTGTGTGTGTGTGAGTGTGAGTGTCTTAATATACTACCTAATATATACTGGTCTATTTACCACTTTGCACCCATCCCACAGAAAATGTGTGATCTTTTAGAAAAGATCATGTATTTTAGATTATACACATTGCCCACCCAAGCAACAGTCATCAGGAACACAGGAGCATGAATGAAATAAACCAAAAGTAAAAATACATTACCCTGAAAATCACGTCTTAATTATGAGCAAACATTCATTCAAGTCATGTTATAATCTTTCAGAATTCTATCAGGATCTCAAGCATTTTAAATTCTGTTATTTTCTCTGAATAACCACTGATTCTATACAAGTCTGTTGTGTTTATTAAATTTAAAACATGTTTGTTTCAACTGAAATGTGTCTCAAGTATGTTCTGATTTAAAAAAACAAACACGTTACAGCTTTCTGGTATCATTCATTGTGAACATTTACTTAACAAATGTAAACACAGGCTGTTTCTGCAGTGTGATGTAACTGTTTGTCTGGCTGTGTCTACAACAGAACATAGAAATAATCTAATATATCTGTGTTGTTCTTTAACTCATTAGACGGCCTTTAACTGCCACGAAGGAAAAAAACTGCAGTTCCCTCGCTGGCCTCTTGAGTCTGGCTCCAAGAGTGAGTCAGTTCCTATCAAGGCCAGTCTTACAATGTCAAACTTTACAGTAGAATATGTTAACATGTTTTCATGCCTGGTAAAAAAAAACAAAAACAGTGTTGGTCATTAAAGCTACTTGTTTTTACATTTATGACAACTGTACGGGGGATTCATTTTTACTCACTCTTTAATTAATCATCTCCAACATGTTTTCTTTCTGTGTTTTTTAAAGTTTTTTGTCATGTAAATATTAGACAAATAATAAAACCTGCTATGTACTTTACAAAATGAACAGACCTTTCAAGAAGTCTGTGAGCAAAAATCTAGTGCATTATATTTTATTGATATGTTTGAACTTATAAGCGGGTAGATTCATCTGAGTTCACTTTAAACAGACAGACTCAATTCATCATTATATTTGTTGATATACCTTCAAAAGAATTTCGCATTGCTTTATATATTTGATTTTTTAGCTTGAAAAGCTTCCTGTCCTCCCTCTTACATAACAGGCCATGTTGTGTCCTCGGATTGGAAAAGCAACTCAAATTTACTTAATATATTTTCACCTGAAAATAAGACATGCTCTTCCTGAATATGTGGAGCAGCTTTTCTAAGAAACAGCTTAATAAATCAACATTTTTAATAAACATATTTCTGTCCTTTTGCCAACCACAAACATTCTTTGTTGTTGATTTCATTCTTACATAGGTGCTTTTGATTTTTGTTGGGATTCTTAAAGGCTTATTTGTCATTGACATGTATGAATCTTGTTGTTTTCAATTTAACCTTGATGATCTGTATAGTCATGTGTTGTTTTGAAGTCAAACTGACATTCCTGACAAGAATAGTATAACTATAAGGAAACGTGGTGGCTAAATGTTATGCCTGGAGAACATTAAAGAAGCAGCAGAAGAAATGATAACTAATAAAGTATTAGTACATAAACCATACAACTTGTTAAGTTTAAACTCATACAGCTCATACATTTAAAGCTGATAAAATCTATCTTTGTTTTAATTCAACAGTTTTCTGTGAAACTTCTTCTGATCATGATTCGACAAACACTTGAATTCGCTCTCATAGAATCTCATTCAGGCCACAATCAAAGCCTTGCTCCTCCCAAACAAACAAGCCTAACTGTTTTTCCTCCCCGTTCATCCATCTCTCCACCAGGCAGTAAGTAGGAGCCATCGAACAGTGTCAGCCTCTGCATTCATGAGCACATCATCATCTGCCCTCCTCACCAACAATTAGCCCTTCATCACTCACAAAAGCCACTGTGCTGAAGTTGTATCTGGACCAAATGTTTAGTTTTACATCTTATAAATCCACAGGCTTTGATTCTGTTCTACATCAGGGAAAGGCAAAGACTGAAAGTGTGATTTCTTTGGGTTTTACTGTGAAATTTAAATCAACATTTAAGGTTTTTTAACTACAGCTTCAATTGTTGACTTCTCATAAAGTTAATGAATGAAGGGATCAGTCATTTCATCAGTACATTTGAGTGAAGTCATTTTTCACTGCCAGATATCTCCCAGTGACTCCCCCTATTCTCTCAGTGGCTCTATAGATTTTCTCCCAATGATAAATTGGACACCAGGCACCACTGAGGTGTGACCAGGTGCCAGAGGAGTATAGCTTTTGGTCCTTAATAGGCCTAATTATGCTGAAGACCTTTAAGAGCTGTTTGGGTAAGTTCTAATAACGTGTTGTGGGATGTAGCGTCAACAATAATCAATAGAAAAGATAATGCACCGACTGTGTTTAAAAAAAGCTGCTGTAATCATATAAAGTCGCTCAAAGACACAACTGAAGTGCAAAACACCAAGTAGTCACGTTTCAGAGCTGCAATGTTGCATCAGAGTTTGGATGTTTTTCCACTTTCTCTCTTTTGATTGAAATAAAGCGTGGATTCTGTCCCATCCATCACCTCCACTCTACCCCTCCCTTCCCTCCCTAAACACAGACGCAGGTTAATCTCTTGCACATTCTCTCCCGTGGCATCGAGGTGGGTAGAAACTTATGCGCCTGTGACTTAGTGCTGAATGAAAAAGAGACGTATAAGGTGAAGTTTACCCCCGCGGACAGACTTTTGATGTCTTTTTTCCCCCCGCCTAGCCTTGAGATTACGGAGATGAATTAGTTTGACGGATACGGCTGCGCGTAAAAAGTTGTGGATGGTTACTTTTACGCATTCACATTTCAGGGACTATTTAATCATTACAAGTGGCAGTATAATAAGAGATCTGGTGACATTTTTCCCTCGGCAAAAATACCGCCAACAAGCAGACTGGAAGACCATCCTCACCGGAGAACACCGCGGATCCGCAGAGCGCAGATGATCGCAACTGGTGTTTGTGGAGTAGCGCTGGTGCTGGTGTTGGTGGTTCTGATCCCGGTCCTGGTGAACACCGCCGGGACTCCTGCCCGCTATGAGATGCTCGGCTCCTGTCAAATGGTGTGTGACTCCCACGGGACAGCGACAACAGCCACTGCAAAGGCAACCAACCCGATTAAAGACAACCGCCTGGTACAGTCGCTTCCGACGTTCATCCAAGGTCCTCAAGGTGAGCCTGGGCGCGTGGGAAGAATGGGTCCGAGGGGTCCGGTAGGTGAGCCTGGACCCCCTGGACCTGTTGGTCCTCCAGGAGAGAAAGGGGCACCTGGTCCTCCAGGTCTACCCGGAGCCCCCGGAGCAAATGGGCCAAATGGTGCCATCAGCGCTGCTACCTACAATACTATCCCAAAGATCGCATTTTACGCCGGACTGAAGAAGCAGCACGAGGGATATGAAGTGTTGAAATTCGACGATGTAGTCACAAATCTTGGCAACCATTACGACCCCGCTTCAGGAAAATTCACCTGCTCAATACCCGGGATTTACTTCTTTGTTTACCATGTGTTGATGCGAGGCGGAGATGGGACCAGCATGTGGGCTGACCTCTGCAAGAACAACCAGGTAGGACTGCTTGTGAAATTATTATCAAATGATCTTTAAGTTTGTTTAAAGTCTTCTTTATACACAGGGCAAAGATGCCATTTGAGAGCCAAGTTTTACGCACAGGTTTTACGCACAGCAAGATCCAGAAAGAGACGCAAAATAGATTCCCCGGAACAAACTAAATGTGATTTATTTGAAGTTCAAGGACAGTCAAAAGTTTGTAATGAAAATGACTGATCTGTCGAAGCTTTTAGGACTACCATGGTTCTGATTTCCAAACAGTGACGCTTCACCAACAATATCAAATTTGCTTTCCAGGTGAGAGCAAGTGCCATCGCCCAGGACGCCGACCAGAACTACGACTACGCCAGCAACAGTGTTGTCCTGCACCTGGAGCCCGGGGACGAGATTTACATCAAGCTGGACGGCGGGAAGGCGCACGGGGGCAACAACAACAAATACAGCACGTTTTCCGGCTTCATGTTATACGCTGATTAAAACAGGAGGGGTAACAGCTCGCTTCACTGCTCATGCTCGATTCCATGTCAGTTGGATTACAAAAGACAGAGCTCAACATCTGAATATTGCGGAGAAAGGAGTCCATGGGGAAGTGGAGGATGTCGTGCGTGAAAAAAAACAACTGTACATCAGTGTAATTTCAGAATATTATTACGGATTATAAAATGTACAGCAATGAAATGTAACCCCGTCAAACTCATTCGTGTTGTTATTGCACCTTGAATGAACTGCTTAGCTTTAGAATAATACGTTTGCTGACGTGTCAAACATGCTGTGGCTGCACCTGCTGGGCGAAAGTTTAATGAATTGACCCGAGACATTCAGCTAAACGATACATAATCACCACTCTGTCCCAGTGATGTTCATCCATGTGTGGGCTTTATTTTTCAACAGATTTTAGAGTGGTCACACTTTTTGAGAAACATGTTAAAGCGGTATTACTGCATGATTATAAACATGACATTTAAAAGACTTTAAAAGAATCTGTTAAGGGCCATTCTGATGGGGGGTTTTTTTGTCTGAAGAAAATCACTGAAACTCGTTTTCTTGTCTCCATAAATGACAGCTGCATGGTTGAGGCACCAGGGCGGTCTCTGGGTTAGTCATACTGTATATCTGCCTGCTGATTGTTAAGCCCCTCTGTATAAGACTGTGTTAAAATGATGTGTACAAATCCACTCCTCTGCCTCTCTTTGTTAATTTTCTCTGACGCTTAATCAAAGTTATACAGTTGTTGGGGTACTGTGGATGATCGTGCCATTGGTCCTGTGGTGAGGAGTCACCCTGTGAGGCCACCTGTTCCCAGATGAGAGGAGAACATGTCCTTCATCTGGGGCCTGCCAGCCACTCAACCTCCCAGAGACACCCAGATGCCCACTGAGAGGCAACAGGACAACTCATCTAACACAGCCGCATTGTGTCGAGAGCAGAGCAGCATACTGATTACCAACACGCTTGTTACTTTCATCCCCAGAAAGTGTGTTAGCGGAGATGCCACTTAGAAAATACAAAGAAAGCAGCTGCGACGTTGACATTGAAGTATACAAATTCATTTAGCACCACGCTTTCAAGCACCAGAGAGGGAAATATTTGTCTTAGATTGCATTTACATTCCTGTTGAAAAAAAAAAAAAAAAAAAAAAAAGCTTTTTTTTTTTGACGTGTGGGAGAAGGTTGGAGGCACTGTGATCCTGCAAAGCTCCTTCACATAATAAGCTTACAAAGTTAATCATGTGTTAGCACAAGTGTAAATCAGCTGGATGAAACAGCAGCTCATGATCATTTCTGAAGATAGAAACAAAACATTCAGCTTTGCTACAAAATTACAAACAATCATCCTGAAGACAAATTTACTTAAAAAAAAAAAAAGAGTTGTCTGATTACTGCTAAAATCGCAACGTTTTAATTGTGCAGTGTTTGTCTCCATCATCAAATAAAATGATCGTCATATCAGAACACAGTCTACCGGTGCTTTAGTTTACGTTGCTGCTTTATTTAAAGGTCAACCAGCATTTTGGGTTGTCGATGAGGATTTTATCCACCTGGTGCTGGGAGATCCCCCTCATCAGCATCTTTGGCACAATGTTTTTCAGGATGTGAGAGTAGCCGTGGCCGCCATATTTGGTGAGCCGGTTCTTGGTGTGGATGTCGTGTGCGACCAATATCTTGTCCTCGTAGCCCTCCTTCACGAGAAACGCCAAGCTACGCAAACATGAAAACAAAAGAGAGAAACATTTAAAGGGAAGAGGACACTTTTTGATGTGGTCAACAGTCTGCATGAATGTGATCTTAAAACGGTATTTTGTACGTGTGCCAACTAACATCTGCAACATTATCTATTCATCACTCGTCCTGCTGACACACACACACCCTCCCTCTTGCTGTTTACAGAGTGATCAGTCTCGTAGTTTTGAACCTAATCCTGAAAGCAGCATTTACTCAGAACGATACAAACCACATGTAGACTCGAGCTCCACATCTGGACTCTGGAAAGGTCTCAAATATTGACAAGAAATATAATCTAAGTATTCTGGGACTGAAAGACGAGTGGAACCCCGTCTGATGTTACTCACGTCTGAACTCTCTGGCTGTCACTGGGCATGTCCAACTCCAGGTTGTACGGGTAGTTTAGCATCTCGGTCCCAAACAGATCGTACTCCAGATAACTGCCCAGCTTTGCAAACTCCAGCAGTTCCCCCTCATCAAATATGGTCCTGCATGAAGAAAAAACAGAGGTGATGTGTAGCTCAAGGTTTACTAAGATTTTAATTAAAAAATGTCTTTCATTCTTTTAACCCTCTTCAGACTCTAAAAACCCAGCCGTGAATACACTTTTCTGTGAAAGCAGATCCACCATATCTTTGATATCTTGAAATCTAACTTGTTAAAAAACAGGAAATGAAAGACACTGTGTTTTGGAAAAAATAATTGAAATAGTTCACAACTCACCAACTGTTTTTCAAACTCAAATCAAACACTCCCATAAACCTTGAGACGTTTTCATTCTTTGATATTGAACTACTGAAGTTCTATATTAATTAAATCAGCGTTGTCAATTCTTTTCAACCAAAAAAGTAGAAAAGGCATCAGTTTAAACAGATTTTAGGTCCCGGTGCTTTTAAAAGTTGTTCTGCACGCTGTGAAAGAACTCTGATCACTGCTGGGATGATAAATGTTTTTTTTCTCAAATAAAGGACAACTGGAGGAGGCGAGTACAAGTCTTAAAGTCTTGTGTATGATCTCAGAAATCGTAATAAAAAAAAAAAAGAATTAAAACAGAACTGTACTGGCCGCCCATTCAACAGTATAAATTTACAATCCATTCTGGAAGAGAATTTGAAACAACAAGCCTTGTCTTTGAAAACTGCTGGATTGTCTAATGTGGATACAGCACACAGAGCTGGAAGTTTTAACTTCAGGGGACTTTTTACCTGTCCAGATGTGACATGACAGTTTTGCTAATGTCACCGCCAGCCTCCTGAAGGATCCGGACGACTTCAGCTGGAGCTGCGGGGTTTCTGCCGGGATGGATGATGACGGGGCAGCCGAGCTGGGCCTGAGCGTGAGCCGTCGCTTTCAGCACCTTCGTCTCGCTCTCTGTGATTGGCCAGCCGGTTCCGATCTCACCAATCACACCGCAGCGGATGTCGGTGCCATCAGCGCCCTGAAGTACCTCGCTGACAATGATATCTGTGAGCTGATGAAGACAGGAGGACGTCAGGCCTTTAAAATAGTAGTTACTCACATGATAGTAAACTGTAACTGTTCTATGATGTGTTTAACAGACCTGATGGTCACAAACTGAGAAGATGTCAGGATTGAAAGACTATACCTAAATATCCACAAACACCTACAACTCAATACTGCGACAAAGCTACCAGTAGCAAGTTACACTAATTAAAGTTTCCATTAGATCAAAATAGATTTTTTTTTTCATATTTGTCACCTGATGAGTTTTATTTTTTCAACAGTATCTAGCCAATCAATCAATAACAAAAAAAAGTCTTTTTAAAGGTCTCTGCAAAAATGATCAATAACTTCAACAAGTGTGGTTTGAGATTTTTAAGTCTTGTTGGTGATATTTAGAGTTTGTTATTTGCATGAAACATTAATACATGCTCACTCGTCATGCACTTATGGATTTTTTATTTTTATTTTTTTTTTGTCATTTCAGTCAAAGCATGTTTGCACCAGTACCTGAGGGGTACTTAGCATTTGTTTACACTCAGGTACATCTTGAAACTACTGGCCCTTTTAACTATTTTTTGATTCATATTTTTTTACACTCTTATATTTTTTTAATCTAATTTAATTTTGCACTGTGAGATTGTCTCTGCTATCCTGCTTTGCTGCTGTAACACTGTAAAGTTTGTGAGAATAAATAATAAAGGGTTATCTTATCTTACCTTGTCTTCTCTTATGTACAAGTATTGGATTAAGTATGAGGTTAAAAAGTTGTATTGGGATATCTGTAGTTATAAACGTTTCTAACCTTCTAACAATTAGGTTTTTTTTTTTCCTCACACTGTTTCACACCTTCTCCACACTCATCCTCTTTGTGGCCTCAGTGTGGGTGCAGTCCACGTAGTACCCCGCTCCTGCGACAATGTGGACCCCTGTGTCCTTTGCCATCTGTCTGAGGGTGGGCAGGTCTCTGTCGATGCCCGTGGTGGTGTTCTCCACTATGGTGCCCCCGCCAGCCTTCCTGTAAACCAGCAGCTCCTCCCTCACCGCGTTGGTCTCCTGCAACAGCAGCAGGTTCTCGTGAGAACTGTACGGGTTCTGTCTCAGCCAGTGCATGTGCTGCATGTGAAAGGGGTTCTCCGCCACTGCTTCATCACCTGGAGGAGGAGGGAAGTAGCAGCACTCGAAGCTCATGGTCAGGTGCTCATGGGTCATAGTGCGACCAAGTTGGTCCGGATCAACTAGACCCAGGACGGTCTGGACCTTCCCACTTAGATGTGACATGATTGGTGTTCAAGGTTTCCAACTAAAACTGAAAGGAGGAAAAAAGGAAGTTAATATTAATGTTTTGTACATAACACATATATGGTAAAGATTAAAATAGTCCTTGCTTCAGTGTAACAGATCACACAGGAGTGAATGTTTGCTATAAGACACTACCCACTGGTTGACAGATTGACCACAGGGTGCAAGCAGAAGAAAGACCTTTGGACTGTACAAAACCCGATAAATTAAAAAAGAGAAAGAACCTCCAGGTCCTTCTAAGTGTAAAGTTTATTTCTTCTCTCTTAATGAATAGCTCGGTGTCAAATTAGACAGAAATAGTTATATGAAGATAGCTGAAACACTTAAAACACTTTATTAAAGTCATTGTCGTCGATCGTAAACACCGTGCAATAAACTCAAAGCTGCAACACGAGCCGTGTCATCCTGTGAAATTAATTCATTCGCTCCTTAAATGTATCTAAATTGTATGCAGAAAGTCTTCTGACCTTGTTTTTTGTTATTTCGTTTCGCCTCCACCAGACCGTTTAGCGATGGATTAGCTCAGCTCATGGTGAAGCATAGGGGGTGTTTATATGTCTAGTGCAGGATCTTCAAATCAACGCGAGATAACACGAGATTACAGTGCAGAAACACAAATCCACTGCAGGTCCACTGAGAGGGCGACGAGATTTTACGAATTTATTAAATCCAATTTAAAAAAGTATCACCATTTGTTTATAATGTTGTATATGTTTGGCTTTTGTTATTTAATTTAGGAATATTCCTTTTTAATTGGCAAAGCCTGACTGTTGTAAGATAAAAACAGATAAAATGTACCAAACTAGCCTTTTTTATATATATTGTATCCTATTTAGTTGGTTTAATTGTCGTTTACATGTTGCATCATATTAAACTGGAATATACAGTGGATATATTTTACAGTCATACATGGCTTTTTCACCTGATACTGATAAATTATTATATTGTTAAAAACCATGTAGACAAATGTCTCTACTTTTTAAGGTACTTCTAAAACATTCAAAATTGAAGTCTTTGTAAACAATTCTAACGTTTAATAAGGCCATGTTTGAAATTTGTGTGTTTGTAAATATATAAATTTTTAGTTCTAAGGGCGAAAGCCAAAATATGTTATGCTCATCAGCCAAACAATGACAACACCAAACTTGTCATCATTTATGCCCTATTTTGCTCTTCTTTTGTTTTTGTTAATTTTGACATTGCCATCTAGACTGGACTTCTTTGGATCATTTATTAGAAACTCACATTTTCAGAAATAACGTCAAAACAGTTCATTTAAAGCAGCATATTAAAACATATTAGAGTATTCAGTTGACATTAAAATGATATTGCTCCGAGAACATGTGAGAATGATGCAGGGCCTCGCAGAGACAGACTGTGACTCTGTATCTCTGCTTTCCTCTCTCAGCAGATGGTCTTCAGCAGCATTTGGTCTTCTGTTTCATGGAGCTGCCCTGTGAACAGTCACCATCACACTAAGCATCCTTCCATTTGTCTGCAAGAAGACAGCTTTGCAGATTAGAGATTCAGCAAAGAGACAGATTACTTTCGTTGTCCTAAAAAAAAAAGGTATGATATCTTTCTTTATGTCTGATTTAAAAAACCATGAATGAGGTCAAGTTAACAATCACCAGCATGTTTCTTCTGATCAAGCCTATTGGATCTTAAAGATTTACCAAATCAACTGTGGATACCATTAAAGGAACTCAAGACCCCTATAGCTACACAATTTTTCTTCAATTTTACGGTACAAATGTGTTATGTTCAAGTTTTTTTTATACCTTTGATAAATTGTTACTCTAAACTGTTGCACTTTATCACCCTGTAGTTTTGGGATTCATTTGGGTTCATACACATCAATTCCAGTATATGTCATATGTAAATCAGAAAACAATTTAAATTTCAAAAAAGATTGGGTAATGTTCAGAATGTAAATGATCATGTAATGAAAATTATACCTGAATAAGATTTGCTGAAAACAAAGCATAACCAAATATCCTACAAGAAACATAAAAAAAACAACAGAAAATTAGATAAAGACCAAACTGAATACCCACAGCCATTATGACAGCAACAAATAAGAAAACAACAGGGAAGGAAAATGAATTCATCAACATTAAAAAATGAAACAAAGATTTAATAGTAAATGAGTTTTTGGATGCAGTTACTCATGAGACTGCTGGATCGTCCCTCTGCAGGGTTCCTCATTAGAGGAGACTGTCACTCCCATTCATCTGTACAGATGACATGTCTCAGACGGACATGACCCCAGGGAGCTCTCAGAGAGGGATGACTAAAACCAACTCCCCCAAGTGGACAGATCTCCACAGACACAGCTTGGACATTAAGAAGAATCTGAGTTTGATGCAAAGTAAATAGTTTAAAAGCCTTTAAAGGGCTGTCATGTTTGATTAAGACATCTATTAAAAAGAAGGCCTACAGTACAAACTCTCCTCTGAAGTCCTTCCAGTCACCAAGTTTCTCCCCCCCGCCCCCCTCCATGTGTCTTTTTTTTTTTTTTTTTTTTTTTACATTTTCTTTCCTTCCAAATACATGTTAATCAAGACAAAATTGTTTCCTAATCTAAAGAGAAAGAGTCCTGATTTCAGTGTCACTTAGAAACCTGCATGATTTTTAGTTTTCATCCAAATGTTATGGTCTGGTGCCCTCTGCTGACGGAGAGGTGGAAGACATTTTGCAGTTAGATGAGGCCTGTAGCCATCGAATATCAGATCCTTGTGTTATTCACTGGTGCCCACAATTGTACGCCAAATCAGAGCTATGCACATAGTATGACAGTACTTCACTCTGAGGGTGAATTGGGGTCCTTTCAGTCAATTGAAATGACATAACTGACTGTGAAAACTAGTGGTTAACTGACTGTGGTTTTCTGTTTGTTGATGGCCTCTCATATAATTGGTGTGCTGGATTAGGCTGAACAGAGCCTCCAGCATTTGTAAATCTATAGGCCTGTTTGTCTCAAGAAATATGAGAATATTGAGACTGTGATGAATTGCAAACCGCACTCCTATTAACTATAGCCTTCAAACTGAGACACATTTTTCCATGGATGATTTTCTGACAAAGGAGAATAAGATTGCCGAAACACTTCCATTTCCTTTTTGATAATTAGGAGTGAGGAACATTTTATGTAACCCTTACATGTAACTTCTGTCCTATACAGTGCGTCATAATTTGATCTGTTTTAGTTTGATATTTCAGAGTTTATATGTTTTATTGGTTTTAGTTCTCATTCTTCCCTGATGCTGTTTCTCTTTTAGTGTAGTCTTTAGTCTTCAGTGTTTCGTGTGTAATTGTGTTTCTTTATGTTCTTGTGCGTTTGCTCTCTGTGTTCCTTCCCTTCTGTGTCAGATCATTATTGAAAGTTAGTTGTTGGTTCACATTTATTTTCCAAGTCATCTCTCGTGGCTTCGATTTTCTTTTTACCATTTGAGGTGTTTTTAATTTTGACATTTCATAGTAAGTTTATTTTTGAATTATTGTTTTAGTAGTTTTTGGTTTTCTGTGATTGGGTTCACCTCCTATGTTTTTCCAGTGCTGTGACACAGTGCTTCCTTTTAACAACAAAACAAATTGTAGAATTCAGATATCAAACATAACCCAAAATAATGGGGAAAATAATCAGTTCCATTAAGTGTTAATGTTACATTAAATGTCTAATCTGTTACATTATATTTCATGAAATATGGACATTTGTGTAAATAATGTATCAAAGACTGAAGTATTTTACCTGCTCATTTGTTAAAATTCTTGAGATTATATTTTGTATGGTTTGAGCCAATATAAATAAAGATTGATTGAAGGAAATCTGCATCATAACCTCCTTCTGCATTGGTACTCTCTTTAGGATATGAATGTGGCTGCAAGGATTTGGTTCAAGTAATCCCCAAAAGAGTTTTGAATGTTGAAGTAAATGTCCGTCTTGTGATTTGTGTTAGACCCCACGTCAACCTAAACAACTGTTAAAGAGGTCTATCTCTGTAGTGACTTTTTCAATGGTTGTTATTTGTTTAACATTACTTAGTAGTAGGAAAGTAGTTGTGATAGTGATTTGATAACAGTGTTAGGGTTAGAACGTGTATGCTTTGAAAGTTTCTTTTTCATCCACAGAGCCCTGAATTCAGGCCACTGAGTCCAGACTTGCTGGTGTGAACGATGCCGTGCAGTTCCATGCAAAAGTGTCGTGCAAATCCCCTTTTCCACGGGTCCACATGACAAGCCAATGGTCTTCCCATTGCTACTTGTCATGCTGTGTCCTATATAAACTCCTACTGCACAAACATCCACACAGACCTGTGAGAACAATCTGCAAGGAGAAAGTACAACCTTTATCATGGCTGTGAGGAGTTTGGTTCTGGCCGGGGCTTTGTTGTTGGGAATATGCATCATCACAAGTGGCATGCCGACTGAAACTACACATGCCTACTGCAGGATTGTCTGGTAAGAATTCCTCAATCTGCAATCAAAGTTTGGATAGAAAAACAGATAGTCAATGATATATTTGATTCTTTCTGTTTTCAGGTTGCTTGGAGTGCCATGTGATCAAGTCAGCATGGCCATCCTGACTCAGATTAAGGCCATGGGCTCCTACAAGGCAAGACACATCAGGAGGATTATAAAGTCTCAAACTGTCTTTATTTTGGTTGTATTGTGTGAATTTATAATTACTTCCAAAATTATCTCTCTGTCGGGGTGATTCAGCTCGGCCCTGTGACTGCGGCCCTTATTCAGGCCAACCACACCTCTGCAGTCGGCCAGATTGAGGGGGTCAACTTCACCATGATGGGCACGGCGATGGGCCTGGGCTGCCATGTAGAGGTGACTCAGATACTATTTGCATCTTATACATCACAGTTAAATTAGTAAAATCATATAGAATAAAATAATCATGGCTTTTTGTTTCAAATAAAGTTATGAAGGTGTTTTATCTCCAGGGTTCATCTGTGTCTGCGTTCTGGTTCAGCCTGTTTGATAACGGCACAAACTACTGTAACCTTCGCAACATCATACAAGGTAGGGCGTTTTTACGAAGCCATCCCTGATACTAATGTCTTAAATATTTTGTACATCAGAATCCAGTCATCAAATGTTCATACTTAAAGTCTCACATTAATGATTTTTCTCTGTTTCAGGAAGTGGACTCACCAAAGCTCCGGGCTTCATTGAGTACACCAACGAGTGGCTCTGCCTCGGGATGGGAGTTTCTGCCTGCAAATAGATGTGGAATCTTTGTATTTGTTTACATTTCTGTCTGGTCATACAGATTTAAGAATCAGATTTACTTAATAAAAGACATGTTTTGTGATGAGAATTCTAGTTTGTGTCTTTGTTTGTTTTGCAATACCAAAGGACTAACCAGCCTGCTCTGAATTAACGACATATTTTGTGATATTGAGAAGAATGTTGTGCTAAACATGAGATATACAGACAGGTGAGCTGACATGCATTAACAGAATATGTCATTGTACCTTATTTGCAAAATTAGTACATTTGTCAGTTTTTTATGTTGACAACCTTTTATGATCTAAAGGAATTACATAACCAAATCACAGAGGTCACATGTATTCTGTGGAGATTCTTTTTTTTTTTTTTTTAAATCAGACAACCACTGCTGGCATTGACTGCCTGTCAGACCTCCTGATTCTCTGATTTTCCACTCTGACTCTGTCCGGCTGAGTCATCTGACTCTTGAATGACCACATTGCATGACATCGTGTCAGTCAGGAAAATAGTGAGTTTACGGAAAATAAAAACAGAGGTGAAAATTTCTGTGAGTTTATTTGTTGGCAACACCACACGATGAAGATGATATATATATATATATATATATATATATATACAGTATATAAACCTGCATTAAACAGACGCTTGTAGCTTGCTTTTAGCTTTCACTTACATTTTGGATGTATTGTTACAAAAATGATCCTACAAGGACAAAAAAGAACATATAACATTTCAGTGAAAGGAAATGTGCTCTTTGTCATGAGCCCAGGTTAAAACATGTTTTTTATGCACACACTTTAACCTGTGCATGATGATGAAGCAACAAAATGACAAAACAAGTGTATGAGCTTGTTGGCTTCAACATGTGGCAAATCCGTAGCTGAGGCAACCCCACTCACTGATCATCTCCATGAAGCCCGGCGCTAAGTTGAGTCCACTCGCTGAACATTCATAAAAGATAAAAATCAATCATTCCAATTTTTTATTGCATGTTTTCATTTGCTGATACACTATTGCACATAAAGCAAAGAAAGTGTGTTCTTTGTCTGAATAAACACTTGAACAGAAAGTTAATAAACCAATAAATGTCTCTAAGATAATTGAGTCATCTTTTAAAAGTTACTAACCTGTCAGCAGGTCATGCAGGTTGCAGTAGTTGAGGCCATCGTCTCGAAGGCTTTTGAATGTGAGAGAGGCAGACTGAGCCTGTAACAAACAAACATGCACAACAAATTTTTTTCATGTGCTTGTCTCTTCATTCAGCTTAAGATATTCATGAATGATTGAAGACTATTGAGACTCACAGACACACGGCAGCTGCCGGTCAATATGGTGGTGTGCAGGATGAACTCTATGCTCTCAACATACAGTTTATCAGAGGAAGTGTGGTGGGCATGGATCGACTCATTCATAGCTGAAACAAGCTGCAACAGTAGAAAACACAGGTGTTAATGTGAGACCTCATTTATGGACATCGCAGTCATTGTGCGTCTCCACATCCAAACATCTCACATGTGACGGTTGCCTACCGTTCCATCGACAAGTTTTGACAGTAACCTGCTGCTTTAACAGACTTCCCTCGTTTTGAAGGGTTTTCAAAACTCCGATTACGATTCTTTGAAGCTGTCTGCAGAGATTTGTGCAGCAGCTGATGCCTGGCTGTGATGATTGGTGATAAGGCCGGACTTTGAAGTGGGTGTTCAAATGAGGGTGTTTGGGTTGAAATGAGAGCTGAACCGTCCTGTGAAGTGCACATATAACCATTTCTCTGGTTCTTGCTTTTTGCACGGGGGCATTATCTTGTTGAAACAGAAAAAACCTTATTCCTGCATGTTGCCAAAAATGGTCAGTGAATACATAGTACATACTGTATTATCCCCATTTGCCCTTTATGTTAGATTCAAACCAGGGAGCATTCTGGGACTGTGCCAAACAACCTCAGACTCATGACCAAATTTACACATATAGGCCTATAGGCTAACAGGAATGTTCATGTTCATGGCATTTAATCATAGCTCATAAAATGGTGAACTGTTAACAACAAACCAAAAGCAAAAAAAAGCAAAAGCAAATCTATGAACTTACTTACGTGTATAAAAAGACATAAAATAATACTGGCCTAAATTTATGACATGGAAATAATGGAGTTAAATTATTTTATCCCCATTAGATTTAAAGATCTACAGCTACAGGTTGCTATTCCCTATAAAAGTTAATAGCAAACAAATCAATCAATATTAAGGAATGAAAGAAAATAACTCACTATATAGTGACACTTTTCACAGCCATTCAAAGGATTAAAAGCTTGAATCTGTTGCAGCAGTTTGGTACCAACGTCAGCACAGGGCAGCCCAAACAGCCTGAAGCAGAAAAACAATTATCATATACACACTATTCTTGAAATGAATGACAGCAGGAGGCGACAGTTTGTCTCCAGTTGATGTTCTGACGTTGAAGCTTGAATACTAAAACACAAAGACACAAGAATAATTGGTGAGTCTTCTTACCAGAGAGTCCTGCAGAAAGCGTGGTAAGGAACAGGTGCAGGGCTGGCAAACAGTCCTGCAAAAAATGCTGAGGCCAGCAGCAGAGACCTCATGGCCGTAATTAAACAGGATTCTTAAGAGGTTGCAGGTGTCTCGCTCAGCAGGGGAGTTAACTGTCACTGCGAAATCTGTGTTTGTGACTGAGCCAGGGGATGTTTATATGAAGACGGTCGGATGTAAAAGAAGTCACGAGGGTCACTGTGGAGGATTGGAAAAGAGAAGATCAAAGATTTGAGCTATTGGTCTTATAGCAGCTCTCTCATGTCTTCAGTCACAGCAATTACAAGCAGAGTAAAGTAATGTGTTCTGGACTGACTCTGGGAAGGAGGAAAGTAAGGAAATAAATAATTAAGTTGTATTTTTTTTTCATAAGAAATGCTTTAATGCTAAACTCAGTCCCTATTCCCTATTGAATAATTTGTTTGTTTCTTTTACTTATCTTAAGTTAGCTTTATCTGTGGTTATCGTCTTCAAAATATATGATTGCAAGGAAAACTCAGACACCTGTGTTGTAACCCTAAAACAAAGTGAAAACTAAAGCCTTAATAAGTAATTAAAATAACAATCACTTCTTCAGATTTAGGATCTAAAATTACTTTTGAATATCTGGATTTCTATTTTAAGATACAACAATTAGGAAAAACAGGTGATGTATACTTCTCCACTGTAAGTATAGATACAGTCAGTGGTATAAAGCAAATTACATAATTTACAGTAAAATCATTGCATCTTGTTGCCTTTCAACTTTGGAAGATACACTGAAAATTATTTCTATTCTGTCTGTAAACAGAGTACCTTACCTATTATTATGAATAATTCAGAACACACTGACAATATTGCACACCGGAGAAACATGACTGCTACACTTTTGAAATACATTTTGAAAAATACAATATAGCTGCAATTGTATTGAGACAGTCACAGAAAGCAAGCAGAACCTTGAAATAACTGTGAAATCAAGTTAGCAGAACCAAATAGATGCAGTTTATGAAATCACTGCCTTTACAGTAATAAGAAAAAACAAACTGAATGCACATTTTTGCTGTACATATAGTCTCTTTGCCTTCACTCTGCATTCAGAAGTGATTATAATGACCTTTTTTTTTTACTGCCTTTACTAAAGAATCCTCTGATTTCATTTCATATTGAAAATGAACACGCGCACACACACACACACGTACGCACTTACGCGCGCGCACACACACACACACACACACACACACACACACAGTTAAGCTGATGTGGGATGACCCACTTCTAAACTGTGTTGTGCAGCATCATTGTTGAATCTGCTACACCATTCAAAGAGTAAAATGATATTGATTATAATTAGATTCAATTTGGCTTTCATTTATCTCCTTGTGTCTCTGGAAGTTGTGGTGATTTGGTACTTGTTGGGGTAGTTGGATCCCCATGACCAATGGTAGCAATGTGAGGGCCAAAGAGTGACTGCACATTTCGAAACCAGTGACAGTGGACAATATCCTCATAAAGAAGCTAAACCTGTTTAACCATATCACTAAGACCTCGGAGTGCAGGCTTTCTATATAGCCATTAAGTGCTGGTTAAGTTTTTAAAGTGCTATAGTGATCATGATAGACAAAATACCACAGAAAAGCCACATCTTAAGGTGTGTCTTGAGGACACCATATTTGTCATTATTAGTTGTTAAACTCTTTTCACTCCGTGCTGTTTTGTGTGTACTCAACAATATTGAAATACTGTGAACTTTCCATAAAAATCTTAAAGAAATGTGCTAAATTCAATATTAAAATACCACAGTTTATTTCTCACTCAGGTTTCTGTTAGTTACACCTAGTATACAGGTCAATATAAATACAAAAGTATGATATATTTTGATAGGGTAAATATGGGCTGTGTGGCTCTCAAATAAATTAGCTACTTGCAAGAACAAGTCCTGCTTGTTAATCTGTCAACAGCAATATAAAGGAATAATTTGTACTTGCCTTACCTGTTAATGTGATGTATTCAGTCTTCATTAGATAATTTTATTATGAAAAGCTGTTGACCTTTATTGTGTGTTCTTAATTTTGTGTCAATTCTAAATGTTGTTTGTTTGTTTGTTTTTGTTGACCAGGGTGTAAAGAGTAAATCTAAGTCTTGCAGGAGTCCTACTTTATTGCATCTTCTTTGCTGAATCATCGTTGTGCTTCTTGTCACTTTGCTTGAAAAGATAACTAGAGGTCATTAAAGTATAACATCTCACCAGTGTAAATTTTAGTGTAGAAAGACACACTCATTTTGAACTCATTTATTTACAACACACACATTTTCTTTATCCATGGAATGAAGGATTGAAAACACAACTCTCCCAAACAGACAATAAACATTCTGTCTCTATAGACACATTATGTTAAACGTATTCTTCTCAAACACAATTAAGTTATATTCTGTGTGTATCTGTGTAGAACATCTTGATTGCAATTATTGCATATCTCTCTTTGTCTGTGCACCCTGCTTCTCTGGCTTATCGACTGCTGTCTAATCAGGCTCATCTACTTCCTTTAATGACTTGCTTTGCAGAGTGTGTCGAGGCAGGATGAAAAAAGCACTGAGGAGTCTGGAGATAAACAGGGACAGGTCAGAGCACTGAGACTATCTTACAACCTCGCAAATGTCAGACCTGCAAGTGATTGAAATGTCGAAGAGACCTCTGTTATGTTATCCTCTAAAGATTGAGCTCCACCTTTTTCAAGAAGGGAGACATTCACACAGGTCATTTGTTGTTGTTGTTGTTGTTGAAGCAATATCAGAGGAAGAAGAATTGCTTTAGGGAGAGAATGCATTTCAAACCCACTTTATTGACAGCTTCTCGCCCTCAGTACAATGCAATGCAAGATTTGAGGTGCTGAGCACAGAGGAATAAATACAGCAATAAATATAGTACCGACTCGCATCACTGGTCGTCTTTGATTCACACTCGCCGGAGCCGTCAAACCCTCAGCACAAACACACAAACTGATAAGACATCACACACAACACTGAGCCAAAGGTTGTTGCTTCCTCCCTAAATTACAGTGGTCATGAATCAAAATGGACTGGTGGGCGCTGCCAATCTGCACCGCTGCAGGGAAGCAGAGACGCTCCTTTCTTTTTAAAATGTGTACATTTTCTTGTCATCGCACCGGATGTCATCTGGAGATTGGAAAAAGGAGGACAGACTGGAAAGTAGTCATTTCACATGGTTTAAAAAAACATGACAGCTTGAATGTGTCTACGCATTGGACAGGAATCTGTCACTTCATTTAACCCAGAATGGAAAAGACTGAATGGTGCAAGAGTGTCCGACTGATCCATGGTCAACAGGATGACATCTTAATTTAACAACGTCATGCATTGCCCTTATGTTGATTTCCCAGTTATTATACCGGAACAAGACAGATTCAAGCACATCTTATCAAGATTGATCCTGTTAGTTTATAGTTTATAGGTATATCTTAAATCTCTATTTCCCTCTGTAGTATGTTATAAAAATGACATTGTCTCGATATCAACGGAAGATATGCATTTATCCTGTACAGTTTATGGAGATGAACGTTTCAAGTAAAAAAATAAATAAAACCAGAGCACAAGTCTAAAAAAAAAACCACATCATGAATCACAGACTGATCACATGTATGGCAGCAATCAAAAAGGCAATATTGCAAGACAATATTTCACGAGGATCCAGGCTGTGTGTTGCTTTGTTTTTATACAATACACAGTAAGAGACTAGAGCTCCTGCTCAGTGTAGTTCCATCTCACAGCGGAGGGAATCAGCCTCTCATGTCCGTCATACTCACTTCTTAATCACATCCTGGTTTATGTTTGACACAACTGTAAATACTTCTAACGTCAATTGTGATTGTGATCCACTTGTCGATCATTTGTTATCAGACTTCATAGTTTTTTAGATATGATGGTTAATCCAAACAGTGTTAGACTAGTTTTCAAAAACATTTGTTAGTAATTTGTTAATAATACAATTATAGTATTTTTTTGTATAATGCAGTGCATAAAATAAACTGGTTTAGTATCAGCAGAACCAGATTCACTTTTTTTTCTTAAATCCAAAATTTAGACAAAACGTTTCTATCATTTGCCAGCTCATTTTGTCTCATTGTTTATATTATTTTCTTCTTTGCAACAATGTCGTTACTTTGCATTACCTCGTAAATGATTCGCAGTAACTAAGTGTGACGATGGAGCACTCTGAGGTAAATCAACAGCCACTGATACAAAGTAGATATGCAGTGATGATGAATCTTTTTTTTTTTTTTTTTTTTTTTTTTTACAGGAGCACTGTCTGAGTCTCATTTGAGTAATCGATGTATCATGTAGGCTAGTACGTTTTACCATTTCATCCCATTTTCTCTCCTCCTTCCCTGCCTCCAGTGTGATGAGAAATATTATGTAAACTTACAAACTTTGTATAAAAGTTGAAATCAAAGACAAAATATGGATCAGTATTAAAGTCAAAACATGGCAGGAAAATAAAAAGGGAAGCATGATGTTAGCTGTTTAAAAGCTGACACGAGAGTATGATACAGTACATATATAATGTGGGTAATTAATGTCTCTTCCACCCACACACAACAACTAACCTTTCCTTTCTCTCTCGCCCCCTCTGGTGAGGCAGCAAATCAAAGCTAAAAGCCTTTTTGCCATCAAGCTTTTAGCACAGCTTACCACGTTTTCAAGAGCAATGAGCCCTTTGTAGATCAAACTGTTCTTAATTACTGGTTTTGAAATTGCATTATGGGCAGTAATTAGTGCCTGTTTTTACTCCTACTGTGCCCCCACCCCAGATTCCAGGCTCCAGACCAGAGAAATAGAGAGAAAGAGAAGGGAGTTTAAGCAATCCGTGATTAAGGCAGTCTCATAAATATTGCAGAGAGGTTGTTGGCCCCTGTTTTGGAGATAGACCGCCACAACAGTCTTGAGTTTTCTAGCTTTTACTAACGCCTGCTTTCTATCCCCACAGATTACAGAGCAGACGGGTGGATGTGAATACCGATGGCAAAAAGAAAGAAAAAAAAAAATCAGAGTTGAGATGCCACAATGTTTCGATCCATGGAGGAAAATGATCCCATCCAAAACAACGTCGAGCGGTAATCCTCTTTGGAAGAAAAAAGGTCATATTTGGTTTGTGTATCAGTCCTCCACACAATGAATAATCTTTTACAGGGACCCTTAATTTAAAAAAAAAGCACAGCTCAGAGCGATTTAATTAAGAAATGAAAGAAAAGTAGAAGCCTAGATCTAATTTGTCCACTGAAGTAAGTGCTAGGGGCTTTTTAAGCGGCGTGCAGAGACGAGGACAGACAAAGGTCCCACTTACAGTAGCTTAACTCTGTCTCACTTAATTGAGTTCATTCCAAGATACAGAAAAAAGTCGAAGCAGATACATACATATTAGTTGGACATAGGGGATGTGGCTCCCTCACTGTGTCTTCATTTGAGTTCTGCTGATCGTTTCGCTCCCTTGCAGCTTGCACGTTACGAATTCAAGCAGTTTTAAAATCTGCCAACATGGCAATCCTTATGTACCCTTTACAGTGCTTCCAATTACTGGACTCAGGGCTTCAAGTAATTACTAGACCTTTATCAGAGCTTCACACCCCTCTCTATACAGAGCAGTAACAGTCCCCTCACACCCACTCCTGCATGGAGCGCTTGCAATACAGTATGTGGCGCTGTGTGCTCTTCCTCCTGAACTGGAAAACGGTGTAGAGGAGGACCATCATACACAGCGCCAGGACGCAGGGGATAGCGATGGCTACTGCTTTCTCTGTGCCCCCTGCGCTGTCCAGTTTGATGACGACGTCCACATCACCGTTGTCGTAGTGGCGTTCTTCCGCAACAGGGGGGCTCCAGTCCCAGTCGGGGTCAGCAGGCAGACCGTCACAGCCCATGAAGTCCCTCAGGATGGACCTTGGGTAGCCAGGCTCCACACGAAGCATTTGATTGCTGAACTTCCAGTACTCCTTTCCCTTGTAGAAGTAGGTAAAACCTGCAGAGTTTGGGACACAGAGAAATAACTTAGATGTATTTCTTTTTAAAAGAGCCTTGAAAGACAACTTCACACAATGTGCAGCTGTAAAAGACAACATCCCTTTGGATTCAATTTTGATTCAAAGTGACTCAATAAATACAAAGTTTTGTATGCATTCAATTCTTCTAATTTTTCCATCTTCCTAGAAGATTAATTCCAGATATTCTGACATGTTTCAGCTTTGTTTTTTAGTTTTTTCTGTACAAAGAAGATTATAATATATAGTATTTCAGTACATTGCAGCAGAAGTCAAGTAGGCAAATACTTTTCACTCTGTTCTGGCTTTCGTATGACACTGTGGTTGCACTCAAAACTCAAAGAAAGCAACAAACATCTGAAAACATTTCAAGGTAAGATCTCTCTGATAATAGGGAGCTACTCTTACAAATTATGTTTGTGTAATGCTGGTGTGTAAAATGTTTGCTTTGGCTTCATAATTACTGACTAGTTTTGTCTGTTCATAAATAAATGGATGGATGGATGACTACATAAATACTGTACCGTTAGCTTTATCCACAAAAGCCCCCTGTGGAGAGTCAGGGATGCCCTTCCAGATGTTGATGGGTTTAGGATAACCTGGATCCATGGTCCTCATATCTTCATTATACCTCCAGTATCTGCATGAGGAGAAACAGTCAAACTACAGTCATTCCAGCACACACATATCGAATACATGAACCACTTACAAACACCAATCCTGAAAAGGAGGACACTTTTTGAGTACACACAAAGCAGCACATAGTAATAGTCTAATTTACCCAACATCTGAACATTTGTGTTAGTTTAACTTGGTTATTCTACCCCTGGTGACTGTAACAAGCATCCAAACAAGTCTAGCTTTGTCTTTCCCTTGAAATGGACCTAGAACAAGGCAGAGGGACAAAATTGAAAAATCATCAAGACAAGTGTGAGAGGATTGTGCACTCTTGAATCCAGGCTTTTTCAAAAGCAGTGCCAGGTGTACAGCATGTTCAGCCAAGATTTCCTTTCTATTGCAGTGGAGAGAAATGCCCACACACTTACAGAAAAGAAGCAGAAGCAAAAGTCCCATTTACTACATTTGCAGATTGAAAGTTTATACACAAAAAACCTTGCCTGACTGTATAGTTTAAAAAAGGCCACACACTCTCAAAAAGTTGCCTAATTGAATTTTTGAAGATAAACTTAAACTAACCCATGGCTATAAATCAGTTTCATTGTAATTTAAAGGTCACATATTATGCAAAATACTCTTCACCTGTTTTTTCGAAAACTAATATGTAGCCCGAGTCTGCCTACAAACCCCCCAACATTTTGATAAAAGTCCATCCTCTCCATCTTCTGCCTGTTCCCCTTCTCACTATCATCAAACTAACCTTCATGACATCACAAAGGGCAGTAAACCCTCCCCCAGATGAGTGACACTCTCATAGCTAGCTCGTTCTGCCCTGAGTCTGCCATCCCACCTTAAACAATCGGAAATGGTAAAGGAAAGCCCAAGCTCTTCTAAAGGGGCGTGGTCCATACAGCTCACTTCCACTTAAAGTTAAAGGCACAGCATGTTCTGAGCAGGGCTGAAATTGAGGCGTTTATAGGCATGATTTAATACAGGATCAGAGTGGACTTTGTAGCAAGAAAGGTCACAGACATGTTTTGGGGACCTTTGAGACTTATTTATACTTGTTAAAAAGAAGTATAATATGTGACCTTTAAGTAGGATTTCCCTCTGGGATCTTAAAAGGAGAACTGATGCGGTGAAACCTTAAACCTGCATTGTTTGTCATGGCCAAGCAGGGTGACACCCCACTGCTTGCAAAATGACCACATTTCTCAGCTCAGTTTAGGGTTTAACTACTGGGTTCTTCGATATAGCATGGAGTTCATTTTCTAAATAATGCTTCCATTGAGAGTGAAACAACCAAAAAGCAGGATATTTTAAGTGTTGCTACATTGTACTTGATCAGTGCAGCGTTTACATTTAGTTTTTTTGGAAACCAAGATAAGCCATTACTGTACACCTTACTAACCAAGCTAGAGCTAGCTGCTTGCTCAGCATTTGCTATCCCCCCACTTATTTTCATCTCACCTCTCTTTGCTAAATTTCACTTCTAGTTCCAGAGAAGCCAAGACGACAACAGCTCAATACTAATCTGAACATTTCAAAACAGTTGTCCACAAACCAACGGCTCAAATCACAGCGGCTTCGTAGCCTATTGGCACAAAGACTTTACTGATTCTGAATTTGATATGGCAACCAGTTGGGGATGTCTGTGAGTCACAATACTTTGCTAATAGCCGACTAACTTAATTCACGCAACTAGAGAAGGCGTCCGATCAATCGTCCATATTGTGTTTCTCTGCCATACAAATCTGTTGTTGTGATTGAGCTGCTTCTCAAACCCTGGCGCTCACACACATTAATCTCGCTACACAGTGTCATTTCTTGGAATTAGAACAAACACCCTGTCACAAATCAGAGAGACAGAGAGAGAGAGAGGGAAAGAGAGAGCGAGAGAGAGAAAGATAAAATCGTGATTAAGGCGATGGACAGAACGTCCTGTTTGTCATGATGTACAGCAGCAGGTTGACGGATGACAGTATGATGACAAAGCATTTTGTCAAGCTTTCACCACAGGGTCCCTGACCTCTTAGTATATGATTTATCATGACTGCTGAACAAACATGTGAGTCATACTGTCCAGATTCAAATTTTAAGATCATCGCTACAGATAAACACCAGATTCTCTGATTAGGAAGGACTGGCTTGTTTCAATTGTGTCTAATAGCATGTATCTATCTAAACCCATAAATTAACCAAGAGGTGTTTTCAAGTAGACTAAATTATTTAAATACTTAAAAAAAAATACTCAGAAGAAATGTAAACAGCTTCAAAACTTCTGCTCCACCATCATTTCATTATGGATTAAAAAGCCGATAAGCAAAATTGATCAGCTGTAGAAAAAGGCAGCTTTCAAAAGCAAAATGTAGCAGCACAGAAGCAGTGAAAGATGCCAGGAAATCACTGCCAAAACGCAAGATGTATTGATCCACAAACCTGCAAAATAATTAAATACCTCAGGCAAACAGCCTCTACAATCATTAAAAGCTCTGAAAGCAGACAGATTGCATCAATAAAGAGGAGCGGAATAAAAGGTGAAAAATGAACTATAATTATGATACCAGATTAAAATGTGTACTCTGATGTTTGTATTCTACATTCGTTAACACACAAAGAAAAACGTTTATCGGCAGGAGAAAAAGATTTCAGCCATCACTCATGTGCTTTTTCGATTGATCCAACAGCTTAACTTCTAAACAGCACTCATAATCGTTCCACACCGACCTGTCTCCTTTGAAGAAGTAGGTTTTGGCGACATCCTCCCACCAGACAGCTGTCTCGATACTCTGAGTGGGCATGCCGTTCCCGAACAGAGAGATGTCCTGAGGATACGAAGGCTGGAGAGTTGTGTCCTTGAAGACCCAGAAACGGTTTCCTAAAAATACACACAAAGTTAGGCAGCTCTGGGAAAAAGACATTATCATAAAGATGACCTTAAAAGTACACTTTATAGAGCACTGCTAGCTCTTGGCTCATTCAGGACCTTTCTGTGTGCTTTTTCTGTCACTCAGTCAAATCATTTCTATTCACGGGATTTCGAAAGGTAAGATGTGTTAACTCGTTGACAAAATACTTACAGCGGCAAATCTATGCAACGTTATCTTTAATACAATAAACAACGAGATGAGACTCTGCACACAACTCCGCTGAGACTTGTTGTTTTCATTTTTATTGACGCTATTGTTGCATTTAATTCAGTTGGATCATGAGTGCCTCAGGCATAGTGAGGAGAGCTGCTTTGCCGTGGTGCGCTTGCAGTAAGTAGCAAGACACTCACACACAAACAGAGAAGCAGCTAAGTCCCCCCTGAGTGAATAAATAAAGCATGAGGCACTCTGATCCCACTGGGTGACAGATGTCATGTTAATCTGCCTGATGGAAGGATGGATGGCTGTACTGGACCTGCATCCTCTCTGTTAGCATAGAGAATGAAAAACAAGCTCAGAGTAAACCCGTCAGTGATGTATGATGAAAGATCAGTGTTTGTGAGAGGAGCTCACATATACACATTTAAATGAAAAGGTTTGCTTTTCTGTCAAACGTCAATAAATATATAATCAGGGTCTTGTGGAAAAAATATCATGCCTGAAATTGTTTTTAATTAGAATTGAAAGAAGAATGCTTATTCTTGTAGTCTTTTTTTAGTTTGAAGGAGACTGTTTCTGATTGAGTGTGTTTACTTGCTGTATTTGATGATTGTTACCCCTGAATAAAAAAAAACACAAATTAAATTTAAAAAAAAATAGAGGTCCCCTGTGGATTTATTTTTTGTAAACAAAAAGAAGTTTAAGGATTTCACAAAAATTCGGATTAGATCAAATGTATTTCGTCCTACTTCTAACACATTTACATAGTGTATGCTCTCAATATTGCAAATCATCGATTGTTTACATACATGTAACCAGCAGGTTTCTTCTTTAAGGGTTTAGTTGCAACTCTCAACGACTTAAAAGCATCACTTTTTTTTAATCAACTAAACAATAAGAAACAAGCAACAGAAAAGCTCCTCAACTTAGTGCTCTCACATGTTCATGTGAGGTCGACAGCTTATTCACAGGAACACCTAACAATGACATATCATATGGAACGTTGCTCTTTAGCACTACCAGTGGTCACCTCACAATGTACCAGGGTACCGACACATACACCACGCAAACACATTGTTGCTTTAGTACCTTTAAAAAAGACGAACTTCCCTTCACTATTTTCATACACAGCATCGATTTTGGGAGGCAGGCCTTTCCAGAAGTAGTTGATCTGCATGGGGTAGCCTGGAACTACTGAGTTGTCCCGTACCCTCCAAAACCACTGGTCCTGTGGAAGTAGAGAATAAAGAAGAATCACCATCAACATCATTTCTGCTCCCTGCATAAACTACTTAAAAAGCAGCTCTGGTGTTTTTAATTTACCTTGAACACAAAGAGCTCCTGTCGTAGGATGGCCAGGGTGTTGAAGCCTCCGTCACAGATATTGGGTTTGGAGTTGGGGTTGGAGGGTTTGGCCCCCTGAGGAGGGCGGTGGGGTCTGGCATGGCGGTCATGTTTACGAGGGTCTGAGGGAGGGTGGAAGCGAGGTGGAGGGACTGTGGGTGGGGGCCTGGTAGGCTGTGGTGCTCTATCTGGTGGACCTGGAAAAAAACAAACAAAAAGATTATTGTACTTGATTAAAAAGGATTGTCCTTTAGCTCTTTTTGGTTGCACTGTTCATTTGCCTTTGCAGCTTTTCTCTGTTTGTAAGATTGATCTACATTTGGGTCTTTGCCAGGAGGACTATTACATAAGTTACCAGTTTTTTGACCAAGCATCTTCAATCTTGGCACAGATTGTGTCCTCTTTAGAGCTCTGTTATCTGACTCATGTTGTATTCATAGCACCTGTTTGCTTATCTCTTTAACAGCTGACAAGACAAATGCTGTTTACTGGCATTCAACCCAACATTACTCATTGTTGCCTCAGCATTTGTTCTGATAACTAAGTCACTTTCAGGCTTTAGTATGGTAAGATTTCATAATATATCTCCAATTGACTTATGAAACAATAAAATGCTAATTGTTTGTAGCACTGAGCTGTTTGAACTTGTTCATTCTCTGCATCCACTCTATCATACAGACCAAGAGAAAACTATGAAGAGGGTTACCGTAGATTTTCTGGATGCCCTGTAGGTCATCGTGAGGTAGTTTGAAGTTCTCTGTGTCCATGTATTGGTAGAAAGGTGCCATGATAGCAGTCGGGTCGTTCGAATGTTCCAGACCGAGGGCATGGCCCAACTCATGAACAGCAACCAAAAACAAGTCATTACCTGGAGGAGAAAAACATCAGAGAGCAGAGGACACAGGACATGTGTCAGGTGGACAAAAATGGACGTAAGCACATGATATGTTCTTAAATAAAATGGGAGTCGATACATTCAAACACAGTAAAAGCAAAGAAACATTGGACAACATGGACATCAAAGATCTGCAAAAACACTCAGCACATATAGAGACGCCTGTAAAGGCCATACATTATTGTTTTACACAAACAATGGCTATTGTGCCAGATACTACACGAAACAAGGAAGTTGAGCTCATAACTCAAATGTGTCTCAGGAGTCCAACAAAGAGATTAGACAATAAGATACGTGGGAGCTCGTGGAGGCACATTGCATAAAAAAAAAAAAAAAACAGCCTACACACTAGTCCTCTGGCAGTGTCTTGATTATGAAATAAAACAACAATTGTTTTCATGACCAGTTCAACATCAAACTTGTCTAAGAAAGCAACCTTTAGAGATTTCCTTAAGCGACTGTGCCTCTGTCTCACTTCACTGTAGTCAATACAACCCAGAAATGTAAAGGTAAGAAGTCCCTCTTTAAACTTAAGGTGTCTTCGTTTGCTGTCATTTTATAAGTGCACCATTAAACACAGAATTGACAGGTAACCTGTTGAGTAATCAACAATGAATCTAATCACTACTCGCAGCCCTCTGGTCCAACAGTTACTTGTATTGAGCTGATGTGGTTCAATAGTGCGAGTAAAGATTTCTGGAGGTAAAATTGCAAAGCTTGACCATTTTTCCTTATCTTCTCGGTAAATGACGATTGGCCACATGTGCACTACAGCTCACAGGGTGCAGAGGGACACACACACTCACACACTCTCCCATTTGCTGCCCAGAGCACAAAGAGAACAGAGCAAACTCAATTCAATTCATATAATGCACCTGAACGCATATGATTGTTGGCATGACACATGAAAACATTGTGGGTTTGGTTCATATCACATTCAAAAACATGCAGATACATGAGAAAGGAAAAGTGTCATGGATAGTGTCATTGGTCAGCACTCAGCTTGTGATGTCAAAGTGATTCGAGAGAAAGTACACCGTTTACATACAGCTTGTGACTGAAGCTGTCCCCGGGAGATTTCTGCCCTTTAAAATATGCACTCCTGCCAGAAGCACTGCAACGAACAACCACTGACCCCCAGCCAGCAGCGAAAAGGTTACACCTCCTCTTCCCCCATTAATCTAACACAGGCAGCCTCTTCCACCTCACCAAAAATGTCCCATAAGGGCTCCCAAGAGACACGCCCAAGCTACCATTAGCGCACATGTCAACATGCAACATTTACAATTACACTGCTGTGAAAGTCCATTAAAGGTTGCACAGCTTTCCAGACACATACGCAGAGACAGGAGCTTTTCAGGTTCAGCCTCGGCACTCCATGCAGATAACCGTAGGACACCACGCAAGGGTGAACACGAATTTGACTTGGGAGTCTGAGACAATTACCATTGGAGTTTGAGAAAGAAAAAAAGAGAGTGAGAGCGAGAGAGAGAGAGAGAGAGAGAGAGAGAGAGAGAGAGAGAGAGAGAGAGAGAGAGAGAGAGAGGCGGGCGAGCAGCTGATGGGCGGCAAGCAGTTTCCCAGAACAAACAACGATGTGAGCTGTTTCCCTTCTCTTCCACTAATGGGAGGATAAAATGTAAGTGTATTGCACAACGGGTATTAGCAAAGTAGCCTGGTGGTGCTCTGACAAGCCTGGCACCCTGTAGGTAAGTTAATTAGAGAGTGTGTGGATACACAGCTAAGAAAAGGCATGTTCTCTCTCTTGGATGATTCTCCGTGCCTCCTACTTGCCCACATTATATATTATGCTGAAAAACCACCCGTAATAACGTGACCTAAAATTAATCCATGATCACATTACCTAAAATCTCATAACATAACATGACACATCATAACTCTGCCACATTTTGTACCTATAACCATCATACAGAATAATATAACCAACCACTATCTAACTAATCTGAGTTAATCTGTCAAACTTGTAATAGCATAACAGAACAACACGACACAACGAAAAATAACACAATAATTGAATTTTTTTTTTGGCGCTTTTTTTTCAACCTATAATGGCTACAATAGTTTCTCGAGCACAGTTTCTGCGGTATATACTACATAATGTGACAGTTGGGTCGTGACATATAACAAAGGGTAACACAACATAACGTAACCCATTACACCCATGTTACTTCCAGTATTGGTACGGATATAGACCATCAGGCAGCTTCCTGTGTTACCTCTCTTGAAGTATACCACTGAGATACATCTGATTCACTACCAACAGAGTAGCCATAATCATGTGCCAGCAAACAACGTCTTAAAATAGCTAAGCTTTCTATCCTGTCATCTGAAGAGCTTATTATGCAGGAAAAAAAAATCAAAATCCTGACAGATGGGGTGATGCGTCTTTACAGAGCACAGCCCAATCAAAGACATCTCTACATTCTTTGTTTTTGGTTAAGCACCCCTCACACTCTGTGATAGCATCTCCGTCATATTGCCCTCCTGCCCAGCCATCTGTATTTCCAATATATTCTTCCGATCAGTCCTTATCTCTCTCCTGAGGACTTGTTTCTTTCTCAGCCGTACTTCTTTACTTAGTCTCTCCTCTCTCTTTTATTAAAGGATCTTTGTTGCCTTTTTTACCCAAATAACAACCACCTTCTCTTTGTAAAAATGTAAGTTCAACTCCCTTTTATTTCACTTACCATCATGGTTGGGGTTCCCAAGGGTCCAGGGCTCGTCTGAGTCAAAGTGCGTGTCCCCTCCGATGCCTGGGCCGGGGAAATAGGCGTGGGCAAGGAACCCGCCCTCCCCATCGAATGGCGAGCTGTCGCCGTGAAAACCTGAAGCGAAGATGATGGTGATGTCCACGTCGCGCCTGCCAGTCTCCAGGGCGCTGTATGGAACGGCCTCAAAGCGGAGGGGAGTCACACCCTGCCACACGTCAAATGCCCGCCGGATGGCATCATGGGTCTCCCGGGCACCCACCTTTGGCGTGACATTTTTAATGCTGTGGATATTAAACAAGGAAGACGAAACACAGTATATAAACACACAGTTTATAAACGGTGTTTATAGTTGTCCGGCCTGATGTTAAAAAACATTTACAACATTTGCAGCTACAACGCTGCTCATTACATCGATAACAATATGAAGTGCGTAAAGCATTTTCAAACACTAAATCTGAGGTAAGCTGGTGACAAGTTTGAGCTTTATCTTGCTATCAAATTGAAAACACCATTACGCCATTATACCTGGTCCTCACTTACCTGTAGCTGAAAAACACACATGCTCATTACAAAAGTATTGCTTGTTTAAAATAAATGTTTTCTTATTCGCTATTCAAATTAAATTCATTAATAAATTCAGATTTTTGAATTGAGTTTTTTGCCAGTGATCATATTGTGATATTGAAACGATGTTCTTTGCCGGTCTGATCAACGGAAGTGGAAATGTACACATCATTTGAAACAAGCGGGAAGAAAATATACAAGGGAAGCAGAAATAAAGGACACAGTCACACTGCATTAAACCAGTGCCTTGTTATCCAATTAATTTCAAAAGAACAATTTTTACTTCTCAAAATGTGGAGACGCTAAAAAGAAAAGTTGCACTTGACACACTATTTCAAGCCGGCAGCTTTTAGTGAACTTTTAACACAGCAGTCGTTATCAGTCCCTGGCAGGCAGAGAGGAATGGGAAATCTTCTCCCTCTCTCTCTCCACTCATTTTCATGAATAAAGTGCAGTCAGCAGCAGCAGCCGCACTGATTGACATTCCATTAGGAGAGGTGGCTCATCAATTCAAATTTGTGGAGGAAGGAAGGATTTGAATAAATTGACAGCGTTATCGTCTATTACTGCTGTAACCTGTCAATTTGCAGTTGTGCCAAAGACGGCATTTATCACTCCGCCTCAGAACCCATTAAAAACTGGAGCTTAATCAGGAGAGATAAGATGAGAGTTTGCATATTTCTGCTGAGATTACGCACAATTTAAACAGTTTTAAATGAAGGAGAGAAAAGCCTTCAATCTCCATGCTACTCAGCTAAGATTGTTTGTTTTGTTTTTATTCAAAGAAAAGAATAAATGGAAGAGAGTAAAAAAAGCGTCCTTATCTCATTTTCCATTCTACAGGCACGTTATTTATACACTGAAATGTACACACACTCACAGCACACATGGGTGTGTGTGTGTGTGTGTTACTTGGAATGTGTGATTCTGACTTTATTTTTGTGTGCACCCACACATGTGACGTACGCAGGCTGTCTCTATGACAATAGAGAGCATGTGACACCTGAGGGAGCTGAGACTGAGGCGAGCTGTGAAAAATTAACAATGGCACATCGAAAACCTCACAACAAGCGCTGGAAAAACTCAATGGTCGCCATGACAACTGCCTCCACTATCTCTCACCTGTAGGTGATGTGTGCACGCTGCCATTTCTGTCCTGTCAGCGCGTATCTCCGCTTCCGCGACCTCGAAGCACTTTTAATTTGGTCAGGAACTCCGCAGCGAGGCTTTTGCATCCAACTTAAAGACAAAATTAAGGAAGAAGGAGAGATACGAATTAGGTTTTGGCACGCGGACGTTTTCAGGCAAACACCATCACAAGACAAACATTCAGCACTGAAGAGAACTCAGTAGTTCTCTTCCTGACAGGTGACAGATAATCAGAGCAGTAAAAAAGTGCAAAACATAACTAAACTACTACAAACTACAGCCACTGATACAAGTGTGAGATCAAAATATGTCAATGAGAGCTGCAAAGAAAGTCATTGTTGTTGTTTTTCATTCATACCACATAAGGTTAACACAAGTACAGAAAACATGTAATATGTAGGCAAAGCATTTGTTCTCACCTCAGCGTGATATCACTGCATCATTATGCAAAATGAGAAGAAGGAAAAGTGTTAAAACCTGCGTCTGAGGTTGCGTCAGGCGAGGTGACGGGGGGTGAAAAGAGCATCTCTATTTCTGTCTCTCGCTAATTCATTGAAATATTGATAACTACTCCTGCTGCATTTTAAATGAATGAGCAGAGAATTTGCATTGGTGTCACATTATCAGCCTAGTTCATAACAGCCAGTCTTTTCTTATGTGTGCATACTCACTCCTTGGTTCTCTCATCCAGTGTCCCTGTGACATTGAGGCCATAGACCCGCTGCATGGCAGCAATGGCTGAGTGCATGGTTTGGGCAGAGCGCAGGACGGACATTCCCGGTTCTGTGTGGGGAAGGTAGCCATACCTCTGTAGCCATCCCTGCAAGAGGGCGGAAGAAGAAGACAGATTTGGGCCTTCAAACTGTGGCTATTCACAAAAGCTGCTTTACACTCTTTGTCTTTATTAGAAGGTGGGAGGAAAATGTGACATGGGGATAGAGGTGACGAGCAAAGAGCTGAAATCAAGTAAAGGATTTTGTGCATTCGCATTTTTGCAACGTTGTACTTCACATGTATCAACAGTGTGCAAACCGAAGTGAAAGCCAATTCTCTTTATTTTGTCGGATGAGGCTACATGATATAAAAATCAATCTATGACTCATGTTGACATTTTAAAATTGCATTGATGTCATGCAAAAATAGATACATATCGAAGTGTGAATACTAGTCAATTGCTACATTCCTGTCTTCCTACCGTTTTGCAACTTTAATTTTTTTTACAATACCTGCTGTGTTATAAACATTGTTTATCCTGAATCCACCTCAGGGTCTTTGTCAACCACATTTTTCTCCCTCTTCTCGCCTCTCTCAGCCATCGTGCTCGATAACCTCTCGGTTTCCACCAGACTGACAAAAACTAATCTGAGCCGACTCTAGCTGGGGCAACATCTGATTGGCAGATTCATTCGGCCCAATCTGCTAAACCTCCAAGGTTTGCATACTGTGTGTCACAGAAAGGTGTGTATATATTATTTTGTATGACTCAGACAGACTTTTTTTGGATTTTTGTTGGCACGTGATAATGATCAACATGTGATTTACTGAGCACTCAAACTTCTCATGAGCTAAAGTTATCAATCTGAATCTTTTGAATCTTTTGATTGATTGGATTTGCTCCCATACACATCTTTATCCAAACAGTCTCTTTTCAATATTCATATTTCACTTATTGCTGCAAATCGAAACCCAAAGAAAGTCATTCCTCCCCTTCATTGGAGGGACTTTAGATTACTTGATGGCACAAAAACAGTTGCTGCTAAATTAGGACAATGTATTATTTGTTCAAATATAATTCTTAGGCAAATCCCAGAATAAAATATGAATATGACTTTACATTTAATATTCTGCAACTGACAAGAAATGATTAGGTTACTACCACTATGTGTATTTTAAATAGTTAGTTTTAAAAAAAATGAAGTTCACTTAAATGAGTTGCTCATGGGTTATATCTGATGTGTGGAAGATTTCATCAAGTAAACGTTGCATGTAAAAGTGCATTTGCAAGTGCAGCTGTTTTGCATTTATATCCCTTCTAGTGACCTTAGTCAGTGTTAGTGTCTTGCGGCTGCTGGTCAGTGTACATGTGCAGGTCTGTGGCCCTGCCTCCAATTGTCCTACAAAGCGAGAGGTCGGCTTGATACAGAAGGGAGAGGTGAAACCGAGCATCATGTAGGGGTCACTGCCAGGCAGAATCAAACCTGAAGCTGAGGGCCACGCGGTGCCCACGCTATCCACTGTCTGCACGCCAAACAGCTGCCAACCCATCACCACTCAGCCTACGAGAAATGCTCCAGCTAGCTAATCTAACGAGCTGTTTCCATCCATCCCTCCCCCTTCTGCCTGTATCCCTCTTTCTGCTGAGCTAAACGCCTTGTTTATCCCTTTTTTTTTCATCCTCTCTCTCCTGTGGGTGTGTTTTCTGCGTGTGTTGTGTTTGTTCAAAGGCAGAGATCTCAGAGAGATATCAGGCACATTCCACTGAACCATTAAATTGAATAATGATGGCTATGTATGTGTGTGTGTGTGAGATCCAGCCCCAACCCTTTAATTTCTTCGGAGTGATGGGAAGGGAGCCAGAGGTGAGGATGAAAATGACATCTATAAATAAGGCACACAAAAAACAAAAACAAATCCTATTATGTAACTTGTGTCTGTAAATGTTTATAATCTCCAACCACATTATGCTGCCAAAGCATGCCTGATTTCATATTGGCCTATCAAAAAAGAGAATCTAACAGTGAAAACATCTCGCTGTAGGGCAACTCTGCTAAAATAGCCCCATCATATCTAGGTTGCACATTGGGGATCAGTGGGCCGGATCAGCTCAGCTCATGGACCCGCAGTGCAATAAAGTGAGCATCCTTCTGTTTCACTGCACTCTCCAAATGAGGAATATTATTGTTTTTAAGTGCGTGAGTTGTCCTGATAGGCTTACAATGCGTCCATGTTGTTCTCCGTTATGGTAATCGAGCCCCACGGATGGCGTGAGGAGACGACATACATGTTTTTCACGGCGAGGCAGATGATGTGGAGGAGAGAGCTCGGTCATTTATGATAACTAGGGGAGGCAGGGAAGGCCATTTGTCTTACCTCAACACTGAACTGATGATGATCCTCCTCTCCGGACACGGCACACGAAATCCAAAGCAAAAGATGCAAGCAGACAGCTGCCGCGTAAAAGCAATCCGATGGTTTTCTTGTCCTGGAGGATTCTAAGGTCATAATGACCTGTTTTTCCCGAGTGTTTATTAGAAGAAGCCGCCCGTCTGCTTTGGCTCTTGTGTCAAATGAAAATCATCAGGCGAGCTGTCAAGGCAGGATTCAGATAAAAACGAGGAAAAATAGGGCCACGCGCTTTGTAAAATCCCGAAGGCGACATAAAAAATGTTCCGATGTCAAGCAGAGAAAACGCGGCATATTAGACCCGCTGCCCTCGCCATTCTTATTTACATCAGGGGCTACATCTATCCAGCAGCATCAATGGCCATGTACAGTACACAGTCTGCGCAAGATAGGCTCCCTCCCGACTCCACGCCTGCGCTTTGATTTCTCACACGGCGCAGCGCTGCTTGGCAGCATCACAAGAGCTGCCCTACAGAGTGCATGAGAGAGATGTAATACCATGCCTTAGAACTGCCTGTACGTTTCACATTTACATGGCAAAGGCCGAGAATCGGTGCAATCTAAGCCTCACTTCTGCAGCCAGATGGTGTGACATTCAATTCCTGATAGTAAAAATGGCCTAGATAATAATATTATGCAACCTATATTCCTCCGCTGATGCATTTATAACCCTAAATTGTCTATGTATTTTGTTATGAAAGAAAATAGGTTACCCTACTCATAAATCAGGCTTTTTTTTTATCAGCATCAGTCTGCTGTTAAGGACAGACCATAAGCTCTTTTTTTCCCCCAACACTCAGCTTAAAATATGAGTTCACTGTTTCCCGTGTGTTGATCTCTCCCCTGAAGACCCAGAGAACATGACCTAATAGCTTCTGCAGACATTTATAGAGCTACCACTCTTTATAGCCCAGAGATGCTCAAACAAGCTGCTTTAAGCCACCGAGCCACACGATGGCGGTGTTTCACTGAGGAAATGTAGCCGCCAGCTGTTTGCTTTAAACCCCTCTGAGGACACTGAATATACCGGAACCTGAATCCACCCCAACACAATCTAATGAGCCGAGACAGAGACTTGACTTTGATTTGATATGACAGGCGAAGAGGCACATATGAAGGAGTGAAGAAGAGGGAATTGGTGAAGAACATTTGTCACTATACTGCTTATTTTTTAATGGGCAAATAGCTTTATCCAGTGTAGTTAATGCCTTTTTTTGGCAATAATATTGAACATACCAAATCATTGACGATATGAACCATCTTTCTAGTGTTATTATATATTTAAACCAAATAAAGATGAATAGAAACTATCAAAGTTGGTTAAAAATGAAAAATATAAAAGTCAATTAAGCAGGCCTATTCAAAATGTAGTCCTTCAATTCGCAAAAAGTTTAGCAAATTTAAAAAGAAAAAAAAACTTGTTACTGGAATTAGCAGTCTCTGAACATCTTTGCATGAAGATTTCTTGATGCAGTTGTCAATAATCAGCTGATCAACACAAGCCTGTTGTATTTCACCTTTATGCCTCGTCACTTGCAGTATTTCCTCGTCTAGAAACTGCTTGAACACGGTTTGTTTATGTTCTCACATAGCTCAATGTGATACAAACTAACAAGTTGAATTGCACAAGCTGCATAGGCCAAAGGTCATTATTATCAGGGGAACATCATTGTAGATAAACTAGATTGAAAAAAAAAACTAAAACCAGAAATATGTCCCGATATTACATTATCTAATCCCACCGATACTCTTCATCAATATGACACCATTTTTAGGCTGGTTTGACCTGTTTGGCTTAAAAAAAAAAGAGTTTGCTCCAGTTGGAGTGATTTTATGATCCACTGAAGGAGTGCTATACAACTTCAATTTTACAGTCATGATCTAATCCACTTTTACAAGACAGAAAGGTAATGATGTTCATCATGCCAGGCTGACACATTTGTGGTTCAGCAGTTATTGACCACAGTCCAATGCAAAATGTGGCCTGCTGCTGCAGCCAGTTTTCTGACGGTCAATCTTTTGATCCCTTTTATTCCTTCTTTTCAATGACTCAGAGGTTCCTGTAGTGTGTGTCACATTCTCACCAAAGATCTGAATGGATTTGAAAGAATGGGCCAACCATTAACCAAAGTGAACCATGGTATGATCAGATCTGTGAATGGAGACGCTCACCCCAACTGTGCCACACTCAGCTCCAAACCACTTCTGTGCACTCTGGCAATCACAGCTCCATTAACTCTAAAGGCCCTCATCAAAGTGTAAAATATCACACCTAAATGAGGTTTGAACCTGATGGAGGATCATAATCCTGTGTGAGGTCAACATAAGTGTTGAATCTGATGGAAATATTATCCTTAAATAACCAGGTACCAGAATTCCTGACAAAGAATCCATACATAATGCACTGACAGAACCTTTAAAAACATATAGAAAGACTTAGTAAAATGAAACTGCTCATATGAGTTGGAAAGACTTCTTTCATTATTTTATACTGTAACACACACAACAGTTAAGACACAGACTCACATTATTATTTGAGACTCTCCTTATTTCTATGTGGCAGTATATCATCACTAATTTTAGTGTTGAGAGAAAATGAAAAGAGACTCTGCTCAGATTTTGCACAGGCATGATTATGTAAAACACAGAAATGTTTTTCAATAATATAATTATTAATTGTTATCAATCAGAGAAGAGCACTATCTTATGTAAATCTATACATGTGCCGCAGACAGTGCTAGGAGTAACATAAACAAAGGAGTTGAGATGTGCTCTGCTCAGTGATTACATAACTTCTAATAACCTCAATGATTGGATTGAATATTGTGTAGAAAATGTTTATCTTTTACATCACATTGTTTATTTCCCATTTTACCAGTCATCTGGTGGGGCTCTCAGCAGTTTTAATAACGGTTACATGATTTTATAGCTCAGATATGTATGTTTTATTTTAATTTGTTACTTCTCTTGTTGCATCAACACAGAGTTATGTATGCAACACTGCCTTCATATGTTTTTCATTATATTTTGATATGGTCTATATATATATATATACGTGTGTGTGTGTGTGTGTGTACATGTATATTTGTGGTTGTGCTTTTTTTTATTTATTGACTCACTGATCTTGTGATATAGGTGTATTTCTGTTTGCTTGGCTTTTGTAAAGCAATTGTGATTTTAAATGCTTCATGAACCGATATTCACTATTTTGTTCTGAAACACATCAAACACATGTAAAAACCCACGCTCTCACATTGAAAACATTCATCTTTGCCTTTAAAATCAACACACACTTAATCTTGGGGGAATTATTCACATTACTCATAACTGTGAACAAGGTGTACCATGTTGTGAAACAGGATGTGACTGGCTGAGAAGTTGAGAAAGGGATTCCTATTGGATTAAAACAGGTTCATTCATTTACTCGGAGGTGTTTACTGTGTAACCCAATGGGCTGCCATGGAGACCACATGCTCTGGCAAGTGAACATGGCTCGGATCCAAACACCGGGGGCCTTACCAGGAAACAGCAAAACACGATAGAAATACAAACATACACATGTTTCATCGCCCAGTATAAGCAGAGAAAACAAAGCATGTGAAAGTTTGTTTACTCACTCTTACAAAATAATTCATTCATACATTCAAATATTCACCATCTAAGTTTAGCTGAAGGAGAATTTCCTTCAGGGGGGCAGATGGTGGGATACAAGGTAATCTCACTGGCTTCTCTAATTAAACCTAATTAATTGGTGCTTGACAGTTTGTTCTGAGCGCCTGAGGCTGTTCAGCCATACCGCTGAAAACAGGATTTAGGGAGCTATTATTAAAGCCTGTATGGATTCAGTCAAATCCAATCCAAGTCCAAGTTCTTATCTCACATGTCTAAGATATGGCAGACATGAGGAGTGCTTAAAATAGTGCAGAGACTCACAGAAAGGCCACATTTAAAGCTTGGTTTTCTGACATTTTTTTCTATCAAACTTGGAAACCATCTCAACTACATATTCAGTGCAGTTACATACAGTTATGATATGTTTGGTCAATCTTCAGCACTTCAGCTTTGATTAATTTAAAAAGGGCATCAGGTGAATAGTTCTGCCTCACTTTGAAATATGGTACAGTCAGCAAAAAGCTATATTTTAATTGTTCTTTACAGGTCTGAATAGTTTTTATCAGAAATTGTTGGAAATAAAGATCATTTCAAAACAGAAATTGGTTCTATTTTTATGCTTTTATACCTGTAAATTGTATCATTTGTTCTTTGAAATTTTTACTGACTTTGTACCCCAAATAATATCGGGTTTGTTGACCTAATTTCGTACAAAGTTGTTTTTTAAGAGGGAGTTTACAAATTTACTTGAAAAGAAAAGAAGCTTTGATTTATTTTTTTCAAACTCTCACCTTTCAATTCCCTTTTACACAATCAACGCAACCGCTTCTGTTTACAGAGAAAATTCATCTTGGAGTCCTCATATTTATTGTCAAAGCCCAACGTGATGATATCTGTGTGCATGCAGCAGATGTTGCATCTTTGAGTGACAGTGAATCCTACATGGTCCCATATGTTGTGCTCTTTTCTCCTGCTTCTGCACCACCTCCTCTCTATGTACGAGACAATCATATGTTCATGTTGTGATAGTTGGGGGATGGTATTTTCCTGACTGTACATGTTTTTTTTTCCTTCCATATTCTGAGAAGTTGCTGGTCCATCTGGGTCCTGTCATGCAGATCAGACTTCAGGCCTCCAGGACAACGACTCATCTCCCCTCACAGCACACGACCTTTCTGCCTCACTGAACCACTTAATAAGACTTTTTGTGTAAACATGATTCTTTTGGAGGTCTTATATTGTTTGTTATTCATACCTGAAATACCATAAATCTCAAATATGACTTGCATGTATTGAGACATAATCAAACAAAACCCATTATACCAGTATAAGTACCAAACAGAAGTGACGAGAAATAGGAGAATTTGGGTGGGACATGTTTTAGCCTATCACATGTTGACTTTGCCATCCAGTAGTTGTCATCTCTCCCCTCGCTCTTTCACACACTTCTTTTTTGCTTCTCTCTGCTTGTTTTTTTCCCCTTTGCTTCTCTTTTGAATTCTCAGTGGTCTTGCCATTATTCTGTGTTTGTTTAGTGTTTCTGCTCGGCTGACATACAGTTGTGGTCTGAGGCCCTATATTGGCCTGTACTAGTGAAAAATGCACAATGCTTGAAGACAGCAATGGATGGAGACATTAAACTCTGTCGTTTGGTAACGTTGCATAATTAGGAGGCTGGCCAGTGCTGTAGAGGTCAACCGCTGCTTAGAGGCAAAGGTGGCCCTTTGTTTTCCTTTTAATGAGCCACAATTATGGTTGAGTACGAGGGGCTCTTTAGTCTCAAAGCATTCTAAACTCACCCCAGTGTCAAAATCTAAAATATTACTCTGAAGTGCAGTTTGAATTTCCTTCTTACAAAAAGCGAGCTCAAATACTTGACCTCTCCTTTTCCCTTTATGAAACTTGGACCATTTTGAAGAGCATAAACTTGCCAAAGGAAAAAAAACTTTCAGACATTGTTGCTCCTTCAGCTACCATTTTTGCTGTGACAAACTCAGTTTTTTTCCATTTCCCTGAGACAGCACTTAAACCATGTCAAACTGACAGTTGCATCACATCCACAGCACACTTGAAAATAGAAACGTTAGCCTCACATTACAGGTGATTTCAGCTGCAGGAAAATGGTCATAATTTCACCCAACACAATAACCTCTTCCTCCAGCAGTACGACCAGAGACAATTTACTGAGCCATTAGGCTGCAGTAATGAAATAAACACCAGTGTGAAAAATGATTTCTATCACTCCTGTCCCCATAGAGTCTGATCTGTGTACAACAACAAACACATTTAAGCAGCTTGACATCCAATTACACTCAAGTCTGATCACACAGTCACTCTGTCAACAGTCTAGACATTTAGTCATCTCAACCCCTGTATGACACTGACTGTCTTTCACGCATGCACGTCACAATTAAAAACAAAGTGAACGGCTGATTTAAGGATGCCAGAACTGCTTAACTTTGTATTGTTATGAGCTGAACAGTAAGAAACCCCTAGAGGTTGTGTTTGGCAGACTGGATGAGTCATCATGCTTCTTTCTGCTAACTTTCTATATTTTGGCGTTCACCTTGAATAGCTCTAGGGA
Source organism: Symphodus melops (assembly GCF_947650265.1). NCBI lineage: Eukaryota > Metazoa > Chordata > Actinopteri > Labriformes > Labridae > Symphodus > Symphodus melops. The sequence goes on along the minus strand of NC_136697.1, from coordinate 20,142,126 downwards.
GTTAGTGTATTGATGTGGTAAATATTTTTTAAAAACCACATACAAAAATATGTATGACTCCAATTTAATTACCGAGCTGTGCTTGCACCAAATGTACACATGCTTGTTTACTTATTTGCTTTCTTAATTACTACTATTTGTTTCCTTTTCTGTTGTTGCATAATGCAGGAAAATCTGACCCTAAGAAATATCAGCAGACTTTTACACTGGAGGCAGCTTGTCAATCTACTCTAAACAGTCATATATTTGGAAATATTGCAAGTTCTTAAGTACATTAAGTAACTCACAGCATATCAAATCCCAAACTAAACTGAAGTCAAAATACTTATAGAGCTGGATCAATGCATCTCTCAATATTTGCTTATTCATTGATTGGTGTTTGAGTATGGGCTGTTTCTCTATGACTTATACCTCATTTTAACTGACCTAATATGTCACTGTCATTATTTTAATGTGAGTTTGAGGGATCATTATCAACAAATGAAAATCCTTGTGTTTATAAAATGCAATATCGTTTGTCTACCTCAATCCAAAAAAAAGATTTCTTTTATAAGAACAGGACATGAGTCATAAAAGGTCATAACTTTATGAGATATTTAAAAAAGGCTTGGTTGTAAAAATAATAATAATAATAATAATAATAATAATAATAATAATAAATAACAACTTAATCTAGTCTTTATTTTTTAACCACTTTTTTAACACAATACAGACTAGGCATTTCGCCATTAAGAGCCTTTAAAAACAAAAAGACAATGTTTTTGACCTACTTCTCCAAGTCTTATTTTATGCCTGTACCTGAGCAGTTTGAGAGGCGCATCTCACCTCCCTCTTGCTGACGTCACAGCAGCCAGTAGTTTGTCCTCGCGCTGCGAGAGCCAGGACTGTAGGAGATATCTGCGAGGAGGAGGAGGAGCTGTCAAAGTTTCGGAGAGAAGGAAAGAAAAGTATTTTTATTTAACGACAAAAAAGACAAGCCTACAGATTGTTCAAGTTTTTTGAGAGAGCGGAATATCGCGCGTGGCTAACATGGAATGACACCTTCTCACGCGGAGCTTGAAAAACACGATGGCAGCCTGTTTAGTGAAGTGGATCTGTCTCACCTCTGCGCTGTGTCTGGGCTGCTGTGTTCTGGCGGAAAAGAAAGGTATGTCAGACAGGGAGCTTTTACGACATGTACGTGGCTGAGTTTGGGCTCCAAAAACGCTCTTTGGCTTTCCTCTTGGTCGTCCTACATTTACATAAATCTCACAAAAATCTCAGACCGCTGAAAAAGCCGCAGAAACTTGATAGTGTGTGTGTGTGGGAGAAAAGTTTCTTAGTGCCTCTATGTTCAGTCTTTGACACATTTAAAGCTACAAATAGGCTCATGTACAGGTCATTGACCAGTAGCAATGCGGTATGGTTGTGTATAATGAATAGATTTAGATGAATAGATTAATGTTTGTGCCTCAGAAAAGTTTAGATCGATCCATTTTAGAACTCCGCAAAACCTAAGTTAAATGCACGCACATCTGCACTACATTGATAATGCTGCAACAACTGGATTTCATTGGCAGCTTTACCAAATCCATTGTCACTTCATTTAAGTTTTCCCCTCTTTTAAATTGTGTTTGATCTCATTGTTTGCCGGGGAAAAAAAGTTAGAATTTGGTCCCAAATGCCCTTACGCAGTGTTTGACCTAATTGTTGGCAAAAAATAGAAATAGCCTAAAATGAGGACATTGCTGTCACCTTGAATCACAGATCTACTCTTTTTATCTGTATCTTTGCATGAAAACAATTTTTTAAAAAAGTACCTTCCTCACTTGGTCTCCAGTTCTGAAAAGAAGTTCTATCAAATGTGACAGTATGTTGAACACTTTAATCAGTTATAAATGAGAGAATATGGAAAGAGAGAAGATGGCTAAAGAACAAGTGTTGAAGAAGTAGAGGAGCAGGTTTTTTTTAGTGGCATCAGCTTTGCTTGTTTAAGTGTTTCCTTTTAGCCTTAACGATAAAGGTCACGGAAATCTAATGCTGTAATCACATGCCAATGTTTTGACTCTTAATTCAATGCTTTCACACACTACTGTCTTTTCTTTAAATTTAAGACTTTAGATGAACATCTCACTTAAGGCCAAGACAATATTTGACATAGATTTGACTGAGAAATAAGCACCGGAAAGATCTGGTTTCTCAGTGGTTGAATTTAAAGGGTGCTCCACGTGCAGTTTGAGTGACTCAAGCCTCATTAAGGCCAGATGTCAGGGAGAGAAAGTGACCAGAAGTATCACTTTGCACCCTAATGACTTTAACTTCCTATTCTCATGAATCATCATTGTCCATCTCATTGCACTGTTGTTCTTCCTTATAAGCAGATAGGCACTGTATACACATGGCCACGCCAGCTGCACACATGTGCAAGCTGCATCTTTCCTGTCTCCTCCAACAAGTAAGAACCGGTGTTAGTTTTCAGACAATAACAAATCAAAAGTGTTTTAGAGGCAAAAAAGACACAGTCCCTAAATATAACTGAGCATCTAAACAAACAGTGCACATTTCCCTCAGCATTAAGTCTTCCACAAGGATTATAGAACTGTCATGAAAGCAGAGAAGATTAGAAAGGCGCAGCTGAAGTGATAGATGCGTTATGCAGTATCGTTTCGTATAAGTGTTGGACATTTTTTTCCAACTTCCTTTCCAAAGAAAAACGTAGGTCCACCATATGGTGCGAGAGTTTTATTTGTTGTTGTTGTCGTTTTGTTGTTGGCCAGAGGCTAGGACAGATGTTTCTATGTTGCAAACACTGTCTTTCTAGCACACAAAGTCCAAAAAGCCTGAAACACGGTTTGCATATGATGATAATTAGCGGTACATTATTTTGGCACTAAATCTTCAGGATTACAAATTCTTTAATTCAAAGGTTGTTTTCCGTCTTGACAAACACATATGTTATCATTCTTGATTAAAGAGAGATTAGCTGGAGTGTGCTTCAATGGATTATTGCCATCCTGTTTGCAGGTGGCTTATCTATTAACTCAGAATAAATCCTTCTAACAACTTTTGACTGCATGAAACTCGCTGTTATTGAAGGTGTTGTTGACAAAGAAAGTCTTACTTGAAATACTGTTACTCTCATGGCTTCCTTATAATTATACCTGGTGAATTGAACTCGTATTTGATTGTCAAAGAGATCTCAACATCTGTAGTCCTTAAATCATGACGTCAAATCCAGGCCTTACTTTTCATTATTTTCTGTTACACATGGAGCCTGTCAAGCAGCGTCTCTCCAAGAACTCTTTCTGGAAAGTTTTTGAAGCGTGATTTCTATTTATTTTATTTTTTTATATATCTGCAGCAAGCTGTCTGCTATATATTGATGATTAGCTCATGATGCATTAAGATTTGAAATTCCTTTTTTTTTTAAAGATAATGTAAATCTGATTCTGGAAATATTGCCTTTGGTCATACTTTACCACAAGATTAGTGGAAAGTTAAGTGATTTATGAACCTGTCTGTTGGGTCGCTTCCAGTCTGCCAAAATTAAGAAAACATAAATCACACGTCTTCCAGTAATTGAAAATGCTATAGTGCTACCACATATACATTATAAAAGCATCTCCAAAATCAAGTCAAAACAAAACAGTCTTGATCTTAGCTTAGTGACGATGCATTTCTCAGTTAATCCAGGGGTTTGGGAAGGGTTTAATGAGACTTAAGTTGGAGGATAATTTTCTCAGCACCCAAAGGAGCATGTAATCCTTTGACTTATTTTAAAATCACTAAACCAGGAGATACATGGTTGTGAGTGATTGACGACTTCATGAGTTGGCTCGACCTGCATGTGTTTATGATGCAAAGAGGCGAGTGGAACATCTGGTCAGCTGTTTACAGTGCTGTGCATCTCTCAAAATCAAATAATTCATCACTTTTTAATTGACAGTTCTGCCAACTCCTCCCACATACAGTGATTGTCCAATCACAGCTTAGCAACAGTAACTAGGCACAGCGGGCTTGTCAAGCCTTGGGTTTCTCCACATGTTGAAACAGTGAGGATGAGGTAAGAGGGGTTTAAAGAGTGTGGTGGGTGGTGTCTTTCTATTTTTGCTTGTACAGTAGACAAAAACAAAACAAAAGCAAAAGTGAATAGTCTGAACTGTGTGTTTATTTTTCTAACCGAAGGTACTATCTACATGTGTTGGTGACAAAAAAGGCAAATTGACTGTGCAGCCTTTCTAAAGCTGATCTATAACTTACTGCTATAGATGAGCAAACACTTTGCATCCTCGTCTTGAAAGCTATTTTCTCTCTTTATTTTAACCCTTAAAATGTCTGAAGTTCAAACATGAATTTGAAGACTTTAAATATATAGTTTAATACATATATAAAGTAACTTCCTTACCTCAAATATTCAGGCTCACTGGTTCCATTTACTCTGAAATACAATGAAGTCCAATGTGTGCTATGTGGATCATTACATTCGAGGAGATGTACTTCAGCTTTAGTCTCAGTCTTTAAGGCCTCGAGCTTGCAATCTTTTTTTTTATTTAAAGCGCTTTTACAACATTTACATGTAGCTTGAAAAAGTGTTTCCAAGTAACTCAACACATTGATGTTAGCTTAACGAGCTAGCTACAGTGGAAGCGTTAGCACCAGAGAGATACCTGATGTGTGTCTACCTCCCTCTCACATGAAGGACTCATTCCTATTAAAGAATGGGAATATTGAGTTTGAAGCCGTTTGCCTGTTTGATCGTGCACCTCTCTGTGTCTTTGTGTTGAGAGGAGACAGAAAGTCGACGGGTAAATATAGCACCGCTAAAGAAAGGAGGCAGGGTGCATTTGATCGTGTAGTTTGTCTTATATGCAGTCAGTGGTGTGGAGCAGCACCGATTTTACAGCGTCCACAGGGCATACACCATTTCTGATTGCTCAGCCTGAGCTACAATGACACACCCATATCATTCAAACAGAGATTTTTTTTTTTTTTTTTTTTTACAACAAAAGAAACATGCAATATCTTTTAAAAGTAAGATAGTTACTTTGAACTGTAAAATAAAAATGCAGGATGAGTCTTAAATGTCATTTTTTTATTACAGAGGTTTATCCTCTGCAGGACGGGCCACTCTTAAAAAAAAAAAACATTTGGGGAAATTTTCTCCACTCTTTCAGGCACCACTACACCACTGTCTACAGTTACATAAAATGTGTTTTTTTTTTCCCCCAGTGCTCTTAATCATAATCCTGCTTTGAATAAACAGATTCTTTCATGGAGTCATTTAGTCCGCCTCGACTCTAGTTGCAGTCGTGTTATGCAGAAGCCATTAAGTCTTTTTGGAAATGAATTTGAGATTTGATAACGGTCCTGGCAGCGAACAGCTTCTCCCAGAGGACGCCCACCTGTCAGTCTGCCGCTCCTGACAGCTAACAGTGTGTGATGCTTTCTGTGGGAGTCAGACAGGACCTGCTGAATAATAGAAAAGCTCCTCGTCCCCCACGCTCTGGCGTGCTCAGTTTATTAACTGTCATCATGTGTGGAGAGGTTGTAAATAATGCCCACTGCTTCTCACGGCACTCGACCACGAGTAATAACCGAGATGATTTATTTCCCAGATGAAATGCTTAATGGTCTTCTGGACTCAAGTTGTACTGTAGAGGATGATGATGGCATGTTTAATATCTCCAAGCTGTTCTACCTTTTTCGAAGTAAATGTTCCAAGCTGCCAAAGTTATGAGGAATATCAGCCTGAGAGCCTCTTTAACTGGGTTATTAGTGAAACTGTGAAAGATCAGACTATAATCTCAGGGGCATGTTAACTTAATCCCTAATCTCTTACTCAGGGCTCACCGATTTTTTTTCTTTGCGCACAAAATAACCAGCTTATACCAGTACGCTTTCCTGAGTTAGTAATGTTATTCAAGCTCTCGACAGAATGAGATTATACGATAATAAATCTCGGTGAAGTCCAGCTCCCATCTTTTCTGCATTTAAATCTGCACACCTGCAAAAGTTGTCGCTGAATCATGATAAAATTTCGCTCCTGCAGTGCTTTTTCGCATCCTGAGTAAGTGCTTTTCCCTCTGCCTTGTGTGGGGGACCTAACAAGCCAACTTCCCTCATCATCACTCCTCTAGTTCCCCCCCCCCCCCCCCCCCAGCCATTGAAGCCCCCTCTTTTGGATCAGATGGACGGCAGTGTAGGTTATGATCATGTGAAATACTAGACTCTCTCCAGGTCCAGAGTGGTCCCGGTCTTACTCCTGCCTGTGCTTTGTCTAGCTACCCCTCTGATGACCTTCCCAGACTTGCATCTGCTGCAGACATTGTTGGATATTTGGCTTGTTGGATTCGGCCGTGGGAGCTGGAGGAGAATTTCTTCCCTTCCTGCTCCCCAGCTCTGACAGACTGCACCATGTCTGAGTGGTCGAGCTTTTTCGAAAGAGAGCTTCTGGCGAGGTGTAGGATTCTGGTTTCACTCTGGGACAATGGTGCCTCTGTAGAGGGCAGGTTATCTGGCTGCACTGATACTTTTGTCGAGCAGGCGAGATCTGTGGCGTGCAGCAGACGCACCCGAGGCTAGACGCGTCTATGTCATCAAGAGGAAACAGGAGTAAAGCCGCGTTTTGTTGTTCTTACTTTTAAACTGTGAAGACCAATCTGAACACAGTTAATCTATTGTGTAGAAAATCAAGCAGTGCGTCAGCTCTACAACCTTTAATTACGTGTCTGGTTCCACTGTTGTTTAGACTCAACAAAGCTCAGACAATAAAGTTTCATGTTTTGCTTTCATGTCTGGGATAAATATTAAATATGTTTGGAAATGCAGCCTGCTTCATCTCTTATTTGAATTATCGAAAGCTCGTTTTTGAGCCTTTTATTCAAACAAACCCAGTATTTATTGTGTTGTAACTTCTGCTACTTAAATCCATTGTGGAGTTTGTATACAGTGAGAAGCCAGCGTGGAAGAAGTGAGTGAATGTGGTTACTCATTGAACTGATTTGTGTCCTTTGTTTGTACATGGTAACAAAGTGATCCCTTTGCATTTATGGCCTTTCCATGATCCACGAGCTGTGCCGTGGACTCTCCAGTGGAAAGAGACCCAGGAATTCAGGCTGGAAAAAAAAAGTCCTTCTGCAATCTTCCCAATCTCGTCAGGTGCAGCGTCGTGTTAAAAGGGAAAGAGGCCACAGCTCTAATAGAATTATTGAGGCGTCTATGTTTGCCCTCCTGCTGATTCTTTATTCATCTCGCAGGCGGAGAAATGTACATGGATGGACACTTGTATGATTCCTGTTCCCTTCAGGAGTAACGTTACAAACAAAAACACTGATACTGACAGAAATGTCCTCAACATGAAAGTCTGTATAAAAACCAAAGAAGTGAAAGGATAAGTCGGTTATGGATTTAGTTTACACTTAATCAATGAATACGCTATTCCACTCATAGAAAACAAAGTACCGATACACCTAATAAAGCCCTGATTCGTTTTTGGGATTTGTTGCTTTTTAGCCGTCTGATAAAAGTAAATGTGATGTCATCTTTTGATTTTGGGTTGCCTGATTAATCGTGATATTGATTTGAGGTCAAATCACCCAGCCCTACTTCCACTTGATATGATACTGTACATATGAACATTTATTTGAAACCTATATTTATATTAAGATTAGATCACAATGTATTTCAGCATTGGCCTTCTGTGGAAATTGGACTAACATCCTCATGGAAGTTCCTGCCACGATTATGTCAGTATGTTCCCGCTGTCACTAATATGTATGAAGTTTTTTCTTTATTCTAAAAGTGACCTACTTTCAGTGCTATTAGCCAAATTAAACTTCCTTCTATTCAGTGGCTGGTATTTTTTTTTTTTTGCTGGCTTTACATCAATTCCAGATGCAGGAACTTAATTATTTCCAACCAATTATTTCCTGTTTGAAAGAATTTCCCGTTTTTTTGTTTTTTTTTCGTTTTTTTTTTTCTGTTAGCAGAAGCAGATTTAAGATGTTTCCTGGCAGACTGGAATTGCTTAAACCAACGCTCAGTTCTGGTCGTGAAGGCAACGATGGAAAGTGGGCACAAAAAGGTTTCCATCCTTGAGCCTTTCAGCTTGACTCAAAAGCATCACTCATGCCAGCTCTGGAGAATATCTGCAGCTCAATTCAGTTCAGACGGAAAATGGACTGGCACGTCTGAGCCCTTGTTTTCCTGACTGATTTATAAGTCGGCGTATTTGTATTCCGTTCTCAGCTCCATGGATCTTAGTGTCACTATGCAAATTTAAGAGATGTCAATGAGATGGACAGGAACGGTGCACGGATTAAAGGAAGGATCGTGGCAGGGGGAGAAAAACAGGAAAGTTGAGGATGCACAAACAAACGTCAGAAGGAAGGGGTTAGATCTTTGACTTTGGTATTCTTTGCCCTTGCGTGATCACCTATCAAAGAGGCCCTCAGAGCTTGTCTTTCTTGTTTTCGTTGCCTCACTTTTGCATCTCAATTGAAGATGGACTTCTTTGAGCACCATCCAAAAGATCATGTGTAGGCGTGGCATTTTGTCCATGACCTAAGGGTAACATACTCAGAGGGATTTCAGACCGTGCTGGCCCGGACAACGACTCCCCTACAGGGAGGGAACAATAGCTTTGTAAAAAAAAAAAAATCCCCATCTCAGAATATTCCAGAAGAAAGCATTGGCTTGAGTGGGGGTGGCTGATCTGTGAAACTTCCTTTGCAGTATTTAGCCTCTTCCCGTGTGGTCCATTGGCCTTGTTAACTAACTTGTGCAATTTAAACTGTGACTCACAGCTACTGTTTGACTTGACAGCAGCTGACGGCTTCACTTACTGTCAGGGTTAATTTGTTAACGTCAAAAAAAAAAGAAGTGTCAAGTTCATTTATATAACCCATAATGATAAATATATTTTTCAGGGAATCCTGATCAGGCTTGCCTTCTAGTTTTCATTGCTCGACCACCTATGAAAAAGTGCTGTATGTTTTCTTTTGACAGTGTTATTAAGGCATTACCTGCTTCACTGCAAAGGGTGTGGTACAGAATCAATCATGTGTTGTATTCTTTGAAAGAAGACAAACACCTTCAGCAAGTTTAAAGCCTTTTATCTTGCTTTCAGCACCACTTGAATGCCAACATGAGGAACAAAATAGCTTGCCAATTTGTTGATTTTGAGCCGATTGTAGGTCCATAAGGGTCTGAGCACAGTAAAGATCACTGAGTTCACTGATACCTGTGTTTCTTCCAGGTTTTTTTCTATAGTCTAGACCCCCTGTCAAGAGATTTAAAATGGGTCCGGTGTTGAAAAGTTGCAGAATGCACAGCTTGAACACTCAACTTACATTGTGACTTTTGTGGTAAGCTTTACCGGCCTTCCAACAGGAGTGCCTCCTGCAGAAAATGCTAATCAGGCTGAACATTTGCCAATATACATAGTGGGTGGGTGGCTGGGATCCAAATAAGATAATGACAGAACACGCATGAGTAAGAAACATACACAAAGAAAAGGAAAGTCCATGAGATGAATTAATTCCTATCTAGCCCCTGTGGCACATGTGTAGACCTAATTTGAATGGATCCCTCCTTCCCCGCTGAAACCCAAAGTCTAAGGACAAAGGCTTCTTTATTTAGGACTTTGTTGTCTTCTTTGACACGGGCTTATCTGTCTTCCTTGACCTTAACTTGCCTTGTAGACATGACTTTACAACTCTGTGTCAACAGTGAGGAGAAAGGCATCCCTGTTTGCTGTTATGAAGGCCGCTAGGTTAAAAGAATCTATTGAGCTGTTTTGGAGTTTTATGCTGGATCAGTGCGTGTAATCCTTCATACAAATATTAGTAGAGAGCAAAACCTCCTGGAATGATTTTAGGATTAAGAGTCTGCTGCTGTGCTAGCAACTCTGGGTGGCTGTACTTTGGCAGAGAAGTTATTTTCACATCAAAGTTCCTCTAAATGACAATTCTGAATGCTCGGAGTTATGAGTTTGTGAATGCATACATTTACTACGTAGCACTATAAAAACATACAGCAGCTAATAGAAAAGTGTTTAATGTTGTAGTTGTCTTGTCATAAATGGAAGTATTTCAGAAATTCAGTTATGGCGTGATAGTAATGTGACATGAAAGTCTAAAGGATTTATGTCAGGCTTTACCAAATGTTTTTGGCCTCCCATCCCATCGGAGTTGTGACACAAAACCACAAATGTCAACTTTGTGGTGGAGGCAGAGGAAAAATCAGGGGAAGACCAACCTTATTAGCATTGATCCACTGGAAACCACAAAAGTTATGTTCCAATCCAAACAAAGGATCGTGCATTTTGAACTGCTGGTCGAGCTGGAAGGAATTCTAGGGCATCACAAAAGGCTTTTAGGATAGGTCTTTTACTTGCCATGGATGAAGGCGCTTAGTTTGGTTCCAGTCCTTTTTAGGTACATGATCAATCTGAACCAGTGTCACCAGTTTGATGCCAGTATGGTTAAAACGTTTTATTTTTTATCAAACAAACATCTAAGTATGTTTGTGTCTGGAGGTTTGACTTAATCTACTTTCTATTCTAGAAAGTAGCAGCACAATTCTAGGAAGCAAATAACAGAACCGTGACATATAGCTCTGTTTGAGTTACTACAACAGTAATGATCGTGCCACTGGTAGCGAAGAGTGTTAGAGGAAGTAAAGATGTCCGTCTTTCTCTGGCCGTGGTTTCTGGGTTTTACAAGCCAATATCAACTCTCAGGGATTTCATCGTGATCGTAAAAAAACAACATTTCATTCCAGCCCTTTGCAGACGTTTTTAACAGCATTGCTCATAATATCATAGTGGTGGCAAGGCCAGGCTACAGAGATGATCTGGGATTTGTTTAAAAAAGCCCTAAAACATAATGTGCGCCCACTCTGGTACCTTTTTTCTAATTACCCCGTATGCTTCGACAACACCAATGCTTAATTGAGCTCTGAATTAATTTTCCTGGTGGGACTTTGAGCGGAACATCTTCATTACCACATGTTTTCATAATTAAAGCCAGAAGCCTCTGAAAACGAAAAGAAGGAATTCTGTTTGCTCTACTTCTAACGTTTCCCCTCATAAAAAAAAAAGAAAAAAGAAAGTTGGACCTGACCCTCTTATAGAAGGATTGCCCAACAAAAACATTGGAAGGCTGTAAAATGAGAATATATTCCCATGCACTGCATCCCATTACTTCCGTAACACCTAATAGCAGCGCTGATAAATGATCAGTATCAGCTACTCTGCTTTCAGCTTCACAACAAACCACTCCAGCTTGATAGCAGTGAGGAGCGGAATGGAATGGGTTCCCTGGTAGAAATACCCTGGAGTGCATAGTTGGATGAGTGCCATGCAGTAAGGATTAGCCCTCTGGGCCAGCAATATATCCACTACATCAACAACCTCTTGCTGAGCTGATTAAGGCAGTCTGAGATTTTTTAATATGAGTCCACTTGTTTAGTTTTTATTAGAGTATTGTGACACTAATCAGGCACCCATAAGATTTCCAAGAGATTAAAAAGCAATCTAAATCTAATTGGGTTTTTGGGTCAAAGGACAAATAAACAATCCACTGAATGTCACATTTATCTAACAGTCAAAGAGAAAATTGACTTTTTGTTTCTTCTTGTTGATAATCTGGCTTGGTGAGACCACATTTTGTGTGATTTTTATGTGCTTGTATCTCAAGCTTCCAGGAAAGGAAGTGATCGAAAGTGTTAGAGATTTATCTTTGCGTATAAATGCTTTGCACCTGCTCGTCAATTGAAAAACATCCTAAAATGAGATCCAGGATTTGGAGCCGGAAACCTCATTACAGCTGTTTGTAACCGACAAAATATCATCACAATGTCCTCATGTTGGAGTTGCTCAATCTTCACCAGGACATGGAGTTTAGCCAGTTGTGATGGGAGGGTAGATGATCACATTTTTCACAGGACTTTGAGTTCCCTTCTAGAAAAAAAACAAAAAAAAACATTGGCTCAAAATTAAGAATTTGAAGTTAGTTTGTGCAAAGGCAATGTTAGAATCTCATCGCAAGATCAACACGTTGGAATTTTGCTAAAATGCTGAATTTTCAGTCGGAAGTCTCTTTGGCTTATGTTTGAGATTGAACATGGAAAAAATAATCTTACCAGAAGAAGTTTCAGATTGTGTTGTATAATCGGAAGATTCAGAACATATATATATATATATATATATATATATATATGTTCTTATCATTTAATCCTTTTCAAAGGTCAACAATGATCCAATCGTAACATCTTTTGAATGGTTGAAATTGATAACAATGAACAGTGTTTCACCACTTATTATTAAGGCAATTACTGCTCGGACGTTGATTATATTTTGGGTCTAAACTTTCTGGTGAAATAAGGTGACATGAGCGAATCTCCTTCGTTTTTTAGGTTGCAGATTGAACAACCGTGAAGTAAGGCAGTTTTGCATCCTGTCTAATACTGTGATCGTTCACTCTTCAGTGATTCGGAGCCACGTCCTTATGTTCAACAGTGTAGCTGATAGAGAGAAAAGGATCTGGCCTGCCAAGTCGAATGCCTCTGCTGACAGACGCAGAGCAGCCAGGCCTTAGGTTGTGCAAAAGCCCCTCTGTGTCTCTGTAGTGAGGGGGCGGCCTTGAAACAACCAACCTCTCCACTCATAATCGTCTTAAACAAGCTATCGCATTGTTTCTGTGCGTTGTTAACTCCATGTGATGTTCTTTTTTTTTTTTGCTGTTGTCAGGAACAGGATAATGCCCTGCATGTTAACAATAGGTGAAATCCAAGCCGTGGGCTTGTGGGAGAGGTGTTTGATGAAAAACTAGCAGCGTTTTCTGTCAGTCGTGGCTATTCACACTCCTTCAGCTGAGACAGAACGGTCACGAAAATACTCATGAAGATTATAAACCCAGCGCTCTGGGGCCCCCCGAGTACTTGGCAGTGGCACCCTGTTGCATTTCAAACATTTCAGTCGAATGTGTCAGCAGGAAGATGGAGCGAAATTCTTCCGAGCTTTCTTGGGCTAATTAAATTGGTCATGCTTTTGGCGAGTACAACACAACATGTAACGAAATACCCTTCCGCAGCGTCGAGAATGATGAGAGCTCCTCGGCTGTACAAACTAAACTCCCCGAGCACCATTTGTCCGTGACTCTTGCCCTCTGCCAGCGTGCAATGAGGAAGAAACTACTCATCAGTGGCCTGCTGATGTGTAACGCAGAGGTTGAAATGGTGAGTAAGGTCTGAGCAACAGAGGAAAGCTTACCAACGCAAACCCCAGGGCTTTTGGAGAATATTCCTTTTATGGGGTCTATCTCAGTCAAGACTCCAGCGGGGCAGAGTTGCTAGAGACATGACTAAGCCCGTAACAGAGCTGTTGGCAGGCAACGCTGTGAAACAGTGGCGAGACCTTCGCAGAAATGAGCCTGTCAGCAATCAGGGCTAAAAATAAGAAACCCTCGAGCCTCAAAGAGCATCTATCTCTTTTGTTTAGATGAAGTGAGGAGTCAGTGACTGAGAGTTATCTGTTCTCTGTGTTGATGTGCTCCAACCTGGGCCATGCTGCGCTGCACTTGCGAGAGCGTTTAAAACCACCTGGGGATTCCCGAGTCACAGCTGCATTCTCTTGCCGGGATGATGTGAAAATGTGTGGGTTTCTCTGCTTGTGGTTGTTATTTTTCCTCTCTCGCGCTCTCCACCGCTCCTCTTCCTCCACTCTTCTTTTCCAAGCATGGCTCAGTGACGGATCTGTGGAAGAGAGAAAGAGGGGGGGGGGCAGCAGCAGTACGCCTGCCGCCCACTCCCTCTCCAGTCTTCCTCTTGCGCTTCCTGTGGGATTGAAGAGGAGTATGGTTTTAACAGGGAAGGAGAAAAAGAAAAAAGAGAAGCGGTTGTGGGGGGGGGGGGGTTTGGGGGGGAGTTGTCTTGGCTAGAATGGGCTTCAATAGGGAGAATGTGTGGACGTCACAGAGGAAGTGGGTTGAACATTTTAGGAGAATGGTGGGTGCATTATTGGAATTCAAATGGGGCTGAGGCACACAGAGAATGTGTGAGTTTTGGGTAGCCGGGGTGGGATCGTTTGCTGCCTTCATGAGGGAGTAATGGACTTTCCAACAGGGCATGTGGGAGGAGAATTATCTGACTAATGATATGTGTTGCTTGATTATTTGGGCCATGATGTTGGGGCCCCTCTTACGGTATATCAGACACAGCTGGAGAGTAATCGGTGAGCAGCTGTGTTCAACTACCTCCAATAAATCTCATTGGTGCCCAGTAATTAATACGTCGTATCAATGCATCTTCTATCATTTGGGGTTTATTTATCTCCACCGTCATGAGTAGACGCTTTGGGTAATGGATGGAGCATTGACTGTAGAGATAAATGGGCAGGGATTACTTACAGCTCTAGTTAAAATGATAACCACCATAATACATCAATGTATCCTGATAGAAGTCAGTTTGCCCTCAGGTAACGAATACAGGATTACCTGTTGATAGGACATTGATGTAGATTCTCTTCATAGATTTATGTCTACCAAATGGATGTAAATGGATAGCTAACTAGCAGCTGTGAGCTACGCTGAAGTTAACTGAATCTGCTTGGCGGATGGATGCAAGGCAGATTCAGTTTTATACTGTTTATTTTCTACAGTTTAATAACAGTCATGTCACATATCAATGTTGTTACAGGGCAGCTTGTAAGAGAGTATGTTTTTAAAGCGTGTTATTACTTTTTTGTATATACAGTATATTGTGCATCTACAGTATAATGCACTTAAGTGTTTAAAAATATTATTGTTTACGTCCTTTATTTGGCTATGAAGCCGCCTTGTTCCAATCCTCCCTGACATTTCTTATTTCATAATGAATTTGACTTCATAAATGTGATGACTTCTATCTGAGAATCAAAATCTGACATAAGCGGTTAAACGCGTCATTGTTCACAAGCTTGTTTCCAACTTTATCTGTCCATGGGGTTCTCTTCAAAGAGTAAAGTTGGTTTCTCGCTCTTTCTTTGCACATAAAAAAAAGAAGAAGAAAGTCCTGCTCTGACTGGGAACAACATCAATGTGTAGCGAGCGTGAACAAAAAGAAGATGAGTCTCCTCATGTCTGATAGAAACACCTGCAGAGTCGAGCGTTGTTCATCAGCAACGCGCTCCGAGTAACCACAAGACAGAGTTATCCAAGCCATTGTTCGTATAAGATATTGATTGATGCAACTTTTAAGAAAGGGAAAACAGAACTCTTTTCCAGAATCAATGTCTTTGTCACTGCCGAAAATAAACAGACGTCAATATGAACAATTTTCTTTGGAAATTAATATCCGCCAAAGAATTCTTTCCTGGAATCACTGTTTACAATTTGATTATCCCGAATAAAAGGCTCAGAGTTTCCAAAAGGAAATGTTTCCATTCTAAATAATGTTTTTTTTTTTTTTTTGTTATATGGGTGAGCAGCTGTGTTGGTCTATTTTATAAGCCCAAAGATCTGAGAAATAGTATGCAGCCGTGTGAGTATACATGCTGTATTCCTGTGTTTGTGCGGAACCTAAATCCACAGTTTCCTCACACTGTGCTGAGGAGTAAACATTAACATGGGCCCAGCAACAGGTATCTGGAGAGTCTCACTGACTTGTGGAGAGTGCTCTTCAGCAGTGGGGAGTAAACATCAGCCTTTTTGGTCTTTATTTGGTCACTTTGCTGAGCTTTTAACAGGCTCAACTTCGCAGACTGTGCTCCAGCTGAGGCACGGCCGCTGACTAAAGTCTCAGGGGTTGAACTGTTCAGAGGATGTGTGACGTGGATGTGCGATGCTTCATTTGCTCGTGTTCCACAGCTGCTCTTTCACATGGTTTCGTCCCCTTTGTTAGCCTTCCTGAAAAGGTCAGCTATGTTCATACATCAAGTGTGAGGCTTTACACCCCCCCCCCCCCACCCCCCCCCCCTTCCCACTTTTTGACCTCACAGCCGGCTGTGCGACGTCCCACATCTACATCTCGGTTCGCTTAACCACAAACCATTCTGAAGACTCCTTTCTTTTCTCTTTTTTTGACTCTTGCTTTCGGCCTCTCGCACACTTCCTTTCCATCAGCTCTCCAATAGAACGTTCATCCTCCTCCGCTGGAGACGACAATCAGCTACCATCTGGTTCAGCATCACAGGGTAGCCGTCTGGAGCTGACCCCATGCAAAGATCAACTTCCTGAGATGTCAAAGGGACGTGTGTTATTGCATTCACTGGGGATAGGGAGGGAAAGTGTGTGTGTGTGTGTGTGTGTGTGTGGGGGGGGGGGGGGTATCCTCTTGTCCTTCTTGGCCTCTTTTCTTCTTCTCTGAGGCCCCAAGATGTTTTCTCCAAGGGATTGATGCATCTCCCACGCAGAGGAAGACTGCGTTTCCTTTTTAAAAGAGAGCAGGATATCATGAAACTCTTCGTCGAACTACAAAGTGTGTTTGCACAGATATAGTACACCAACAAAGAATGCACACATTCCGACTTGCGCTCCTGCTTCATGTGACATTTGATCCCTCATCCTCTCCTTTATCGTAGCCAGTCTGACGGGAAGTATGCGCACAGTAAGAATCAAGGAAGTGGCTTCTCTCTCCTGATAGGGAGTAGCTTTTACAGATTTATTCCTTGAAATCTGAAGGTCTGGTAACGTGAGTTATCACAGCCCCAAGTGAGCCCCAATTTCAAACCAATAAAAGCAGAACATGTGTTTTTTTTTTTTACCATGTCTTTTATCATCATGTTCCTACCATATATCTGCAGAGACATAGCAGGGGATAACCATCATTTACCTCTAAATAAGGCAATTAATCCTGGCATTGATTTGTTATCAGGGCAGGAACGCCTCAGATCGAGTTACATAAGAAAGTCTCCCAGAATGCCTTGGACCCGGAGAAAGAAATAAACAAGCCATGTCAGTTAGCATTATGTTGCTTCCCATTAATTATGTGTACGTTTTCAGATAATTGAATTTGCAGACTCTGGACAGAGTGTAATTGAATTGCAGGTAGTGAATGAGGGGAAGACGCAGCTGCAGGATCATGTCTGTTGTCTGTAGAAAGGTATGAAGCTTGATGATTTAAAGGTATGGTGTGACTCAGCGTGCCGTAGGAGGAAACCATTAGATGAGTTGGAGATTTTTCTTTTACACGTCAAAGGAAAATCTGGTTTGCGTGTATATTCCGTATTTCTTGTAATGGTCAGAAAAGCACAATCTTTCCACCAAGATATTAAATGAGACCTCAAAATGGGATTTTCCTTTGGTTGGTTTTTGGTCCTCAACATGTTTGGTTATTGTGTCTCGAATGTTTACTCCAGATTTGGTCTTCCATGACTTTGGTTTTATACCCAGCTTTTCCTTTTTTTTTTGGTGTCATATAAGTCTTTCTAAGTTTCTAAGTTGGACTAACATGTCAACATTGTGTAGTTTGGTGCCAACTATTAAATTATTAACAAAGAAAGAAATAACCGAAAAGTAGTATATCTGCTATCCAGCTAGCCTTTGTATAGCTTTAAAATACTTCATGAAAAATTATAAATACTACAGATATAGATATATGTGTGGTACTTGAGTGTGTATAGAGTTAGCGCTTGAATAATGAGCTAAAAGTCCTCTCATTATAACAAACACAAGGTGATATTTTTCATAGTTTTGCAGTTCTTATAGCCCCAAGAAATAAATATCCACCACACGCCCTTGACTTCCAACGCTAGTCCTTCAGTAAACGCCATGAGAGCGATAAGCAGCCCCACATTTCAACAAGCTTTGATGACTAATGGTCGGGTTTATCAAGTCTTTGGTTGAGCTCTGGCTGGGTGCTGATCGGTGCAGCACAATCCCGGGAATGTTACACACTCCACACAGTTTTGCACACTCACATACGTACATGGATGTGCACACACCCACACGCTCATGCATAGAGTCTTAAGTTATGAGATGTGTACCAGATCTGCCACTCCTTGCTACTAAAGTTGCCTCCTGGACGACGTGTGACGACAATACAGCCGGGAGAAGTGAGGCAATCTGTAATTAGTCTTTGTCACAGTATCAGTTATGTCATCCAAAGTCCCACCCTTGCATTTTTGGCAGACAGAAAAACTGTGTTTTAGATTCTTTGATGAGTCAAAAATGAATCATATTACTGACTTCCCACTAGTTTCCCATCGTTAGAATTTTCTACTCACTGCCGTTGTTTATCTTTACAAGGAAAAATGTAGTTTTCAAGGTGTGCCACCTTTTTTTTATGACACTTTAAACTCAGTATACAAGAGTTGTTTTCATTTGGGAAAGTGTTGTAAGAAGAATGTGTAGGTCAAGGTAGTGTTATGATGCAGTCTTTTATAATACCTTTAATGTAGTTACAGCCTGACCTTGTTTCTGTCCCCTGTGGTGCAGCCTGATGAGGAAGTCAGTTTATGAGCCTGGATATCAGGTCACTTACCACCTGCAACACAGTTTGGAAATCACAACTGGACACAATGTTTACTGTAATCCTGCTAGCTTGAGCAATCACCTTTTTTTTTCCTTCTTCTTCTTCCTTGTGCACCATACAAGTTTAAGCCTCTATGTGGGGAAGTTTAGACACCTGCCTCCTGCACACTTTACTGCACATCATAAATATCAACTGAAGACGGACAGGAAGCTTAGTATATGCAGCTGGGAGATAAACATGGTAAAAAAAAAAAAAAAAAAGTCAGTACTAGCAAGTGGTCCCAATCCGGTTGATTGAAATTCACAGTTGCAAAGAAACAAAAAGCTCTGTTTTTTTTTTTTAATTGTTTGCTTTCTAAGTCTGGTAAATTGAATAGCTAAGAACACCTCACATCACTCCTCTAATTAAAACAGGCACTTTGCTCTCTGCCTCTCTTGCTTGGACTTATGGCTGCTGGACTGCCGGGTGCATGTCAGGGAGCTCCCCGAGGGACAAACTAATGAGGAGTAGGTGTAAGGAGGGAGACAGATGTTTGTTACTAATTCTCACTGATTGGGTGCCTGGGTGTGAATTCAAAACAACAACATGTCTACAAACTGAAGTATAGATGAAGGACTTGGATTGAGGATGATGTATTTTTTTAAATTATTATTATTTCTCGTAAAATGTGGTTAACTTGACGTGCCACAGTGACATTACATGCTCCGTCCTGAATGTTGTCGCGAGGTGTGTCTCAGACGTTGCAGCGAGCGTTTGGTTCTCTCTTCGAGTCAAGAGCAGACACGTTGTGGAATGTGACCCAAGAGACATTACGACAACACCATCTAATAATCAGGAGGACGAATCGGTTATTTTCCTGACCCTATTGCTCAAGCAAACCTCAAACTATGGAAATCATTAAACGCTCATTATGCGTGCATGCAGAGCGTCTGCATGCGTGCGTGTGTCTGCCATGTCGACGGTGTTAGACACAACTGACTGTCTTCTGTGCCAGTCAGAACCTGTCCGACCTGCTCCGTGGACTACATCAGGCTTTCGTCAAACTCCTCCTTTGATCACTACCACAACATAAGCCTCTTGTTTTTTCATGCTATTATCAGTGACACTGCTCTCCTTATCTAAATACTTAGTTGCATAACAACTTATCAGCCCACTATGTCAGCCCAGCGAATCTGCCTATCAACGAGTACTGTACTGTATGAGTTTGTCGTAACAAACTGAAAACTGCATGGATCAGCATTACATTTAAGTCCTCAGCTTTTATTTAATCATATCAAGAACCTGCCCAAAAAGAACTCCTATGCTTTCACGGGGCTAAAGTTATTGAATTAGTTATTAACGATGAGATTTAGAGAGATAAAGTTCCTCCGGAGAAGCGCAACTCCCAAATCTCATGGAATATCTGACACACCAAATCTTTTTTTCACTGAAATGACACAATGGCTCCAGAGATGCAGTGGTTGTTTAAACTAGCCTGTATAGCAGTGGAAAGATTCAGGCCTCCTTCCAGTATAAACACGGCCAGCTCACTTTGACTCACGAGCCAGGAGTCGCTTCGTTGGTGCGATCTGATTCCTGACGTAGACGCAATCCAGATCGTGCATTTTCACATCCCAGCTGGCCAAGTTATGACTGCGCAGACCAACATTTACAAACAGACACACACAGAGGGTTGTAACTGCAGCCAATGAGTTACGTAAGAAGTGAATGCGTCGGATGATAGCACTGCTGATAAATGCTCAGAACTCGTTTGTGTCTTGTTTTTCAAATAAATCATACAAATTGTCCTGCTGTTTTTGTTTCCTCTGCAGTATGCCAAGGCTTCACCAACCGATTCAATCTCCTGGGTTCAAGAGATGACCATTACCTGAACATGGTGAAGACCTACAGCAACTGCACAGTGGTTCTGGAAAACCTGGAGATCACCTACATGGATGAGCACCGGGACCTGTCCTTCCTCGGGGTAAATCATCTTTCTCTGTTAGCAGAGGAGGCTGAATAACAGATGGAAAACGTTTTCTATTCTCGGTTTATTTAAAGTTGTCTATTCGGTGGTCTGATGCTAGTTTACCAGACAATCTATCCTGGATCTTTGCAGGCTCTTATCACTTCAGTGCAGATCATTAAAATCGGTGGAGAGAAAGTCCGCAGTGACAGATGATTCAATGTGTTTATGACGCTCTGGTTGGAGCTTTCGCTTGAACCCCAGCTGTAAAGACGAGGCTGTGAACACTGGGCAGATGTGATGAGGGACCACACACGCACTCACATTGCAAGCTTGCACGCTCGAAAGCAGAATAAAATGCAGTCAGCAGAAATTATGCAGTACTTCCACAGATCTAATTTCCACTGGTTAGGAAGACAAGGCCATAGCTAACACCCTTTTGAAAAGCCCATCATCGTCTCCTTATATGTATATATATATATATATATATATATATATATATATATATATATATATATGTGCATTTGTGCATTAATTTTACATTTAGTGGCATTAGTTATTCCAAAAGGTGTGCTTCCATTGTTTTGAGTTTTATATTTTCTCGGGGAGAACCCCTGACTTTCACACTGGCTGCTTTTGTTTACAACCACGCTTCCTCACCCTTTTGGTTTTTTTTTTCCACAGTCTATTGAAGAAGTTGGGGGCTACGTCCTGATCGCTCTCAACACAGCGTCAAGGATTTCTCTGGATAATCTGCGCATCATTCGAGGTCACTCACTCTATGAGGGAAAGTTTGCCCTCGCAGTTATAGCCAATCAAAACAAAAGTACAGGCCAGGCCACTAATGAGCTCGTTCTGACCAGCCTGACAGGTAACTCCATGTCTAACCTTTTTTTCACTGCACTTTTCAGTGGCATCAATCCTTTTAAAGTATGTTATTGAAAAAATATCTGTTCACAAAGCTTTGTCTTGTTTTAGAAATTCTTAAAGGAGGTATAAAGTTTGGGCCCGGCCGTCTGTGTAATGTGGAAACAATACAGTGGAATGATATCGTCAGTGGTGACAGCAAACCTGTTATGGAGCTCCCATTGGCCAGCAACAACCCACACTGTAAGTCACATGTTTCACGACAGAAGGCAAAGACTGAAAATCCTGACATTTGCATATTTTCATCAATGTTGAAGCATTTCATGGATTTGAAGTAAACATTAACTCTTTATTTCTTGTTGTCTGCATATACAGGTAAAAAATGTCACTCAAGCTGCTACAACGGTTCATGCTGGGCCCCTGGGCCTCAAAACTGCCAGACCTGTAAGCTGTGTTCTTTGATAAGAAAGTAACAGTAGGTTTAGAAAACGAAAATGTAATCTGTATTTTCTTTCCTTTAGTTACAGTCAAAACAGTTTGCTAAGCATCTACCATTATTTTTTTTATTTTTTTATTTTTTTTATACATAAATCTTATAAGATGGATATATAAGAAGCTTGGCATTACTTAGTTCCAAAATCAAAAAAAAAAAAAAGTTTCCAGAGGTTGTTCCTCTGACTTTGTCCTGTTCTTATTTCCAGTAACAAAGCTCAACTGTGCCCAGCAGTGCTCTAAAAGATGCAGAGGACCTTCACCCAGCGACTGCTGTAATGAGCACTGTGCTGCAGGCTGCACAGGACCAAGGCCAACTGACTGTCTGGTGAGAGAGCAATGCTTTCAAATGTGGGACAAGACCAATGGAGAGGATGAACTTTTATGGGAAAACAAAACATTGAAAGTTTCATAGTATTGTGCATTAAATCTTGAAGCCTCCAATAAAACAAAGCCCTCACTCAGCAGCATCTGTTTTTATGATCAGAAGTTGTATCTGATTCCTGTACGAGACATATAATGGCAGATTAAATCTTTCATCTGGCACTGCCTCGAGTATCAGCGTCTGCTCTCCCTCTCTGTGCCGCTCTGAGTATTAAGCCAAGGCTGCGATAGAGGAATGTAGTGTTATCATTACTGTGGGGCTCTGTTATGGTCCCAGTCTGCTGGATGACTTTTTGTTTGTGCTGCAGGTCTGTCGGGATTTCCAGGACGATGGGGTGTGTAAGGACTCTTGCCCTGGCCTCATGCGTTACGATCCCAACCTGCACCAGCTGGTACCCAACCCACACGGGAAGTACAACTTTGGGGCCACCTGTGTCAAGAGCTGCCCACGTAAGAATGACTATAAGCAGATCAACTTTTTGTATTTTGAACCACAAATGTCTCGAAGCCTTTCTTGACACTGGTATATTAATAACGTTATATAAATGTCTACTCGAGGAGCTCTGATCTTGACAGCCAAGATAAATAAAAGAAAACTAGGTTGCTTTAATGGCCCATATGAAACACACCATGCATGATTACGGGCTTATTCACCGTGTGATAAGCTGAACAAGTGGCCTGTTTGTTCTTCTGAGTTGTTAGATATTCACTGGTTACAGTTAGACTCTGTTTAATTATAAACTGAATCAACGCGGAAAGAAAATGATTGAGTTTCAGGGCGTGTTAATGCAACACTGCTCTCTCTCAGCTGAACTTACACAGCTCTGTCCCAGTATTACTCAGACTATACAGCTAGCAGTTTTGTAATATAACTACTCTATGGGTACACAGATGACTTAACTCATGTAATCAGTGCTGAAACATTTCATTAAGTTGCTTTTGTTGGGGGTTGTTTTTGGCTATTTGTGCTCAAACGTTGTAATATTTAACCTGCCGATGTTAAATTTGAACTGATTTGAACTGCAGTGACATTTTTGTGTTTTGCAACCCCTGTAGATAACTATGTAGTGACTGATCACGGAGCGTGTGTGCGGACGTGCAGTGGTAACACCTACGAGGTGGACGAGGGGGGAATAAGGAAGTGTGCCAAGTGTGAGGGACTGTGCCCAAAAGGTAAGTCACTGTGTAACCTGGGGGCAGATTTCTGACTAACACAGCGGGTTCCTTAAATATGAAAATTAGGTGAAATTAGGTTTTGGACTTGATTCTGTTTTACTCTATGGAAACGCTTCTCAAAATTTTAGAGGCAAAATCTCCATCTGTTCATGTCCTTGAAGTATAAATAAAGAAATGTTCTTGCTCTTGTTATCTTAAGAGTAGCTTGCTCGGTGGATTTTTTTCCCCTGTTAAAAGATGAATATTAGTAATATTAGCTCAGTTTGGCTTCGATTTATATTCGATTCATTTTCTGCACTTTTTTTATGCTTTACAGTTTGCAATGGACTTGGAACAGGGAACCTGACTCGCATCATGTCCATCAATGCCACCAACATTGACTCCTTTAAAAACTGCACAAAAATTAATGGGAACATCGGCATCATGCACACATCAATTTATGGGTAATTCATGGACATCTATGCTCTTATGTATCATATATATTAACTGCACTTCAACAAAGGCAGTTAACGTGTGTGTCCTGTTTATTCGTAGGGATAAATACACAAAAACACCAAAGATGGTTCCTTCCCAGCTTGATGTGTTCAAGACAGTAAAAGAAATTACAGGTGAGGCCTTTTAATACTTGAGAAATTAATTACACGCTAAATGCAAATTAAAGAGTTTCCCAATGAACTTTCCATTTCTTGCTTCAGGATATTTGTTGATTCAAACGTGGCCGGAGAGCATGACCTCGCTCAGTCCTTTTGAGAATCTGGAGATCATTCGAGGGCGAACTAAACGGTATGTTCCTTGTAAAGACATGCAGACGATAGATAAACAACTGCTGGATCACAAGAAAGGATGTATTTGTTTTAAGGATTGAGTAATATACACGGTTTCATCAAAGAAAGTTCCTTCTGTTGTCCTTCTCCACCCGTTCCATAGTTTTTTTTTTTGTTGTTTTTTTTTGTAGTGGGAGCCGCAGTGTGGTGATTACTCATCTCAATATTGAGAGCCTTGGTCTTCGCTCTCTCAAAGAAATTAGCGATGGGGATGTGATCATCAATAAGAACGAGAACCTGTGTTACACCAATAAAAGCCACTGGAAGAGGCTCTTTAAATCAGAGAGCCAAACTGTAACCATAGAAAATGCTGATCCTACTTCATGTGGTACATAGAATTTTGTTTTCCTATAATTAAAAAAATCAGTCACTCTTTTATTGTGTACTCTTTTGCTTAGATTATGTAATGCATAAACCAGATTTAATGAGCGCACTCTAATATCCTAAATTAGTTAATCACATGGGGAAGATCTTTAGCTGAGATGTTGTGTTTGTTTTCAGCTCAAAGGAACAAGACTTGTGACAGAAAGTGTACGGAAGACGGCTGCTGGGGACCCGGCCCCGACATGTGTGTCGCCTGCCGTGACTTCAGCCGTGAAGGGAGCTGTGTTGACTCCTGCAACATCCTGGAGGGGTGAGAGAGGGATTAGTCTTTGAATGCCTTTGAAGCACTGAAGTGCAATGTTCTTTGTTTCAACAAACAAACTGATTAAGATAAAGATTTAACTTTAAAGTCTGTAGTTATACCTCCTGCATTTCTGCATGAATAAGCAGACCTACCTGTACCCTCCTTTGGAACTGCTTGTAATGTCAAAGACTGTTATCCTAAAGAAGGTCTAGCTTCAAAACATTGCCACTAAATATTTTAATGGAATTTAAAGTGTCTGGAAGTCAAAGGTCCAGTAGATATAAGTTAAACTATTCAGCTGTGCTGGCACATCAGTTTATCTATGCAGAACTGTGTCAAACATTGAATCCCGACATCCTTACATTTTAACTCATGGCCTCAAAAAAAGGTTGAAGGATTTTCCTCCACGTGTAACTGTTTGAAATGTGGTGCAGCGAGGGTCTGTCAGCTTTGTTATTGTCTTTGCAGAGAGCCGCGGGAGGCCATCATGAATAAAACCTGCATGGAGTGTCACCCTGAGTGTCATCGCATGAACGGGACTGCAACCTGTAGTGCGCCTGTATGTGTGGAACAACTTCCTCATTATCACAAACATCCATTAAAAATGATCCCAGACGAGCTTCATAAACATTATTCATGAATCGACGGTGTCAACAATCAGTGTCTTGTTTTTGTCAATCCTTCAGAATCAAAGAGAAACTAACTCAGCATGTAACCTACTACTGTACCAATTTCTCCATCAACGGCAGCTTTAGCAAGCCGTCATTGGGAAACCACAAGACATGTTTTGTTTGGGATAAGAGGTGTGGGTGTGTAAAGTAGTTGTCTGCTGAAAGAGGTTTATAATCCCTTCTTTGGATGAGAAAGAAAAGTTCAAGCCCTTTTTGTGAAAGTAACCTGAAAATGTACAGTCATTGAAAATAGCATGGATAGGTTGAGTGAAAGTATTAAATTGCAGCGCTATACTGCTTAAGCGTTGAGCGTTATGCTAAAGTAAAGCCCCCTACATCAGTGGTGGGTTTTTATTGCTAAACATTTGCATGTTCATGAGGAAGATGGATGCAGCTTGCTTTAACAAATTATTACTATGAGACAGTGCAGTTTACATAATATTTACTACTCTCTCAGGGGAGCTGTAAACGTAAGTCTTTTTATTTATTTGTTTTTTACATCCAGGGTTCTGGAAACTGTACGAAGTGTGCCAACTTCCAGGATGGACTGTTCTGCGTGTCTCGCTGTCCACAAGGCGTGCCAGGAGAGGATGACACACTGGTGTGGAAATACGCAGATGAGATAAAAGTGTGCCAGCTCTGCCACAAAAACTGCACCCAAGGGTAAAAAAAAAAAAAAATCATTGTTCGGCTGACCTGAGAAACTGGCACTCCCTGTTTTCCGCGTTGAAAACATTTGTCCGTTATGATGTTGATGCTGTAACTGAATCCAGACAGGAAGGGTCAGTCGTGGTTTGCACAGGCTGGACAGAAAGTTCAGCCTTTCAAGATGAGGCAATGTTTGCCGAGATGGAATTGGAACATTAAAGAGGGATGTTGTGGATTAAGATGCCAATGATTTGGAGGGCTGCACAGAATTACACACACACAAGAAATGTTAACCAGCACAGAGGAAGTGTGACCACTGGGGTTGTATATTGGAAAATATTTCAGGGATTCCATATCTTGATGGGGAAATAC
Source organism: Symphodus melops (assembly GCF_947650265.1). NCBI lineage: Eukaryota > Metazoa > Chordata > Actinopteri > Labriformes > Labridae > Symphodus > Symphodus melops. Next base: position 20,115,690 of record NC_136697.1, on the reverse strand, counting down.
CGGACATGTAATAACTTGTAATATCTGCAAAGATAAAGCACAGGGATTGTATGATAACACAATATTCTTTGTGTTGATTTCATTCCAGTTGCATTGGGCCTGGTCCTGAAGGCTGCAAGGGCAGGAGGTATGTAAATACATTGATTTACAACACTGATTTTCTACGCCAAGGTATACACTGACTTTGCCTTAATTCAGAATCTGAATTTCACCTCTCTTTGTTTATTACATTTTATTTGTGCACTGTTCCTTATCTTCACTCTTAAATGATGTTAAATCTGTGTTCAGCACTTCCGGTCTCTCCATGATTGCGGCTGGTGTGGTCGGTGGACTGCTGGCTTTTCTTATTGCCGGCCTGTCCGTCTTTGTGCTGCTGCGCCGCCGCCACATCAAGAGGAAGAGGACCATGCGCAGGCTTCTCCAGGAGAGAGAGGTAAGATGAGGGAACTGAGTCGCCACACTTGCACATCAACACATCGAGAAATGGCCGGGAAGTTGTTTTAGAGATGTCAGATGTGTAAACGATCAGACTGTATGTGAGATATAAAATGCTTATTTTTCCAGTTGGTTGAACCTTTGACTCCGAGTGGAGAGGCTCCGAACCAGGCTTTGCTGCGGATCCTGAAGGAGCCTGAGTTTAAGAAAATCAAAGTGCTGGGATCAGGAGCTTTTGGAACAGTTTACAAGGTATGAGCATGCTGCAGGTTTGGGTCTCAAAAGCAAAATTTCACTCCTCTCCAAACTCCACTTGGCTTTATCAAAACCGGAGCTCAAGAATACTGTTCGTGCCAAGGATACAAAACCAACAGCCGTCAGTGTTTCCCTCATCCACATCTGTTGTCAATTTTTCAATTAAGAGACACATTTTTAAACAGCCACATCATGCATGACTAACTCCAATCTCACTTCGGGTGCAGTGTGTGTCTGCATAAACGTGTTTTAAACTCAGTCTGGGGATGTATGTTTACACAGTGACATGTATAGTAGGGCAAATCGTCTATATGGGGACAATCCAGTGTTCTCTACAAAGTTAAATATCTATTTAAGGGTTGTATTTAGGTTAAGGTTAGAGTAAATCCCCAGACAAAGAATGTAGGCTGCCACAATGTTCTTCCTCGGTGTGTCCTCTTGAACTCCTATCTTTGTGAGAACCACCATGACTTTAAGATCTCCAGAGTTTAGGGACATCGTTGGAATGTAAGCAAGGGCTGGTTTAGTTTGTGAAGTTGGCTGCAAGTTTTTTAGTTAGAATTTAATAAGAATAAATGTTTGAGGTTAGAAAAGCATCAGGCTCAGTCTTTAACTCATGAAAGTTAAAGGGTAATTCTGGTATTTCAAACCTTTGTACTTTTCTACAGAATTTGTGTAGAAAGGAACTTGAAGGAACTCATATTTACAAAAAACTGTTGATATTGCGTCACCTCAGCGAGGAGCAATAAAATAGGCTGTAATGGCCTCAAGGTCATTTGTGTTCTCAGTCCTGCAGTAAAGAAGAACTACTTAAGCAATACAGATCCAAAGAGATGTTGACCTTTTTGTTAAAGAGTAACAACCTTTTTGTTTAACCGGAGACTATTGAGGTAAATGACTCACTCTGAAATGTTGCAAAGGTGTTTTGTTGCAGGAGGAGACTTTATCTCCAGACACCTTTCCTGATCATATTGGGAAAATGTAGAATGTCAGTATGAGCCTCCCCCATCAGTGGTAATAAAACATGTGTTGCCTTGCTCAAGGGCACCTCTCTATCTACCAGACATATTTCTGTATTTTCCGCACCGGGATCCTCCTGTACCCAATCCAAGTCCTAACATACTGACATCAGCTAGCTAAGTTAGGCACTATTTTTTTTTTTTTTCGTCATTGTTGTTTAATGTGATGTCATTTAATTTATGTGGATATATCTTATTTTATAAGAGGTCATATGTTGTGTTTGTAAAATACAGCAGACAGAACCATGTAGTTAAGTCAAAGCCTATCATTAGCCACTAAGGTGCAGTGGAGAAGAATTCTGATAGTAGTTTTCGATGAAAGGATAAGTACCTTCAAATTGTACTAAAGTGAAGGTTCTAATAGTTTGTCTAATTTTAGGGGAAATCCAAGTTCCTCTCTCATATATGGAGCAGTTATGGGGGTGTGGTTTCATATGTGCAGAACACAACATGTCAGCGATTGTACTTGTGCTGCATATACTGTACAAACATTTGTATGCAAACATGTGTTCACATTGTGTCTCTTGTAATTACAACATGTAAAATAACACTCTTGTGTCACTACAGGGCCTGTGGGTTCCAGAGGGAGAGGATGTGAAGATCCCCGTGGCCATCAAGGTTTTGAGAGAGGCCACATCACCGAAAGCAAACAAAGAGATTTTAGACGTAGGTTTACTGATTTATGTGGTGTGTCTCGGGACCCAAGGCTTACTGATATACTGAGTCAGAATTTAAAAAAAAAAAAAAAAAAACATTAAAATGACTTCTAATTCCCAAAAGTACTTCAGTTAAGAGTGTGCAGCTGGTGGGAAATGACAGAGGAAATATCAAAGTCAGTAGCTGCATGCATTTGACTCAATTTGAAAGGCTCAAAATAAGAGACAATTATTGCCTCCTGCATGTTAGTTAAACTGTAATGTTTTCTTTAAGTTATAATACATGCCTACTTCCTTTCTTTGAAATAGAGAACGTGTCATGTTTTCTAAACGGTGACCGTCTTACAAGACTGTAGGAAATGGGATTAAATCATCATAAGGCTGTGTGTGGGCGTTGGCGTGTAATACAAGACTGCAATGTTCTGTATAGGGTAGCTCTCGCAAAGCCACGCTGAAAAAGCAGCTTTTTATAAAATCAAAGGGCTGAATGTGCATCTTGAATCCTGTGATTTTTGTGGTCACGGTGCACAGTCACTGTCAGAGAGCCGTGGTGGACATGTTGTGTGCCGAACTTGACATGAGGCTGGAGGCCTGCTTTTAAATGAGAAGCCTCTTTGTCATCAGACCGTCTAAATTACAGAGCTTCTCACAGTCAGGTGGTGATTTCATGAACATTTCTAATGCTATAATTGGCGCGCAGAAAATATTTGGTTCAAAATGAGCCATTTATGGCAGGAAACCAATAAAATCAAGCTCAGTCTGAAGTGCTGTTTGCACGGAGTGTTTCTTCAAAGCTACTGTGGAGAGATTTTAGCTCGCTATCAAAGACCGGTTCAGAAACTGGCTCTTTCTTTGTACACTTTCCACGTCAAAGCATGCGAGAGGAGCTACAGCTTTGCAGAGACGGGTCGCCAAAATAAACACGTACTTTAAGTTCCTCACCGGAGCTTTTGGTCTCTTTTCTTGTTATGACAACTTTTGGTTTCCACTTTTAGCTTAGTCACATAAAAAAAATACTTTGCTCAGGCTAATGCTAAGAAACGTATCACTTCACAAATGTTACCTGACTCAAGCTAGTAAAATTCCTCGATAATAAACTCTTCTCATATTGGTTCAGATGGAATATGTACGACACTTATTTCAGCCATGTACCGCAGATAAGAGTAGTTTCTGAATTTCTGTGTCGCCTGATTCCCCCTGATTGTATAAAGTATTGATTTATAGATTTATTTATTTTTTACGTCTATATTCACACTACAGGAGGCTTATGTGATGGCCAGCGTTGAACACCCCCATGTGTGTCGCCTGCTCGGCATCTGCCTGACCTCCACTGTGCAGCTCGTCACCCAGCTGATGCCCTACGGCTGCCTGCTGGACTACGTCAAAGAGAACAAGGACAACATTGGCTCCCAGTACCTGCTCAACTGGTGTGTGCAGATAGCCAAGGTGAGAAATAAAAAACCTTGGGAAAGTTTCAAGTAACATGGGAGAATCTGTTCGGTGGATACAATTTGTGTACCACACCTACAACAGATCCAATGTGTGTGTTTTTTTTTCTCTCATGCAGGGCAACAAAAGCAACTGAGCAGATCTGCATGGCACATCAGTTGATTTGATGTTTTCAAATTGTCTTTAACTGCTATATAAATGTGTTAAATAGTATACTAAGAGACATTACTCGGCACCTTTAAACTTTTAATGTGTCTTGTCAGCATTTTCCAAGTTTAATCTCAAAGAATCGATATGGAGAAAAAACAAAGCACTTATATAATAACCTTCTTGTTAAATAATCAGGGTATGAACTATCTGGAGGAGCGGCACTTGGTGCATCGTGACCTGGCAGCCAGAAACGTCCTGGTGAAGACTCCTCAGCATGTGAAGATCACAGACTTTGGTCTGGCTAAACTCCTCAATGCAGATGAGAAAGAGTACCATGCAGATGGTGGAAAGGTATGCGTGAGATTGAAGTTTGTCTGTGATTGGGATTTTTTTTAACCTTCAGCCGGCTTTCTAGTTTTATTGTCCTCAATTTTACTCAAATATTCCTCCTTCTTTAGATTAAAGAAAACAAACTGAACTATGTCTCATCGTGGATAAAAACAAATCCATGTCATCAAGGGGCCGTTCCTTGACGTGCAGATGATGCTCTTGATGAACTTTTTTTTTTTTTTTTTTACATTGATAGCCTGCAACAAACTTGGGGCTTGAAAGAGTGATGACTTCCTGTAGATGAAGGGATTTTGCTCCACGTCATGAAAGATGGTATTTTTGTGTTTGTAGTTTTTGCTCTCGATTGTATCTTACGGAAGGGATGTAGTATAAATAGTTCTGTCAGAGAACTTGAGTTCTAAGAGAAATGACAAGTCAGATAAGATAGTTCCTTTTCTTATCAAAGAGTCTCCATACTCCTGAAGTCACTTTTTACCTCACAGATATTTAGTGCTTATGTTCACCTGAAACTTCACGGTGACCTACACACTTCTCTCTGTACAGCCGAGCACTTCACCAAATATTTGTTATCTGCATATTTATGAAGTCAAATGGTAGATCTCTTATATTGATGTATCAACTTGTTATGTTCTTCAGACTTCCTTTCCTTATTTATATTTTCAAGCTAACAAGATAACGACTTTTCCTGATTATGTAACACACTTTTAACATTACAGATTAACATTAAGATTTTATTTCGTGTTTTCCCACGGAGGAGCAGATGTGGAGACTGTCCAGCTCAGCTTTATGTTTTACAGAATCCTATTAAGGATGAGAATAACATGAGCAGTGTTAAAATGTATTGATTTTTGGGAACTTTTCTGGACAGCCTTATTAGAGCCCGAAATGTAACAACGACCTGAAATTTTTTAACAAAACCCAATATGTAATAACTGCTCGATAATGTAATAAAATGTGACAAGTTGTTACACTATTACAGTAGGAGAAACATATTTAGCCTGCCCCATAATGTTATAAGAAAACATTAATAAATTTTGCGCTCAGCATATCAACCAGTTATTACATTTACATTTATGGTTTTGTTAAAATGTATTTATAACATTTCGGTTAGTCGTTACATTTCTGACTCTAACAAGCCTTATTCATTTAGTTTCACAAGTTTTGTGTGATCACAACAATCTGGCACAAAATTTAAATCATGTCAAAAACCGTCCTCAAATTCAAACCTTTGTAAGATGTTCACACCTCAATGACAAGTATGGGTTTTTGTGTGTGTGGATTTAACCACTAGGTGGCAGCCCTGTTACATTTCATAGTACATGTGAGAAGAATGACACATGACTTCAGTTTCAGAAAATGCAACGTTTCTTTAACTAAACTTGACTAAGTTCTGTTACTGTCCTAATTTAATTCTGACTACTTTAACAGGCTGCTGTTTTTGAGAGTTTCTTGGAGAATGTATTTTTGCTGCTGTTTCATTGAGCCATTATAAACCTCTTCATTGATTGTACCCCCTGCCAAACAGAGAAATCGTCTAATAAAACTAGCAAAGTACAGCATTCATTAAAGGTCTGCATATTCTGCAGGACAGTAGACCGTTTATTTTCTGTGCCAGTCAAGTGTATGTTTAGATATTCTTAAGGAAACATTATTGGTCTAAATGAACAGATTTATGTTATTGTATTGATATGTGAGATGAGATGATTTCATGTCTAATTTTCCTCCCACAGGTGCCGATAAAATGGATGGCTCTTGAATCCATCCTGAACAGAACATACACTCACCAGAGTGACGTGTGGAGCTACGGTAAGCGAGCTGTTTGTCTTGTGTTGTGAATGGAAGCTCAGACCCAGGGAGGCCTGCTGCAGTCTGAGCTTGTGTGTGTGTGTGTGTGTGTGTGTGTGTGTTTTCAGATATGTAAAGCAGCTGGCCTTCTGTACTCTGAGGAGTTGGTGGCGGCCCTCAGTGGAGTAACCTTTATTTATTGCTTGATAAAGTATTTTAACATCGCGAGAGAAAGGAGGTTTGAAGCTGAAGATGTTGTTTTTGGAATCTAACGAGTCGTTTCAACATTTTACAGCACGACATGAGAGAGGAGAACATCTTGCTAGCATGTGTGATTTTAGGACACTGGTAGCAACACACCTACACACCAGCAGTCTCAGATGGACAATATCACGTCAAAGAGATTGTTACCAACACCCACAGAAACAGAAGAGTACATTTGCACAGATGCCTAAACACACACACACACACACACACACACACACACACACACACACACACACACACACACACACACAGAGAAGCCAAACACAGCACAGCTTTCTTGTGTGGGCCAGCTTCCAAATCCCTTGAGGGTTTGATCATGCCTTCCGCTCAATATGGCAGAAGCATCAGTAGACCCTGGCAGAAGAGACAAGCTTCTTCTTCTCCTCCTTTTCCCTTCCTCAGTTCCTCCAACACAGATACACATCCTGCTTACTCCCACTCCCGCAGCCAAAGCCAATTTGTCAACAGAGTTATTTTGATACTGTGTGATATTTGTCAAGGTTGCATCCTGTCACTCTCGTTTTTTCCGCTTTAATTGGGAGCGAAAACAAGTGAATGACAGCTCATCCGGCCAACTGTCCTTGTTTTTTATTTGTAGGAGTAACTGTATGGGAGCTGATGACCTTTGGGACGAAACCGTACGATGGGATTCCAGCCAGTGAAATAGCCGGAGTCCTGGAGAAAGGGGAGCGACTTCCTCAGCCACCAATCTGTACCATAGATGTGTACATGATCATGGTGAAATGTACGCTGAGCACTAATTCTGAACTGCAATAACACAGTATTTTTGCACTTGAAAGTTGCAGCTATCGATGCCAAAGTTTCCGCTCATGTTCTTATCTGATGACTAATGATGATTTATGGCAGGTTGGATGATTGATGCAGATAGTCGGCCACGTTTCCGGGAGCTGATAGCCGAGTTTACAAAGATGGCTCGGGATCCTTCACGTTATCTGGTCATTCAGGTAAAATCTAACTTAATAAAATAGAATCAATTCGGTACCATTTTTTAGGTGAGCATAGCCCTGGTTCCCGCAACAAAAAGCCCCCCCTTACTCTTAGTGTCTGCTTTCTTAGGTAAACATTAAAAACCTCAGCTGTGGTAGGTTTTTAAGAAGAAAATAGCTAAGAGTTGAAACCAAAACTATCTTGATAACCAGCTTCTTTTAACCCATCTCTTTTTCATCCAACCGTGTACAAAAAAGCATCTGACTTAGAGAAGAAGGAAGTGGAAGTGGAGAATTGCTTACGCATTTCTCGGTTTAGTTCTTTTTTCCTGCAGCTCATACTTGATGATGAATTGCAGTAACCGACAGTACACGTGAAGCTGACTTTACAAATTCTCCTCCTAATCCAGGGGGATGACTGCATGCACCTGCCGAGTCCTGCGGACCCAAAACTGTATCGCAGCCTGATCAGCGGAGAGGACATGGATGACGCTGTAGACGCAGACGAGTACCTGCTGCCACAACATGGCTTCTTCAGCAGCCCGAGCACATCTGTCACTCCCCTGCTTCACTCCACAGTAAGCTCCAAAGAAAACAACATACTATCAGAGCTATTGTATCAGGTGTGGGTCCATCTGCATCTCTGTACTAGGTTATAATGGGTTACCAAAGCTTGAAAAAAATTGCATTCTGCACTTATAAAACCTGTTTAAAATTCAGTAGAGGGTAAATCATTCCTCTTGTAGGGAAGCAATCACTCACTGAATGTCCTCAGTGTCCTCAATGAGAGACTCCAAGGAAGGTTAATATGTAATTCTGGTGTTTTAGTGCGTCTGAGTAGAAAGTCCACAAGGTGGTGTAGTTTTACTGAAAATGTATTCCATACTTCTTGTAAACATTTTAAAGCAATAAATAGTCTAAGAGTTCAATTAAAAGTGACGTCTCAGACGGCGATGATCTAAACACAATCATAAATAAAGTCGTTAAAAAAGCCAAAGTTGTAAGTAATAGGGGAAGCAGCAAGGGAGCATACAGTACATTAAACATTCACATATAATTAACTACTTTGAAACGGTTTCTTTCCAATGCCAGCAACTCATTTTCATTACTGTTCTAGTTAGAATGAGTGGGGAAAAAGTGTTGCTGTGTTTTATGTTGTGAACTTTCGCTCACAAAAAATTATAAAAGATAATCACACATGAAGTGAGACACCAGACTCGCTCATACTGGCCAAAGCATTGAAGAAAAGAGAATAACAGCTGTGTTGGATGATGAATTTTCCCAGAAAAAGGAGCATTAATTGTTAGAGAAATTGCAACACGTGCATTAACAGTGTACACCTTACCAACTCTTCCAAACTGAGTAGTGCTATTTAAACTGAGTTTGGGGAAATAGAATTTCTGCATTAGTCATTACACCACGAGTGGGAAAGGGGAAAAAAATCATGAGTCAGTTTGTACCTTGTTAAAATCAATTAGTTTTACTTCAAGCAGCAGCAGAACTCTGCTGACTGCTGAACTGAATCCAGGCGATCCCACAGTGAAGAGAGCCGTACCTGACCGAGCTGAACCTGGCTGAACCCACCTGCCCTCTTTCTATTTCACCCCTGGGACTAATTCTCCTCTTCCTGGCCCCTACCCACACGCCCATCATCATCCCCTCACCCACGTTTCCTCCCAGGTTCCCTCAGATGGATGAGTAGAAGTCGTCTACCTCAGGTTCAGTGAAGGCCATGCGTAGGTCGGGCTCTTCTTACCTGGGATCATTGCTGCACTCTGACAGCCTGCTTAGCTCATATGAGCTTTAAACTTTGATTACCTTTGCAGGCAAGCAGAAGAACTCTATAAAATCTTTGTCCTACAAAAGCTCAGCATAAGCCTGCTTTTATAATATCACAGTTGGGGCATTGCCCAATGTGGGTCGAGCCTTTTTTTTTTTTCTTTTGCTGATGGCTGCACTTTTAGCGTTTGTAATTTCCTTTCTTGTTGGAAAGTAATGGCATTGCCACAGCTGCCATTCTTTCCTTTTGATTCCCTCAGTTTCCATGGTTTTGTACCCTTCACCCCGTTCACCACTCGAGAAAGTGACAGCCACAACAAAGCTTTTCACATTGTCTGAATGAATATGAATCTGCTCGATGGATGTTTGTTTTGCTCCTTATCTGCTTGTGCTGAGATGATGGCGATGGTTCCATGGGTGCTATAAAAACTCATTACAGTGGTATTGACAAGAGAATTTATTGTCCTCTCAGAGGCTTTAAATAAATCCCATTTCCTTGAACAAACACACTCATTACAGAATTAAACTCCTTTCTAAATGAAGCCATATTAAAGGATTAGAAAAGTCCACAAATGATAAGTTTTGCCTTCATTCTAAAATATTTTGTGTTGCCTTGAAAATGGTTTTATATTCACATTGTCAGACTTCCTTCATTTTTTCCTCCATGCTAATTTATTTGCCTGTCACCTTTTAACTTGAACCCAAACTAATTTTCATCTATTTTGCAGAGCACCAACAGCAGCATTGGAAGGTGTCAGAGCAGAAATGGTTTATTGGTAAGAGAAATATGTTCATTAAATTGCACTAAAAAAACAAGGCTGGTCATTTCTCTTTACTTTTATGAATTGTTGGCGATAGCCTTAAAATTCATAATCTTCTGTTGCAGAACGCATTCCCGAGCAGAGATGGAAGTATGGTTCTCCGGTACATTCCTGACCCCACGGACAAAAACTTAGATGATGCTTTCCTGCCAGCTCCAGGCAAGTTTCCTTCAAACACTTTTTTTTATGTCCTTCACATAAATCTCAGTAAAGCTGGTCTTTTGGCCTCCTATTTGATCCAGTGAATTAGAGGAGCATCTAGTGGACAACTTCGAAACAACACCACAGTATAACACTAGAGTCATTGGTTTTTCTTCAGCTTTACTGCACAAATCTATTTGTTACAACATTTTGAGGATATAACAAAAGAAAAAACACGTCAAACATTGATTGTTTCTATCTTCATAACTTCCCTTTTTAGTAGATCTATTTAAACAGCAGACAGGAACTTTTTCCTCTGTGGAAAAATTGATTATCAGGCTGCAGCTTTTTTGAATGACACACTTCTGAATTCTCTTTTTTTCTTCATTTAACACAAAATATTGCTCATATTTTAAATAGTTTTTTTGACTGCAAAATAAATTCTTAATTGCAGGTTTTTTTTTCATTATTATTAATTTTTTTTAAAGGAGCAATATGTAAGATATCTACTGAATTAATTCATAAAATGGCCTGAAGTGCTGGCTTCTCTTATAACAATGCAGCAGCCAGTATGTCCTCCCTCTTGGTTTTCGATTCCAATCTGGAATACTTAATCTTTGTTTGGACCAGAGATGGAGGTGGTTTGAGGATACTAACAGAAGAGGGGGCAGGGGGGAGACCTCTCTCCGGATCCTACATTTCCCATAATGCATATCATCGGCACATTTTTTTATACCCTTTCTTTTTTAACTTAATACTTTAGTTTGTTACTCTGACATGTTTTTTACATTTTCTGAAGTCTTCGAGGCCATGTGACGTGACGTGTTGACGTGTTGATTTCTTCAGGGTTATTTCCTTCACATTAAGAAAGTCTTAAAGATGAAAAGAAATAGAGTAAGACTCAAAGAATGCAGTGTGTAATTCATTTTTAACTATCAGCTTGGAAGGCTGATAGTTAAAAAAAGATCACGGACTGGAAATGATCAGCAGTGCAGTGATTATATAAACAACCTTCCTTATCTTTCTTACAGACTACATGAACCAGAACGGTGTCTCGGATATGATGAATCCCATCTACCAGCACCCTGGTCCGCCTCGCACCCTCCTCCCCACCATCTCTTCAGACGACGCCGAGTCAGAGTACCTGAACTGCTTTAAAACTGGGGACAAAGGACCCGAGTACCTCAACGAGATCCCATCCCCTGCCACCCTCCCACACACATCCAACGGAACAGTCCACAGCGTTCAGAAATATCAGCCTCAGAACAGCATAGACAACCCAGATTACCAACAAGACTTTATTCCCACCTTTAAGACACACACCAACGGACACATCCCAGCAGCAGAGAACGTGGAGTACTTGGGACCAGACTGAGGATCGAGTGGTCAAATATAAGTGACTTCATTCTGGTCCAATAAGAGAGGGCATTGAGGCCTTGACTGGAAGGGCAAAGCAAAGTGTCACCATCGGTTATCACAAAGGTTGTTGTCTTGCTTTCAGAGACATGTGACACTCCATGCAGCTTTTTTGGTCGTTTGCATGCACTCAGGCGTGTCGCACAAAACTCCCTCCCCTCATTCCAAAGACTTTTTTATCTTATCAGTTAACTACAAATGATGAATAAAAGCTGGATGGAAACCGACTTCTAAATGACTCAGTTGACCTGAGACTTTCTGGGCCAGATACACTACAGCTACATATTATAACTTCTGTCAAAAAGTCAAAGTCTCTCCTGAAAAAAAGAGGTCTTCAAAAGCAGAAAGCTGGCAGCTCAACCTACAATCCAAGCCGAGGTACATGTTCTGTAGCATCAGATAGACACACAATCAATAAATTGACACCCACGAATACAAACACTCAGAAGCTTTCATTGTGATGAAGTCAAGATGATTAAAGGGAGATTTAAAGAGAATAATGCTGACTGTTTTGGGTCCTCAGAGGCCCGACGACGCTCGTCATAAAGGACGAGTCAATGAGGAAACAAAATGTCGCAATGCATCGGATGTACAGTCAGTTTAAAGGGAAATATTGTTGGATTGTGAGGATGAAATATGTTACCTTAATGCTCTAAGACAGTTCTATGTGTACGAGATGCGCGTCTGTTTCTCTGAGAAACAAACAGGAGAGTTTACTGTTCTATCTGATCTGTGATGTAACACTAACTGTGTAGACAATGTAATGCTGCTCACAGCAGAGGTGAAAGTCTAAGCTTGTTAGCACTATGGCGTTATAGTGGATGTACCCAGTAAGCATTTGTAACGATCACTTCCCAATCTCAGCATCTCTTGTAATAATTTGACTGCACTCAGATTATTTTCTATGAAAACCAGATCGATTTAAACAGAATAACAAGAAAACTGTAAAGTAGTTCAAACTAAAACTTCCCAATGCATTTTAATTCATGTTTCACTATGTGATGTTATTTTGTCCTTTGTTTGAATATGCTGGATGAACTGTCCTAGGTCATGTGAGTAACTTGTTTGAATTGTAGATTAGAGGAATTCCCTGTAGATATGAGTTTTATTTGAATGTCTATACGTCAAGTCAGAAGCTAAAACTGTTTCTGAGGTTAGGGCTCTTATGTGTCTATGTTGGTCGTGACTTTATATTGTTAGAGACTTTTCCTTGTTTGATTTTTTTTTGTTTTGTTTTGTTTTAACTAAAGTGTAGACTTTTGTTCCACACAGGGTGTTGACACCGTGTCTATGAAACGTCTTCTAGCTTTAAAGTCTTGTAGTTGTGCAAGAGCATTAACATTATTCCTAGTTTTAAAGGAATATACTATTGTAGCAACCATTAAACCTACTTTTGCAGATTTTACACAGGTACATGTACAGAAAAAACTCATGATACTGTAATATACCCTAAAATAATCGTCTATAATTTATACTCAGTACACAGTTTTTGTCACATTATATGTGAATATGCACTTATTCCTGATTTGTGAATATTTCATTCAGATGTGAACATTAATAAATCTTTTTTTTCTATGGAAGAACTGTGTGTTTTTTTCCCCCCGACGGTTGAGTGTGAGACTGAGTGCTCAGGGATTTATTCATTTTATCTGGTTTGTTTATCTCCATGTCTGCAGCACTTCAAATAACAGTTTGATGAAATGCCTGGAGCAGATAATCAGCTGAGCAAGAGCAGCCCATCCCCCCCAATGGTTTGTTGTTTCACTCAAAGGGATCCAGACGAACATATTTGAAAAGCTCTAAAGTTTAAGTCTGTATTTGTGAGAAACATATTTTAGACAATCATGAGATAAATCCTCCTGATGAGCTAAAAATCGCTTGACTGAGTATTGGTAGATGTAACCCCATTTTAAAGAAGAAACAGTTCTAGATCAGAGAAGTTTGAGGGTATGTTTTATTTTCTAGTTATGATCTAATGTTTTACTTCTCTGTTAGCTATACTTGTTTTACTTTATTTGAGCACCTTTGTTGTAGTTTTGAAAGGTGTGGGAACACTAGGAGTTCTGACATGATGAGGAGAATAATTGAAATTGAAAGGTTTACTTGAGCGGGAAATAATTATATTACACACTTCAATGAGAATAAGCTTCTGGCTGTAAGAAGTGCTGACGCTGCTGATTTTGACCACTTAAAGCTTGAGAGTGGCTTACTTTGAATCATGCATTTTTAAGTTGAAAGCTAAAGTTTATTTGTGGGATTCAGTTGTAAAATATTTCCTCCTAATATTTGTAACTTAATATGCAGCTTTTAAAAACATCCTCTGTGATCACTGATCAAGTCTCATCACGATGTATCTACAGTTTAACTCTCAGCTTCTCTGTTTTATCAAGGCTGATTGTGTTTGCTTTGATCAGATCTGATTAACGATCCCAAACTTTTGGAACTAATCAGCATCAATAAAAGTTTAGTTAAAGCATCAATGAATGAAATCCCATCAGTTGTGAACAGTCTTTATTTATGTGAGCTATGTGTTTTGGACTGAGATATGCATTTTTACCCAAATTTTGTCAGATTTATTTAAAAGAAAATACATATCAAAAATCATGCTTAGCCTCAGTAAATTGTATGGGTGCTGATTCCTCAACCATTTTATTTTTGATCAAATATAAAAGATAATGAAATTTATTTCTTCAAATTCATTTTAATTTTCTTGATATATTTACCTTTTGTTTTTTAAAGAGACAATGCCAAAAGTATTTGTGCAAAAAGTAATTGTCACACCTTTTCACACCAGTGGGACACAAATTACATTCAGTTTAAAATGCAAGCTACAAATGATTTGAAATTAAAGTTCTTACAGTGACAGTTTCTGTTTTCCAAGAAGGAAATTTCAGAGTCAAAACACCAGAGCCAGAAAACTGAAAGTCTTAAAAGATTCAATTTAGGTGTCTTTACGTGCTGTTGTCAAGGTGTCCAATTAGAACACGTATTTAGTATGTAAATAACTAATAATAATAATAATAATAAACATTGTTTACATTATAATCATTATTATAAAAATAAAGATAAAAGTTTTCAATAAAGTACATAGTGTACAGTTATATGCCGTTTACTTGTCACTAATTGTCACTTGGTGGCAGCACTGAGGCGCCAGTTTGTCCCCGCCTCAATAAATAATCCCACGAAGAAGAAACCGTCAACAACAGAAGCGAAACTTTAATAGGGCAGTCATCTCGTTTGGATGTCTTCTTCAGTAAGAGGAATGGGATTCGTACGACAAAGAAGCGTTTTATCTGCACTTTTCCTTTTTCTTCTTTTATTAGAGGGACATTTCCGATGGGTAAGTTTAAACACAGTGTTTATTCTCGTGACTAAAAGATGACTCAGCTCGGTTTATCCGAGGCGGCTAACGAAACTATCCTCAGCTCAGTTTAGGTATCCCGGCTTTAAACTCTTTTAACCCGGGATAACATTAGAGTCAGCCAGTAATTGGTTTAGTTGTGGCTAAAATATATCAGCAGCAATGTAAATGAAAGAAGAAACTCGCCGTAATGTTGTCTAAACTGGACTCGATGTTAGCTTTGACATTCCTCAGATGAGGAATCTGTCAAAGGTGAGAGGACAGGTTGAAGAGTCTCTTTACAGACAAAACACAAAAACCTAGACCTCTTATTTCATTGAGATGCAAACATACAGCCACGATGAATATGTTTGAGAAACATGTAGTGGTATTCCTTCGACACAAATGCTGCAAAATATCCGGAAACTGGAATACAATAGCAATGTATTTAAATATTGACAGAGGATTAAAGTTACAGTTCTGCTGATAAAACGTTTTAATCTATTTTAGCTGAATGTACTTTGTGTTCCTATAATGATTTCTTGTCTGTCCATGTGAAGCCACTCTTATAGATGATGCACAGAGAAGTTAGTACGCAGTTATTATAAGACGGTTTGACGCCGTCGTCGGTGTTCACACCTAAATGGTTATATAGAGGTTATTAGGTATCTTATTATAAATGTAAGTCATTGATGGACATACAGCTGTAATATACAGGGTGAACATGACTGTGTCGTTTTCGATAAAGGTGGGATTTAAAGCGGTGTGACTGGCTCTTTGCATTTATTTGGAGTTAATCAGACATAAATAATCGACCTGCTCACTTTGCATCATCAGCTTTCTCCGATCCACTGGTTGTTTTTGTTATTTATGTGGTTAATAATTAGTGTGTGCTAAAATGCAAAAAAAATAATAATAAACTGAACATGATCGATTATATATTTATGTTTTTAAGATAAGAGATCAGACTTCTGGTGAAAACAACGAGGGTATAGAAGAAATGGAACATATTGAATTTGTGGAGGCTGTAAATACTTGTATAAGAGTCTGCTTGTTTTTGGGGGGGATTTTTTTGTGGGTCTTGGGGTCATGCACCAGCTCTGTGATTTTTATAAATCCGTTCAAAGAAATCTAGCAGATCAGGTTCTTTTTTTCATAGAAAGAAAATCCTCTTAAAACAAATTCTCAATTCTTGCAAGTTGACTTTGGACAGTTTATTCTCTTGTTTTCAGCCGAGTAGAAGTCAGAGGGCGGGCATAATGACATGAATTCTGCCCTTGAACTCAGTAGCACAAGGCTCAAGTAGGACAGAGTTTAACAGTGAGCTGAACTCTTGTGGAGTGAGTGAATTAAGTTCCCTAAGCACCCCTCCCAACTAAGATCACGTGAGAGCTTTGATGCTGAATAGGCGGATAATGGAAAACTTTGACTGCAGAAGCTTGCTCATTGCGTGTTTAGCACCATCTTTTTAAGAAACAGTTGACATGACACAATGAAAATCAATGCTTCCTCTGCTCAAACAAACTGAGTTTGGTTGTAGTTTTAACAACAGTGCGCAAAATGTGGTCATCTTACCATCCACTCTTTTTATTTCGGGCCTGTTAAATTAAATTAACAGGCCTTAAATTCTGGGATTATTCTGAGCGGACATAATAAACCAACTGTCTATTTGTTCTTTAAAGCTCACTCTTAAAATACCACCTCATAAAGAAGAAGTGAGACGTTTATTTCTGACTTTCTAAGCACGAGAAACGAGGATGACAGGATATGAGAAACACGCAGAGCTTTAGTTTCAGATCAGAAAGTCGAAGTCTATTGGTGAGCAGCCAAAACACACTCTGAATGTCCACTGAAGCCTTTGATCAAACTCTGTATGTGCTGTCTCTCTTTCATTGATGACCCTTGTTCTTGTCTTCACTCCGTGTAGATTTAATTGAAGTAGGCTGCTATCAGTAATAAGATTCACCAGCTTCTCGGGGAAAGAAGGAAGCTTTACTCAGACAAGCATGCTGAAGCAATAAGGCCAAGAGGATTCCCTTCATGTACACACTGCACAAATGCTCACCGTGTGTTTTTCGTTGTCTTTCTGGCAGGTTGAGGCCCAGCAGTGCGTGTGGTACGGGGAATGCGGGGAGTCGGAAAAGGTGCCTGGGAAAAAGTACAACTGCGACTACAATGGACCTCCCATCCCGCTTAAAGAGGAGGGTTATGAACTTCTCACGGTACGCACGCCTCGCTCGTGTTATTCCTGACATCCGATGCTCAAAACTGTGTGTTTTGCAACATACTTCTGCTTTTTTTTTTTTTTATTTACGCAGAGGAATGAAATGAATCAAAGTGACGTCACGCATTTTGTGTTTGCATGCAGGAGCTTTGCCCTGGATACGACTACGGAAACCGAAGCCTGTGCTGCAACACTACCCAGTTACGCACTCTCAAAGGGAGTCTTCAGCTGCCCTTTCAGTTCTTGTCTCGGTATGGACTGCCTTTATAACATTAACCAATAAAGCGCATGACGCGGTTTGGAAGGGCAATGTTATTCCCCCTCACAACACTGAACACAAACACGAGACTACCTGTCCTTTTAAATCTGTCGAATCTCCTCGCCTCTGCGTGTTCTAAATTATTCGTTAGAGACAGACAGATGACTTTTGATTGTACAAGGTTGGCATATTTTCTTATCTTTATAGATGTTATTCTCTCCAGTGAAAATGTTATTGGCTTGTTTTGTTTCCCCCCCCCCACCCAATGCGTCCTTAAACCTGTTTCAATCCTCCTGCGCTGTTGGTGCAATGATCCCTTTTTCGTTTCCGTAAATCCGTCACGTCTGTGCGCAGGTGTCCCGCCTGTTACTTCAACCTGATGACCCTCTTCTGTGAGCTGACGTGCAGCCCCCACCAGACTCAGTTCATGAATGCCACGAAGGTCGAAGGTAAAAATGTCGTGGAAGTGCAGTACTACATCGGGGAGACGTTCACGAATGGTGAGTTCACTGCCACATTAACAATTGGATATAAAAAGATCGCTTCACCCACATTGTCTTTTAGTAAGGAAGTATACAGAAACCATGAAAGCAAAGTGACACTCTCACTTGTGTAAATCTGTGGTTGGCCAACTACTTGCACGTTTCTTTTTTTGGTCAAATGGAATAGAGAACTGGCAGTTTGTGTGCCATAGAAATCCTGATTCATTCCCCTCAAATAATACAGTTGTGCTTTTTTTCTTCAGCCATGTATAATGCCTGTAGGGATGTCCAGGCTCCATCCAGCAACGTGAAGGCGTTAGCCCTGCTGTGTGGGAAGGATGCAGATCAATGCAATGCTACTAACTGGATCCAGTACATGTTTGATATAAACAATGGACAGACTCCCTTTCCCATCCTCCCAATATTCTCAGGTAAAAACAACATCCCCCCCCCCCCCCCATCCATTGCTTATTTGATGTCGGTTAAATCAGTGTTGACCCTACTGAGGTCCGTTGCAGTTTTTGTATCGTCCATGCACCGCGCTCTGATAAGCCGTCTCTCTGTTCTAGATGTCCCATTGGCCGGGTACGATCCCATGAACAACAAGACGTTTGACTGCACCATGGGTTTAGAGGATGGTTCAAAGCCCTGCTCCTGTCAGGACTGCTCAAAGGCCTGTGGTCCCAAACCTGTGCCCCCCCCTCTCCCCCCTCCCTGGACCATCCTCGGTATGGATGCCATGACGGTCATCATGTGGATCTGTTACATGGCCTTCCTGCTCATCTTTGTTGGGACTGTAGTGGGAGCTTGGTGTTACAGGTACAGACCCAACTGCCTTTTATTTACGTGTTAAATGGTTACAGCTGCAATCATTGTACGAGAACACACTTGCTTTAGAGTAATCTAAACTTTGCTTGTGTTGTTGTTTGTACCTACAGGAAACGGACCATCATGTCTGAGTAC
The DNA here is from genome assembly GCF_947650265.1 of Symphodus melops. NCBI lineage: Eukaryota > Metazoa > Chordata > Actinopteri > Labriformes > Labridae > Symphodus > Symphodus melops. Next base: position 20,096,951 of record NC_136697.1, on the reverse strand, counting down.
GGCCCTATATTAGACAGCAATAACCCATTATCTCTCAACAGTGATAACCCGGACCAAGGTACTGTAGTGCACTCAAAGTGTTTTGCATTGTTGGTAAAATAAACATATCTTTGTCATCGCTGCAGCAAACTCTGATATATATATATATATATTTTTTTAAATCTTTCAGTAAATGCGTCCTGCTGTGAAACACTTGGCGAACGCTTCGAGAACATTCTGCGAACCCTCTTTAGCTCCTGGGGTTCCTTCTGCGTGAGGCATCCCTCTGTGGTCATACTGGGGAGCCTGATACTGGTGGTGGCCTCCTCCGGGGGCTTGGCATACATGCGCATCACCACCGACCCTGTTGAGCTGTGGTCGTCTCCTTCGAGCCAGGCTCGCCAAGAGAAGGATTATTTCGACAGCCACTTCGGACCCTTCTTCAGAACTGTGCAGTTAATCATCACTACTCCACTCAATAGCACTTTCCTCTACTCCCCGTACTTTGGAGGATCAGACGTCCCATTCGGAGCCATTCTGGACAAAAACTTCTTGCACCAGGTGGGTTAGATGGAGATTGTATTTCTCTTACAAGTTGGATACCAACTTTGCAACGTGAAAAGCAGCTCTGACACTTTAACTTATTGCTTCCTGTTTCCCTTTTTCTTACCAAATCAGGTGTTAGACCTGCAGCTTGAAATCGAAGCTCTTGTCGCCATAGACAATGGAACAGAAGTCACCTTGAAAGACCTCTGCCTGGCTCCGCTGGCCCCTTTCAATAGCAACTGTACCATCTTGAGTGTCCTCAATTACTTCCAGAACAGCCACGCTGTGCTGGACCACTGGAAAGGAGACGAATTCTACACCTACGCTGACTTCCACAGCCACTTCCTCTATTGTGTCAGGTAATTCGTTCTTTTTTGAGTCTGAGTTCTGGTTCTTGTTTTCACTTTCAAATGTCGAGCAAGCAGGCTGGCACTCAGTGGGTAGACGTCGTCTTTTCCTGCCTGCAGAGATCTTGGAAAAGGTCAAACCTGACAACAACCAAAAAAAAAAAAAGTTTGTCTGAAATCAAGCACCTGCAGGTCATGAGAATCTATTTTCAAATAAGGCAGCTATCTGCCATTTGTGGGAGAAGCCGTATTGTTTAAATAACTTAATCAAACTTCCTCCTCAGCTGTCCATTAGTTCCTCTTCAGATGTGCTGCTTTACTGCCCAACATATATACATATAATAGCCGATGATCGGGGTTTCTCTCCTTCCAACATCTCTGCTCTTTGTTCCCTCCACAGTGCACCGGCATCCCTCAATGACACCACCCAACTCCACGACCCCTGCTTAGGCACGTACGGTGGCCCCGTCTTCCCGTGGCTCGCCCTCGGTGGTTATGATGGTGTGTTGGATTAACACCTTTTAGTAGGCAGAGAAGTACAAAGCATGTCTGTCTCCCCCCCGGAAGCAGTGACATCTCATAATGTTTACAACCTCTCGGTAGATTATTTTATAGCACTGAGAAGGAGAATATGTTCCAGCAGTGTCTGGTTAACTTTTAAACATGATCAATCTCTAAAGTTGTCAACAACAGCGAACATTGTGCTCTAGGGTCTTTTTTTGATCCAGGTGGTATTGAAGTTGAGCCACAATTTCTTGGCACTAACTCAATACTATTATATATAAACTCATTTGTGGTATGTAAAAACGATCCCCTTTAGCTTCAGTTGATAGTGTGCCTTTGAAACACAGTGTAGGAATAAAATCTAGGGAAAAGAAAAGTGATCACATTACGACGAGAGCTGCCGTAGAATCCACACGAGGCAATGCCTTTTTGGGAATGTCATCCGTGCTTTTAGGTTGCTTTCTTTTCTTTTTATTATTGGGTGATGCAGAACAACACAAGACGAGGGAGGGACAAGGCAAGAGCATTAGTATGTAGGAAAGGGGAGACACAAGGATACAATTCACAGCACAGCAAGCAGAGAGTGATAAAAGGGTTTTAGGTTACTTCCTCTTTCTAAAAGAGGAGTCATGCGTGATGTGATTGATAATAATTTATTTGATTTATTCGCTGGTTTCCCTTTTTTTTTTTTTTTTTTTTTTGATGTCCTTCCTGTTTGTTTGTACGGCTGCTCCTGGTTTGGTGGACACTTCTTCTTTACTTGTTCTGACGTCTGATTGAGTGCATCTTTTTTTTTTTGTTTGTTTGTTTACCTCCGTTACAGAGAACAACTACAACAACGCCACCGCTCTGGTGATCACCTTCCCACTCCAAAACTACCTGAACGACTCCGTCAAGAGGGACAAATCTCTGGCATGGGAGAAAGAGTGAGAGACCACCATCTGTCTCTAGAATCCCTTGGAGACTCTTAGCTAGCAGAAGCTTCAGCTGATGCTAGGTGGCTTCCACTCATTGTCATTTTTTTATTTTTTATTTTTTTGTGTGTGTTTCCTTAATTCAGATTCCTCAGCTTCATGAAGAACTTCAGCAACCCCAACATGACCATAGCCTTTAGTGCAGAGAGGAGCATCCAAGACGAGCTAGACAGAGAGAGTGAGAGCGACATCAGCACCATAGTGATCAGCTACGCCATCATGTTCCTGTACATCTCCCTGGCTCTGGGTCACATCAACAGCTTCAGGAGGGTGATGGTAAGAGCTTAAGCAACACTCTTCCCCCGCCGCCCCCATGCAAAACGTGTCATTCATTCATTTGCTCCTATTTGTCCATTACTGTCATCCATCTCTTAAAAAATACTTTACAACATTACCCAGTGTTCTCTCTGCCTGTGACGTAAGAAGAGCTTCTGAAAATGATAAAAAACTAGTGAAACTTGCTTGACAACTTCCTGTAGCAGAAAAGAAATGAGTGAAAAGGTCGACCGCTTCTGATCGTCTGTCTTTTTGGCCCGTACAGGTGGACTCTAAGATTTCTCTGGGGATCGCGGGTATCGTGATAGTGCTCAGCTCTGTGTCCTCCTCACTGGGTATCTTCAGCTACTGCGGGATCCCCCTCACCCTCATTGTGATCGAAGTGATCCCTTTCCTGGTGCTCGCTGTGGGAGTCGATAACATCTTTATTATAGTGCAAACATATCAGGTACCTTTTTACTTGACCAGTGTGTCCTTTGATAAATACAATGAATGAAAATGAAAGTTGTAGCAATAGATCAGATTTACACATTTAGGTTTTTTTTAATCCAATTTTTTTTTTTTATTAACTACGTTTTTGATCAATTATTTCACAGAGACGTGTATTTTTTTCCACCCTCTCTGTCACAACGTTGCTCATCTTTAGTTTATGAATACATTGCTCGTGTTTAAAAAAAGAGACTGTCATGTCAGTGAGGTTCAAATGACAAGTGCTACCAGTGGGACCGGTTCAAAGTAATTTACGCTGGTGTCTCACAGAGGGATGAGCGGATGCCACAAGAGGAACTCCACCAGCAGATCGGTCGTATTCTCGGAGACGTTGCCCCCAGCATGTTCCTGTCCTCCTTCTCTGAGACAGTGGCCTTTTTACTGGGTAAGAGCTCTCGTACAGACACTGCCCATGGAAGTGAAACCATATTCTTTCTTGGTTAATATAAGTGCAGTATATGTTTGTTTTTTTCACCAGTTGTTCTAAAAAGTGTCACATGCTGATAAGTCTGTCACCTTTGTCTTCTACAGGAGCGCTGTCCAGCATGCCCGCCGTGAGGACGTTCTCTCTGTTCGCTGGCTTGGCGGTCTTTATTGATTTCCTGTTGCAGATTAGTTGCTTTGTCAGCTTGCTCGGCTTGGACGCCAAAAGACAGGAGGTGAGACTGAGGGGAAATGGTGGTTACGTAGAGCGACAACACTGCAGGGTTTGTGGGAAGGGCTGACGAACTGCGAGGTTTTTGTGGAAAAGAATCTCCTACGCATTTTGTCAGTCATCATCCTACCAATCAGTGTGCAAGCTCACCGAAGAGATAAAACTCCCCTTTGTGGTTGAGTATTTAAATGCAGAGCACAGAAAGGAGCAAGTTGCCGCGAGTGCTCGTGGCCTCAGGAAGTCTTGCTCTGAATTAAACGAGTCAGTTTCTCACGCAGAGAGTGCTGCGTTTGCTGCGTTTCAGGAGAATCGACTCGACATCCTCTGCTGCGTGAAGCTGCCAGAAGGTCAGGAAGAAAGGACAGACAGCTTCCTCTTCCGGTTTTTCAAGAAAGTCTTTGCTCCGTTCATTCTCAAAGAGTGGGTGCGACCAATCATAGTAAGTGCGGGAGACGCTCCGATAGCCATGAATCTCTGCTTCTAGAGATTGAACTTTCACTTCCCCCCCCCCTCTTGTCTTGTCTCATTTCCACATGTCGATGCGTTGAGTTTACAAAAGTGTTGAGTTTGTTTCTGCGTTTGTCTTTGTTAAGGTTGCAGTTTTTGTAGGAATGCTCTCCTTCAGTATTGCTGTGATCAATAAAGTAGAAATCGGACTGGATCAGACCCTCTCCATGCCTGATGTAAGTCTTCTTCCCGTTTCGGCCATAGTCATGTTTTCTTATGCTTTGCTTGTGCATTCTGGGCGTTATATCTCTGTGTATTTCAGTGCTCTTATCCAATCAATCATCCATCATTATCATAATAACATCACACCCCTTGCAGCATGCTGCTCTAACATCCGTCCTCTCCGTTTAGGACTCCTACGTGCTCGACTACTTCAGGAATCTGAGCCTGTACCTCCACACTGGAGCTCCGGTGTACTTTGTGGTGGAGGACGGTTTGAACTACAGCAGCCCAGAGGGTCAGAATCTTGTGTGTGGAGGAGTGGGCTGCAACAACGACTCTCTAGTCCAGCAGGTCTACACCGCCTCACTCATCAGCAACTAGTACGTTTGAATTGTGAATAAATTGAATCGCGGAGGGTTCGATGACAAAAAAAAAAAAAAAAAAAATGGTATCATGTGATTTTTAGTCACGGGACTTCTAAACATACTTGTTATTCTGCAAGCTACGTATTTCATTTCTCTTCCCTTTCACTCCCAGCACAACCATTGCCTACACACCGTCCTCTTGGATCGATGACTACTTTGACTGGGTGAAGCCTCAGTCGACCTGCTGTCGATACTACAACACCAGCGGAGCCTTCTGCAATGCCTCGGGTACGTTTTTTTTTTTTTTTATCAAAATGTCAACATGCCTTTAGCCCTCGCCTCCTTATCACTATTTCACAAGCTGCTGTTTGACATACTTGAAGCCTTTTCTCTCAGTATTCGTGCAGAGAATGCTGTGTTCCCGGGGACATTGTCTGCTGCATGATGCCCTTAGTGTTGAGGACATTATGCAGACATTCGGTGCACTAGGATTCTTTTTTTAAAACATGCAGGTCAAAGAGGAAGAAAGGCCCGTCACCTTAGTGTTTTGTGCAGCCACGTTGCTTCAGCATTGCGTCAAAGCAATGCATGAACAAATAGAGTGTGCTTTTACTCGAGCACTGTTGTTTTCAGTCTCAGGAAAAAGTTTCATTTTAAGATTTATTTTTGTTCCCTTAAGTGCAAGTTTGAGGTCACTTTCCACATGTGTCTGCTTTTCTTTTCATTGCTTTGTCTCAGTTATTTCGATGGACGATAATATGTGTGATACTGTTTCTTTTCAGTGGTGGATTCTTCTTGTGTACACTGTCGGCCCATGACTGCCAGTGGGAAGCAGAGGCCCGAAGGAGACGACTTCATGCGCTTCCTGCCCATGTTTCTGTCCGACAATCCGAACATCAAGTGTGGAAAAGGGTAATTTTTTTTACAATTTTTTTGAAGCTCTGCTGAAGTGTTTTCTCATTTTCAGGTTTTTAATGCAAACACATGGCACTTCATTCGAAACGTTCACATTTCACCTCCGTTCCTGACGTGTTCCTTTTAAAAGTGATGGTTGGTCTTTTTGTCTCCCTTTAACCACGCTCATCCAGAGGCCACGCAGCTTACGCAACAGCAGTCGACATCTATCCTGAAAACAAAGGGGTCGGGGCCAATTACTTCATGACTTATCACACCATCATGAAGGAGTCACCGGACTTTATACACGCTCTAAAAATGGCCCGGACGTTGGCTACCAATATCAGTCAGTCCATCAACCACAAAGTGTTTGCCTACAGGTAACAAGAAGTTTGTTCACGTCGGTCCAATCCAAAGTAAAGATTAGCCGGAATATCAAGTAGCCGTCAGCTGCGTCACGTTCAACACAATGTGCTCTGACACCGTTGTTCTTCCCTTTGCAGCGTCTTCTACGTGTTCTACGAGCAGTACCTCACCATCGCGTACGACACAGCTTGGAACCTGAGCGTGTCGCTGGCGGCCATCTTCGTGGTGTCGACGGTGCTGCTCGGCTTCGAGCTGTGGTCGGCTTCGATGGTCACCATCACCATCGCCATGATCCTGGTGAACATGTTCGGGGTCATGTGGCTGTGGGACATCAGCCTCAACGCGGTCTCTCTCGTGAACCTCGTCATGGTGAGAAAACGACACGAGGCGCAAATGACCTCACTGGTAGAACGGGTGGAAGGAGCTGAACAGCGTTCTGAAAGCCAAAACGAAACAGACCCGACTTTAGGTTTTTCAGGAAACAAATTTCAAGCATTCCTCCTTTCTGGTTCTTCTGGTTCTTTCTATTTTATTTTCTCGTTTCCTTTATGCAAATTGACTGACACCATTAGAGATCAGAACCACCATCGTTTGTTTAATTACAGTCGGGCCTGGACTTACATTTCTCCCTCTCCCTCTCACGCATCCAGTTCAAAGGGCCTTCCAGATAAATGATTTCTCTCATTCTCTTTAAAAGCTTTGTAATAGTTAACGCCACATACATGAATAAAATGTATTCAAAACATGTCAGGATGACGAGACGCATCATAATCGAAAGAAAATGCCTGTTTACAATCATGGCTGATATAAAAGACATCAGTCATAGATAGATAGATAGATAGATAGATAGATAGATAGATAGATAGATAGATAGATAGATAGATACTTTATTGATCCCGAGGGAAATTCAAGGCATCCAGTAGCAGTATACAGACAGGCAGGATACAAGACATTAGTTACAATACACACCCGCTGTCCCCCTCCCCTCTGTATACAATAATCCCCCAAACAAGATTTAGCAGCCCCTATGGGACTAAGAGTAAACAGGATTACAGATTGAACCTGTGCAGTTAGCATTAACATTAGCATTATGCTTATATAGCATAAATGTACATAACCTGTGAGGAGAGAAAACCTATGTGCTGATTAAAAGAGACCTGTAAACAGTTAAGAGCCTTAGAAACAAAGTGCTGACCTTCTAGAAGTTAGTGTAAAGTCATGAAGTTTGCACACAACATAAGTGTTAGAGGTGTGTTGATGACTTGTCACTCGTTTTAGCCGCTCTGTTGTAATCACAGACTGAACCTTTAATCTTGGAACGTGTTTGACATACTGGCTGGTCAATCGAACCCCTCGTGCTGTCAACCCTCCAGGACTTTGATCCAGCTATGTCAGCGTGTCCTTAAGTTTCCCCCACTCACGTCTGTGTGTAACATATTTTCAAAACCACGAGAAAGCCTTTTAAAAACTTGCTCTTCATCTCGCCTGTCAAATATTCAGCTCAAGCGAGGCAGCCGAGTAGAAACTTTGATCAGATGGATTTTGTTCCAGCTTGTTCTGTGTTGTGGTGCTTGAGTCGTGTTTTGTCCTCGCTTGCAGAGCTGTGGTATCTCAGTGGAGTTCTGCAGTCACATCGTGCGGGCGTTTTCCATCAGCGTGAAGAAGAACCGAGTGGAACGAGCCGAGGAGGCTCTAGCTCACATGGGCAGCTCTGTAAGTCTCACTTTTCCTCTGATCAAATACACAAAAGGGAGCTTTTGAGTTTAAGGAAACGTGGTCCAAAGCGTCTATTGAATTTTTGTGCGTCTGTGTGCTGGCAATGTCACCAGGAAAACGTGTTTACATATTTGCTGTAGCTCAGAAAATGAGTCTCGAAATGAAAACCTTTTATTGATTCAGAAAGTTGATGAAGTCTAATTTTGGTCATTCTGACGTTTAATGTTTCTTTCCACAGGTGTTCAGTGGGATCACATTAACAAAGTTTGGAGGGATCCTCATCCTGGCACTTTCCAAGTCTCAGATCTTTCAGGTCTTCTACTTCCGGATGTACCTGGCTATAGTCCTGCTGGGGGCCACGCACGGCCTCATCTTGCTCCCCGTCCTGCTCAGTTATATCGGTCAGTGTGAAAAGGAAAAGAAAAAAAAAAGATGAGATTTAATGTCCAACATCTGTATTAAATGTAACGTCTTCTCCCGTTTCCACAGGTCCTTCAGTGAACAAAGCGAAGGTGTTTGCTGCTAACAAACGCTACGCTGGTACAGAAAGGGAGCGCCTCCTCAACTATTAGCACACTGCTTGGGACGATGAACAATGAGCTAACTATTTGTCAGGGAGGGGCTGTGCGGGCGTGAGAGGCCGTTTCTGTGATTACTGACACACTCACCCTCGTCGCCACTACTATGCACGGATTTAACTCAGGAATATGCTCGTGAAGAGGAGTGCCAGAGGCTTTGTCAGACTGCAAACATATTGATTTTGCTCAGAGGACTTTGGACCCCCAACATTGCCCCCCCCCCCCTTTTTATCTTCTTCACACTACAGGACGAATCAGACTTCAACCTTTTGAAGCTTGGGCAACATACTTTTTTTATTTTTTAAAGAAAAGTCCCAACGACAGTGTGGAAGTAGGAGAAACACGGCACCAGTTGACAGTCGCCTCATTATGCTATGAGATTTTTAGATTGGGGAAAACTCTAAAGGGTAAAACTGTTACTGTTACTGTGAAAAGTAATGTCACCTGTGACACACGCACAGCACGCTCTGAAGCTAACAACAATAATGACATCACAGGTCCTCAGAAACTGGCATCAACATGCATCTCATCTCCTACTGTATAACAGGCTTTCTAGTTTTACCTTGCAGTGTCGTGTGACTGCACAGATTTTAAAGATTTATACTGTATGGCTCCAGCTTTCTGGATTTGAAGCTAACTTTTAGGAGTTTTGCGTAATGGATTTAGGACGGTTTATTTTTTTTACCCTGGGCATTGTGTAAAAAAAACATGAACAACTTCAAGATGGGCCTTGTTGACATTGTTTCATTTCAAAGCAGGGATACACAGCAAATATACTCGTTTTTTTAGCACACTGCTACCTAGTTGTTTAATGTGGCTCTTGAAACAGCATTTTGCCTGGTCTTTTATTTCAACGTTGGCGGGGCAGCAGCATGATCTGGTGCAGCATTTCATTTTAAAGTTAGGTGATGAATCTCAAGTGTTCGTCTGACGTGTTTGCATGACTCCATCGCTAATCCGTCTCTGGTGCTTTTAAAAACGGTCCCATTAATGTGCGATATCAGTCACGGTGCGTGTTGATGCCAGGTTGATGCGGGGGGGGGGGTCTCTTAATAATGGTTTTATATTGACGTGTAAATGGGACTTGGAGGTGAAGAATCAAAGCTTTGTGTTGAAGATAGCTGACAAGGACTGATTTAGATTGATTCGTCAGCTTGATATTGTAATACAGAATATTTTTTTTTTTTAAATGGATACTAGTGCAGTCCTGACTTTGTCATTCCTACTCATTTAAGTTATTCTTTTTTTTTTTTTATCATGCTTTGCTGTTTATGTTTTACACAATTGGTATACAATCATTTAAAGGAACAGCTCTCGTTCCTTTTTTCGTTTTTAATTCTCATTACATTTGTCCCCCCCTTGAGATGCAGTAACGTTTTTGGTTGATGCAAAAAGATATTCTGAGTTAAATCTTGGGTGTGAACATATTTTGTAACTAATAGAAACCTTGTGACAGGAATGATGCAGAAATGTGTTTGTTAACAGTGCTGTGCATTGATTTGGACAAATCGTCTCTGAAAAATGTCTAATAGTAGTTTTTAACATTTTTAACAAATATTAAAAATCTTCTCATGTCAGTGATCCTGCTCCTTCTTCCTCCCCCCCCCCCCCCCAAAAAGCATTTAGTTCTATTTATGATTTGTTATTGTTTTTTTGCAGAGACTGAGCTTGTTTTAGAGGTTCTAGTTAAATCTGTGTAAAGGCTTAGAAGCATTTTTAAACGCATTTTAAGTAGATTTATTCATAACGTTCATGTTACCTGCCCTTAATGCGCATGTGGCAAAAATCTCATACTGCTATTGAAATTGTCCAGACTGGCCACAGTGTGGCGCCTGAATCCGCTCATGTCGCTCTGCCGCATCCTGCTCTCAGTAATGTAGTGGGAGTGACCTGATTTATGTTCCTTGAAGAGCAGCAGTCATGCTTTCACATAGCTGGTACTTCACATTTCTGCAGGGTGCAGAATTTCCAATGCTAGGTCTGCATAGCTTCTGCATGCAGTTGGATGTTCTCCCTCTGCAGCTTGAAGACATTTGCACCAATAAACTTCTTAGGCCCTGAGTCACTCGCACATCCCATTTGAAAGTCTCTGCCAAACGCCGAGCTGTGCACTTCCTCCCAGTGAGTGTTGTTGTGTCTGTCTGTCCGCTTCTGTTGTCACACAAACCTCCGACTCATGACTTATTTATCCGCTGCTCTGTGAGAGTGGGGACTGTTCTTTGGCAGAGAGATTAAAATATTAATTTCCTCTGCAGGTCTGTACTGCTGTCTGCAGGAGAGGATACAGGTTGTGAGAGAACTATTATGTAAGTTGTGCAAGGCTTGGCTCTCACTAGAGTCTACCCTGTCCCCATACTTCATTGTGACAGAGAGGCACACACCCACTGTAGTGTGAGGATGTTTTAGCTCAATAAAATGGAATGATAGATGGATATGTTATTGATCCTGAGGGAAATTCACATGTTTATATACTGTATATAGGCCCAAATGCACAAACAGTATGTGAACGTGCATTAATGGTGACTTTTTTCCTGGAAATTATACTGCAATGCAATCTTCTGCATACATACATCAGAATGATTTCTTAGGAAAGAACTTTTCATTTCATAATTTGTTCTGATTGGTTGAGTGCCAGGTGAATCTCCCTCCCACTGACTGTCATCTGTCACCCAAGTAATGACTTTGGATTATAGGTGCCTAAAATTGAATTTGTTCCGCTTAGATAACAGGACTAAACTAGAAAATCATCTGGAAGCTAATGTAGCTCAGGAGCTCTTATACCAACAATCATTGAGAGGTGAAATTAAAAGATTAAAGAGGGTGCGGCAGAACAAAAGTGCTTTATAAATTTGAGCGAATACATCATCGTTCATCATTGGGAACTGTGCAGTACAGCAATCATTAAGCGATGTTATACTAATTCTCCAACTTCAGGAAAAAGCAGCATGATTAAAAAACACAGTTCGGTGTTTTAAAAAATGAATACAAGATGAACGTTTCTCTAAATTAATGAACCCAAATACTGAATTTCCTCCGATGAGATAACTAATTTAAAAAGAATAGTGACTTCGCTTTAGACCGTAACTTATTTGACGATGCCAATTAACCAAAAAAAAAAAAAAATATTATTCTGTTTACTCCATTATCATGGTGAATGCAAAAGAAATCTGAACTTGTAAAAACTGACCCATTATTAAAGAGGACACATTATCCCCCTTTTCCACATTTTCAAACAGTCCCCTGTGGTCTAAATTAAACATCTGTGCTGTGCTTTGGTCAAAATAAAACATGAATCAAGCACCAGAGGAGGTTTGTGACCCTGTATAAACCTTGCTCTAGGCTGAGGGTGGAGATACCAAGAGGGGAGAGGTTTTTTTTTAATTTTTTTAACCAGAATCCCACTGTAATGTCAGAAGTTGAGAACATTTGTAACAGAGAATTTGTCTGTGTTGTAAGACTCGTGCAAAACATTAAATCCAGAGTTTAAAATAACATCTGCCTCTGTCACTCATTTGTAAAACTAAATTCAGTAACGCACCGCAAACCTCATTTTATTCATGCTGATCCTTTTTCCTCGCTGCAGTCCCACTGTTGTCCTTGAAACCACCTTGGGGTCTCCACCACACTGACTTGAAAAAGTGGTTCTACGTGTTTTTAAAACACTCCATGAATAATAAAGTGTGAGCAGCATTTAATGCCCTGTTTTGCGTCACTGGTTTTCTGTTACAGTGGGCTCAGTTGTCTCTGAAATGGACTCTTGGAAGTGGAACAAAAGGTATTAGGTGGCCTTGTCAAACACGAGGAGAAGATCAGCTTCACAGGTCCACCTGTAGTTCTGTCCCCTGCTGACTGTGGAAGAAAATCAGAACATTTACAGGAGAATAACAGTAGATTTGTACACATTAAACCTTTAAATGCCCTGCCTTGTGTGTAATAAAGATTAAGGCTAAAAGCCAAACTTGTAATATTGCAGAAAATATGGTACAGAAAAAAAAGCAGGTTACCAGAAGTTAGAAGTTACAGTATTATAAAGTCCTTGTTGTTGTTGACTATTTGTTTACATGTGACTGTAAATGTCTGCAAAGCTCTGGGTCACAGTGTCATGATAGGAAAGACGAAATATGCCATTTCAGCCGAATCATGTTATTTTAAAGAGAAGAGCAACAGGGCGCAGCTTGCCCCAAACTTTGGTACACATATTTTCACAATGAGGGTCACTTATGTGTGAGCGGTGCTCAGGAAGGCCTGTCAATAGAGCCCTTTATGAGGAGACGAGGGGGGAATTAAGCTGTCAATGGAGGGGACTAAGCCACGTATGCCATGTGGCCACACTCAACTCGGGGGCCTGTTTGTTTTGATGGGAGCACGAGACTGGCGTGACTGTGGGCCTTGTTTACACTGGATATGTGTGTCAGGCAGCAGAGTTCCCACTCTGCATGAGAAAGTGACCTCTCGGATTGCATCAGAGCCACAGGTGTGAGATATTTCCAGTCAAGGCTTGTGGAGACACACCTTTTACTGTGCACAAATCAGGCGTGACGGGTGGATAATTTGAACAGATAGACCCAAGTCTCATTTTCAAAAGCCTGTCTTAACAGTTTAAGAAAAGCAGGAACACAAATCACAACAAAGAAAAAACAGAACGGCTGAGACCATCAGGTTTGTGACATACAGTATATAACATATGGAGAATAAAATGGTAAAAGTAAAAAGAATGCAAACCTTCCCACCAACAAAGAAGAAAACTTTTGGCAGCCGGCAACTTAAACGTTTTTCCTCATATTGAAGTGCTGAAAATCCCCAATACATGTTACTGATCTTATTGCAATACGTTTACATTCTCTATATAAACTTCAGTAATCTACCACTAAGTGTCATCCATGTGGTGAAAATGTTGTAATATACCTTCAGTTTGATTGTCTGCACCGCGTCTATGTTTACGGTCTTCTGAGAACAAATGGTGAAAATATACTCAACAAAAATATAAACGCAACACTTTTGTTTTTGCTCCCATTTGTCATGAGATGGACTCAAAGATCTAAAATTCATTCCAGATACACAATATTACCATTTCTCTCAAACATTGTTCATAAATCTGTCTAAATGTGTGATAGTGAGCACTTTTGCTTTGCTGAGACAATCCATCCCACCTCACAGGTGTGCCACATCAAGATGCTCATCAGACACCATGATTAGTGCATAGGTGTACCTTAGACTGTCCACAATAAAAGGCCACTCTGAAATGTGCAGTTTTGTCTCACAGCAAAATGCCACAGATGGCGCAAGCATTGAGGGAGCGTGCAATTGGCATGCTGACAGCAGGAATGTCAACCAGATCTGTTGCTCGGGCATTGAATGTTCATTTCTCCACCATAAGCCGTCTCCAAAGGCGTTTCAGAGAATATGGCAGTACATCCAACCGGCCTCACAACCGCAGACCACGTGTAACCACACCAGCCCAGGACCTCCACATCCAGCAGGTTCACCTCCAAGATCGTCTGAGACCAGCTACTCAGACAGCTGCTGAAACAATTGGTTTGCATAACCAAAGAATTTCTGCACAAACTGTCAGAAACCGTCTCAGGGAAGCTCAACTGCATGCTCGTCGTCCTCATCGGGGTCTTAACCTGACTCCAGATCGTCGCCGTAACAGACTTGAGTGGGCAAATGCTCACATTCGATGGCGTCTGGCACGTTGGAGAGGTGTTCTCTTCACGGATGAATCTCGGTTTACATTGTTCAGGGCAGATGGCAGACAGCGTGTGTGGCGTCGTGTGGGTGAGCGCTTTGCTGATGTCAATGTTGTGGATCGAGTGGCCCATGGTGGTGGTGGGGTTATGGTATGGGCAGGCATCTGTTATGGACGAAGAACACAGGTGCATTTTATTGATGGCATTTTGAATGCACAGAGATACCGTGATGAGATCCTGAGGCCCATTGTTGTGCCATACATCCATGAACATCACCTCATGTTTCAGCAAGATAATGCACGGCCCCATGTTGCAAGGATCTGTACACAATTCTTGGAAGCTGAAAATGTCCCAGTTCTTGCATGGCCAGCATACTCACCGGACATGTCACCCATTGAGCATGTTTGGGATGTGCTTGACCGGCGTATACGACAGCGCGTACCAGTTCCCACTAATATCCAGCAACTTCGCACAGCCATTGAAGAGGAGTGGACCAACATTCCACAGGCCACAATTGACAATCTGATAAACTCTATGCGAAGAAGATGTGTTGCACTGCATGAGGCAAATGGTGGTCACACCAGATACTGACTGGTTCTGAGTCCCCAGACCCTCAATAAAGCAAAAACTGCACATTTCAGGGTGGCCTTTTATTGTGGACAGTCTAAGGTACACCTATGCACTAATCATGGTGTCTGATGAGCATCTTGATGTGGCACACCTGTGAGGTGGGATGGATTGTCTCAGCAAAGCAAAAGTGCTCACTATCACACATTTAGACAGATTTGTGAACAATGTTTGAGAGAAATGGTAATATTGTGTATCTGGAATGAATTTTAGATCTTTGAGTCCATCTCATGACAAATGGGAGCAAAAACAAAAGTGTTGCGTTTATATTTTTGTTGAGTGTAGATCAATGGGTCAAAAACGTACTCATCCAGTTTATTCTAACTCGCTGCACACATGGGATACTGTGCAGATGACTAAAACAGAAAAGAGGTCATGAGCTCATATTTTAACGATGCCTTAAGTGCAGCCCTTTTCAAAATATGACAAACGTAACATGTCCGCATGTTGACTTTGACATGTGTGTTCACAGAGCAACATTTAGTGAAGCCTTCAGGGAGGGACAGTTGGGAAAAGACGTGATTGATACTTCAGTTCAACCTGTAGTCAGCTTGTATCATTCCATATTAGGAATAAACTAGCCAGAGGAATAAATCTCCATACACCAGACTAATTCAAATCAATTGAATGAAAAGGCATTCCTCGAAAGTAAACCAGATTAACTGGAGTAAGTGTGCCTTAGCAGTTAATGTTGTTTCTATAAAACACCTTCAAGGTCCTCTTGAGACTTTGACCCTGAATAGTAATGTATAGCCTACTGATGGATGTTTCGAATTATCCTGGAATAGGTGACGGTATCCTAATGGTTAGTGCACGCGGCCCATGTGTGGAGGTTTAGTCCTCCAAGTGGGCAGCTCGGGTTAGAATCCGACCTGTGGCTCCGACCTCTTCCAGACTTTTTGCTCTCTCCACTGTCCTGTCTCAACTTAAGGCCCAACTCCCCCACCCCACCCTTCCCCCCCAATAAAACTATCTGGTGACAGTGTGTGGTTTGCTTATGTCACGTTCACCTCAAACAAACCACACCCACACAGACTCAAGATGTTGACTATTTGCTTTTGTTTGATGTCGTTTTAATAAAGAACAAACAAAGTATGTATGTGTTTAAAACTAACTAACTTTGGCTTTGTAATTCATATTTTGCAAGTTCCTTCAAATGGTAAAAATCTGTTTTGGTGCTAAAGCGTCAGTGGTCAAACTTGTTTTACTCTTTGTGCTCAGATGACTTGTACAGGTGTACCCCTGGAAAGTGTGACGTTAGTGTTCAGCATGTTTGTAAGCGCAGCCAAGTACATCTCTCACCACATCCGAGGTCAAACCAGGGGACACAAACTACAAATGATCCTTAAACGAGCGCTGCAAAACAACTTTTAAACTGGTCTTACGAGATTACATTAGTACTATACAGTCGATGTCAAAAAAAAAAAGTGTCAAACTGATCCCAAGTTGAATATAAATGGTATAAGCATTAGTGGCAGTTATTGATTTTTAAACTGTCAGATGAAAACTCACACACACCCACACTCACAGTTTCATAGCTAGCTTACAGCTCATGTCAGTTATGTAACAAGAGATGAAAATTTCTTTCTAAAACATGAAGTGATTTTAACTTAAATCACAAGATGATGCAGTCAAATACATTTTCACACTGAGGATTTATGTTACTTTCAATAACAGTTTAAAATAAAAGGCGACAATTTTGTTTTGATTGAACAAGCAAAGCAATTTATTTACAAACATACACAGGTCACTAGCATCGCCCATGAGTCTTTCCTCGTTATTTTAGTGTGCATCGAAACGCAAAAATCTTTGGGCTTGCAAACAGAAAAAAAGCCTGAGCTTTTTTTTTTTTTTTTTTTTTTACCTCAGCTCAGTCTATGATTCATTTTATTGCAATTTACTTCAGTGTTTTGATTCAACTCAAACAGTATGAAAGTGGGTCGCATGTTACCAAATTAAGTTGCCTCTCAATACTCTATGTGGTAATGCGTGCGACCACTTGTAAGGTGACACAGGAAGAAATCAAGTCCGGATACATGTCAAATAAACAGAATAATACTTTTTGGATCCGTAACATACGCAAATTTGTTGATTTTTATTATTAGACTTTTTTTCAAAACCTCTTCAATTTCAAATCAACAAATTCTGATTCAAGCTATAATGCAAATATTTGATCCATCATTGATCCCTGTTTCATTCTCGTTAAGGACTTCCTTTTCCTCAGAGAGGTCCAAGATCAACTTTATTTAAGAGAAGAGTCTCTGAAGCCGGTTGGGACTTTTGCTTGAGGACACTTCAGCAGGACAGCTCTGCACCTTGCTGCTGAACCGGATCACTGCTTAATGGCATTTTTTTTTTTCACTCAAACACCTCTCCAAAAGTGCCTTCCACGCCCCGTTTAGCACTGTAAATGTGCTAGGAATACACTCTAACATAGAGCACAGGGAATTTGACACTGATACAGGGTGTCTGGGCTCGGGTTAGTCCATAGCAAGCATTTGAATTGGTAGAAAATGAATGGAATACTTCAATGAAAATAGAAAGTCCCATCTGGTCTGCAAGCACATTTGCACGCGTGTGTACAAATGATTGTTAGTATTCATGCAGATGATTGTGGTGCTCGTGAACACAGCTTATTTTTCGTGGTTGGTTCCACAGCTCAGTAAAAGTCTTAGAAAATGTTCCCCTTCCCCTTCTGTTTCGCAAAAAGTGCACTTTGAAGCCATGACCTCGGGAGATACGAGTCACTCCGGACAAAAACCAGCCGCTGAAAAGGCTTCTGTTTCAATACTATGCCAGTCAGGAGGCAACCAATAAAACCAACGTTTAGAGGAAGATTCGTGAAAGTAAAAATGTTACAATCATTGGTTCCTTAAGCTGAAAAATAGTCCATCAGATTCAAAGCTCTCTTTATCAACAAGAGAGGTCTAAAATATAGAAAGCAAAGATGAAGACACGTGAAAAAAAAAATGCAAACTGGAAAAACAACCAGTTTGCAGACAATACAACCCTTTCTTTCAGTGGTCCATGAAGTGATAATGAATAGAGAAGTCAAACAATAACTTCAGGAAATATGGATCACTTTGGCTGATTTCATGTCTCTGAGAGGGAGGAGGCTGATGTCGGGTAGTGTCTGCAGGATATCGACAGCCTGTGGTCGCCTGAGGTGAAGAGCGTGGGAGGATGGATTTCTAGGGAAGCGCAGGATCAGGAGGAGAACCTGGCTAGTTGTCCTCCTGATGGGTCACTAATGCTAGGAGGTCTGGACTAGGCGTCTGTAGTGGGGCATGACCTCATGCTCGGGCAGGTGCAGGTTGAACTCTAACGCCACGAGGACGGGGAACTCGAAGGCGATCAGCTCTCTGCGATTCACCCGGAACCTCTCCTCCAGTTTCTGCCAGACGAAAAGAAAACTCGAGTTCAGTTACCTGTTTAGACAAGACACCTGAGGATATAACCATACTTGTCAAGCCAGTAATAAAAAAATAAATAAATAAAAAAAACAGAGTTCAACAGTTTAAATGTTGAGCTGAAAGTCAGCAACAACTACAAGTTGTTTTTTTTGTCAAACTTGTTAATGCAAAGGGGGCTTACTTAACCCCTGAATCCTTTACAAAAGAAGAATGAATGATTTCATAAAACAAGCTGTAGATTTCAGAGTAGTGTTTGATGCCAACAGAGACTTCTCACTCCATCTCGTGACTCATATCTTACCTTTTGATCTATTTTTGAAGAGTAACTTAACACCTGAAAAACACAGTTTCTTTTTCTGACCTGAAGTAGTTCTCACCTTGCTTCACACTCTGTGACATCACGAAGTGTGGTAAGATGTGAAATAAGCTTGAAATGAAGCTGTGCTTTGAGTCTGGTTTGTAAGCTACAATAAGATAGAAAACGATTCACTGCGGGACTTAACGTGTACGTTTACTTCTTGTACCTGCAAGCTTCCTGAGAATATTACATGTGTTGTAATGGAAGAGCTGTTGATTTAGCAATCTAGCACAAGCTGGTGTTTTGGATCTGCTGGTTGTAATAGAAAGCGTCCGCTGGTGAAATCCATCCCAAGGTGGTTTTTTCTGCATTCTATCTTTTTCTGTTTGATGCCAAACTTAGAAATCCATGAAAGAAGTCCAGCCTTAAATGATTTGAAAGAACTGAAAGACATCTCTGAGTGTTTGGACTGTACATGTTCGAGTACCAAAACAAAGCCTTGGTTCATCAGGATAATCCATGCATGTTGGTGTGGTCACTTTTCAACATGCTTCATTGGTTAATTGAGAAACTCACGTCTATCAGCTGCTTGACTTCGTGTTTTTTGAGATCACCACCGATTTTGGCTGCCAAAAGGACACAAGCTCCAGCGCAGAGTTTACGGTTCTGCTTGTTTAGTTTGCCTTGAAGAACAAGTTTTTCAAAGTAGACGAAAGCCATGGCCACTGTCGGTTCCTCATAACCACATTCATCCTGGGCGAGCTTTCTTATCTCCCTTTTCAAGCTGCAGGGAGATGACACAAAAAGAGAGAATGAGGAAGGAAGACAGAGACAGAGAGAAGGAGGAAGTTAACAAAAAACCTGCTTTACACAAGAACAACCAAGGAGGTGGTTTCTACTGTTATAACGTTTTGCAATGTAATGACTTTGTTAAAATGAAACCCATGTCACTATGTAACCCTGACATATCCGAAATGTGTATTTTATTCCAATAATCAAAGTTGCCAAACAGAAGATTTCTCTGTACTTCTATCTGGCATGTCTATAACAGGTAGTCATTTTTAGTTTTTCTTTTTTTCTTGCTCTTAAATCTGTGTCAATCCTCGATCTGTCATTATATTCTTTCAACAATTTCTTCTTTGGTTTTGACCTAAAACAAATACAGAAGAGAAGACACAGCCACAACAACCCCATGCCTTGTTCAATACAGCACAATCGGAAAATACACTCATTGCATTGGACTTTTAAAAAAAAAAAAAATTAATTAATTCAGCAGAGGATGGGGTCAGAAAATGGTTAACAGCACCTTTATACTGATTTTCTTTCTCCTCTAAAATCAGTTTGCTTTCTTGTAATAAAAAAGATTTTTCTGGGTTTTCCACTGATCTAATTGGCTCTTTTTTGGCCAAATCTGTTAATGCTTACTTTAGATATGAACATGGGTTTTATGTCCAAAAAACAATAACTAAGCATTTAACACCCTTGTGACTTTTCCCTAGGTATTTGTAGCTTTAGGAAAGGAAAAACATTTGTAAATTGTGGTGGTTGTCAATAAGGTGACACATTCTTACATTCATTACAATAAAATAAAGGTGTGATGACACTATTACTTATCCTATCATCACAGATCTATTGATTCGCAGGTCTTACGTTGAGTAATGGAAATGTTTTGAAATGCATGGTCAAAACACAATGACGGTTTCAAACATGCCTCCAGTAGTTACAGATTCCTGGTCGTTTAAAATATAGGCACTTTGCACATGTCTGTGTGTTTTACCTCCTAACTTTGCTGAGTGTTAGGCGTATGTGGGGGAATTTGTCCTTGAAGGTTTCGTTCATGTCCTTCTTGAGGTCAGAGGGTTTGACGTATTCGATGACCGTAGTCTGAAAAGAAAAAAACAAGAGGAGGTGTCAAAGAGGCCGCACCTTCAGCACCGAGCGAGTTGATTTCACCCTCGCACACCAGTGTTGGATTCCTCCCTCTCTCAATGAGGCTTGGCAGAGATCTGCTGTTACACATGACACTTAAAGGACATGTCTGGTGGCATTCTATATTCTCTTATTAATCCCCTGACAAGACCAGCGCCAACCAATGGATTGATCCCGCTGACTCACAGCCGGCTGTGTGTATCCACAAACAAGGAACACCACTGCTGTCCAAATATGACAACACAGTCATATTTAGTGTGAGTCACACTGTTGCACTGGACAACATGCTCCTTCATTACAATAAACATGGGCTCTGTAGTTTATTCTCGGTCAGCCACATACGCACACACACACACACAAACAAATCACACTGCTGCCGATATTACTTTCTTACACACCAAATGTGTTTTAATCCTCCGCTGAACAACAGTCCCAGAAAAATTCATCATCTACTCCTGTTTATCTGCTGTTTCAGCATTTTCTACACTTTCTGGCCCAAAGACCGAGTATTGATTTTGACATACAACTACAGTACCACTTTGCCATTTGCTAGTATGGTCCAGAAGAACCAGAAGAAAATCCAAAAGTATCGAGCTGAGAGGAGGCTAACATAGCAGAGTCTGACATACCTCGGTCAATACATTGATTCTCCCTCAGGGATGTACACAGAGACAAGAACTATATTTAAATTAAATGGCCTGAGGGAGCTGTAATTGTTACTTGACTTAACTGTGCATGTAAACACACTGACTAACTCTTGTCACCACAGAAAACAATTGTTTCATTATGCCATGTTTTTGACTTTCTTACTATAACAATTAGAGAGATTAGTCTCATTGAACTGCATGAGTGTAAAAGCTAATTTTATCCGAAGGTGGAACATGTCCGACCAGTGAAATGCTGAGAATGTACTGGTTCCTGTAGTAAACACAATGGCCATTGTTGTGAGATGCTGGGTTTTGTAATTAGAGGAAAAGAAAAAAAACACTCAAACTGGCCTTGGATAAGCATTTCAACTATGTCAGTCACTGTTGTGTATTCTGCCAGTCTGTGTAACAAAAACAGAGCCGGGAAACCATGAGGTGGGAGACTAGTCAGGTTTGTTTTTCCCCTTTCAACCACGATAAAACATCCATGCTATTCGGAAATATGTGAGAGTCACTACCTCAGAGACCCAAATACAACTGTTACTTTGTTTAAGAAGGCTTCCCTACTACACTAGGATGAGATATTCACTCAGGTCCCAGAGGTTGGGAGAGATGCCCAGCCAGTGACCTTCCTGATTAGAAAAGTCTGAAACATCCTCCTGACTTCTAACAAGAAAACTGTCTTGGCAGACATATTTTTCTGGAATGTTTTTGTCCTTGGTTGCGATGGAAAAAAATAAAACCCTCAAAAATCTCAACAATAACATAAAAAAGCTACGTACTGAAAGAAATGAACAAAACATGTCCAACAGAGGTGTAGAGTTTCAGCTAAAATATGTCTTTAACTTTGCTCTCTTACAGAAGAATGTCTTCTCTTGTTTTTGTTGTTTCTGTTGACGCTGTTTTAGAAGCAGCTTGTGTGACTTCTCACCATGTAGGAAGGGAAGATGAGGACTCTCTTGTGTTTCCCACAAGGCCACTGAGGGTCATCTAGCAGATTTGGGTCGTACTCCCTCAAGTCTCCCAAATCATTCCCTGATAAAGCATAACGACAAAAACAGAGATAAGCTGCAATTCAACAACTTCAGTTTATCATTCAAAATCAAACGTTAGCGATTAATGGAGACAAAAAAGACAATTAAGGGGAACGATTACACAACATGCAACTGACCTGTGTCTATGCTGCTCTGGTTGCTATTGGCTCTGCCCAGACTGAGGCTTCTATGACTGGCGTTACGAGACTGAGAGAAGGACGAGGTGGAGTCGATGGTGTTTCTTCGACCTCCCAGCACGTTAGTGGGATACAGGAACTGGGTGTAGGACACAGTCTGAAGACACAGGTGTGTGCTGTGAGATCCTTATTTTACAGAAGGCTAAAAAAGTTAGCTTATACATATTTCCCCTTGAACCCACAGCTGCAGCAACAAGGACAAGTCTCTGTATATATAGCATGTACCCTGAACGCTCACCCTGTTTGGAAAACATTCAAGCCAGTGTTGCAGCTAGCAAACAACAAGCTATTGAGCTAGCTTACGCAATTTAAAAGAATCTCTAATTGTTAAACTGTCCCTAATATCTAAAAAATTGACAATAGATTACATGTTTTTCTTCCAAGTTAGCTTAAAAGAATACCTCTGAATTTTGTATCATTAAGTGTTGGCTAACCATACCTAAATTCTTAACGGTGCTCAGACATTTCTAAAACTGTATTTTGAATATTAGGGCTCTTTTGGGCATTTTACTTTAGCCCAATAAATTCAAAAACTATTACATTGATCCATTATTGTTATGAATAATTCCAACATTGTTGCCATGTTAACTATTGATTTCTCACCTTCCCATCAGCTCCCAGCTCCACCCCTTCCAGCCCAATCACCATCTCTTTGGCACTGACGCCTCCTGACGGGTGACGCTGACGCCCACCTTCCAGCTTTATATCCCTAATGAGCAGAACATCTTTAGCACTTTCACTGAACAAAACACACTAAATATTATTTTTCTTTCTCCCTTTCCTTAACCATCCTGCTTGGGATTTTTCAATTTTCCAGTTCACCTCCACCTTGCTACCTCACAGATGGGCCCTTTATTGATCATTACTCATCACCTGGCTCAGTTTCTTCAACTGTCTGGTATTTGGGTGCATATCAGGACAGTCAGAAATAAAGAGCTCCCCAGGGAATATAAAAGGAGGAGAGAGCAGTTTTGTTCTATTGTGCAAGTCTCTTAAGACTCAGCTGCTGCCTCACCAATGCCTTAAATGTCATACTACAGGGGAGCATTTTAAAGAGGTCATTTACAGAAGTAGAAAGAATAAAAGTAGAGATTAGAGTGTGTCAATGAAGGAAAAAGCGAGAGTCCTCACCAAGACGATATTTATTCGTCCAAATATTTTGGTACTTCATGCATGCTCTCAGGAACCAACTGGAGACTGAGGCAATTGTCCACATTGAGCCAAATTTAATTGTTATTTTGCATTTGTATTAGAGGATAAAACGCAATATCCATTAAAGCGTAAAAATGAGGAGAAAAACATCCGAATTACTACAAACATTGGTCAGTGCTTTGGTTAAACTCCGTTGAGTATATTAGGTCACTGCAAACACAGGCTTAGAAGTGTGTGCAGTGCACTGACTAGAAAGGTTAAATTCTTACAGTCCACTCTATTCATTATGAATGAACTGTACATGAGCTACAAACTCTAGGTAATGGAATGTGAAAAAAACTCATTATTTCCAACTATGTCAGATTAGGGATCAAATGATTGGTAGGAAAATAAAAAAGCCTAAATGTAGGGCATCTGTTTCTTCACATGTTGTTATATAGCAGCGGATTGCTCTTGCATAAGCTTTAAAAATCATGGCAAGGATAAAGAGATACCAAAATAGATTGTGAAATAATAATTTGGATTGCATGCCATATTTTAGTTCTGTAATTCAGTTTAAGAAAAAGACATGCAAGAGTAACACAATCTTGTTTGTCTACTCCTCTCTTGTCTGCCCTTGCTCTTTCTGTTTTACATGGTGTCCAGATAGTTGAAGAAAGGACACAGTGGGCCCTCACATGACTCAGTAGTGTTTTGATGACATGCGGGACCAATCTGTTATAATGAACACAGCGTTATCTGGTCAGGACACAATGTTGACAGATGCATCATGGACACAGAAATTGCCAGGCAGCAGACATCTTACAGAACAGGGGAGATCAAATAAAGAAAGGGGGGAAATGTATTAGACAGAAAGTTTGCTAGGGATAGAGCTTTTTCTACCAAGCCAACCACAAGATAAATAGTTTTGCTTCAGAATAAAGAAAAATGGAAGTAAATCAAAAGAAAAATAGGCATTTCTTAGTAACATGCATGAGTAGCAATCCCAGGCTTCAAACATCTGTAGGTTAGCAGTGTTATTAAAGAGTGATTATCATGCCTTGCCAAGTGTTTCTAAATCTAGCATCAGGCAAACTAAGAATGAATATGACCAGAACTTAAAGAATCTGAACCCCTACTGGCTGATTTACTACCAAATACTTTATAGCTCACATAAACTGTTTTAGGATTTGGTTCACTTGATTGAAATATAATTCCCCAACAGCCTGGCCTTGAATCCACCCATTAAATTAGACTCACTACTACAGTATACTTTATTATTCCCTGTGAGGGAAATTTGACCTCTGCATTTCACCCTTCTAACTTTTTACAATGAAAGCCAACTTCAACTACACTCACTGCCATTTAGCATTACCTAACATGCATCTCTTTTAAGGTCAGTAAGGAAACCCATGCCAATAGAGGCAGATCATGCAAGAGTCAAACAAAAAAAGTCAAAGATGACGCAAGTGAGGTTTGAATCAAGGATTATATGGCGGTCCAAGAAAGTGAAGCCCTACAAACAGATGGCCAATTACACTTCAGATTTTTGGCTTTCCTGCCTTTTACAAATCCAGTACATCCTCTATAAATATCTCTTTGAGTCATGACTGTCTAACACTGGCTGTGATGTTGTCTGAGCTATATTAACATTGTGTTTACACGGATGGACCAGCTCAAGTGTATAAAAGCTGTTTGAGCAAGTGACTATAGAAAAGAATAATATCATGGTCATTCCATGTAAATTAACATGCAATGAGAAGCTACGAGCAAACTAAAGAACGCTACTATTAGCTGCCAACCCAACAGTGCAGCTCGAGATAAGGACAACTTTGTCTGTTGCTTGTGCTTAGCGCCTTGTGCTTAACTATTTAATAGACTAACTGTAGATCCCTATCACTTTTTTGTGTCCGCGCATGCTTACTGTGCTTAATTTGGCTGTATTTGTTCATGAGGCTAGAGTAATTGTATACTGATAAATGAACTAAGAGGAAAGATGTCCACACAGCTGCTTTGGGACCAGTAGTCTAATAAAGTACAACATTTGACAGAGGGAGCCAAAGTCTGACTGTAAACTGTTAATTAGCAGCAATATAGTCAAATGTTCACATTGAATAACCCCAGAAGGATTATTAACCCTTGACCTTGCCCTGATTGGCTGGCTTAGGTTATTCTATGAACAGATTCAGTCTTTTATGCTTTTCACTAAGCCCCAGTGTGAAGCCTTTCTGCCTCTGCATTGTATTCTCTGGTGTTTAGATGTCCCCTTTCTCCTTCGCTTCCTCCAAAACACACTGTTTCATGTGACTGAACAAAACCAAGGCTATACCAGAGCTGTTGGCATGCAAGCCAGGTCGGTTACTATAACACTGAGCTCAGTGCTGCTTTCAAAAAAGCAAAACACCTGGCATAAAAAGAATTTCCATCAAATGAGCACCAACAGATGCAAAATATGAGGCGCAGAATAAACAAAAAAGGTTGATTACAAAAAGGTTTTTGCAACAGAGGCTCTGGTCATTCCGTATCGCTGATGATTAGACAAATGACAAAACATGAAATTAACTAAAGAGCTTTGTTCTTTAACAGCAGTAACCCCACAAAGACGAAACGTAAATGCTAAACAGCAAAGCTAGCGAAAGATGCAACAGACAAAAGGGTTGACTTGAACATCAGGGATGAAAGCCCAAAAGCCACCGAGACCTTTATGAAAAAAGCAACACGGACAACAAGAATTGAGCTACAATATAGTTTAGATGTGTATAAAAAATACACAAAATAATAGCCCAATTAATCCCAGAGTTAAACAGGTTATTTGAGTTTAATGATAAAAAAAAAAAAATGCATCCACCAAAACCAACCCTAAGCGATGTATGCACCAGTCAGAGTACAGCACATCCAAAGAAAAAGAAGGTATGAAAAAAAATAAAATAACAAAAGGGAAAGAGGGAGCACAGGCTGGAGGAGGTTACAAAGTTCGGCATGCTGTAGGATACATACCCTGCTTGGCTACAATCTCGATAGGGCAGGACAGAAAATACACTATAGAAGGATCTTCTGCCACTGATAAGGACTATCCTAAAAAAACAAAAAATGGTAAACAAGCTAATCAATATCTATGTTGACAAGATCGACAGTTTCAAGTTGGAGAGAGTTTGCAGTAAACATAGGAATAGAGAGAATGAGCTGAAACATCAGTATGAAAGCGTGTTTGTATAGTGTTGTGTTGTAGAACATGTATTCAATGGTTTGGGGACAACAATGATGCATTTTTATAACAAGACGTTTTAAATTTAAGCTAGATATTAGCTATTTTTTCAACTTTTTAAAGTGAAACTAGCTTGGACTTGTGTAACCATACCTACAGTATCCAATGTTTCCAAAGACCAGATATCAAAAGCGCAGAGCACAACTTCAAATACTGTAAACGCATGATGACTCTTACAACTCTGCCAAAGTAAACAGCAGGACATAACGACACAAGAGCCATGTGTCTGCGTATGAGGACAAACAACGTATCTATCAGGTGACTTGGTTTAACAACTCATCTAGATGGAACAGACAAAAGATATACTGTATACCAGCTCACGCACAAAGCCACTTCTTTAACCAAACACTGAATGAATAGAGGTGAAGATTGACACGTATGTCCTCCCTCTAATAACACAATGAAGCTGAGACTATATTTCCACCAAGAGGACCAGAACTTAATTTTCCATCACAAAACATCCTGGAAACATGGGCTAACTGATGAAGACTTTAAATATAAAGAATGCAACACTGCTGCTGATGAAAACTGCATGGTCAGTTTTAACCAGAAACACTTTCTAGGAGTCCTAGCTTTGATACATTCTTCAAATCTATAGAGTGAAGCATTACACAACACTGTGCTGATACAGTTTTATATTCAGGGATTTAAGGATTTGTGTGCTGCAAACATGCTCGTGAAAAAAAGTGTGATACTAAAGCTTTAGGTGATTCATGGTGCAGATTCACATTATTCCAATGACGATCAAACAAAAATTAACCGGTGTGTTCTCAATCAATAACATTTCATTAAGAAGTGAGAATGGCATGCTGCGAATGGACCAGCCCTGCTTAACTACGATGTGGCCTGTAATGTGAGAAACAAGCAAACTGCATTGACTGGGGCAGCCTGCCATTATACACTCAGGATTTGTACTGACTAAGAGCTGGTGTTGTTTGCTCTCATACCTTCCATTGCGCATATCATGTTGCCTCAAGTTCTTTATGAAGTGGATCTTCTTGACGCTCTTTGGTCGGGGTGAACCCGATAGGGTCCGGCATCTTAAATGTGAAACAAACAGCAAGTAAGTAAGCCAAAAAAAATGCGGGATACAGCACACAGTTGCTGCATTTAATATTACAGTATAAGGTCTGAATGTGAACAGTGTTTCTGTGCAGTTTATTACCTTCGGAGGGGAGCATTTTCCTCAATGTCCTCTAGTGTTTCAAGTGACGAGCGCTGAGAGATGAGTCTTCGTCTGAAGAGAAGAAGTTTAGAGTTAGGAGATTTAAAGAGACATCACAAAGAAATAAAAAAAACAGAGGATTGACTGTCTTTGTACTAAAAAGATATTCATGAAAGCCAATTTTGGCAAAATGATGTATCCTTGTTGTGTTTTTGTTTTGTTTTAGACAAACATGGCTCTGCAATGCAATTTTATTAAAAGGGCACACCACTAAATCAAAGTCAATTAGACAGCAATATTTAGAATGGCATGAGTGGATACCAAAAACACATCTATTTTTCTAACATAACGAGCAGTGTAGTTCATAAAACAATGGATCAGAAACAGTGTAGTGAGTTTCAACCAAACCATACTCAAGCTTTCATTAGTTTTAATAGTTACCTAAAAACATTTGAATTCTATGTGGAGAATAAAAGATATCTTTTCCAAAATTGAATACAACTAAAATAATGTTAGCTTGAGGGTTTCCCCAAGAAACTAATGCAAACCTTTGATACCTTTGACACAATTTGATTGGACCTCAAAAAGCATAGTTTGTTACCCAGCCCTTGAATACATGTGGTCTTGAAAGGTTCTGTGGAAGGTAGTAGGAGGAGGTCAAACACTGGTTTAAATTATCACCAGCGTATGTTCTGCTGTTAATTAACAAAAACAAGTCTTGGCCGGTTTAGTTATGACCATTTATCATCACCACTGTTGGGCCTGTGTGGTCAATGATCACTCTTCAATCTTGTGTAAATCACAGGGACTTTTCTCCTGGATCAGAGCTGCTAAGAGGATAATGATCTGGCTCCGCAAGCACTTTGTGTAACACATTTTGTCACAGATGGCCTTTATTTCACACTTTGGTTGCACGACTCAACAAGCTAAGTCTGCTGGACCTCATTTATATGATCGGCTGCCAGTTTAAGAAACAAACCCACATGTGATAGCTAAGTGTGCATGAGCTGTTCCAAAATTAGATTGTAATTGAATGTTTAGCACCACAATAACAACATAATCTAACTGATAAGTCGGCCGTAGAAAGTTGCCAGATTTAGGCTTGCAGAAATGGATGTTTTGGTTGTAAAAAAAAATTGCTTCGTCTGTTATCAAGTTTATTAGTTTTTTTTACTCATAATTTGGGAAGTTTGGGAACAATAACATTTTGCTGTGTATCATCTTTAAACTAACTTTTTTCGTGAAAGCTTTAATGTAGGTCCTGCAGCACTCAGACAAATTGCTGACACATGACCCGGTCAAACCCCTCTTCACTGAGTATTTCAGCCAGAGGGGGAGGCAGAGGAGCATAAAGAGTGTAGAGAGTGTGTCTGGTTAATGAATGACTAAGCATGAGGACAGATTAACAAAAGATGACAATGTCCTTGAGGATCTACTAGGGTTTAAACCAACAAAACCTGAGTGAACACTGTATAACAGAGGAGACGAGGGGAGATGAGTGTTTACATGAGGAGCCAGGACTGTTGAAGCAGTAAAGAACCCACGGGCCATTACTTTGGCTAACCCTCTGCACTGTAAATTTTGACCCTCATGGTCATTAAGTGGAAGGAAAAACTCAAACTCTGATTTGAATGTGAACAGTCATTTTTTTTAAAGCTGCAACAATGAGCTGTTGACATCAAAATTGGCTCTGCTAGTGGGAGTCAATAGGGTCATAAGGAAGGGGCGTAACCTCTGCCAGAAGGTCAGACGAGTGAGATCATGTGATTTATGGGGTTGCATCATTCCTCTCCTCCTGTGACAACCATGAAAGATGGATTGGTAGGATACGGATCTGAGACTACAGGCTGTGTGGTAGGACAGATTCTTTTGATTCCTTTAAGTGCTTTCTGCTAAAGAAAGCTTTTAAACGAATCCAATCAAAAAAAAATAGACTCCAGACTCCAAGATGTCACCTATCTGTATCTTGATGTATTTAGATATTCAGAGAGAAAAATCACTTCATTCAAGTCCAAGTCTACATTAAGTCTCAATGTCCTTCTGGCTGCACAAACCAATCTTGTTAAGTAGGATGTACAGATTAATCGTGAGGCAGTTAAAATCGATTGAAAGGTGTCAAGGTTTGAATCGGTACTCTGAAAAATTAATCACAGTAATATCGTGAGCATCAGCAGGTGTTCTCCTGGCAGTTGATGATTGAGTGTTTTCAACCTAAAGCCCAAAACAACAGAAACAGTTAGCAACTAGCTGGTAAGCACAAATGACGCATTTAACAGCTTAAGAGCTAAATCCTAATCTAAAGGAGTCAGTGTACACAAACTAGAGCTAAAAGAATATAACACTCCAGTGTTTCTGTGTCTCCTGGATGAGTAAATACGTAGACCAAATAGTGTTCATTTTGATCTCGGAAGTTGAAAAATTCCAAGTTGCAAGTCTGATCCGTCATCAGGAAAGCCTCCTGATGTCGGATACTGACTCGAAAACTATGACGGTAGATATGTTGCAAAATAGGAGGGCTTGTAGAATGTGATGTGAGTCAACTTGTATGTGAAAATGTCTACTTGTATGAAAAATTCACACAAGTGAAATGAATGAATTGAAAATGTCAGAAAACGTGTGAACAAATGTGAACCTGTAAAGTTAACATTTAAACCCAAAGAAAATATTCACACATAAGTGATCTATTTTGCAACACATACCGAGGAGGTACTTCAGTAGCCCGAGCTGAAATCCAACATGGCTGCTACGTATATTAATAGTAAAGTTAAAGTTGTACACTTTTGTGACTTTGGAAAATTTGTCTTGTTTTAGTTTAATTAAATCGATCACACCAATAGTATTGTGAAAGTTCGATCTTTGCTCACATTGTCATGTGACTTTTGCCCGCAAACTCTCAGGTAGTATGTTGTTATAGCCAAAGTATCATGAGCTAACAAAACAAAGCTACCAGTAATACAACTATCACATGCTAATGTGAACACAGTAGGAATTATTTTTGCTGCAATCATTCCCCTTGTCCCTTCTGACTGATACTGATTCATAGCATAAATAGGGAAGGTTTCTTGTTTTGATCAAAACTAAGGTAAAAATAGAGTTGTCATTAATACAACGTCCCACTTTTACAGACAATATTTAATCGCAGATATGCAGGAGAGGGATAGTAAGCAAGACAAAGAAGGAATTTGGCATGAAAACTTTGAACCTTGAGGAGGTTCTTGATTCATTTAAACTTGGGCTAAACATTTGTAGAAAAGAAAGAATGTGTACATGTTGTCCGAGCTCTTTAAGTGCCGAAACAGTTTAGACAGGAGAAATGATTGGGCACTACCTCTATGTGATATATCTCTATATTAATATATGATCAAACAGACAATTTTGTATTTAGACAATAAAGAATCCATATCTATTCTTATTAGAGAATGAATAATCTCTTAATTTTGCAATTTGTGTTTATTCGTTCTTCCTGTTCAAGTTACATATGAACTATAACTATTAATACCAGTTCGGCCAAAGTGCATGACGTTTCCATTCGTAAAGACAACAATTAACAGTCAGGACTTTGATCCAGGTACTGTTGTTGAAAAGCAGTGGTAGGATGCGTTTCCATTGCAAAATACAGTATGTTTTTCTAGGCTGGTACAGATCCTGGAAACAATAACACAAGCCAGGCCACTCATTCACCTCAGAAACAACTGAAGGAACAAGTCAGCTTTTACCCAGTTTGACCTGAACAAGGTCAGAAACTTCAAAGAAACCTCAGTATAAATCAGCAGCAAAGAAGCAACAAGTATCCCTTAGTATCTGTGACACAGTTCCTGCCATTGTTGCCTCCAGTTATTTCATTTCTTTTAAAAATGCTTCTTAAATGGAACCCGTGTCACATAAAGCCATTTCTCCTGCAAACACAAAGCCACACTCTCGCAATAAAAATGTTGATGAAAAAGCTACTGATAACCCTGCCCAGAGGTACCATGCAATGATGCTATAAAACTCAAGTGGACTGTTTAGATGTGGGGAATAAACAGTTTCACACGTACACCCAGTTGGCAGCATGCCAGAGGACAGAGTCTTCCGTTTTGATCGAGAAAAGCTGGGTGTAAATAAACGTAACGTTCCGGGCTCCTTCACAAAAACACAACCAAGGAAAACGGAAATGTGATTATTCAGATAAAGTAAACTGAAACAAGAAGCAAACCTATCAGATCAGAATACTGAGGTCACTAGAATTACAAACTGGATGCTTAAAATAGTCCTTTGTGTTTTCCAGCAATACAACAGTACAGAGCAGAACATGTACAAATGTAATAATAACAATAATAATCTTGTACATATTAGTCTTTGATTACCTGTTTATATTTTTAGCAAATTGTTCATATTCAATGTTTATATTGGACAGAGAGACACAGTCTACCAAAGTCTAATTCCTTTTGTGTTTAATATACCTGGCCAATAAAACGGATTCTTATACATTTGATTTGTAATGCTCTTCACATTTAAAACAAATCTGAACGTGCTACAATTTGATTTGAGAGCATAAAAAGGAACATGAGGCATTTTTTAGTTTGAAGTCTTGGGGTTTTTCTGAGTGTCTGTTGACTGCTCTGACACTTAAACTCTGAAGGAAATTTTGGCATTCTTATATAATCATGTCATTATGCCAACTATGACCTCAGCAAACAACCATCAACCTCCTAACCAGAAGTATGTGACCCAATCACGCAAAACACCCCAGGACCATGATACTGGCTTGTGCTGCTTGTTTTCCAGCCACAGTCTCTACTTCTTCATGCTAAAAAAATATAATCTTTTGCATAGTACATGAGATTGCACTTACAAAAGGTGATGGGATGTTAATTAAAAAGGTGTGTGAGAAGACAAAGCCTGTCGATGTTCAAGCTGAAAGGAATGGCATGAAAATAGCGTCATCATAGGCAGACCAGGCACGGTGGTTATAGGAATGCTATTTTTAATGTGCAGCTCTTGGCATGCTGATTTCTGATAGATGAAGGCTGAGGAAGGGAGGGGAGGCTGAATAAGAAATCATCCATCACTTCATGCATTAAGTTCATTCCTGGAGATGGTCTTAAGCAGTTCTGGCTATATAGAGTCTATTCTGGCAGCACATCAGAGGCTCTGCTACTTCCTGAATGGGAGCAGGACTGAGGGCCAAAAGTCTAAGGGGAGAGTGTGTCTCTGATGCCCCCTGGGAGAGGAAGTGGAGGACAGAAAAATAAAGAGCCGAGAGTCAGGCTGCTTCTCAGAAAGCCTGGGCATTCTGCCTTGCCCAGCCAGGGACCTCTGGACACGTTTCTACCAGCTGCCCTCGGAAAACAAACCCGGCACTGTGCACAGCACTCGTCTGTCTAAATGCCGGTGGAATATGGCCACGCTCCATCAACAGGTTGCTTACTCTTCCACATTAGAATTCATTTTGCATGGATGTCCTAAAGCACAAGCACAATCCTAAAGCAGGATAGAGTCAGGGTTTAACAAATTCATTCCGTCAAAAACGGATGAGTTGCCAGACGTGCAACTTTGGCATGGTATTAAACCTCAAATTCAAAAATTTGGTAAAAACTAAAATGTTCAATTGTATGAAGAAATTGACAAAACTCCTTTTTAAAGTTAGCACACCCACAAATGCTATTCACCAGGTAAAACACAAGAGAGGCCTCTGTGTTGTTGTTTTTTAACAGCTAAGGTAAACTTTATGCCAGTCTATTTGATTGAACTCTATATTTTAAAGCTGTAGCAAAGAGCTGGTATGTGGGGTTACTGTTGTTTCATTCACTCTCTCTCCAAACCTATAAACCATGCACTTATATAACTTCTCATGTTTCTTCAAAAAGTACTCATCAAGACTTTTGGAAGCCATTAGTACTGGAGTGAAATTTCCATCATTTTAGGAGGGGAAATAAATGCTCAAATAATGTTTTAGTATAAAGAGGAGCTTCCTGAAGAGTCTGGCAGAGAAAGGAGAGGATTTCGGAACAAGAGGAGCTGTGAATGGATAGCAGAGAGGGGGGGGGGATTTGACAGCAAGTTCTGACAGTGAGAGGACCATGAGAAGAGTGTTATTGACAGCTTTCCTGTTGCAAGGTCAGACACAACAAACTCTTCTCCAACATTAAGGCGGAATGGAAAAAAGGGCAAATAAAAAGGCATGCACGTGCTGGATCGACGAGCCCTTTGTATGTATGGACAGGGGTGTTAAGTTACAGGATGTGTATGGTGATAGATGCAGCAGGTGTGGGGAAGGATTTAGAGTTCACTCTAAATAATTTAAGGTGTAAAATTTGAAATATAGCGTGAGAGAATGTGAGCAAGTAAGAAAGAGAGAGAGACTAATGAGGTGTGTTGCTGAGTTCTGGGGGAACTAGGTTACAGCTCCACAGCTGCTGGACCTGAGATCAGACTGGATCTATCTGTCTCTGTGAGTCATAAGGCTAAAAACACCTGCATGGAGCAAAAGCACAAACAGCAGAACGTAATCCTCCTGCTCTGTATCTTTGTATCCAGGCAGAATGTGATGCTAGGAACCGAAAGTACATTTTCAAACAGAGTGTGAGAAACAAAACTGCAGGATAACTGTCTCAAGAGTTCATTCATCCACAGTTGAAGAAAAGAGAAACGTGAAGAATCTTAATCTAGGTCATGTTTCCAATAAAGTTGTATTTGACATATTATGATAATGATCTCTGGCAACTTGTGAAATGCAAAGAAACATGGTATCCTACAAGATTTCAACAAGTGAAACAATATTCGGGGTGCTTTTTAAAGCAGATTGAAGAGTATGTGTAATGTAAAAAACAAAACAAAACTGAAACGGACGGCCTTAAAGGTGGAATCACAAATGGGGCTATAATGGCGATAAACATGGTTTTGATAGTTGTACAAGGAAATATTGTGTCTGCAAAACCTACTTTAGGAAGCATGCATGAGGACTGACTTTAACTATACATGTTGTTTTAGTTGAGTTCTTGTTTGCTGGCTATGATAACATCAGCGTGCAGTTTAACGACCTGACTCTGTACATCTTGCAGACAAGCTTGCACCCTACAGACTGCAGACTGCACTAGCCTGCACGTTTTTCCAAACACTAAACATTTAATAAGGAATCGTTTCATGACAAGGTTACCTTGACCTCTGTAGCTCTATTGCAGAGTTTGCTATCTGTCCTCCCTCCAGGCAATAGTTCTGGGAGGTTTGCCTGGAGTAAGGGGCAGGTAGGATTCCCTGAGTGTACGTCTGCAGCCTCCCTCTCGTAGAGGCTGGGACCGCGGAAAATGGCGAGCTGAACGTCGAGGGCAAGAAAGCGTCTCCCTCTGTGTCTGTGCCTGCCGGGGAAGCGGCGGGACCTGTCCCAAAGCTGGCCCGGGTGCCGGCGAGGAGAGCCTGGTTTGCAAAGGCGAGCGCCTGGGCGGCTGTGGTCGCCGCTGCGGCCGCAGCAGCAGCAGCAGCGGCGGCAGCGGCTCCAGCAGCCCCGTGAGCCGAGCGCTCCGGAGAAACCAGGCTCTGTCTAGTCCTTGCTTCGAGCGAGTTCTCCTCCTCCTCTGTTTGATTGTCTGCATCATCTTGCACGGGTCTTCCATCTAGAGAAATGTTGCTGAGAAAAGACAATGCCGCCTGCCTCCTCCTCGGGTCTATGCGTTTCCGCGTATGCTCGATACTGGAATGCTTGATCTGAAGCGTGGCTGTGGATGTGTTGCTGCTCGTGGCAGCCGCCATGGTCCACTTCCAGAGATCCGAGTCCCCGCAGCAGCGATCTTACCTTTCTCACATGAATACTTGTGTGGATCGTGCTTGTGTTGGTGAATGGCACTGGCCTGTCTTTTAAGTACATGCGTTTAACAGGGTGAAAACAGGGAGGTCACGTGTGTGCAGTATTGTGGCAGTACAGGGAAAATTTGGACCAATGAGCTGTCAGGAATACATGTGTTTTTTTCCACCTTTCCTGCCTGATGAAGCCTGCTCTCTACAGCTTCTCTAACAGTGATTGACAAAATTACACAAACTACACTAAAATCTCCAACACGGTCGCACTGCAATGTTAGTCTTTCAACAACATTTTATTAGTTTACATTATTTTTTACAAGAGTCATATCTATGGAAAACGCTTTTTTGCATATAGGTTTAAGAGGGCCTATAGGCGAGAGAGCTCTGCGTCCTCAGTCCGCATAAGGCTAGTATTTGCTCAATTACCAGTAGGCTCTGACAGACAGAAACAAGCCCCTTTCTGCTCGTTTTGAGAACACAGATCATTTTAGGAACTGTGCAAGTGTGCATATTTGCAGCAATTGCGCCATCTGTCTGTTTGACAAGCAATGTGTGATGTTTTTGGCCATAATCCAATATTATATGCCATCTAGTGGTATTTTGGATAACCATTTGAAGGCGCATGGATTGGTGGATGACCACCAGAGGGGCAGGGCTGTGGGGCGATCAGTTTAGTAATCTGCCTATAGTTTATGTTTAAATTAAGTTTGTGTATTTCTCAAACCATGGAGTTAAAACTTTGTCCCCAGTCTTGTGTAGAATACTGCGTATCCCCCTAATATTACTAGATGTGAATGGTATCTTCACTCCATGGAGTATGAATACACACTTGTTATTAAATCCTTTCCATGGTCAGAGAAAACCAATCTTGCAGTTTTACAACTCTGCCTTATCATGTGGTTATTATGGCAAACTCCCAGTTGTTTTTACACAAATATAAAGATTTAAAGACATTTTATTTTACTTACTTCTTTTTAACAGTGCATTTGCTTTATAAGGTTAAATAATACACCTAGTTGGAAAAGTGTTTATTCACCTGTGCTTGTTAACACGATCTTCGTACAGTCCTATAGTATCTCTTGAAGACGACAGAAGAAATCGGCTGTCCTGGACTATCTGTTGACAAGCAAAAGAAAAACAAAGACCGCTTACTATTTTAAAACTTTTACCATTTTCTTGAGAAGTTATTAGAGGGGCAAGGAAAGCAAAAGTTAACTTAACAAATCCTTCAAACAGGAGCTTCTTGGTGTGTAGATCTTGTTTTGCTTTCCTTACCTTTTTTTGGGACATTCACTGAGGGATGTGTCTTTGATTTTTCATCGTTAGCAAGCAGCACATCAAAAGTAAAACATCCTTCTTTTCTGGGTTCTCACAAGTGCCGTGACCTAATGGTATCCTGAAATCAGAAAGAGTAAAATAAGTTACTTGATGTGCAGCCATTTAATACATCCAAGATCCATTTAGCACTATAATAACTAGTTAATTGTTTACCATGTTTATTTTTGTCTGGACGAGACAGAAGACTGAAGTTACATCCAGAGTCATTGAGGACAGGAATCATATTTGCAGTGAGTTGATCTGAAAAATCATAAAGCTTTATGTTGAGTGAAATACACATATCACAGTTCTTTTAAGGATTTGTTCAAATACGTGACAGATGTCTTGTTTGGCCAGTGTAATCATGCTGCTTTAGTCTGGGCTGTGAAGCAGATATTTTATTATTATTTGAGCCCCAATTCTCTATGAACCCCAGCTGTAGTACGTTTTAAAACACTGATACATATGCCACCATGAAGGTGGTGTGGTCACACTCTGTGGTGAGTTCAAAGTCATGAATGACCAGATAGGGCCAACAGTGAATCATGATAAGGAAGTGAAGGTCCCAAAGACTCCTGGGTATCTTTGCAGAAGAAATTAAAACAAGATTTGATTTGTATCACAGCTTCAAGAGAGAGCACAGAACTCACCTCGGTCAGGAACATAAACAGTTTGAAGATTTTCTTCCATGTCTTCCTCACTCCTTTAAAGCAAACATAGAAAGGGAAAATATTCAACAATCGTGACAGTCTTTTCCAACAGACCTTTTAACTTTGTGCAACTGTTTCCTGTTTCTATTTGTTTTACTTTATCGTTCACACATTAGCTTTGTTTACAGAGCAACACAAACCAACGTTACAAAGTTCTTTACATAATGTACTTATGCAAACGCAAAGGGCCACTTTTTTTTTTTTTTGGGACTTCACCTGGAGTTTCTCCTTCAGACTCCTAGTATTTTTTCCGCAGCAAGTCAGAATCAGCCGATATGAGATTGAAGCAGGATATTATCCTGAGAATTGACCTCGAATTATGTACTGTACTTGTAAACAAGAGCTGACTGAAATTAAGCCATCACTGACAGAGTGAGCAAAACGCTTCTTAGCCTGATGAGGGTCCACCATTCAGTGAATCCGAACTTTATTTATCAGCCTGTGAAGAGAACAGTGTTACATAAATCTACACTAAGAAATGTTGTAGATTGGGCGAAAGTAGTGGGCGAAATTGTACCAGCCAGCAGCTCGCCAGATAACAAATAACTGGAGCAGCAGTTTGTGCTTTGCATTTCTGTTTTAACTCTTTTAACCCCATAAGTCAATTTTACTGACCGTAGTAGGTCTTTACTGTCAATCAAGATTGTTATTAATTTATTTATTTATCATACTCATATCAGTAACTCACTCACAGGATTTCCAATGATCCAACACATCTCTGAAATCTCTTCTGATCGACAGATCGGCTTGTGTTCAATTTGAAGACTTTGCAAAAATATACTGATCAGTGAAGATGAACGGACGAGGAGATGTAGCAAATGTAGCTGATGTTGATGCACGCCCCTTGGATGGTTTCAATACGATCCATCAAATTGATCAAGAAGACAGTGTTTCTTCTAATGAGGATAATGTAAGCACGAGTAGCAGTTACAGGTGGTGGGACGAGTTCATGGACAGTGACTGTAGTAGCTACAGTGATAGCGATGTCAGCAGCATCACTTACGAAAGTGATGTCAGCTTTGAAGATGATACTTTCCAGGAAGAAGAAGAGGCGGACCAACTTTCAGAAGTTTCAAAGAAAAGAAAACGAGATGAAGAAGATATTGTCGATGAAGACAATGTTCCAATTCTTCCGATAACCAAAAAACAAAAAAAGGATGAGGGGAAATATTGACCAGGACCCAATTAACAGATAGAAAGGAGGAGAAATAGAAGAAGATTATGGAGCTGGGAGAAGCTTTAAAAAATTAGATAACACATCGAGAATCATAACAAAAACTTTCTTTCTCAACTTACCCACCCTCATAAAATTTCTGAGCCCCCAAATAATCACCATCTCCCAAGATGTTTTATAAAAGACAATATGAGTAAAAGTCACAGGAATCACGGCTGTCTTCAAAATAATTTGACCAGCAACCCACTCCAAACACCAAGAGGAGGATCCCTCTATACAGGCTATCCCAAATTTACTTTTAATGTAGTTTCTTTTTCCTTGTAAGGATCTCAAGCACTTAAAAGCACCTTTTTAAAAAGGTTAGGATTCTGTTCATATGGGGTTTTTCTCCAGGTGCTCTGGTTTCCTCCCACAGACCAAATGCATGTTCATTAGGTGAATTGGCTACTCTAAATACTTCCCATAGAAAAATGTTGTTGCATGAAGGGATGGTTGATATGGCTAAATAAAAACATAGATCAAAATTGCATTTCTGTTACTTATTTTTCAGTTCCTTAAACTCCCCTTGTTGTCTCCAGTGTAAGACAACTCATATTTCCTGTTAATATCCTCTGTAGCCGACGTCAAAGATGTCCACTGCTTTGCTGTAAAAACTGTAAAAACTATCGACCTTCTCAGTTAACCCATCAGATACATAACCATTCACATAATGTAATTATCATGTTCATTTCAGCATTTTTATTTTTTTTGCACTACTCACCACTGTACCATTATGTCATGTAGGCTTGTATATTAGTTTAATATGTATGTTTACTGGATTCAAATTCTTCTTCTTTGTCAATAAATGTTGTAGATATAGCCTTTTAAATATGATGTGATGACTCAACTCTTAATGACTGCATATCTACCTCAGCATCCTGAACATTTACATAAGCAGAATCGCAGCCTTCATTCATGTCATGTGGTAGCGCTTAGAGCCCTAATATATTTCTTTAGAATCCCCCCAGACTCCAACCACAGAGAATCAAAATTCACATAATTAACCAGTCTGAGCTAATCAATCAAGAATTCTTAAACCTCTTACACCGTCTAGATTTTAAACAATCACACAGTCGACTCACAGAAGAGGTCACATGCTGGACCTTGTCATTTCTCATGGCCTGACCCTCAGTGTGTCCTCTGTTGTTGACCTGGCTGTGTCTGATTACTTCTGTGTGTTTTTTAATGCCACCAGTTTTAACTAACAGGAGGACCCGGTCAGAATGGTGAGGAAACGCTACATAACTTCTGAGGTGGCTGAAAACTTTATCAAGATTTTACAGAGCACTCCTGCTGAGGTCCTACCTGCTCCATGTGATCTTATTGTTGAACGCTTTCACAGGAAACTCTAGACCTGCTGGCACCACTCTTCACGAAAGCCCAACAAAAGTAAACCACCAGCACCATAAAGAAACAATGAAATTGACCTACACAAAAGATTGCTTTACAAAGTTGGAGAAAATCAAAACTCACCATTCACCATGAAATTTTCCCTGAACAACTCAAATGGTACAATAGAACAGGCAAGGATTTCCTACTTCTCAAAGCTGATCAGAGACAACAAAAATAACCCAAAACTCCTCTTCAATCTTTTAACAAACCCAATGCCACCCTCTAACACCTTTTGTGAGGACTGTGCAGACCTCCTCAGAAGCAAGATAAGTGACCAGATCCAGTCTTTTACCTCTACAAAGCGCACCTTTTAACCCACCTGGACTGTTATCATCACCTGAGGAATCACTGGACTGTTATCATTATCTGAGGAATCACTGGACTGTTATCATTATCTGAGGAATCACTGGACTGTTGTGTCCTGGTTGATGCAAGAACACTTGTTCGAGTTTTTTCCCAAGTTAACACAGCAACCTCTCTTTAACCCAATTCCTACCTCACTTTTAAAGTCATCCTATGAGTTCTTTGAGGAACAGGCTTTTAAATATCGCCGACTGCTCTCTTCAGACAGGTGTTTACCCTCCTCCTTCAAAACGACCTTTGACACTCTGGACCATGTAACATTATTAGACAGGCTCAGAAATCTGGCCAGCGTCTCTGGTAGTGTTTTTAAGTGGTTCAGTTCTAATCTCACAAATCAACACTTCTTTGTAAGCATGGATACATTTTCCTCAAGAACCCATGAAGCCAGTTGTGGGGTCTCCATACCACCACCTCCGTGTGTGTGTGTGTGTGTGTTTGTGCGTGTGTGTGTGTGTGCGTGCATGCGTGTAATTAAAATGTTAACAATGTTTTGCCACATTGCTGTTGGATTTCGACAAACTCCTCAACTGTCCAACTTGTCCTCTCCTGAAAAGTTTGTAAGTTAGAGTGGTTAGAGTAGAGTTTAGCCCAACCAGTTCATATCATTTTCTTGTAAAAATCAACAACAGCACCATCCATCCTGTCTTCATCACAAGATTTACAAAATAGACTCCCATCTTTGTTAACTTAATTTGTTTAAATTAAATACAGAATAAAAGAAATACATTGTTGGGATGTGTTTGATTTTAGACTTTTAATGACATAGCTCTGTTTTACCACTAGAGGGCTCTGTTAGACCTCTAATCTGCATGACACTTCATGTCTGCATGATGCTTATGTTTAAAAATCCCAAGGGTGTAATTCGTCATGTTGTCAGTCTTAAGTGTATTAATAACACTTGTAAACTCCAGGCAGTTCGACTGATGTGTTAAAATAGTTGTTCACACAAAAGACCCAAAGGAGATTTTTAGGGGAGACCCCGTTTAATGTTTTTATTGAATCATCCAACCTCTTTGTTTTTTGTTTTGTTTTTTTGCAATGACAAATACACACATCACTATGTAGTCTGTTATACTGCATTTTAAAGTCTTGATTCTACTGTTTATACTGTCTAGCTTTTTTTTAAAGGTAAATTGTCTCTAACATTCAAAACTATTGTGCTTTTTAAGTACAATCTACATTAGCTTGCATCTTATGATTACAGCCCCATACCATGCAGATCTGTGCTCTGATGTCTTTCTCTAGACAGCCAGGGCAACAATAAAACGCAGGCAATTCAGGTTCTCTGGCCCCAGTTAATCTGAGCAGCCCATCAGTCCTTGCAGCGCCGCAGCAAAGCCTCCTGCCCTCGGTGAGAAACCCTGAGCTTCCTGTGTTTGTGTGAAGTTTCCTACTCATGAAGTACTTCAGCACCTCATTGTGAGGCTTCATGCACATGACTGTGCTATTTTTTTCACAATGATTAAGGAGAAACAGGCCAACGTGCATCATAATTTTTTCTTCACTGACACAGTACTTCAGTCTGTGTAGAGCAGTAGAGCAATAATAATGGACTTAATTGTGAAAGCAGCGATTTGAAAGACAAATGGCGTAAGGTGAGAAATTGGAAGGAAGCGGGCAAAAGTCATAGAAAACAATAGTTAAGTCATCAGAGTTAATGTTTTATTAAAATTATAGTATTAACTTTTCATGGGGAGAAATTCCCCGCCGGTGATTTACAACTAGTGTTTTAAAAATACAACATCTTTGTCTGAGGTGTTTACCCTTTTTATAGCAATAACAGTTTGAGCCATTGCAGAGGAAAGCAATTAAAATGCCTTCCAAGCTATTTCAGGGGTGCTAAAGTCCCTGTTTGCCATAGTTGGTCTTGCTGAGACACACACTCACGGTATATGCGTAATTCACACACACACACACACACACACACACACACACACACACATCACAGCATCATCTGTTAAGTGTGTTAACTTATACTGCAAAAAAATAAAAAAAAGTACATCATGAGAAAACAGTAGAAATTGCTTCCGATTTGTACAAATCATATCAGCCCTTCCACTTTAAATTCGGGTTTTGAGATAGTTTGTAATTGTTTGATTTCAGACTCTGAAACCACCAACCAGGAATCAAATTTATCAACATTAGCAGCCGTGGTCAGATTAGGTGTGTGTTGATGAAGGATTTAGATAAGAGCGACTGCACGAGGCCAGCGCTCAGCTTTCACACAGTGACCGCTCTCACTAATGGGACCGGGGTCTTATCAGAGGAATCAAAAGAGCTCCTGAAGTTCACCTCCAGTTTAATCACAGTCTTTTGGAAGACATGTAGCACTGTGATGCAATCGCTGTAATACGCTTGGTGACAGACAGATGAAGAAAACCCTATTTGTTTTTCTCTGTCCTATGGTGTCTCTGAGGGATTTAATGAGAAAATAATCTGCAATGATCTACTTTCCCTCCAAAATCTACAGGAACAGATTGACATCATTCCCATATCTTTGGAGTAGGTAGATGCAGCTAAACACGGTCTTAGCTCAGCATTATAGAAACAAGAGAAAACCACCATCATGACTCTGACAGGTACAAAACGCTGCTATTTGCATCTTTAAACTCACAGGTTCTGAATGTTATATGGGCCTTCAACCCTGAGCTGGTTGAATGGTGGTGGGGGGGGGGGGGGGGGGGGGGAGTCGGTGCCTTGCTCAAGGGCACCCTGGCAGTGCCCAGGAAGTGGACTGGCATCTCTCCAGCTACCCGACCAACTTCTGGATTTTTTTTGGTCCATACC
The DNA here is from genome assembly GCF_947650265.1 of Symphodus melops. Taxonomy (NCBI): domain Eukaryota; kingdom Metazoa; phylum Chordata; class Actinopteri; order Labriformes; family Labridae; genus Symphodus; species Symphodus melops. The sequence continues at coordinate 20,053,639 of NC_136697.1, read as the reverse complement.
GGGACTTCAACTGGCGACCCTCTGGTTCCTAACGCAACTCCCTCCGGACTGAGCTACTGCCATCCCCTCTTATCCCGGTTGCCGCCCTCTCATCCTGGTTGAGTGTTAGTACTATGTGGTCAAGAGGGCAGGACTGGTTGTGGTCCAGTCCACAGTTAGAGGAGGAGGGGGTCTGTGGTTGAGGTCTGGGATTGATGACTCTGTTATAGGTTGTGGAGTAAGCGCCCACCCGCGTGCCACAGCCCCCAAACATCAAACATGCCGTATTATGTTGATCTATGGAGATGGCTGGGCAGCACTTTCAACTGAGTCCGACCAGGTCCATCAAAGGATTTATCTCTTCTCAAGATTAAAGGGGGCCAAGGCGTCTGCCAAACAAAGGCTAACTCTGAGGGTCAGCGCAGGTCCTGAACTGAGAGATTTACACTGAGACAACCTTCAGGTCGTAGCAGGGACCCAGAAAAATACATGTGATGTCTGTAATACATTTGACAGCCTGTAAATCAAGTTTGCAGATATCATGACTGCCATGATTGATAAAGTCATAGCTAGGATTTTATTGTATGTAAATATTCGAAAGTATCATTTAACGCCATAAACACATTAGCACATACTTTCTGTCAGACTGTTAGGCAGGCAGGGTTTAAGTAATTCAAAACCTCCTTTATATTTCTGACATGTTCCTGGCATCTTTCAGAATTCCACAGTAATGATGAAATCACTTTTTGGGAACATTAGGTCAGTTTTTTTTTTTTGCATTTCCTTTTAAATAGTGAATAGATGGGATCCATAGTTAATCTTGTATGTGAAAATCCTTTTGTACCGCTTTTGTACCAATTCATGTCACATCCAGTGACTTGTTCCTGTTGCTTTGGCCTTTGCACTCACTCCTATTAGTCATGTTGTAATGTTTTTAGTCTAGGAATGTAGGCCTGTTTCACTGCTGCAGTTATAGTAGCATGTTTTGGAAAACGAAGAAGCTAAATGCCCCCCAAAAAATGTGAATCAGTAGAATTTAACATGGATTATGTTTTACAATAGATTTAAAATGTTAGAAAACGTGTCTTTCTTATATTTATGTTTGTTGTTGCATTGTTGCACATAAAGGCAGACATGAAAACAACTTTGTTCCAAGTATTTCCTACTTTTGTTTTCTTTTGGACAAGTTTGCTCCTTTTAAGAATATAAGCCAGTGTTTTTAGTAACATACTTTGCTGTTTTTGTTCCGTCTCACAATGAAAACACTCATTTATATTCATTTGGAATTGAGTGGGAGAGAAACATGAAGTGGACTTGTGGCAAGATACGATCGAGGGCTGTGACTGGTGGGACGTGGTCTCTCACACGTCAGCATGGGGGCTTTCTCGACGCCTTAAATCAGTGTACAACATCTTCAGGAATGTACCTTCACATACCTAGCAGTTTATTTCATAAAAGTTCTGTGCCTAGGAGTGTTGGGTGATGGTAATGGAGGAGTGAGATGAAGGGGAGAACGACTTTTTATTTGAATTCTTTTAAAGGCAGTCTCCATTAGGAGTCGAAGAAACATGTGACCTGTGCTGACATTTTTACACCTCACACATTAAAAAAAACTCTTTTGATTGGCAGACTGCTAGCCATTGTCCAGGTATAGATAACAGTGAGCATGAATAATGAATACAGCTAAGCTTTTTAGTACGTGTAGTATTGTAAAAAAAAAAAAGAAAAAAAAAAAAGAAGAGGTTACATAGCAGAATCTATTTCTGTAGAATCTTTAAGAAGCTTTAAGTATATTAATGCAGCGGGCAAAAATACCAGTCCTTATTCCCTCAAAAGTGTGTATGTGTTTGTGCATGTCTGTCTGTTGACCTGTCTGTGTATTCACATTAGCACTGCGTTGCTACGTGCTGCACCACCAAGCCTCGCCCATAGTAGGAGGAGAGTACAGGGCAGGGTCAACACTGTGTGAGCCAGAAGAGACGCTGTGCCTGGCACCGCCACACACGCACGCAAACTCACACACACATAAACACATACACAAAAACACACACACACACACACACCGTAGACCGGCAACCTTGGGAATCGCAGCCAAAGCAGAACAGAATGTACATTAAGGAGGTCTTTTCTCTTACTATTCTCTCCTTATTTCTCTCCCTACACCCTCAGTCCTAACTACGTTGTCAAACTAAATAAGCTAAAATATTGTTTGTACATTTGTAAACTTTGGTGCAAATTCCTCTCTTCCTTATTTGTTTTGCCCTATGTTCTTTACAGAGGCAATTTGCTACCAAAATGTAGCTCAAGTAGCACTTTATTTCTTGTATTAAGAGCTGTTAAATGTCATAAAGTAGTATGCTATAATCAAGCGCTTGTCCTGCTGCGCCTTTTCCCCTTTAGTCACTGTTAAAAAGTTTAGTGTTGGAGGTCACATGGCTAAACTCTTCCTTGTAAACACGCATAACACAGTTTAATCTTTCTGCTGAATGTCCTGTGTTAACAGTGCACCCAATGAGTAGCAGATGAGGTACATTATGTGTGGATGGGTGTGTAGGGTTAATAGGTGTGCATGTGTCAGGGTCAGGTGTGCTGTCATGTAAAACTTGGAAGACACATTGCAGGTTTTGGGACTTCTAAATTAGTGTTGGGGCGGGGTTTCTGTTTTAATTAGGCTTGCACAATTCAATTCAATTCAATTCAAAAAACTTTATTTGTCCCCGGGGAATAATTCAAATATGACAAAAATTATGCAATGTGCAACAGTTCAATATAGGGATAACGATAGAATGTGTTAGAAATGAACACATTCAAATATGCATATCAGCTGTAACAGAGTTAGTCATGCAGATTGTGTTATATTTATTAGCATTTAGCAGTCATGTTGCAGATTTCACCCAAATCTTCTACCATCCCTATAGCATGTGCAAGAACCAAAACATTTAGGGCTCATGCCACCAAAAGAATGCGAAAATTCAACCCCTATAACATGTGCCCATGAGGAAGATAACTAATCCAACCAATATTTTTTTTTTTTTTTTTTTACCAGACTGGAAACATGTTAATTAATTAATGCTGTAAAAACTGACACGTTTGTATATAGTGTGTATGTGACTTCTGGGGCTCTTGGAGCCAGCCTCAAGTGGATCCTTGATGAACTACAGGATTTTGCACATTCACATTGGCTTCATTTTTCAACCCGAGAGGTTGCCACTTAAGGATAACCAACAAAGTTTGTTGAACTTGCAGTTAACAAAAATGGAAAGACACAATAAATGGAGATTTATATGAGTTAGATCCATTGCTAAGGGTCATAGTGTGCATCTACGTCAGGATGACAAATGCAACATGCCCCACTTCCATGTAAGAAACCATCCATTACCATTACCAGCATCTTTCCACATATGTAACCTGAAGCCCTATTCATAATGCTGTTTTATGGCGCAGAGGTGTAATCAGGGGGACAAAATTATCCCTGCTCTGTACCGTCTTCAGAGGTAGTAAGAGGGGCATTACAGAGGCGAGACACTTGTGTCTGAGTGTGTTTGTGTCTCCAAATGCAATGTGCATTTATAGACTGGGACACCAATATGCTCTCACAGAATCAATATGAAGGTACAAAGATGTAATGATGGCTGAGCTTAAGGTGCTTTTGCTGAAATTGAATGCAATTTGAGGAGGGATATAGTCTTTCCCTAACTTTAACCATATTGTTGTTCACATACACAGTTGTTGGAGAAAGGGCAACATTTTTGAAATGTTGAGAACTCATTTTTGACCTTTGGACAGAACAAAATGGAATACTTATCCATTGTTTACATCAGTTTCTAAGCGCAGAGCAACTCTGTTTTTCGACGCTGATCCACAGTACTTGTCTTGCTGTAGAGTTCCAGGTTATTGGTAACATTACGAGTTTGCTAACTTTAATTTTCACCTTTGAATAAAGTTAGTTTGCTTATCTCACTTGGAATTTATCTTTAGCTTTGATTGTTCAATTGTCTAATCTACTGTTTTTGCAGTTGCAATGTGTTGTGAAATCTCAGCAATTTTTTGGCTGAACACAATTTTGTTCATACCAACATAAATAGAGTAGATGTTATTTATGCTGTGTCCTAATGGAATGATTGTTAAGACATACACCATACAAGAGCATCATCCCCGGTTTAACTCTATACAAAGACCTTTACTCTGTCCCTATGTTTCTTGTTTGCATCTTTGTTGTCATCTAAGAAAAGCCAAAATGCCACAATATAGATTTAGAAAACAATGTGTCACAGACATTAGGAAATCATTAGTGTCACACTGCAGAATTTTCAACTCTGCCTTGAATGCAAGCTCTCTACCTCATCCCAACAGCTCAGCATTGTCCGCCTATTCTTCCTGTTATGGATCCCTGCTGTTGATGAGAAGGGGTTGAGGGAGAGAAGAGAAAACACAAGCAGCAGATTTCAGGCATTCTACAACGCATTAGGTCATGAGAATTGGAACTTGTGCTGTTTAAATGATGAAATGGCTCACCAAAGGGACCTTGATCGAGGGCCGCGCAATTGGTCGCCAAGAGGTCATCTCTAGCCGAGAGAGGAGAAGGAATGAAAAATACGCTCTGCACAATTATTAGATTTCTGCGTTCTTTTTTTCTGTCCTTGCTCAACAGAAAATGAAGCTATTCGTGGGGCCTGTTTGGGTTTGAACATGAGCTTTGTCTTCATGTGGGAATTCGAATGTGACAGACGCGCAGAGAGCGACAGGGGCCAGAGAACAGAGAGGTCGTAGCCAGACATCAGAGCTATTTTTGTTTGTAGAAATTCAGAAGTGGTCCTGTTACCCTGGAGGCAGCTCGTGTTTTCCATATAGCTCAGCGACTTGGCAGGCCTCTACAGGGGCAGTTTCACATTGAGCCCCCCTCCCGTCCCTTCTCTGCCTTTAGCTCCTCTCTCCCTCCTGCATCTCCCCCAGCCTTCTCCTTTTCCTCCCTCAATCCTCCCACCATCCTCCTCTCACCCCCAGCAGGAAAACGCTTGTGGCCCGCAATGGAGACAGCCTGACTGCGCAGGCGGCCGGCAGATGCACTGGAGATAAGTTTGTGTGCGTAAGCTGGGCCGCGACCCTTGGCGGCAGGACATTGACCAGATCCTGTCAGTGAGAGGGCAAGAGCCTGCCTAGCACCTCTCCTGCTCATTTGCTTCTATGCCGGCCCCCCTCCTCATCCTACTGTCTCCATGCCTGGCTTCCCCTACGGCCAAGTGAGGGCCAGAGGGGAGGACAGGCCCCCTGGAGCCAAGACCTTCCTCTGGGATCTGGGACTCCAGCCTTTTTCTTTCCAACACCTCCTGTATGCACTGCATAGGTGCCACAAACAGTCAAAACTCCACCAAGCACACAATAGGTCCTCAAGATAACTTCCCCTGTCCCACTGAAAGATAATGGATAGCTGTGTGGCAGACTTTGCGACAGAGACGCCAAACTTCTTATGAAAACACTATCCTTCATGCTATGTCAGCACTTTTTGGTTTCTTTTTTCCTGAAAATGGTTTTGGGGGAAGCACCTAGGCTGGAAATTTGAATAATTTTTCATGTTGAAAGCAAAGTTGGTGCTCGTCAAGGATTTTACCCCAGCAGGGCTATACAACAGGATTTCTTGTTTGTCCTAAGTATTCAGTTCAGAGACTCAGTCAAATTTAGATAAATGATAAATCAGACAAAAACATTAGATTTCCAATCTGTTAAACTCAGATATTGGAAAAAGGAGTGTCCATTTTCAATCCAAAACCAATGCAGTTGAGTGATTATGGAGCTCCGCATCTCAAACGCAAAAATGCGCTTGTGTCAGTAGTTTGTTGCTGCACTCTCAGTTGAAAATGTAAGAAAATACAATCAAGGTGGTACTTACAGCATGTCTATTTTCTCAACAACAATGGTGAGGGAGAAACTAATCCGACTGGTATAGTTTCCAGTTAGAGCTAGATGCCGGGACACAAAACCTCAACTGTATTATCATGTCTTTGTTGGTGATGGCTCCTTGAATAAAGACAAAACGACAGATACATTTAATACAGACCTAACAGTCACTACCGAGGGAAGCTGCCAGCTAACTTTATAAACCCCGCAACAGCAAGTGCCGATCGGTGGATGCAGACACTGAAGTCTCTTACAGGCATAATTGTTTCTATACACTATACCGTGCTTTGCCTATCATATCCCAGAATGCTAAGCTGTATAATTAATTTCCTGACCCTATCTAGGGTTTCTGGCATGAAAGCAACATGGAAAGAGATGAAAGAACTGGCACAACTTAAAATATCATGGGGAAGTATTGGTAATTTGTCTCCTTTGAAGTTCAGATAATTGAGTTTTCGCTCGTTTTTATCTCCTCTTGGAACATATTTAATCCAGTGAGCTCTGTCCAGTGTTATTCAGACCTTAACACAAACCAGTGGCCAGCTCTCTGTAAACATACATTCGGTACTCTGCACATCTTGGGCCCATAAGTGGTTTGGAGTTTCTGCCAAATCATTATTGACTTCTGTTAGTTTCTATACGATGTACAAATCCGATAGAACACTTACAAATGTGCTTGATTTCTCATAAGCCTGAATACAAATGTCTTCATTTTTAAACTGTAATAAAGGCAGCTGTTATGTCTAAGACTGCCAGTAAGGTATGCAATGTTGGGTTCAATGGTAATGCAGAATATAGGGAAAAATCATTGATTGCCATCATTCAAATGTCCATGTCCTACACAATAACTTAAAGTGTGTTGAATCAAAACAGAGTCAGTCAGAGGTAACATAAATCTATACCTCCTCCTGCCCTGAATCATAGCCGACCGCTCGAGAGCATTTCTCACCGAAGGAGCAACTCCCACACAGAGCAATAAGAAGCTGAACCCAGCTACTCATAGCTGTGAGGTTAAACCTAGTTTGTCATCAGATTCCAGTGGGAGGGATGGATGAAGACGTTGTGCAAAGAGCAAACAGGCCGATTCACCGGCAGGATCTGACTCCCACTGACACCAAAGAAATTTCATCAACAATTTCCTTTGAAACCAGAGGCTTCATGTCTTTCAGCACTCATAAGCCTCTGTGCTTAGCTTTCAAAGCAAAATTGATTGTGTGGCAACTTTTAAGCATCACTTCTCACCTGTCAACCAATAACATGTTATATTGTAAGATCTCTCATGCCATTCAGAAAAAGACATTTCTGGCCTTCTTTTTGTCATGTGTTCTTTGTGTGATGATAACTGGTGCTAATCAACAAATGAAAAACGATTGAGAACAAGCCCTTCTCCACCTTGACAGAATTCAAAGAACACAAGTCCCTAAATTAACAAGATTTTTTACAGAACGAGTAAAGTGCAAATGTATTTTAATTCTATGTCACAAAGAAACCAAAAAACCTCCAAGACATTTAACAGAACTGTAGTTGAACATTGTATTGACTCAGAGCTGCACCTGTCCACCAGTAGCTGAAAGAAGATTTGACAAACCTTTTAAAGGATGCAGAGGAGAAGCTCATCCCAAAATTCTTTTTGAATGACTTGCGTCAGTGAAAGCATGTTTGAAATTTGACAAAGTTAACTATGTTTTTGACCAAGATCATAAAGTTTTGTCTCAGTCATCTAATTGTGACCCCAAGAAAAGGGGCGCGTAATCATAAAAATAGATTGATGTCAGACATTACAATGTGCCATTGGAGACAGAATCTAGGATTTCTTGTTTTTTTTTTCTCCCTTGCTTAAATTGCCAATAGGCTCGGGTGGCAAAGTGCCATCATTTTCTACTTCTACTCACCACATGGACTGTTTTCTATCTAACTAATGCCTTCTGAACAGTGTAGAATGATACTTGCTCTAACTACAAACAGAAGACCAGAACATTTGTCACACCAAAATCTAGTCCTAATCCTACAGATTTTGCATTTTTACTCAGAATCTGTAGAGATAATTGTCCACGTCTAAAGAAAGCCATGGTTTGAATTTTCAACTAGGGTTGCATTGATCATCAATTAAAGAAAAGTACCACCCACTTGATGCATCCTTCTTGTTCCTGCTGTCTCTTTTACATTTTATATTTTATTTCATTAGTTGTCTTGATGTTTTAGGTTTTTTTCGTTGGTATAGTTTGAGTCTCAGTATAGAGACTTTGAGTAGTAGCTCAGTCCGTAGATACTTGGGTTCTTGTTTTTACTGCCTGGTAGTTTTTAAGTTCCGGTAATATGGAAGATATGGAAGTTGGTCTGGAGAGGTGCCAGACCACTTCTCGGGCACTTGAGCAAGGAACCAAACCGAACCCCCACCAGCTCAGGGGGCGCCTCCTGTAGGCTGCCGCCACATTCTGACATCTCTCCATTAATGCTTGTCCACAGGTCCTGCTTGTGTGTGACTCAGGCCTGTGTGAAAAGCATTTTTCTAAAATATCAGAGAACGAACCAGAATTTCCCCCTCTGGGATTCATAAAGTATATAAAATTAAAAATAAAATGAAATTAAAATGTATGCAGTGAAGTCACATATTATAAACATTAAAGAAAGACTACACATAAAGCACAGTATAAGCCCGCTCTGGCTGACAGAGGATTCAGGACCCATCTTCCTCAAAAATCATGGATTCTTTCTTCTGGGTCATTGTGACCAACAATCATGGTCATATCAAGAATGCACCACGAACTCCTGACAAAAAGTCTAGCATGTTTTTTGTTTTTCTGTTTTCTACCAGGTCACCAGCATTAATGTTGAGTAATCAGAAAACTCAGCAATGCAAAGAAGTTAAAAGTGTAACAAACAAGTTTTGTTGAGCTCTGGCAAAAAGTGTTTTTAGGTATCATGTAGCGTGGCTCCTCTCGTTTCCAACGCCATCACATTGGTTGTTGTGATTTGTTTGTAACACAATGTGGTCTTTCATATCTGTTGGTCAAGTCATGGCACACATTTTATGGCTTAATATTTATTTCCAGTCCAAACTGACACAATGACCATTGCAACAGGTCAAAGCATTGTGTAGTTTGACCGTGGCAGATGAAATAGAAAATTGGGCCTTTCTATTCTTCTCACTGCACAAACCTAAATGTCCTTTCTATAGGGTCGTATTTTCCATCAAACTATTGGAATTATCAGTTCTTAAGTAAAAAGCGTCTGAGTATTTAGAAAGTCTGGACTACCACCAGCCCTTCAGTCAAACTCCATTATTAAGAAGACCAACATCAACATCCGCTGACTAAATGTGGAGGAGGTAAAATATTGTTCTCTGCTGTTTACTTCACACACTGGCTGTCCTTTAATCTCTAATCCCTCTGTGAGCCCTCAGACAACACTGGCCAGCGGACCCATTGTATGGAATTCCACATCCCTCTCTCAAGGTGTGTGATTAACCCCTACTGTACATAAGAGCAAACACCACATCAAAGGCAGCCACAGAGGGTGTCTGCAGGTGACGGGTCGGCCAAAGGTGAAGGGTCGGGTGCAGGCTGGCGGAGCAGCCAGTCTGTGCAGAGACTGAGAAAAACAATCAAATAAGAAAATGTGGTTGGGCAGAGACTGGGTCAGAAGATTTCAGAAATAAATCTATAGGAGTATAAGAAACGTTACCCTATATGAAACCATATCCAAAATTAATTCCAATTCAAGGGCACACAGAGTGGCCTAAATGTCAAGTTCAGGGAGTGGAGTAAGCTAAGGTAACAGACACAGGTGGTATCCTCTGGTGCTGAAATGAAGTCAATGGAAGTCCAGAGCAAAACACAGCAACAAGTTTCTTGAGTTTCCTGGAGGTCAGGGCTTTTTAATACATTAATACTCTGAGGCATTTTTTTGTATCATTACCATAAAAATGTACAATTTAATGCTTTCAACATATAACTTAAATAGCCAAACTGTTTCACTACATTTAGTGTTCATAAATATTGTGCATTTTCCTAATAACGACGAACAGTATCTCAAACAGAAGATAGATTAAAGTGAACATTTTCCAAGCTCTTAACAACACATGCTGTATATGGTTTTTATCTGTATTTGTACAGTGATTGATCTAATTAGCAGGTGTTGATACCCAAGTGGACTCTGGTTGATGTTATTCTATATAAACAGAGTCACCACAAACACACTCACACCTCTTCCCACCAACAGAGTATTCACTTAGACCACACAAACTGTATTTACACCTTGTGTTGCTTTGTTGTAAACATGCTGCTATTAATTGACCTCACACTGTTTGTGTGCTACTCTGTGTTGCACACAAACAGTGTGTTGGGTTTTGGGGGACAAAGATATTTCAAAACCCTCCTCCTCCTTCTCCTCCTTCAGCTCTAATTGAGTGATTCAGAACAGGACTCAGACACGCCGCCCCTGCGACTCTATCTGACTGGGGTATTATCGGAGTGGCTGTCAGACGAGGGTCCAGAGCGCCTTGAGAGGAATGCAGCCTACAACTTTTGGCAAGCAACAGACCCTCTTCTGCAACTGCAGACTCTCAGCCCACTCCCAGCCCCTTATTCCCCCCCTATCCCACCTCAGGCCAATCAGTCAAGAGGACCCCAGGGCCCATTTTCAAAAACAATCACTCTCTCTAAGTAGTCAAGAGGTGCCAGTGCTAATTATAAACAAACTATTGATGTTCTGGTAAAGGATTGTGCAAGACTGTGCCAGTGCGGTAATCGCACGTGTATGTGTGTGTGTGGTAGGGTCAAAACAAGGTTCTGGTTGACAGAATATTCAATTGCCCATCTAACAGACCTTAACCGCAGTAAGCGCTCCACGAAGTCAGCATGGACTCTGATCAACAAGTGCCCATATGAAACAGAAGGCAGAATTCATAATCTGTTGCCCAAATCGAACAGATCGTGATGTTGCTACATGTCTGTTGGTTATCCTTTTACTCAAAACACATTTTTAAATTTACATTCACAACATTAAGAAATAGAATAAAACTGACGAAACACCAAGAGATCACCAATGTTATCTCGAAGGGGAGCTGGAATGTTACCCAGGGTATTCTATTAAATATATTGTAGACATTTAGAATTTATCCTCTTGGCGCCATGGCTGTCTGTTTAAAATCTCATGGCAATCAATCCAGTTGTTGTTCAGATGTTTCGGTCTAGAACAAAGTAGAGGATGGACAAACCAACTGACAGAGACACAGACAGAAACATGCCTCCAGTCAGACTAAAAGTTTTAATATAAATGTAAAGATTACTGCTGTAACCAAAATCTCATCCTCAGGTCATCAACTGCAGAATGACATGAAGTGAATCTGGTTTCACTACTGAGTCTTGCATCCTTTAAAGTAATGTATTTAGGTCTAAATCATGAGATAAGAGTGCATGCCGCTGGTCTGCGCTGTGTGACGGAGACAGAGTGACAGATGCTCTGCAGAGCCAAAGAGTTCCATCCTCCTCCGGTTAAAACAACAGCCTTTTCCTTGGAGCTATCTCACTCTGACACATGGTCTGATCCAAGAGAGCTATATTTATTTTGGTATGGGCTACATTACTTTCCTTGAAGTAATGAATTAAGAAAACACAGGGCCTGGGATGTGAAGATGTGTGGGAGAGAGCTGTGTGCACTGTCTCACTGCAAACCGGAAAGGAGTACAGTTGGTTGCGAGGTATACAAAGAAGAAGAATCCCGCTCCTTCCTTCATCCTCTCTTCCTTTCACTAATTGACCCTACGACCTTTCTTTGCTGAAGTCGTGTTTTTAGTCTTCGGTGCAAGAGACACAGCCAACGTTGGGAGGAGTGGATGAGGTGGGAGAGGGGTTGCAGAGGAGTTTGAGGGAGTTGGGGATGTCTTAAGAGCAGTCAAAAACCCTTTATAGCAGAGAGAAGACAGCAACAGTCTCTTTACTAGCATATAAATTTGCATGGGTTTTTCTGTGTGTTAAGATATCATGGAGGTTGGTAACAGGTCAGCCAAATAGATTTGGGAACAGTTCCCTCCCCTGCACAGCCTCTACAGAACACCTTCTGCAGAAGGGTTAAATAAATGTTAGTGATGTGATAACCAGCCTGTTTATTGAGGGGCCTCCAGCAGGACCGCTCGTGGGCCTGCTTGGATTTCCTCTTTGATGATGTCATACAGCCAGTCCACCAAATCAGACGTCGCTCTCTGTCTGTTCTAAGACATTACTTCAAAAGTCAAAAGAATCGTGCTCAACAATTTAGACTGTGTGACTTTTACGAGCATTCACAAGAGGACACATTTGAGGAATTTAACTTGTATGGTAATGCATGTTGGCAATGCATGAATTTCTCTATTAGCCTGTCACAGCTGAGACCTGTAGACTGTCCAGGTTTGCAGAAATACATTGTGTTACGACCGGCTCATGACAGAGCATGACAATCGATGTAGAAAGGCTGGAATGCAGTACCTGACTTAATCGCAATTCAAGGCCAGAATCTCCTTAATCTTGCCGGATAAGTTGTAAATCAGCAGTTTTGTTTCCTCTGTGTTAAATTTAACAAATTAAAAGTATGTTTTCTTTTCCTCAGACTATGTAGACAGACAGGAATTCAGCCACTTGGGGAACGATATGCAGCCAAAACCATTTAGCTGTGAAACCTCTTTCTCAGTGTTATATTGCAACTCCAAGATCACTCAGCATTTTAATTTGATGTAATTAAGGACACACAAAATGTAAAGTTTCTTCCACTTTCTCAAAAAAGCAGTCGAAGTAAATGCTAAATACTCACATACGGTTGAGTCAGGTTAAGTCAGGTGTGCCGAGTTGATGCGCCTTACTGCTTGTTTTTTTTAATCCCAGGCCATGCTAAATTATAAATGAACCATGAACTGGTCCAGGTGCTCTGTGCATGAATATATGATATATAAATGGGGAGACAGAGGGACGATCTCAATGAATGTGCTGAACCACTGAGATTTGCAGTTACAATTTAGTAATATAACTTGTGTCACTTTTGTACGAGCAAACATCTTCTAAAGTTGTGTCTAAACTTGTGAAATTGCTTCAAGGTCCAAATAATTTGATTTCAGGCCAATGGTGACCCGGGGCATCAATACAAAGTGAGATATTACAAGTAGAAAGGTAGCTTCATGCTTAACCCTGGGTTGATACAATGAAAATTGTTAATTTCTTTGCGATATATAGCCGTGGAAACCTACGCTGAACACCTAACCTGCTTCAGAGATCAGTTTGTGGAGAGAAAGGTTTACTGACCAATCACATTGTACGATTGCGGAGCTCTGTGAGATAGTGAGAGGGGAAAAGGGAGAGAGACTGACAAACACTGTTTCCCGTAGCATTATTCATATGAAATACTGTATATAAATACACTTCCATTAAGTCTTTACATGACGTCAAAACAACTGATCAAATTGTTGGATTTGTAAAATCTTTGAAAATGTGGGGAAATTGTTACTAATGATTTTGTATAAATACAATATATGATAATGTTTTTATACTGCACAGCATTTTATAATCCTTTGGTTTGATTCCCTTGCTAACCTGTGGCTAATGGACACAGTTCACAAAATTAGGCCAAAGTCAAGGTTTTTCTCTAAAGAAGAATATATGTGAAGTGTTACATATATTCCTCCACTGAAATTGTTCCAGCCCTGGTGGTGTGCCCACGTACGTCTTCACTTTCTCCTCCTTTTTCCTGTTTCTCTGTGAAAAACAGAGAGGGCGAGGCCTAGAGGTGAGTTTCAGTTCAAAGTTGAAAAGGGCACCTCTGAATACGCTGGCAGGTGTTCAACTTTGGTGCATTTATGATAACAGTCAAGTTGACTTGGTGCTCTTGAACGCTGGCTGTAGATTTAGTGTAACCAAAAAGAATTGGCGAGAGAGATATGAAATGTGTCTGCTGTCAAGGTCAGTTTGTGAGTTTGTGTTCAGACTCCTTAACTCAGCTTATGAGACAATGGCAGAGCCATTCAGTAAGAAAAAGCCGCCAAATATCCATGCATAGACTGTTAAATTGTGCAGTGTAAGTGAAAGATTGACCTCATAACTGCTTAGTGTTAATACTGCAGGAATTCACTGGAATTTTGTTTTCATAAATGAGGACAGGAAAGCATAACAGTGGAGGCATAAATCAGGGATTTTTTTTCCCTCTCCCCTCAGAATAAGTGACCATATGAGTGTAATAATAAACATCTCAGGCAGAGATTGATGTTGGATGGGCCTGACTGAGGGCACGTAGTAGCTAATTCGTATACAGGGCTGTGCCCACCTCAGGCACCAACTCTGTTCACAATTCCCACATTATGTGGAGGCAAAGCAGGAAGAAATGACAGACATAATTTCCCTGTGATCAAACATTGTTGATCCGCACATTAACACGACCGATGCAATCTGCACTGGGCACAAAATAATTGAACGTGCTGAAAATGGGGACTATTTTGAGGTATTTCCTCTCTTTAGAGCAGCACTGCAGATTGGCTTAATTAAAGAGGGAAAAACAGGAAGTCTTAAAGTCACTTCTATAATTAATTGGTTGCCTCAGCCAAAGGGTCTGCCTGGTCAGGGGGGCACGAGGAAGCAGCTCTGTTATTGCACTCGGTCCTTGGGTTCACATAGTACATTCAATTCTTCTGTGGAACTTCTTTAAGGGAAAGGGTTTATAAAATGTAGGTTTTAGATTTGTAGAAAAGTGCTGACATTTTGGAATGCATTGTTAAGGTAAGTAAAAAGGGGAAATAAATATGTACAGGGTGTAAAAAACAAACAAAGATTTACTTTATTAGCTGCCACTGATTCTGACATTAAAACTGATAAACTGGTAAAAGTTCCTGGAAAACTGTGATTGTTTCCTAGTTTAGATATGACAGATTAAGGAAGTCAGGGTGTAACCTCTGTTAAGAGTCTTGATTGGCTGCGTCTACCTGCAAGGCGGGCATAGCATGACAGAAGCAAACATGACAAAGGTCTTGTTGGCTACTTTTCTGTTGCCTCACAAACTTGTCTGCTTGAACTGTAACAAGTTATCTGTAAAGAAACATACAACTGAGTTTGACAGTTCTTGAAAAATGAAAATGCTGAAATGTTTTTGTTAGCGCTTATTACTATATATCCAACATTTTACTGAATAAAGTGTGTGTGTGTAGGTGTGTGTGTGTGTGTGTGTGTGTGTGTGTGTGTGTGTGTGTGTGTGCGTGTTTAAAAGTCAAGTAATTAAGAGAGAAAGATGTTTAATACTAGTAAACTAGATTGCCTTCTTTAAAACATACTGTACCTTGTGAATACATATTCTATTGTATCAAAGTTTGAAGCACTTTCATTTTCATTTAAAGTACCACAACATCTTCAATGTGTTAACCTGGTGCCAGGCAGAATAGCTCAATGAGCTAATGAGTTAAATTAAACTCCTATAAACAAAAAAACCTTTCCAGACCAAAATCAAGTGCTACCTGCTTTTCAGGTTTTTGATGTATTATTTGCCTAAAGATTAGCCTAGCTGCGCTACTAGCATGGCTAATCCCCTCCCAGTAACATTCCATTTGTTAAAGAAGTCCATTGCGGTAGATGTTTACAAAGGACAGTGTTGTAATTTTACAATTCTTTTATTTTTGTTTATTTTTTTACTTCAAGTTGTCTGCCTAGCCTGATGCTCCGTTGATGCCGTATTTTTTTTTTTTTTTTGCAACATCGTCAGGTTTTGCGTCTTCTTTTTTTTTCTTTTAATCTGCACAAAATTTAAATCATGGTTGAAAATTCCAACTATTTGGTCTGGTGAGCTTTTAATGAGCTGCTCTATCTTCTCTTTGGGAGCCTGCCATGCGTCAGCCTGTTATTTATGTTAGATGCTCATTTGGTTATCAGGAGTTTTCTTAAGAGGTCTCAGTAGAGAGACACCCAATCAGCAGGCAGCAGAGGAGCCTCGCTGGGCTCTTCTGTCGGGCTGCTGCATCCTGCAATTTATCCCCCGTCTTTGCTGTGTGGCTGTGCTGCTAGATGTAAATTTATTACATCTCAAGACCTCAGTGGGCCAAATGGTGTTTACACAAGCATACCTCCTTCTGAAGTCTTAAAGTCTAAGACGATGTGTTGCATTCTGGGTAAGGAGAGGCTGGTAAGTCCCACCAAAATGTCATAGCCTTTAGTTGACCCAAATGACTAAAGCTATGACTGTGTCGACTTAATTCTGTACAAGCTTGGAGAGATTGAGCTAAACTTCTGATACCAGTCAGGAAGGCACTCTTACTGCTTTCCCTCAATCCAAGTCAAACACAGACGCATAAACACAAACATACATCATGGAGCATGGCAATCACCCACCACTGACTCATTTTAGTGTTTTGTTGATTTCACATCAGACCTGAAATGTCTAGAATGATTTTCTGCCTTACACTCACTTATCAAAATAAAAGCTTTAAATTAACCTGGTTTGGTCTGCATGTCCTTTAAAATTTATAATTGACCTTTGAACATACATCACCAGGAGGGAATCTGTTCTCCCTGGTGAGACAATGATCAGCTTGTTGACTTATGTTTAATTGATTAAAGGGGCCTGCTGTGATTTCACTATGTTTTTGTTTTAAAGGGCCAGGGTTCTGACAGAAATGCTCTGGGAAGTATTGCATTTGGCGGCAGTCTCTGTTTCCCATACATGAGAGCGCTGAACTTAATTCAAAACGCCTTGGACACAATGCTGACTGTGGGGCTAGTAGGAGAGGAGAGATAGCTGTAACCTTGCATTGAACTCCAAAGAATCTCAGCATACTCCTCAGATTGCAGCAGAAAATACTTACACCAGCTCCATGATTTAATGGCCGACTTTCAAAGCACAGACTCCTTCAAGCAGAGGGCTTGGTAATGAAATAGCTTTTCCATTAGAGAGTAACAGTTACCTGATGAAACTGGCATTGCATTGTCTAAAAATAGGGATGGATTTGGTAGTCAAATTGTACTGGGCTTCTTACATACTTTACATACTTAACTTTATTTGTGCAATCCCACAAAGCTTGAAAAGATTTTACCAAAGAGGGAGTAAAATAGCAACATATCTTCATAGCCACAGTATTGGCCTTTTGTTGTGTTTTGTATATATTCATGTTGATTTTCTATTATTTTGAAAATACAAACTTATCAAAACACATTGTGTTTTAGTCAACATCACTTCCCTCTACAGCAGGTTGGTTGGTCCTTCATGGACCTCATTGGACTTTGATGGTCTCAGACATTCCCTATTGTGTCTTCATCAGAGCTGATCATTTGTTTATCAAGTATCAAACTATAACATGCTAAAATGCTGAACTCACGATAAAAACACAGGCAGCCTTATTATTGTGATTGGATGTGCATCTGTGCACTTACAATGGCTCAAAGCACACCTGCCTAAAAGAGCTGTTAGCTCGTATAAGTATCTCAGAGGTTAGCGTTAGCAGATGAAGCTGAAACTGAATGCACCATTTACAGAAATCTAAACCACTCAGACAGGAAATAAAAAAGGGTGATGTTATGTTTCTCAGGTTATGTGAATAGAAAATGATTTAGAACTGTACCTCGCCTTTTTAATGTAATGATGTTAAGAATATGTCCTCTAACATTTTGTGGATGTACTAATTGAGTCCAACTCTCCTGTAATATAAACTTGATGTTTGTATGTGCCTAAGTGCACATTTGGCACACTATGCAGAGCAGAAAGTTCCCAGCAGTCTGCACCTTTTAGAAGGAACAACAGATTGAACAAACACAACACTTGACAAACTTTTTCACAGGCAGGCCAGACATCTAATCCCAACATCGTTCTATTTGTCTTGAACGTTTCCACATCAGCGTAGATCTTTACTTACTGGGTTAGCACAGCCAAAGACCAAAATATTCTACTAAAGAAATATTTTCCCATCAATCATGGATATTTCTAAGTCACAGAATCAAGCCAAGCAACAATATTAGGAGTATCACCTTAGACTCGTTCAGATGCAGCATGCACCCTGATTGAGAACCAAAGTTTTAAATAAAATGGTCGCAGTTTTTTTGTCAAACTTTCCCAAATAAAAAAGCAGCTCAAATTGATTTGACAGTAATACAAACATGGGCTCCTTTTGGACTAACTTGATTGTGTAGAACAGCTATCAGTTCAGTTCCTCTTTTATTGTCATTAATTAATTCAGTCATGGTTTATCACGGCTCGGTTTTTAAAGCAAAAGAAGATCATTGTTTGAACATTTTTGAAAGAAAGATAAAGCACTTCAAGCATTTTCCGAGAGACATTTGGCAATTTAAAACATAGGTGTTTACATTTGCTGTAATGGGTCCTGGAAAATTGGAATTTATAAAAGCAAAGACAAACATTAGAAATAGACTGTTTACAAAACAAGACATTGAACGAGTAATACGATTTTTAATTGTCAATAAAAATACGAAATTTGTTTGATTACTTTTTATATTTCCCATCATAATACAAAAGTGGAGAAAAGGTTGGGCTGTTAAGTTTACATAATCACAAGCTAACCGTTTGTTTGTACAGTAAACTGCCATATCAAAACATTTCCTGCCTTGTGAGCAATAACTGTTGTTTTTATAAATATATATATATATTTCCTCTGCTGTAATTTCCTATATTTTCTGTTTGACTACTGTTTGCTTTGTGTGAACTGGTGTAGATCGTGCGTCTCTTTAAGGTTAAATGGTCGTAGTTTGACAAGTAACTTTCCCTTTTTCCAGCATAACAATGCTCTTTTTCCTTTTGTTCTTTTCTTCCACTTTCAGTCGTCCATTAGCTCCTATTCCTGATAACTTCCTGCATTCCTGAAAGCACACACGCACTCACAAAACACGCACACAGCCACACACGCCTGTGCACGCACACACCCACACTTCATAGTCATGGCAAAGACATGTTTCCCACCCTGTGATTTTTACTCTTCCTTGCAAGAAGTGTCATTCGTTCCAACACCCAGCCTTCCCTTAACACACTCCCACTATTTCTGTAATAAGAAACAATGACTATATATAGCAATAGTGATGTCATCACTACGCTTGACAATTAACAATATTGCAGCGTCCCTACCGCTGTATTATTTATAGAGTTAGAGGTGGAGGAGTGAGGTTTCTCACCCGTGTTATTATTATTCATTATTTCATCATTTATTTTTCTCCTACTTAATCTTTATGTTGTATATGACAAACTTCCTGTGAGTCACAGTTTGAGACTATATGATGTCACAGAGGTGGAGGAGCTGGTTTTGTTCTTCCCATACAGTGTTGGTTATGTTTTCTAATTGAGTGGGTGAAATGTTCTGTGGACTTAGCTTCAAAGGAACCATTTGGCTTTCTATGAATGTGACAAGTTGTATAAATCACATGATAATAATCTGCAATCAACTTTCTGTCCATGAGAGTTCTTTTGATGGTAGTCCAATTGTAGAAACCCTCTAAAACAAGACAGTGTGCTTTAAATGTTTTGTTTTGGGTTTTTTTCTTCACAGTATGTGCCCCCGTGTCTGTCGAGGAAACTCCAAAAGGGCTGAGTCAGAGATCCCATCTCTTCCGGAGGCAGGGCCAGCAGTGCTCTCCTTTGAAAGGCAACATGGAAAGATCAACGGGCATCTCCTGAGGGAGCCACCAGGCATTACTGTGCTTCAGCCCCCATAGCCAAACAGCCCTGGGGCCTGTCTTCTTCTGCTGCTGCTGCTGCTGCTGCTACGTTAGCATGCTCTGTTTACTTTGGGAGGACTTTCAACCCTGTGCAGCCATCAAAATCTCTGTAGTCTCCTTCTTTGTCTGACACTGCCTGACTCCCCCCCCCCCCCCTTTTCTGTTATTTAATCTCTTGTTTTAACATCCCATTTCCCTACTGTGCTCCTAAATAGGCAAATCTGTAAGTATCATCCACAAAAAAAAAAATTACTTTCCATCAGAATACAGAAAATAACTGTGAGTTGCCGTTTGCATCACTTTGCATGAACTTGGTTGTCTCTGTGAACCCTAGCTCTGCGAACATCTATCTAGATGAGAGCGTATGCAGGGAGGATTTCTGCACCGTTGTGTTTATATTTCCTCCCTCGCAGCACCATGGATACCAGTCAGACAGTGCCAAGGTAGGACCACCTCATAAATTCCCAAACCCATAAATATTTGCCCATGTTTTCAGTTCAACATTAGTTTGCATTTACATATCTAAATGTGGTTTAGTAATTTATCTACATGAAAGCTCAAGGGCTTAATCCCCGGTGGTCTCCGTTTACAGATTAGGTTTTATATAACACCCAGCAGCAAATGAACACAGACAAAATATTCCATGTTCCCTTTACAACCAAACCTGATACTGGTGATACAGGCACAGAAAAAGAAAGGACTTTTATGGACTATTTTTTTGCTGAACCTGACAACAGCTGCTGTTTGAGTCTAACAAAATGTTTGATTCAATTTTAAAAACATGAAAAAAGTGCCCTCGATGTGGCCGTTGTGCAGTGTAGCACATTCCTCCACACTCAATAAACTTGGTTGAATCAATATGTCAAAGAGCCTACAGATAATGCTAAGCCCAGACATAAATCTTAACCATCTCTAAAATCTTTTCATGTGCTATTACTCACAGGCCATATTCGCTTAAGCACAGTAAACATTGTGACAGGTACTTTGAGCTGCTGGTTCAAGAGGACAGAGGAAAGTGGATCATGCTTTGAGCTTTCAGGAGCCGGCAGAAAAGAAAAACTCTTAAGTAAAAATGCTGTCAGAAAGAATAAAGGCTTGCTTTAATGAAACATAAGCAGAATGTAAAACAAAGCAACCCTGAAAAAATCTGGAAGTCTGGAAGCAATGTTCAGTTTGAGGGCAGTTTTTCACATTTAGATTTGAGTTGAGAAGTCAAGGTGAGAATTTTCTTAATTATTTTGTAATGTGTTCTTTCTATTCTTTATCTTAAATTAGCTATTTCTGTTTTTTAAACACACCCCTTAATTTAAAAAAAAGAAAGAAAAAAACTAAGAAAACAGCATTTCTACTAAGGGAGAAACAGGGAGTCAAAACATGGCTGAGAAAAATCCCTTAACGAATTGTAAATCGTTACTTTTTTGTTAAGCATAGGGTAACTGGAAAATAAATTTGCATCACTGGAACAATTTATTGGACGTGATTTAAATAAAATTATTTCTCATTCAGAAAATAAGGAAAAGAAAATTACAAAGGAAGGAGCCTTATATTTAAACATAACAATAAATAAGTCCAGAAAACCGAATTTCATATCTCGTGTGAGGCGCAGATTTTTTTTTTTTACCCCTACCTACCACATCACTGCATAAAGAGACAAACTGTATGCAAAATCAAACATACCCTCAAACTTGGACAATGCATGGCAGTCATGCTGTGAACACAAAATGACATTAAAACAACTTTAAATTATGATGAAATATGGCATTGACATATGAACTACTTTCTTGTTGACATTTCTTTTTCATTTAACACCTTGTCATGTGAAACTATCAGACCATCAAACGTTCTCATAACCTCCCAGGGATGAGTCAAAGTCATCTTTCAGAGGTGACCTAACTTTCCTCTTTTGTCTAATTTTTGTTTTGAATAATGACGCAACAGAACAGAACAACATGGTGTAGAAGGTACAGTTTATGGTGAGTCAGGTAGTGCAGCCCACATTCTTCTCCTGCAGTCTTGTAACGTAAAGGTCAGTAGATGCACTGCTATTCTGGGTGTGCTTTGTTCAAACAAGCCGTCCAACTGCTTTACATGAA
Organism: Symphodus melops; assembly: GCF_947650265.1. Taxonomy (NCBI): domain Eukaryota; kingdom Metazoa; phylum Chordata; class Actinopteri; order Labriformes; family Labridae; genus Symphodus; species Symphodus melops. Next base: position 20,032,017 of record NC_136697.1, on the reverse strand, counting down.
AAAGAGTATGTGTAGTACCGTAAGGCTATCCAGCAGCTGATATATCGACAACGGGTCTGATTATTTGCATTTCCTTTAGTAAATAATTAAACAAAACCACTAGATGTCATAGTCTTTTATACCCTGTTTAAACCAAGCTAGTTTCAGTCAAATACAGTAAGAGCTTCAGTGGAAACAACATGTGCACATTCAACACTTCTGTACTACAAACAACCACTACTAATGAAAATAAAAATAGAAAAGAAGACATCAGCATGGTTAAACTTCTACTCTATATTGATATCTTTATTAACAATCATAGCCATGTTTTCAACAATGGAAGATTTATAAATATTTTTTTTTCTTTTGATTCATAAAAGTTGTCTTGGCACTTGTGGCATGATTCCAGTTGTGGAAAGAAAATAAAGAAAAATCTAAATGTCCTTAATGAACACAACACTTTGGGAAGCCGTGGTATCCAATCACCAGCTTCAGAGAGGAAATCCGTTATGTACATGATGGCTTTGTTTTAGGGATAAACATGTTCTGTTCCATGGATGGGAGACTCATCGAGTGCATGGCAGGGTCCAGAAACCATCCAAAGCAGGCCACCTGATTGATCATCTTCCCTTTGTTTTTAAGGGACACATGAACCCCATGCAAGACTGAAAATGTAGCTATTCCATGCTCAATTCAGGCTTCTCATTCTTCTTTTTCCACCATGTCCATTTCTTCTTGAATCAGCTGGGAGGATAGACAAAAAGTTTGCCAACCTCGAATACTTCCACACCACATAACATCCAGACAGCTGGGACTAGACACTGCTGTCCAGCCAAAGGCTTCAGATGTTCAGGCTAAGGCCATGGGGCACCAGGGCTCCCCCCTCACTGAGGCTACGTCTGAAGGCTGGGACAAAGCCACGCTGGTGTACAGACCGTCCTGTGACGCGTACTTCACCGCTGAGCCTGAGACTGTTCCCTCCCCTGAGCTGGACAGCACGGACGAACTGACCTAGAAAAGCAGAGTAAATAAAAAAAACATTTGTTAGCCAAATTATGATTTAAAATAGTCATTCTTTGTTCATAATACTTGTGTCTCTTTTTGAGATTTGATTATTGTGTGTTTTTTTTAAACTGATATACAGTTCACATTACACCACCACATGCTAAGCACTGTGAGCTCATCTTCCTGTAATCTTAATGTGACACATTATAAGCAACAGTCATCACCACAGAGCATCTGACTGCCTGCATGTGATGACTTTATTTTATTTACCAAAACACCTGCTGTAGCAAGTCATCTATACTTTCACTTTCTCCATGACAGATCCCATGGCATATTCTTAAACTTAATATCTACAATCTTTACATTAAGGTTTAATCAATTCAAAGTGGATGCAAAATGATGTCAATGTGTTGGTGCATTGAATTTAAATAGTACATTTTGATTTAATCCCAAATTCTTACCCCTGACACCTGTCCAGATGGAGAGCTGTTTTTTGAGCAGTCTTCAGAATTAGATGAAGATGTGGATGTGGGAGTCATAGAGACAGAGTTGTTGTTTCCTGAAAATTCACAAATAAATGAAATATTTATGTGAGGTCATATATGAATGCAAAAGCCGTGTTTTAATGAGGATTTTCTATAGGTATAGGACCAATTAGGACGAGCGACTCACCAGAGGACCCCTTTGTTTTATTCAAAGTTTTCGGTTTTCGCTTTCTTGTCTGAATGCCCTCCTTCTTCATGGCGAGCGGTCGAGGTACCTGTATGTTTCAGATCATTTTTTAGAAAGTAGTTAGTATTTGATCTTAAAGGTGCTGATTAATCCAGGTACGTTTGTAATTAAAAGATGTGTTGGATAAATTCTTGACTCACCCCGTGTAATTTTGTGTAGAGCCCACAAGCGTTGCACACAGGCTCCCCTTCAGCGTTTCTGCGCCACAAAGTGGTCGTGCTGGTTTGACAATTAGCGCAGGACAGGCCGATTCTTCTGGAAGTCGACTGTTGACAAATACGGAAGATTTGATTAATTATTATAATCACTATACACGTGTGACATTTCCAAGAAGACGGTGATATTAACAGAACTGAGAAGTCTTCGTCTGCCACTTCCAGTTCCGTTTTTAAGTGAAAGCACACTCAACTAATTCAATTACAATTCGGCCTTTCACACCCAATTTCCTAACAATAATAATGGCCCTATTATGATCTCAATTTAACTGCCATTTGGTTTGACAGGATGTTACATTTCACGGAGTCTATATTCGACATCTCATTTCCTTGCTGTGCGTAATGCGCGTACTGGCACCAGAAAGAGATTTACCCTTCTTGTGATTTATTGAGATTAAATTATATAGCAGACAGATTAAGTGCGTGGATAATTAGATTAATGGCTTAATCTTGGGTAGTTAATATCCAATTCAAAATTATCTTAATACTGTCAAAACTAACTACTTAGAAAATTAGTCCTGCATCCTTGTAAATTGTATCAGTTATGGCAAATAAATGTGTGTTACTGGGGCAATGATGGTGTCAGTTTGCATAAATAAATATCCAATCTTGGACTAGAATATACATGTGATGTGTTCTTTTTATATTTCACAAATACCTTTCTGCCAATTTTACACAATCAGTCACAGATAGAGTAAGACCGAGATATTTTAGATATAATATTCTACACTGGTGAGAAGCTGGATTCATAATATAAAGGTCTAATTTCTGCATCAGACTCCATGAGTACCCCCGGTGATAACCTCCAGCCATTGTTGAAGATGATTAGGCAGGAAATTGAGTGGTTAAGTGCTCCCTCGGCTGCTTACCGTCCGTTTCTGTGGTTTAATTAATGGCCGGCTGAGCCCATTCATTTTGCTGTAAAGGCCGCAGGCGTTGCAGAGAAAGTGGCCCGTGCCGTCGCGCCTCCACAGCGGCGTAGAGATGGAACCGCAGTTTACGCACTCTCTGCTCTCTCCCATATCGTCGAGAATATCTGTAACTAAAGAAAGAATAAAGTCAGTACATGGCACGGCTGACCTGATTTTAAATCTGACCTTGTTTTGATTTCGTAAAATGATTAAGCAATTGAAAATATATTTAGTGACATGGAAATTACACGTTAACCAGACACTTTATAAATGTACTCATACTATTTTCGATGTACTTTTTATTATGGCAACATTTGATTTGCCATAGGTTATAGGCCTAAACTGAAATACGCCCCACGTGTTTTTTTGTGATCAATTCTAGCCTGATTTTAGACCAGCACAGTCAGAAGTGTTGTACTACTTTCTTTTAAAAAAAATCTACATGGCTTATTATTATTATTATTATTATTTATTTTAAATTTTAAAATTCTGCCTATAGCCTTGAGACCCCTCAGGAGCCTTTACCAAGAAATATTGCTGCCATATTAAAATAAATCATATATATTTCTTCCACAAAATCTCAAACATCCCCCCTTCCGTTTTTTTTTTCCATACCTCCATTTGGTCCTCGAATCAGGGGAGCGCCTCTGCTCTGCAAGGTGTGCAGCATAGTGTTATCAAAAGGTCCCCCGTTCCAAGGTGAGGCCAGCTGGGAGAGTTGAGGTGCGACATAAGGAGAGTATGGACTCGGATAAGTCCCGCTGAGGGGCCGAGAGAGGCCGTACTGGTCTCTACTGCTCACATTCAGTGTGTTACTGTAGCCGCTGTCCCGAGGAGTTCCGTTGTTCATTGGCGGGCTCGGAGGGTAGTGGAACCGGCTGGAAGCGTGCGGACTCCCCGTGCTGTATGAGGGGCTCTCCGGGGTGGACTGAGACCACACCGAGTGGCTGGAGACTGCGTGGCTGGGCTGCGCTGGGCTGGCCTGCAGGTAGGAGAGGCTGGGTATCATAGGGCCCACGCGGGAGCTGGGTACATACACGGGGGAGTTTGGGTTGGAGTGCATATAACCACCAGAGGAGGAATCATATCCAGTCTGGCTCTGGGCCGCGGCGATGGCCAGTGTTTGGTACATGTCGCTTGGGTCCACCAGCAGGCTCGTCTTGTGTGCTCCGCCGGAAAGGACCAGTTTGCTGCCCTGATCTAAATCCGTAAACAACGGGATGTCCTCGGCAGCGCCCAGGCTGCTGTTGTGGTGTCCGAAGTGAACGTAGGAGTGTAGAGATCTGCTGTCCGAGCGGCGGTGCCCCAATACGTCAAGGTCGCTCGGAGGAGTCCTCAACTCGTCCGAGGTGGGGCCTCCCCTCCTGCTGTCACCCGTCAGGTAGGTCTGCTCAGCCGGCGAGCCTGGGCTGCTTGAAACTTCTCGCTTGACCATGGACCAGCTATTTTCGCCCAGGTCCATCCAGGAGCACTTTCCATACACCGTAGGTGTGAATAAAAATCGTAAGGGAGTAGTCAACCCTGTAACAAATACGAATTTTGGACCGTTAGGATAGCAGGGGGATGTTGACTTTTACGCAATACAATTTTTACGCGCGTGCTCCCATAAACATCTGGATAGAAAACCATTCCGGATAAACGCAGATCCATCCCTGGTGTGCGGATTGTTTCTAACTTTAAACGAATAGTCTACATTTTCCCAACAGAAGCCAAACAAAACACAATGTGACTTTTAATTTCTCGACACGTTCACCGACTCTTCTCATATGTAACTCCAATCAGACACATCTAATCCAATGTGGCTGCCATACTCCCATCAAGCGCTTTTAAGAGGCGCTTGGTCCGTCCATGACAAATCTCTGTCCTCCCACACACAAGTAAACACACATACACACACATAGGAGATAGGAAACAAAATGCAATATGTCTTCACAGCAAAAGAGATAACCGTTTGATAAGACCCAAAACAGATAAGAGCAGAGAGGAAGGCAGGAGCGATAAAACAAAACCCCGAAATGATGAGCTCGGTCCTCTTGAGCACACAGCCAGATGTTTAAAGCAGCTGGGAGAGTTACTAGAGACCAAACAGGTGCTAAAAATACGAGACATAAGACGCTTTCTACAACATACCTGCTGGTTATGTGCCATAGGTCGCAGGCAAAGTTCCTGATAGTGGCTCGCGCTGCTTCTCCTGGAAGTACTGGGAAACGTTGGTGCGCTCTGACGACGTTTATGAGAGGAGGCGCCTCTGGGTGCTGCGGCTGCAGGAGGCGGACCAATCATGAAGAGTGTTAGCCGCTGGAAGCACGATGGGGGTGCCAGCCTGAGGACTCCTCCAATCAATCACAGAAAGAAATAACACGGATAGGAGAGACTTGATCATGTCTGGGAGCTCTAATAATTTACAAATGCGATCACGTTTCAGAGAGTATAATTGATTTGGGAAGGCCAATATGGAGCTCCACCCTTATCATTTATTCTCTTTTTTTTATGAGATCAAATGTAATTCTAATCAATAAGTTATATCCGTTTTGAGATTGACATTTTTAAAATGTAGTGTTAAACATTTTAGTTGTTAAATTTAATTTGTGCTGCCTTTTTGTTCAAATTATTGTGGCCGAAGGCGTTTCTTAAATTGCCAACGTCTCAATGTTTAATAGTTTACATGGGGGCTTTTATTTAATTTTGCTTTTTAGATCAATTTTACTACATTTCAGAAGCATTGGCCTATGCTGCAGTTTATAAATCTCAAAACATCCATACCTTAACGATTAGGGATTAGAATCATGATGTAGCTGATAGAGAAAACTTAATTAATCAACAACAATACAAATGTTTAAATAAGCTCCAGCTAGACCAACTGTTACAGTAAAACCCAACTTCCTCAATAACGCCCAGTTTATATAATCCTGCTATAATGTCCGCAGGGCCTGTGTGTATGCTTGAGAAAACCTCTCGTTTTCTTGTTTTAATATATATATTTCTTTGAATATATTTACCTAAAAATACTGCCACATTTTTACAAGGATTTTTAATATATGATTTTACACCCCCCAAAAAAATCCTCCTCTTTTCTATCTTTTCTACTGCTCCATTTGCTTTCGATATATATCTGAAGACTTGATTCAGGCTGATATTCGAGTGATGTTAGATGACCGATTGATTAGTCTTCTGCGGATTAAAAACCAAGATTAACACCCACTTTAACGCGTCAAAGCAATGTGGATCATTGTCTACAAACCTTTAAGATCACTCATCAATTATTATTTTTTTCTCAAGGGTTGATTTAGCGCGTGTTTAGTTTAAGTAACTTCTTGTTTGCTTGCATTGAATTCTGGTTTCACAATAAAAGTCTTTGTTGAGGCGTTTTGTCATCCTCGTTGTTTATTCCCCATACTCAGCGCAGTGATCAATAAATCTGCTCCTAATTAGTTTATTTAAGTGAGACGCTTTCATTGAAGATTAAATGCTTCAGCTTTGTACGAGCACAAACTCTCAGCACGTCTCTGCAGCCGTGAACAGCTTCACTTTGAACCCGATGATTCGTTCAGCTTCAATATACAAACGAGTGAGTGAAGTGATCAAAAGTCTCGAGGTGCCAATTGAATCATTCAATGACAGCACGTCTCCAACTCGTGCAAGCTCACAAAGTCACAAAGGCAGCAAACAGTTCAGCCAATGTTTCTGTCTGTTTACCTTCAGTCTGTGTGGAGATGGCTCAACACTAAAGACTGCACACAAATCTGACCACTCCAACATTTAGCCTACTTATAGGCTACTTTACTCCTACTGCAAATCAGGCTGAACTTTAGGAGCTGCATAAATCTGTGTATTCTGCCATTTACAATTAATATTTTCTTTAATACTTTAAATCAGTAATTATGTGACCACCATTACTAACCTGCTACTTCTGCACCTTAGTAGTGCAGTGATACATACACATACATACATAATAATACGTATAGACCAGGAGAGGAGCACTTTAGTCAGTGCTGAAAGATTTACCCACAATTTCTAGCGTAACTCTTACACTGCAAGCATACATGTACGTTTGACCGCTTTCTCTTCATTTTATCACTTTTATTACTTGGGGCCATATTAAATTCAACATGATTTACTACTTTACCACTAATAGGTTTACGTCTATAATGGCAAAAAGGTGTATCCCAATGATATTTAAATGTGTCGCTAATAACAGTGTAGTCTAAAATAGGCAACTTTTTCAACTGCTTTTCTTTAAGTTCAACTGAACAGTTAGATTTAAACTACCACTTCTGTTTCTGTGCACAACCTCAAGCAGCCTTGCACTTTGCAACTACGCCTTCTCCTGACACAAATGAGCTATTATTAGGCTATTATTAAAACACTGGACTTGCTACTGTTTTACTTATCACTGCTTCTTTTGTCATCAGTTCTAATATTATTAACTGTTTCCACAAATAGCCTATAGGCCTATTTTAACTGAGCTGCTTCATTCTGCTCTCGGTGTCATTAAACCCTGGTACTATTAATCAAGGCTATTTGTTTGTTGTTATAGGTAGGCCAACATCACTAATCTTTGTAAATGATAGACAAAATATGTTGGAATGTTTTTTTCGATAGTTGTTTGAAAAGTTTAAGCGTTTATAATCAGTGAACTACTGTTAATTAGATTGTGAAATTTCAGCTGTAAACACTGTTTTTGAAGGGGAAAAAAAGCCTTGCTGTTCTGTCCGGCGTGTTTATAGGCGTGTGTGCGCGCGCCTGTGTGTGCGCGTGCGTGTGTTAGATGTAGAAACAGCCTAATTCAAGTCCCTTTAATCTCTCAATGGAAGGGCAAAGTTCAGGCCCTTGTAGAGCTTCAACGTCGTATGCTTCGTTTCTAAAATAAATAAATAGATCAATATTTGTTGTGCTTTTATCGTGTGGGTCCCTTGGATTCTGCTCGCCCTCGGATGTAGATGAAAGCACGGCCAAACTCGTCTCTCCTCCTGACAGCTCTGAACGTAATCGTTGAGGGTTTTGGAGCTGTGACTTTATCAGAGGGAGTAACCAAACTATTCCGCTACTGTCTCCCATCCCACCGTCTCTGTGAGCGCTTGTCAGAGAGGTGCGAGAATAGAAAATCCCGTTGTTTTTTCTTCTCCTTTCTTTCCCCCCTCCACCTCCCATTTTTCTCCCTCGCGCCGTGGAGCCTCGAGCTTGATGAATGAGGTGTTTTCTCAGTGATGTCAAAGTGTGCTGCTCTGACACACGGAGCCTGTGTGGAGAAGTGGCAGGACGCCGCCCTGTCTCCACATTTATCCACGCACGGTCAAACACTGCGGGCCTGCGTGGACGTCAGCCACGGAGAGGAGACACAGGCCTTTAACCCATCTGCTTTTATCATAGCCTACATTATACTGAAAGCAACCCTTTGAAATGTTACATCTTGTAATGTAATGTAAAAGAATCTCACTGCTCACTCTAAGAAACTAAAACATGAAATAGGCCTCGCCTGCAGCTTGTAACTGCAATTACCGAGACAATTTTAACTCCACTGAGAGTATAACGAAATAATAGCCTAAATGATATATAACATACACCAATAAAGGAACAGTCAAGAGAAATATCCACCTAGCATCGTTTAAAGCAGGCTATAATTATCGTCTTTTTTTTTACAACACAAAATACATAAACAATAACAACAATAATTATAGTAGTGTGTTTATTCACTAAAACATAATCTAACAAACATAATAGCAATTATTATTATAGTAATAATAATACAATATTTGGTCGCCAGTCATAATAATTCGATTGTTTTTTTTTATTTTTTGTATGGGGTATGGGCTTTGGGGATTTTTATTTTATTTTGACGCAGAGCATCATGGCCCCAATAGTTTTATCCGAATACTGTTGGTTTCTTTCAGGAGTTTAACACTAATGACCGGCCCTCTTCAGGTGTCAGAGTCTTATGTACCGACCTGATAATGATTATCTCTAACACTCCAGCTCTTGTTATAACCTGCTGCTGATGAGCCAATACTGCTGCGATATGCACCGTGTTATTCAGATAACAGGGAGCACGAGGAACGCTGAGTTCACAGATTTTTCTCTAGAAAACAAGGAATAACACGTCACAATAGTACACAGATTAATGGTGAGAATGATGTTGTAATTAACCCTTCTTAAACCGGATTGGATGCTACACAGCGTGGCTCAGAGGCAAAGCTGCTAAAATGTAGCTGTGATTTGTTCTGTGTGCATGGGTGTAGTAGACATTGTGGACATTTGCACTCTCCATGCACACGAACTCATCTATTATCTCGATTGTCATCTGTGAGAAACGATAACTAAAATGTAAATCACAGAGTTAATCATTTTATCACCACTCATTTTGCTGAGACGGATTTTCTTTAATGTTCACACGCATCCGAATCTAAAACCTAACAGATTGTAATAGGGGACTTCATTATCATAAGTGATTTATTTTAAATTGGGGACATTTTTTAATTCAAAGTTGTGAATAGTGTCGCAACGCTATTTATTAACAAAGAAAAATGTCCTTTCTTGCTGACTACATATTTGTATTTATTTTTTACTTTTGTTAGCACTGGTTTTATTTGATGATATTTATGAATTCATGCATCAGGCTGCTTCAGCATGAGGATGTCGCTCATTTTTGTGTCAAATAACAAACTAACAAAATGAAACATATTTTCAAAGATATTGTTTTCATTTGATGATGCTATTACTAAAAATGTTTGGATTTTTGTTTTTGTTTTATCAACGAATCAAAGCTTTTGTCTTACACCACCCCCACTCCAGACCCAATATTTTTTTCAAAGTGTTTTTGAAATAAATCTTTATTTATATTTAACTTTAATGGTATTATTACAATATATATTTAGATTCATAAACTGTCTAAATAATGTCCTCATGACAGTCAGCTAAAATATTCATACTGCAGATTTGAAGTTTTGTTTGTGCATTTAAAATAAAAACAGTAAAGACAAGAAAAGCTCATGAATAAGCTAACGCTCAAATCTATTTAACTTCTTTGGTGTGCATGAGAAAATTCCTGCAGAACAGATCAGTTGAGCTCAATTTAGATCAGTGTGGCAACTGTCTGAATTTCCCCTTATAGGAAATCAGCCTCAGCACCTGAAAGCTGTGGATTTCCTGTGTTTATCACCTCCAGGTCTTTTCTGCCACAGTCTTTAAAACATGCACTTATTTACTCAGATTTTATAGAAGACACTGTTAGGATTTATACCTGCACAGGTCTTCTACTGACCGGCTGCTTGTTCAGGGCTGCTGGTGCAAAGGCTGCTGGGTTGGCAGTGTGTGTCAGGCTCTCTCTGTTTGAAGAGGTAGATGATTAAACTGTGTGACAGGTGTAAAAGCAACCTTTGTCATGTTGGACATGTTCCGGCCTTACTTCCTTGACTCAACCACAACGAAACGCCCTGCTCACCTGCCCTCAGTGTATGCATATATATCTTTGTTTGTGTGTGTGTGTGTGTGTGTGTGTGTGTGTGTGTGTGTGTGTGTGTGTGTGTGTGTGTGTGTGTGAGGTTCTTATAGTCGGAATTTGAGGCTGCAGTATCATATGTTTCTAATGAGCACCATGTAATGAATGAAAAACGCAATCCTGCTCATTTGCTTGTTGAGTCTTTATGGTTTCATTCCGCAAAAAGCAAGAAAAAAGCAGAAAAGACCAAAACCGATGGTACACACTCTCATTAGAATATGATGCAGGCATATCTATGAAAAAAGAAAAAAAGTTGGCAGCACATTTATCTGTTGTTATTAGTGATTATGTGTGTCTCTATAAACTCCAATAATTTTATCACTTTCACAATGTCACATCAGCCTGACACATGCAGGCTTCAGGGTTCATTTGACCCATTCTCTTAACTCATGGCTCCAGTTATATATCAACATGCTGTTGTGTTATGATTTCTCTTATCATTAATGCTGCTTGTCTTCTTCTCTTGATGCCCTTATATCAGCGGGAAAAAGCAGTTTTAGTTCTTGCTCATTAAAGAAATAAGAATCCTGAGCCCAGGATAAGGACTAGCCTCGATGCATGGGGACGCATACACCCCCATGGGGCTGCATACACCCCCTCGATGCATACACTGCCACTGCGCCACCAGCATCCCCACTTGATTTTCAGTTGTTAGGCTAAGCTAAGCTAACTTGATGCTTGAAGTAGTGTGATATTTCATTTTTAAACAGGAGAAATAATGCTTGTAATTGCATCATGTGTATATATATATATATATATATATATATATATATATATATATATATCTGTTTGAACTTGAAAAAAGTTGCTTTTAAGTTGATTTAATTTGATATGACAATTTCATGAAAATGTGTATTCACTTAAAACACTCACACTAGATGTATTTTTTATTTTAATTAAGTTATGATAACAAGTTCATATTGTTCAATGCAGCAAAGCAGGGATTTTATGGGTGTGATGTGATAGCAAAAACTCCATATAGCCACTTGGCCCAATGCAATGTAAATAATACATTTGTATTTGGGTAAAGTGTATTATGAGGTAAATCTTTTTGTCTTGTTTCTTAATGTTAAAATCCTTTTTATATGTTCGATAACTGTATATATCTACAACTAGATCAACACTAAACAATTAATGTTAAGTGACCATGACTAACTAGTGGAAAGAGAGAGAACTTTTACTTTTAATTCTCATGAAAGTGGAGCCCTGACTCATTCTTTTCACAAGAAGTCAGATAGTGCCCCCCATCAGTAAATCAAATATCAAACGTAAGTGTTTTAAAGGAAACAAGATAAAACAGAGGTGGACAGTTATGGATCTACTTAATGTTATAAAGGAAAGAGAACAATGAATACTCGGACTTAAATTCCAAGCAACTGCTGCAGAGACGTTGGGAAAAAACAATCAACACAATTTTAAAGGAAGGAATCAAGCATGGATGCCGAGTTTCATCCTCAAAGATGCCTGATTGTGTCCGTCTCTGGAAAAGCGAGCCTCATACCTTGTCTAGATTCAGAGGCTCTGTTATTGTTTCCACATTAACGTCTCCATCCTGTGGAGCCAGCCCCTGTCTATGTGTTTTGTCTCAGGAGAGAAGGTCAGCTCTCTGGTACACTCTGTGACTTTTCCTGAATCAGCTGTTTGGAGCACCAGCCTGAGAGAAAACAGCCTTGGACCGCCCTGACGTCACTGATAGCAGAACGGAGATGATTTGGAGGTAAGTGGGTGGCAGTGGTTGGCTGTTGATGGTGATGGGGGGCACAGAAGATTGGATACTTGGGCCTGGCATGGAAGTGGCGTATGGACTGGGCAGCTGGCAGACCTTGCAGACCCAATCATGCTTTCAAGGTCTGGGAGTCTCAGCTGTTTAGAAGATATAAGAGGAGCGTGTTTGGTGAAGCTGTAACAATCACCAATTGTTCTAATATAAATTGGGGGAGCGATGCATTAAAGCTGTGTATTTTTGATCACTGTTTGTATCATTGTAATACTGAACAATGTTGTCCAACATTGCATGCTTTGTGCAGGCCCAGTGGAAAGCAGTTAAATAAACTGAAGGCAGAAATATCGGGGATTGGTTCAGGATTTACAAACCAAGGCAGAAAAAAAGAGAAGAGAAAACGATTCAGCACAACTTTTAACTAGAAACTATAATCTGTCGGAGGAAAATATGAGCGTGTTTTTTTTTCTTTTTTCAAATGATTCCATGAACAACCTTCTGAATATATGCAGAAATAGTAACAGACTGCTAAACATTGTTTCAAAGAAACTGTCTCCCCAAGTAGGAAGTTTCAAGGTTTGGCCTTGGACTTTTGTAAATAAACTGTTTTTCTCTTCAAATGTGTCTATAGCTTTTCAAAAGAACAAATAAGCCCTTTGACATTTGAAAAGAGTTCAGCTTCACTCACAAAGGTCTGAAGCTCGGCCAGACATGGCCAACTCTAAAACAACACTTGTCCTTCCATGACCGTACACTACAGCCTCACCTCCACCTCCCACACTTGAGACAGGCCGACATTCATACAGCTGCATTTTCGCACACATTAAACACTCTCAGACAGACTCTGAGGTTTCTGTCATCCTTTACTTAGTTTTAACCAGTTGTAAGACAATGAAAACATTGCAAGGCAGTTTCAATGAAGTGAACAGGGCTTTTTGTTTGAATGGATGTATATGCAGTGTACATGCTCCAATTATGGTTTTATCAGATCGTTGCAAACAACAATAAGGGCAGTCCTTTGTGCCCTGTCTGATGGTGTGTACTGTACCATTTGGAGCAGTGGTGCAGTGTGTTTTCATGTTTGCCTATGGTGGGAGTATAATACCTCAGACTGGTTTGTGTCCCTGTTGGCAGAAAAAACAATGTGTCACAATCCCCACTACTTCACTGCAACAGATTGATTTCAAATGCATAACTTCCTTGTTTGAATATTAAAGCAAAATCAAACATAAGTAGTGCTGCCCTCCTGCAGTATCTTAGAGACACATGGAGTTCAGCTCTAACTGCCAATGCTGGGTCTTGAAAAAAGAAAAATCAGGTCATATCAGGATGATCTGCAGCACGTACAGTTAAATTCCTCATTGTGACTTCCAGTGTACTTCTCAACAAAAGAGGCCAAGAAAGACATGGCTGCTGTGAATTACCACTGACTCTGTTTTCATCGCACTCCAGAGTCAAAGTCACGTCCACATTGGAAGTTGTTTCACAAGAATGCTGATATCATAAGTAAAGTTGTATAAGCAAAATGTAAATATATGGCCTCAGACTGCATGGTCACCTGGGGCTTGTTGGTAGATAACTTTTATTAGCATATAAACTGTTTTAATAAACTGATGTGATGTTATTTCCAAATAGAACAGAATAAATTATGTTCTGAACTTCAAAAGAATTCATCCATCTTGATCCCAGCCGTCTGACACAAAGACAAACTCTGGTCAGTGTGTGCGGTTTGTGATGTAACACACCGGTCAGCAGCTTAGATGCTTCTGCTTTACTAAGTCCAGTGTTTACAGATCTGTTAAAACAGCAATGTAGTTCCAAGATGCTTCAAACAGGCAGGCAGACATTACGGAGGACTGAATGTTATTATCCATAAAACATGACAAACACAACATGAAATACTGGTGAATAAAGATGCAGATGAATAGGTTGCCATGGTGTCTTCAATGTAACTTCAAGATACAATGTGATTTAGAAAACATCTCAAGATCTCATTTAAAAAAACCCAAAAAAACCATGACTTCCTAAAAACATAAACATTCAAGAATTTGTGTCAAAATTAATCTGGATTAAGCATAGAGTTAGCGAGAAAAGAAAGAATAATGTAAATCTCAAATAAACCAAAAAAATAAAGGGCATTAACATTCTCATTCTGTATAACAGAAAAGAGCAGTTTGAATAATTTGTTCTTATGCCGACTAAGTTCGTACTAAACTCTCATTTACTGTCTAGTTGAGATTTAACAAGAAAGTCAAAAACCACTATCATTATGGTCTTGTTAAGTTTGGAGCTGGAGCCGAGTGCCAGTTATCTTGGCATACTCACTTATAACAGCCTATGACTTAAAGCCAGTCTAAGAGTTTGTTTTATGTTCTTCATGTTCCATTTTGGGCCTTGCATTTGTTAGATAGGAGGACAGCTGAAGGAAGACCGGAAATGGGATGATGTGCAGCAGAGGGATTTGGATTTGAACCCACGGTTGCTGCCTCAAGGACTATAGCCTTTGTACATGGGGTTCACAAAACAACCGCTAGACTATCCAGAGCCCCTCTAGTTTTCTCTAGCGCCTCTAATTTTTTTTTTTTCCAGCATCCTCTACAGTCATCTTACATCTGTTTTGTTTCCTAAACTAAAAATGCAGAATGAAGGCGAGTCGCAGTAGAAGTGAACATTCAGGGCTGATTGAAGACGTGGCGTCAAGTGCGGATTTGAAGCACTTTCATTCTTATTATATGTGTGATATGGTCAAAAGGGTTTTTGACATTTCATTTCCAGTGGAGGTTAGTTGCATAAGGTTGCTTTAAATCATGAAAAAAAACAGCAAGCATTGATCCAACTGATTAAATCTATGAATGTTCTCTACATATGTAACTAACCTCACCTAACGTAACCCTAACCCTAACCCCTAACCCTAACCCTAACACCACCCAAACCCCTAACCCTAACCTAACCCTGACCCTAACCCTAACACTACCCAAACCCCTAACCCTAACCTAACCCTAACCCCTTACCCTAACACTACCCAAACCCCTAACCCTAACCCTAACCCTAAACCTAACCCTAGCCGAACCCTAACCCTAACCGAACCGTAGCCCTAACCCTAACCCTAACAGGCAGGTTTTAGCCAGCTACAGAGCTCCGCCGTCCTCTCCTGCACGGTGGTCCGGTTACCCCCTTTTTTATCCAAAACCAAATTTTAGAGTGTCTTAAGAGGGTCTTAATAAAAACCTTTTGGTTTTTAAGGAGGGTTTTAATTGCAAATTTTTATTATCTATTAAAACCGTTGGTCCCCTCGAGAGCCAGTGCCCCCCGTAGCGTTTTTTCTAACCTAACCCTAACCCTACCCAAACCCCTAACCCTAACCCTGAACCAACCTCTAACCCTAACCCTAACCCGACCTCTCCTGCGCGGTGGTCCGGTTACCCTTTTTATTCAAAACCAAATTTTAGAATGTCTTAAGAGGGTTTTAGTGAAAGCCTTTTGGTTTTTAAGGAGGGTTTTAATTGCAAATTCTTAATTATTTATTAAAACCGTTGGTCCCCCCCGAGAGCCAGTGCCCCCCGTAGCATTCCCCAGAGGACGCTATGCTTTTACCCAAACCTAACCCTAACCCTAACCCATTTAATCTTACGCCATAGAGAATTTGAATGGAAGCACAGTTAACAACAATGGCTGATTAATTTTTAAGTTTTAAATGGACTTGTCTCCTTAGAGAACTTGGGAAGTGTTTAATTTGAATAAAACATGAGTATGAGTGCTATAAAGAATATTTATCTACCAGCACCATATTTCCATTTATTGTAGTTTAAGCAGGCTTTTATCTCAAAGTGTTTTCACATTGTGGTACGACCCATTTCCTCAAAGCACCATGTTTTTGTACATGTGCTGTGAGTCATTCATCAATGTCCTCACCACCTTAGACTTTTACCCCAGAGTAAAGTACCTGCAGCTCTACATGCCAAACATGATTCCTCTCGACTTTGTACAGGACATCTTTATGTCTTGATGTTTTATGGCGAAGAGGATAAAGGTCATGCTGAAGGTCGCTAAAAACAAAGATACAGCGAGAAAGAGGCCTGAGATGCGTGAACGAGTCCTCACGGCATAGAGGGAAGGGATGAATGGAGGAGGGAGTGGAAGAAGAGGAAGAATAGGTTATGACTAGGGGGGAGGCTCCCTTCCAACACTACACATGACAAACACCGGTGTGTAAAAACCATGCTGTAGGAGCGTGCACACAAACAAGCACACACCTTTGCGGGATTCTTACCTGTGAGTCAGGTCAGTGGGAGTCTCAAGAGCGAGAAGCACTAATCAGTAACAGTGTTATATGGCTGTGTTAATGTGTAACGTGGCCTCTAGACACCGTGCCCCTGGCCCAAGCACCTGCAGCCCCTTTTTACAGGCATCATCCACAGAAAGAACAAATAGTCTGAATGCTTCTTGGGCACATCGACTTTACACGAACCAGCTCCTTTTACGAATCTACAGGTGTAAGGAGAGAAAAGGAGGAAAGAAACTCTTGAGTTTGGAGGGTAGGGGCTATTATTGGAGCTCAAACTCTGGTATTAGCGCCATAAAGCCTTGGTACGCTATGTACACTTTAATTGCCACATTTTTCCTTCTTCTCTTCTCTTCTCTCCTCTCCTTTTCTCTTTTCACCACGTATCATTCAGGGTCATAGTAACAGGAGTGAATTCTTTCTGTCTGCCCGACTCCCCCACATGGCCTTCTGGCTTCACACACAAATTGTTATTTGAAAAACACCTCCGTCAAAATCCCCTGCTTTCTATCATCACTTTTCATCTACACAAAGACACACAAAAATATGGATGAGTACAAAATAAATCCTAATCCGAGAGAATGCCGCTCTTGCTTCTTGATAAATAGCGGCAGTATCTAATAAAGGCTCAGGTCAGGTTAACCTTATGGTGACCCCCCTGTTCTTTCTCCTGTTGTGACCTCTCTCCCCAGCTGGCCTGTTAGCCCATAGCTAATGCCAAGTCACACACACACACACACACACACACACACACGTGCAAAAATGTACCTGCTCATAGATCTTTCCAAAAATCACTCTCATCTTTCGATAATTGGTTTGTGGACTCTTTTCATTCAGTATGTGTAGAATTGAGCGAGTCTCAAAGTCCAAGAGCTTGATGCGAGCATGCTGGCAGTGACATCCAGAGCGCACTAAGGCAATGTTAATGCTTCTCTTCCCGGGCAGTTGGAGGTGTGTGTGCGGTCTGTGCACAGTGCAAACAGACCCTTGTACCGAGGAGGCTATGCTAGAGCACTCTGCAGTGTAAAAAAAATCTGGGTTAATGTCTGTTTCTCTCTCTAAATTGTTTTTTGATAAGGGAATATCTCGAGATAAGTGTTGTCACTATCCTATCTGAAAACCGGAAGCCCGTTTTGATAAATCTGCCCTGTAATCTAATGAGAGTCATGGGCAGTAGCTAACATGGTGTTAACATTGTCTGTTGGGCTGAGTAGGAGGGAAAGACACTGAAAGTCATAACATATATAACATCTTTACACGGACTGCTGCTTTAGTTCTCGTCAATTTAAAGTTATACTGATGGCCTTTGGTTGACTGATTACCGTTAATTTCTTTCACAGCCCCAGTTAGTTTATGTGTCCCATTTTATTAAGAAAAAAACTTCCAAGGCCTCTTTAATAATTCAACATTCATGATTTAATTAATTAATTAATTAATTATTATTTGACATTTATTTGCATAAAGTGAGTTATCTTTTTATTATAAGTAACACGTGGAATGAATATGTTCCTGGTTTATCTTCACATGAACACTGTGGAGAAGTGGGAGGGAAAAACAAAAAGGATATTATTGTTTTGGTTCTTTTGAGGGATTGGCTGTTAGTTATAAGGACAGGTTGGAATATAATCGCACTATTTTTCAGCCATTTATACCAAACATTTGACAAATGATTTAATGAAAATAAAGTGTACATTTCCCAAAGGTTTATGAGCTACATTGTCAGTAAATACAAGTTGGACAATGAAAAATATGTTAACACGGGCGTTATCAGACTCAGAATTCTTTTATTGTCATTGTTCCTCCTTCAGAGCACAATGAAATTAAAAATAGCAGCTCTCGTAAAAAGAAAAGGAAACAGTGCAAGATGCAACTTGCAAGACAGGGCAAGAGAAGAGGTAGTCAAAAATATATGTGCAAATAATGTATGATGTATGAGAGAAATATATATATTTATATTTGCAAATAACATCAGGGATGAAGATATTATTGGCCAGACCAGTTAGGAAGATTATATTATGACCTTTGACCCCTTAATGATTATTGTACATTAATTTGCATTCTGTACCGATTTGATTGTGAACCAGTGTATTTTTTGGCTCCTCATCATTCTTCCTCATCAATGACCTCCAGACTTCTTCTGGTGACAAAACACTCTGACTCTCTGAGCTGGAGGTGAGCAGCCCGCCAACCCACCCCCGCTGCTGACCTGGGCTCCCAGGGGTTGGTGTTAAGTAAACTTTGTCAGCGACACAACGATCTCCAGCAGAGAACTGTCTCTCTGCTCATCAGGAGACCCTCTCCATGACCCCCGCCTTGGCATTCCTTTGCCAACCAACCTCCCAAACCCACCTCCTCTTCTTGTCTCCTGCCCTCCCCCGTCAGCCCCGCAATTCGTCCGTCACCTCGTGTCCTGCTCTCAGTCCCAGCGGTCCGTGCGGTCGGCTGGTGTCTCCTCCGTTGGAGACAGCCTATCAGGGGCCTCACGTCATCTGTCTCCAGGACCTGACTGGCAGGTCAACCTCAGAGATTACCAGCTACTATCAGAAAAGGGTGGAGGGGGGTTGTCTGTCCTCCCTAAGTGGATGCTCCTTTCTCTCACCATAACACTGGTAGGGAGCTGCTTTAGGCCCCTGAAACTCTATTGTGGCATTTTATCTGTCTGGGAGCAGCTCTGTTGATATGCTACAAGGTCTGCAGGGACGGAGTAGCAGACAGTGACAGATACCAACTATCTCAGCCAGCGTAGACTTAGAAAGGCCAGAAAACCTCAAGCATTACTGGTCTTTGTAATAAACATCTAGCAAAATGACACTGGCCTATCCAAAGTCTTCACAGAGAGAGCTAGGAAAATTGGTAGCCTGCTATCATAGTCCAGATGCCGCTTTCCCAGGCCACGTTAAGACCTTCACCCCTGATTTCAGCAAGCTGTATTTTTTTTCTTTATGAGGATTTTCATTTCACTCTGTTGTGGTCATTTCACACCTAAGCACTTAATATGAAGGAAAAGCTAGCATCATAGCTTGATGGTTGAGTGGAGTGATATTAACAATGTAGAAGTTAATACAATGCAAACTGAAAAAAATGTATTTTATTCATCTGATAAATAGCCTATTGTTGTTAATTATGATTACAAGTGTTTTGATTCACCATGTGACGGGATCCGTCTTATTTTCAGTTCTTTTGTTTGAGCCTTTTACTTTTAGTTTGTTCCATCCGTTTACCTCTGTTCCTCTCTAAATGCTAGTGTATTTGTTGTATCTGTCCATCACTTCTTCCTCTCTAAATGCTGATTTATGTATTTGTTTTTTGCTGCTATATAAATAAAGTTAGGCTATTATTACTATTTGTTGTCCTCAAAGATCATACTAAATATGTCTGCAAAAAAGCCAAAACAAAAAAAATGATTTGCTCTACAGACTAATTTTGGTTGGAGTAGATGAATTCTTGTTTTTTGTTTCTGTAATTTTAAGTGTCCTGAAGTAGGCTACTGTAATACCACATAGCACTGTACAGATGTCTGTCCACTTATTGAAATTTATACTGCGACCAAATAAAAAAGTCTCCAGAGACTAAATGAATTAACCTATGGAAAAAAAATCAAAAAATTTTAAGGCGGTGTTGACTCCACTCTCTGAACAGTGTATATGAACTATTACCATCAAATCTGAGATGCAAGGTCTCAAATTTTAACAAGTTCAGACTGAAACACTCTTTTCTCCACCAGCCAATCCTAAAATGCAATATAGAGCTTAAAACCTAATCAAAAGTAGGTTGAAAGCCTCTGATTATTTGTCCAATTTCAGGGTTTTTCGAACAATCAAGTCATACCACTCAATCAATCAATCAAGCCCTGTTGACTCTAGAAAAAAAACAAAATCTGCATACCTGAGGGACTGTGCCAAAATACACATACCTTTAGCTAGTTCCATTCGATAGCTAATTATAAAGCTACAGCTACCTTAAATGTTCAATAATTATCAAGCTATAGCTAGTTTAGGTTAAGTACTTCAAGCAACTAGCTTGATGCTGTCCAAAGCTAACAAAATCTGCCATGGTATGTAGCCTACTTAAATTTGCTGTTAAGTTTGCTGTTCTGAGAGCCAGCTTGCTTTGTCCCAAAGTTTTTTTGTGTTTTTTTAAAAAAAAGGACCTTTCTTAAAAAAAGACTTTCATTTAAATGTTGCTAATATTTTATTTTTAGCTTAGTGTGACAAAAATAAAAAGGGGTATGTGTTTGTCACTACATGTTGCTCTTCTACAAGTTTTTGTCTTTAGGCTCAGTAACTGGGCTAACAGCTGCCAGCTGTAAATGTGTTAACTGACATGAAAATTGCATTGAAAGAAAGTGAGTAAACCCGCCTAAAGTCTTTATTTTTTTTAAATTTATTTTTCAAATAATTAGTACAGCCTCCTTGTCGCCTCTAAGACTTTTTTCTTGTCAATGGAGCTTGCTTTCTGTTTGGTTTTTCTTTAAAAAAAAAAAAAGGTCTTTCTCTCTGCCAGGTGGTGTGAAGCTGCCTCACTCTCAAGCACTCGTCATTGCTCTCTGTCTAGAACATGGAGCCCTGGGATATTTGTGTATCATGTATTGATTTGGAGGTACAACCCTTGGCTGTAAAACAAAGATAAAGAAGTTAGGCATTAACTATTTTTTTCCAGGGGTCATTTTGTGCCTGTTTCACATAGTTGGAACCCACCTGGAGAAAAAAACACACAAAATGCCTGCCCGTGTGATGGACTCTGGAGTATTGATTTTTCCTCTCTGAACAAAAAAAGGCCTTTGCAGTCAGTATTTCTCTCTGAGCTCCGATAGTGCTGCTACATTCCTGTCTACTCCCTCCAAGGTTACTGCTTGCTCGGCAGAGGCGAGCACCTGTCAGATGTCGGCTTGTTTTGTTACACAACGTGTCTTTGTAGCATTTGCTGCCTCTACAGAACCCCCTTTTTTTCCAGTAATGGAAAGAAATAGTACGAAACAAAACGCCTTGCTCTGGGGAATCAGCAAACCCTGGCATGGGGAGTTTCCTTGTTGTCTCTATCTGAGTTCACAGGGATTACAAACTGTCGAACTCTCTACTCGCATGGGGTTTAAATACTGATCCCAAAGCTGACCTTGTTTGGAAATCGTCACCTGGCACCATGCCAGAAGATGGTGTCTTCAACACCACCATGTTTGCTTAGTTGAGGGTTAAATGTGATAAAGTTTGCACTTGTTGATTAAGCATGTCTACCCCATTGTTTTACATAGAAGTAGAGGTGAGAAATTCATCACATCTGAACAGAGTTCTCGTTTAAATACTTACTTTTTTGAAGAATGTGCTTGTTGCCCTCATTTCAAAGTGTAAAATGTGTTTTTTTTTAAAGAAATACATCAACTTGTTCTTTAAGTTTTTCACTGCAATGACCCTTTGATTGATTTATCTTACCATTTTTACGTGGCTGCAAAGTACTGCTCTGTTTTTGTTTGTAATCTACCCCATAAAATTAATAGGTTACAGTATTTCTAACCCCGTCAGGAATCTTTCAATCTCAGCATCAAAAGCACTTGACAGTTTACTGCCCAGGCAAAGGTTGCACCTCCACCGTTTTATAGAATTATTAAGTAAGCAATTATGATAACCCACTGTTTTAAAGATAGTAGGATGATAAGGTTCTGCTAAACTCACACTGTAGTTTGCCCTCACGCTGCTCTTCCTGAGGAGAAAATCAATACCGCTTTGCACTCAGGCCACTTTGTCTCCTCATCATGCTAAGTATTTCTTTTACTTGTTGAGTATTAAAACCTCCACATGATACCAAGAAAAGAAGAGAAAAGAAAAATATTATCATAATGGGAGAGATACACCTTGTTTGTTTCTACACAATGTAATGACCCTGCTTGGCTATTTTATCAAAGCTCATAAACCTTGAATGAGTATATATTGATAAAGACTGTTTAAAGTGTCATTGGAACGATAACATTTGCACTGTAAATGCGGCACTCAGGCTCCAGCTTCAATCGTGCTCATGATAAGAACGGCAGTGAATGGAGCCACAAGCAATAGGTCAAAAGCCACAGAATATTAAGTTTGTGCATGTTTGGAGAAAAGTTTTACTTTGCCTGAACAATTTTATAAATGTTCCTAAAGCACCTCAAGAAATACCTAGAGGCCTGATAATAAGACTGTAATAGGAAACTATTTCAATATGATTAATGTAAAAAAAAATCCAATCGATTAAATAAACTTAACCATAAGTAAATTAAGCATTTGCAATCAATTAATATCTAATTAAACTTAATTGAAATGCTGTGGGAGGACCAGCGGCTGTGTGTATATTGTTACCACAATCAAATTAAGTTATGCTACTATTAGAAACTGCAGATATATGCAAACTACAAGGGAAATAACAAATTCTATGTTCTTAAATAATAAAAGAAAATTACATACTAGAAATAATAAAAATACATGTATTTTGAACAAGTGGCTACATTTCGTGTCTACATACACAGAGCTTAAATGAGAGTTGTTTGTGTTAACCCTCTCCTCCTATATGCATTAATAACAAACAGGCACCATAGAGAAAGATGGGCGAGTGGTTTGACACTTTGCCCTGATCAATATCAATAAAGCAATCAGCATGTCAGGGGCCTATATGTTGTGAGGAGGGACGTTTTGCAGAGTATGACTGACTTTATGGCTTTACTGTGGAGGTGGAGTCGCAGCGTTCAGGTAGGCTACACTTAACCCCCCGTGCAAACTCACAAACACATGCGCGGTTTTTTTATTGCATTTGGAGACACTGAGTGACATAAAGTTATTCCCTGAACATTTACGACCTGTTTATCCTAAACTTTAGCCTGAGCATACATAATGCTGCAGATTAAGACAGTTTGGCTTATTCTGCAAGTACAAAACAAAACACATTATGACCTCATGTTGAATAATGTCCCCATTTGTCTTTCCTAAAGTCTAATAATGTGGTCTCAGAGAGGAAATCCTCGGGCCCTTCCCTTCTTCTCTGGCCTCTGAAGAGTCTGTCCAGACAGCCAGATTGCACTTTGCTCAGTCAGCCCGACCATAAACTCAAACAATAAATTCAGCCTGACTTCTGAACTGAATGACATGAGAGAGAGAGAGAGAGCAAGACACAGGACCTTCAGACAGTCAGCCATCGATTCGTCCAACATGGAAGGAAAGCCCAGGTGGCCAAAACAGATGCAAAGAAGAAGCGTGTCCCCTTCTGTTTATCAGTGTGAGCCGTCAGAATCCAGGGAAGAATTGATTTCTGTACCTAAAGGTTTTGTTTAGAAAAACAAAGACAGTGAGAACAGGAAGTCTACAAATTACAGATACTGTATGTTTTAAGAAATGTGCTGCAAATGGCAACAAATCAAAGTCCAATAACAAAATCACTACCAATTGAATTGTCATTTTTGTTCTTCTAAAAGAGAGAAAACATGCTTGACCCAAATGTACATTTAAAATGAGAACCAATAAAGAATCTAAAAAGACATTTTTATATTCTATTATTGGTTTTATGTTTGACCTGGCCACTATAATGTAAATCACTTAATTATATGATTTTAAATTTAGCATACAAACATTTGAATATAATAGATGCTTTAGAACAATTGCTAATAAAGATAAGGGTGCCTTCTTTTTCTATTGTTTGTCTCTAAGTTCGTCAACACCTCTCATTTAAATGGTCTCCACCCACATACATGTACAATAAGCCCCACTTCTCCCCTAAGCAAAGACAATGCAGATGCTATTGATGTTTTGTGCTGAGATTTGGAAATATCACAAACTGATTACAATTAAAATATATTATTTTGAACCAAGGCTTCAGGACGAAAGGAAACCACACAAACAGTTTGTTTTTTTTCAAATGGAAATGATGTAGTGAACTTTTTGTTGAACTCTCTGGTATGATTACTTAATGCTGAAACCGTGATTGGATTCAAATTGTTTCTGGCAGTGAATTCACATTAGGTCATCTTATGTTGAAAGTTTAAGTTCTGTATTAAGATTCACTAAATGTAAGTCAATGTTTTTTGTCAGCCAAGGTGAGAATCCGCAACTTTGTTTCAAGGTGAGCTCTGGAAAAAATCTAAAAGAAACAACTGTCAGATGAATGATGGTGTCTATGGTGAACAGCGAAATACATTTTTGTTTATGTGGCCTTTGCGGCACACCTAGGAGCAAAATCAATAATTAAAGACACCTTCAGTATTTAGTTGTTGGATGTACTGCCACCTTGTGCTCTGCTCTCAAACCTGCAAGGGAAACACATGCGTAGAGTTTATTTTTACAGTTAAAGTTGAGAGAATATTTTCATTTCTGTCAGACCATAACTTCATGCAGTGCCAAGGGCAAAGCCTCAGGGATGTGGGGGTGTGGACTTTTCCTCCCCTGTGGCATGCTCTCTCCACAGGCTGATGAATTTCACCGACCCTTCTCAGTGATCACAGCAGACTTGCAGCAGGGTCACAGTCATTTTCCTGATCTGGGCAGCCCACTCTCCTCTCCAGGGGTTCAATTCATCTCTATCTGCTGCTCAGTGAAGCCTGCAGTGCCAGGCCACCGTCACTTACACCCTGCTGGGGGTTGGAGGATTAGCCGACCCCCTGGTGTGGGAGTAACAACCCCTGCAGTCCAGTCAGCAAACACTGCAGCCCTTAAAGCAGCTAAAACCTGCAGCCGTGGCGGTCAGGAATCCTCCCCAGGACCAGGCTGGGAGCAGGGAGAGAGATAGCGGCGTCTCCAGCGCCTGACAGTCAGTCAGCATGGCGAGGCTGCTCTGCAGTCAGTCAGAGTGATTGACAGGTAGCCTGGTCCTGAAATTCACCTCTGAATATTTTTTACTTAGCCTGCAAAATATTTTAAAGGTTTAAATATATCTACTGAATTAAGCAGAACAAAAACCTGCAGCTATTTTTCAAATCTTGAAAATGCATGCGCAACTTTTGTTTGATATTAGAGTATTCTGTTTTTTGACGCAAACAAGAGTCTTTTAAGCCACAAGCATTCCCCATAATAGTTTAAAACTATCTGTAATCAAGAAAATAAGTAGATGGATACAAAAACTGCAACGCTGCTTAGTTATATAGGTTGTGTAATAAAAAAAAGTTACACCCAAAAAGTTCTTTTTTTGTTTTACCTTGTTCTGGATAACTTGAGGTGGACAGCTGATGTCTTAACTGTGTAGCTGTGTTACAGTGCATCACTCTGCTTATATAACTAGCAATACAAAATCAGTCAGATTTGCATACAAGTAGCATTAATTAGTGTGTCAGTCACACTGATACAGACTTGTAAAACAAGGTAATTTAAAAAACAAACATGCATACATCTCATTTTACATTCTCACTCTATTCTTAAGTGTTAACTTTTCTCTTGAGTAAAACCAGGTGAGCTCATCTGTTAAAAAGACAGCTACAAGAGTACAGGATGTAAAAGTAGCACATAGTGTTCACAGGCCTGGTGCCAACTCACAGAGATCTGAATGGGGCATAAAGAGCCTGCTGTACATTACAGTCTGTGTGCATTGATGAAGTGAGAAGATGACAACATGATGAATATGTTGTTATGGGCAGCTGCATGTGAACCATGAGCCCAAAGATGTCCAGCAGTCAATGAGTTGGAACGTAAACAGCCTTTGGTCATAATTTGTTAGTGCTAGGTGAGATGTCCGCTTGTCACAACGCTCAGTGGAGAAGATGCATCACTGTTTGTGTTTCACTCATCGCTCCTGAGAAGGGTTTTCTTTTTTTTTTTTTTTCTCTCCTCCTGGTTCTTTCTGATTACTGACCTATCACACGCTGGTGCTGAGTCATTATTAGGTGTGAGCATTTTCAATTACCTCACACCTCCCATCTCTGCCACGCTGTCTCCTCTGTGAGGCAGACGCTGCACAGCAGGAGAAGAGCAACACAATGCTAATTTGCTACTCAAAAAAAAAAAGAAAAAACCTAACTAAACCAATGAGCTCAACTTGAAAATACGAACAAAGCTAAAGCAGAAGGACAAGTTTTAAAAACATACTCCTAAAGTGTCATGGTTCATTGAGAACTTTATTTCAGCTATATAGTTGTTTTAAAAGCACTTGTTAGCAATACAAACCGAACAGTTTTCATGATACATGTCGTACTGCTTATGTCAAACATTCATGCCAAAGAAAATACAACTGATACATTTCCAACAGGACAGTTACAGGTAAATTCAAATAAAAAGTACAAAATAAAAAGTCTTTCATTACAACAATAACAAGACAACTCTACCATAAAGCGTATTAGTGCTTCTAGCTTTTAGATTTATCATGACCAATGAAAAGAATCAAAATTGTACTCAATAAAAGAAGTCGCTTTCAGTCGTAAAACAAAAATACAATGCTTGTATACCGTTGCAAAATTCCCACCGAGCAAAGCAAAGCGAGTCACCTTGCTGAGTCTCCAAACGGGTAACTGCCCTTTAAAAAGAGGCAAGGCAAGGACTGTCTCTTTAAAAAACAAAACAAAAAAAACCCTGATATATATATATATATATATATATATATATATATATATATATATATATATCTCATTAGCTTTCCTCCCAAATAAAACACTGGTGTGAAGATGCGTGACACTTTGGACAACAAAATGTCTTTTTTTGTTTGTTTTACAAATGCTTCTACAGATGATTGCTAGCGCTGACAAAAGCAAACGGAAAACATCACAAACACGTCAACATTTCTATCAACGCAGAATGTTTGAGAGATTTTGAGGCTACATATTAGGAAGGCAGTGAGACCTATAAATCCTATCTTTTTGGGCAGCAATACAAAATAATTTATTCTACATATTATCTCGATGTTCTAATAGATTGTATTCTCTAGCTCAATAAATGTTGATTTTGAGAAAAGGAAAATACACTTAAATAAAAAAAAGTAATACAGAGTAAAGAGCACCTTATCCCCATACAAGTTCTTTCACGAGTCGATTTTTGGAAGCAAATGGCACAGAGTCATCAATGGTAAAATAGCAATGCTTGTTTTGTTTTTTGTTTTTTTTTCTCAGACAATACCACAAAATCTTGATGGTTTAACACCTAGTTGTGACGAGATACTCTTGTTACAGAAGTGTTTGCATCGTGGGACTTTGTGTGCACAACAAACAACAGGAGCAGATCACTCGACAGAAGCTGAATGAGTTTGTCTTTTATTGTTGAATCCTGACACGGCGTCTCGGGTGTTCACAATCAAACGAGTGTTGCGACACCGCCGTTGTTCGTGGTACAGCTCGGTAAACAGTGCGTGGGTGTGGCGTTGCTACCTGGCAGTTACTCCAACTTCATCCGAGATTTATCACTGAGCCGAAGTGGATCTCTGGAGTCAGGAAAACCGCATATATCCTGACTCAGCTTCTTTTTTTTTTTTTAGTGCAAAACTGCCAACATCTGGTCTTAAACTTAAAAGGCCGGTCGGCGTACAGCGTGACACAACAGCCAAACTGATCACACACGAAGCTTAAACACTCACTGAAACTTTTAAAGTGGTGCAAAAACAGTAACGTGTCACAAACTTACCATACTGTCATGAAAACTGAAGTACTTAAAAAAATCCACACCTGGAGCTCCCAATACCAAAAGACGTGCATAAAGATTTACAAATATAACAAAATTCGACAGCAGCTGGCAACGACTGCGACAGATGCACGACAACTTTGCATGAAAGGTAAAAGGTCGAGCTCCAAAACAACCTCCTCTATGTTTTTTGTTATTAGTGTTTTTCGAAGAGGAAATACAGATTTAGGACTCGCCCGTGCACTTTAATATCCAAGACCATGTGTCTGAAAGAGTCGTCATGGACTCAGTCAGAGGAAAGAAGCTTCACAAGTAAAACTTGACAGAGAAAGAGGAAAAAGATTACGGCAGGCAGAGAGAAAAAAATTAAGAAAAAAAAGGCAACGTCTGTGTTGCAAGCATCTTTCTGTCTGCTGAAAGGACACATGATGACAGCACAGCAAAAGTGATAAGAGTCAATTGATTTTTTTTTCTCCTTTTTTTTTTTGTGTGACAGGTATTCCATCTGAACACAATCAACCCATCAACAGAGCATTTGTTGTGTCCAATAAGACGCGAGGATGCTCTTAGCTGGCTGACTCGGGTGCTGTGAGGATGATGAGCAGCAGCAGCAGCAGCAGCAGCAGCAGCTGGTATGATTGTGGCTTTGTGGGCGTGGTCAGCATGGGCTTTAAGAGAAAAGAGAGAAAGTGAGTCTGTGGGGAGGGCGTGGGGCGTTCAGTGGGTCTAGTAGAGGAGGATGCGGCGCTCGATGGCCTTGCGGCAGATGGGGCACTCGCTCATTCGGTCCCCGCACAGCTGGCAGGTGCCGTGGCCGCACATGAAGATCATGTTCTTCAGCCGGTCCAGACACACGGGGCACATGGTCTGCAGACAGACGAGAGGAAGTGATCACAGGTCACGCTTTTGTTTCGAAAAAGTCATTTTCAACTTTTATGAACAGCACACCCAAAAGAGCCGCCGACTGTGCAAAGCACATAACCTTTATGACCCAGACGTCTCTTTGATGTCCCAACACTTTTCAGCAGCATTCATCACATCTCGGTTAACCATTACATTTTCACATACAGGAGTCACACCCTTCTTTACGTACCTACAAAACAAAGAGTGTCCAGCTGAGCTACATTCACCTTAAACGTTATTTTTGTTGTGGAAGTGGAAGCCTCCTGAGGGCCTGACTCACAAAAGGACTGCAACAGCTAAACCTTTGAAAATAAAGTCAAAAAGACCCAGTCTAATGTCCAAACCCTGCAAAAAGGTCAAAAGTCCATGTGCTGCAGAGCAAACAGCGTCTCTGTGCGCTGGTGATGTTGGCGTGTATTTAAATTATGCATTCACATTAAGAGAATTGCCCTATTTTCTGTGCAATCAGCCTCTTTGCAAAAAAAGCTCCCAATTCACAAACACCGCCGCTAATAGCTGCACACAGAGTGGAACATTGACAGTCTGTTGAGAGGAGGTGGTAACTGCACACAAATACTTTTAAGAGATGTCACAGGGGAAAGAAATAAAATAAAAATGTTTAAAGAGGGTCAAAAAGCATGTCAGTATTTTGACTGATAGACTGACTTGAAGCTAACTGGATGATTTGTTCATTTCCTGCCTTTCCTAATTTCTTTGTAAAAAGACTAAACAATGAAAATCAGTGATAAAAGTAGTTATTCCAAGCTCTAATTCCTGATTAAATAAATGTTCACTGATGCTTAATGTGCTCCATTGTCATTATCTGCTGTGAAACTGTAACATTTGTATTCATCACTGTTAGATTGGACATTCGCCATCTGTTTTTGTTTTCACCCCTGTCACACCCAACCAAATGGGAGCAAGCAGCCACTGACTCAAAGTCTGCTGCTAAACACTCAACAACATTTTTCACATTCACTGTAGCACATCTGTGTGGATTTTAAACTGCAGCCATGAGTGTCACGCCTGCTGATCTCTGCATTTTATACTAACCTGTTCTTTGATGTCCTGGAGCTGCTGCTGAAGCTTCTGCACATCGGCGTTGACGTTAGTGTTGTCCTTGTCTCTCTGCAGGCCCGGGATGTTTCCACTCGCTGTTTGGTTATAAAAGCAACAAAAAAAAAAAAAGAAAAAAGAAAGAAAAAGAAAAAAAAGAAAAAGAATAAGCAGGATAAGAGAGAAAAAAAATGCATCCTGTTACCAGTAAAGAGACGATAAACAGTTTGCACCGGAGGCATCATCAAAAATTCCCCCTCCTCATAATGAAAAAAAATTATGTGCTGCCAATAAAACAGAAAGGAAGCCACTGAAAGGTTGGCGTAATGAAACAAGCCGGGAGCTACATGACATCTGAAGCACGAGTTCTGTGTGGAAGCATGGATCAGGAAACATGCACTCTGAATTTCATTATGTTTGGCGGCTCAAACTTTGGCTCTGGCACTTTGTGTTGGCACTGCTGTCACTTTTCAATTAGGTGAATTTAGAAAACACACTTTGTAATCATTTGCTATGTAAAAAAAGCACAGGACAAAACCTCAATCATATTGTAGGTGAGAGAAGTGTATGCATGAGTACAATGATGGTGTGAATCTATCTATCTATCTATCTATCTATCTATCTATCTATCTATCTATCTATCTATCTATCTATCTATCTATCTATCTATCTATCTATCTATATCACACGTACACAGCATCAGCTTGCACAGTTCATGGTGTGTGTGTCACTGAAAGAGAAAGGGGAGGGGGTTGAAGGGAGGGGATCGGGCCAGGGCAGCACTGTGGGGAGCTCTTTGACCCGAGAAAAAAAAAAAAAAAAAAAAGGCAATCTGATAAGGGAGGGGATCATAGAGGTTATACTTACACCAACTTAGAGCCAGATTGTTGGGCTGGAGAAGATCCTGCGATCCCCCTGCCATAGTGTTAGAGCTCCCTGCTGGGAATGACCAGTCACAGTGTTATAGCAGGAGCCGTCCTCACCAAATCAAATGTTGGCTGGAGGACTGAAACTAGACTACAGCCTCGAAGGGAGGTTGAAAGAGAAAAATTTGAAAAGGAGTCGGAAACAAGGAGAGAAAGGGAAATTCTTCTACATAGAATTGTTCAATGCACAGCAGCGTCTTTAAGTTTTTGCAATCAGCCAATGCTAAAGCGAGGATCTCTAGTCTAGACCAAGTCTTTGAAAGCACAAAACATAAACTCATTGCTACACTTAAAAGTAGATTAAAGGGATTGTTTAGCGTGCCCTAGATTTACTTTTGGGTCAGACATTAATGTTAGTGGAATGAATGGGGAGGAGATAAACAGTCAATGCTGCCCCTTGCATGAGTGTTTGTTTGTTTGTTTGTTTGTTTGGTTGGATCGGCTTTAGTTTATATCATCTAGTAAGATTTACAAGCCAACAAGCGTGGAGAAGTGTGAAAGTGATTAATACAGGGAAAAACATGGGGATAGTGAACTTACAACAGTTTCCCTTTTAACTCAAAATAAAATGTGGAAAACACGATAGAAATAACACCCAGTGAGGAAGACGACTGAAGAAAAGGATATGGGCCAAAAACACAGAGTTTCAGTTTGGGGACAAGAGAATGGATTATAAATGCAACAAAAATATTGACATTACTTAACACAGTGTATGACTGATCTATTCATTGGACATCATGATGTCTGATTGTTGGTTCAACTCTAGATATGTAGGGCTTCTTCACAACTAAAAAAATAAATCCATGTCAATGTTTAAACTGTTCTTTTGTAGGTAATGTGTGTACTCTGACATCGTTGTCTTTTAATGCCGGTTGGCAAAACTCAATTTAGAAGTGGCTTCTGCTTATTTTCATCTGACGCACAAAATCTACATGCTGAATAAAGAGAAAGCAGCAAAGCGCTTCTGAAGCCTCTGTCCGTTCAGCCGCCATCTCTCTCTCTCAAGAAGCTGCTTCAAAGGACAGGAAGAAATGGATGCAGTGATTCAAACATGCTACATCTATCAAGAGGAAAAAAAACATCTGGGAAGTGGGATCGGCTAGTTCAAGCATCTGACTTGGCGATTACCGTTACGACTTTAATGAAAGAACAACAAAAAGACTATGTATCAGTGATGCAGACAAAGAAATCAAATGCAGAAGCAAAGCGGTAATAATGCAAAATATAAACAGGGCTAAAGTGGGAACTGAAAACAACAAAAAGAAGAAAAGAAAGAAGGATAAAGAAGGGAATTAAAAGGGAATGTGTGGAAGATTCACTCACTAAGGTCATCATCATCATCATCATCATCATCATCATCATCATCAGCGGCATCATCCTCCATACCTTTCCCTCCACAGCACAGAACAAAGGGGGTGCGGCGTTCCACCACAGCCCGGCACTGTACGCACTTCTTCATGAGGCTGGCACAGTCTGGTGAGAACAAAAAAAAAAGATTGAGTACCACGTCACAGCAGGAAAAAAATTAAATAAAAATCATACATTTTTTTTTTCTCCTTCTGTCTGAAAGCAGCTAAAAGAGTAAATGTCCAAACAGCGCTTGCAAATGTCGGGATTGTGATTTTTCTTGAAAGGATGGCGTGAAACTTACTCTCACAAGCGCACATGTGGCCGCAGGGCTGGAACAACACGGCTGCCTTTTTGTCAGAGCAGACAACACACTCCTCAATCTGAGGAAGAATTCAAACAAAGAAGGACTTGAAGGTGTCTGTCCGCTCTTCTTCATGCGTTTCTTTCTGGACAGGACAGGCCGCAGTGTTTGTTACCTTGGTTCTTGACTGGACCTGATCCTTGCAGATGAGACACTTCTTGACACGCGGCGAGCAGAGGGAGCAGGTGGCGATGTGTCCGCATGGCCCGAACAGAGTGTCCCTCTTCATGTCTGAACACACCATACACTCCTCCAGTGACTCGATGTTGCTGTTCAGAGACGGACTGCGAGTGCCCACCTGGCCGCTGCAACGGAGAGGATAAAACCGCGTTGTGTGAGCGCAGAGGAGAGTGCAAACAGGAAAAGGGCTGACAGAGAACAAAGAACACGGGGAGACAGAGAGAGACTAAAAAAAGAAGCAGGAGGCGGAACAGGAAACAAAGCTCGACATAAAACATTTTGAGCGAAGAAAGGAAATCAATAAGGTCGTCTGATGATTTTCCTGAGATCGTGCTTTCTTCTCTTATTTTTTCTCTCAGGTGTTCTTACAGCTGCTGTGTGTGCATGAAGATACTTTAAAGCTCTATCATGTAAGTTCATCCTTTTCATCCCATCAGCCACGGACTGCGTCTCGTTTAAAGACTATTTTAAAAACCCCAGGATTTCACTTTGACTAAACACTGAGTGTTATTTTTGTCCCCTGTACATGAAAGTCAGACCAAATGATAAATGAATGCATTACAGTTAAGGGCCAAAATCGAACCATTATTTTGAAATGTCAGACTGTTCACAAAAAGTGATAAGGAATGTGATCGTAAACAAACATATATCCAAAACAAAACAAAAACAAAAAAAGTTATGTCTTCATGTCTGTTTTTTTAAGCTAACAGCTTTAAAGCTTGAAGACTCTTATTTAAAAAATGAAAAAAAAAAGCAGCAGATCCTCCCATTTTAAGATGCTATAACCACTACATGTTTGACAAAAAAGAAAAATTAAATATGACATCAATTATAAACAGTATATTTGTGTTTCATTTTCTTTCATCCTAAGTCATTGTTTCATCTCTAGTTTGTAAAAAGCAGTAAACAAGATTTTTTTTTTTTTACCCTCTGGACAACTGAGGAGGATGATTACATTATTTTGGAGGATCTTTTGTCTGAGGTGACTGACAAAGACAGAGTACGCTCGCCGTTTCCCTGTTCCCAGTCTTCAGGCTAAAGCTATCAGCCACCAGGCTCCAGCTTCATATTTAACAGACAGACATCAGAGTGGTATTGATCTTTTCATATAACCCCTGACAAGAGAGACAAAAAGGTGTATTTCCCAAAATGTCAAACTATTCCTTGAAGGGATATTTACCTGCTCTTCTCCTTGTGACATTTGGCCAGAGCCTTGCAGAGGCTGGGGTCGGGACACAGGTCTAGAGGGGACTGGCCCTTCTTGTTACGAATGGTCAGGTCGGCTCCGTTGGCTGCCAGGAAGCAGGCGATGGATGCTGCGCTCTTCTTCTCTGCCCCCTGGGTGCCCAAGCCCATGATTAACTGCAGGAAAGGAAGACAGACACGCAAAGAAATGATGGACATGTCAGGGATTTCACTTTCTCACACACACAAAAGCCTGTTTTGAAGTTGAGTCCAGCGGGAAGACCGTCTCGTCTCCAGCCTCACACACTGGCAGCCCATTAATGCACAGAGTAAAGAGTCCTGATTTTCATATTATTCAGATGGCTGCAAGAGTTTAATTTAGATGAAGCATGTCAAAGTACTGTAAGATCACCACTAATTAGATAATCAAAGACATGCCTTCAGATGGCTGTCAGGCAGTGTCACCCCCGCCCCCCCCCCCCACTCACCCCACCTAAAATCTCATTAACTGTCCCGTCTCTCTTTCTCTCCCGTCTCCAGCTCATCACCTCCCCTCAGTCTACCAAAGCATCCCTCTCTCTCTCTCCGTGTCCTGCTATTTGGGTCTTCCATGTTTGATTGTCTTCAACTAGTAGCTTTTACATCTCTGCTGATGGAGCCAACGGGCCGACTAATTCAATTCTCATCTTCAGTGGAGGGAGGGGGCGGCTACAGAACAGTGACCTAACTGCACATATCTCAATTAGGCTTTCTGTCTGTCGGTTCCTCTCCTGTGCTGGGGCACCAGGGCGGGCAGGAAGGAGGAGTGAAAAGAAGGAGAAGGAGAAGAAGAAGAAGAAGAGGGAGGTAGACAGAAGCTGACAGGTAAGGGAAGTCTGCAGTGGCAGCTTGGCGCTTGTAGCCTTAAACTCCTCCCTGTAGGGATTAGTGATGTGGCGTTAACATGGAGAGGGTTCAGGTGTGACATGCTCCCTTTGGCCTCTCGAGGAGGACAAAGTCGTTCAGGCTGCTTGACTGCTCTGTGCTGGTGGTGGGCGACTGTCTGTGCACTGGACTGTCCAGTGACACGGATGACGAGGTACTAAGCTTCCTGTCTGAGTGTAGTCCGTCAAGGATGTTCACACGTCAGTGGTTCACGTTTCGATCTCCATACAGATGTGTAAATCCCTTTTTTTTTCAAACTGCAACTCTGCAAAAGCTCTATTATGGAGTCCACTCCACTTTGATTACCATGTAATATTGGTGTCCTTGTTGAGGGTTTGACAAGGCGTTGCTGCGGACGAGGGGCGTACAGTCCTGCCTTGAAACGGTGCTATGAGAATGCTTCAAATGGAAAGCTGAAGACAGTAACCCCAAAATCATGAACACTACATGTCCAATCATTGTTTACAGGGAGAACATACCACATACTGTTACTTGAAGGTCACAAGAAACGTGCCCTGGTGCTTTCACAAAATTACCTTTTGTCCAAGAGTCCTTTTTTTTTTTTTTGTTCGCTCTCAATATTCAGTTTTCAAGTGTTTCATTTGTGTTCTGTAGGCTCAAAAACTTTAACAGGTCAAACCAATTCTGCTGTGGCTCAGTTGGTCGTCTCTGAATTGGGGAGGGTTCATAAGCTTTTGTCAACAACGTATGAATGTGTATAAATGGGATTAGTTTCTCGTCATGATCCCTTTACATAGCACCCTCTGCCATCAGTGTTTGAACAGGTAGGTGTGACATGCGGTGTGAAAACGCTTTGAGCAGTCAGAAGACGAGAACAGTTCTGTACACGCTCGGGTCCACTGACCATTTTAAAAGGCTTGCTGTTCGTTAAAAGGGACTATGTGAATTGACTTAATAGAAGTACCTCCCTGCTCTTCGGTGAAACAGAACAGATCTGTTATTCCAGGATTACTCAAACTATTTTGGAAACTCCTGGTAATGACTTCTTGCCCTCTATAGCGCGGAGTGTACACACAGCAGCCGTTAGGTTTCATGTCTTTTTGTTTCTTGCTGAGAACAGCGATTCTTGTTAACGACTGCTCTTGGCTGTTGTTCCATTTTAATCTATGAACGCCTTTAAAACGGTGAGGCCTAAATGACACCTTAAGGAACCTCGACCTAGGTAAATGACTGTGATCGAGCAAGAACAGTGAGGTTAATAATAGATGTATACATACTGTGTTCTTGGAAGGTTCCCAGGGCTCCACTTTGCTGACGTCCTGCATATCTTGGAGTTGTCGCAATTGGGACAGCGTGTGGTGACGCAGTGCCTCGTGAAGTGGCGTGTCCCCGTCCTTGTCCTGCACATCAAGCTTGGCCTCTGCGCGCACCAGCAGCTGTCAAGAAAGAACACAAAAGAGGCAGTGAAACAGAAGGCCTAGAAACAACCATAAAACACCTTTAAATTTATGCAACAATGTAAATGCCAAAGTGCTGATTTATAAGGCATCTGCTAACAATGAACTGCCTCAGTGTTGTATTACCCAATTATGGAGTGCATTTTTTCTTGAGTCCACAAGATGGCAACGTGGCAATCTCAATCCAACACTACGCCAAATGACTCCAAGCAAGACACTGCCTCGGAGAGCATTTTACCGACACAGCATTAATCTGAAGGACCTCATACAACTGCAGGACATCCACCGGCGTAAATTAAATGAGGACTGCACTGATGTAAGAGTACAGTAAAGAAAAGGGAGGTGGGGTGGGGGCTGCAGAGATATCTAGAGCATGTTTGATGTGGAAATGAGAGTGGGTAAGAAATGATAAATGATACAAAAAGGAAGATGAGAAAGAAAAAGGGCCCACTGACCCGGACTATCTGGGTGTGTTGACGCTCCACTGCCAGATGTAAGGCCGTCTGCTGGTTGACATTCTGGATGTCCAAGCTGGCACTGCCCTGCGAAGTGACGGGACGAGAAGAGCAAAGGCACAACAGAAACATTTTTACATTGAAAAAGAATCACAAAGATGTGTGCATGTATAAACGACAACAGCAGAAAGACAGAAAACTATTCTCGTCAAGGTTAAGGAATTGTTCAGTTCATAAAAGACAGTTACAACCCTTCTGACTATTTTTGCCATGACTAAACCTTTCTATCATTTATTGTCATGACTAATAAAGTATCACCGAGGGGGGCTGAGGGGGGAAGCACCCTATAATGATGCTGCATGTGATTGTCATTTCCAATTGCAGACAAATCAACTGAGGAGATGTGGAGGGAAGATAAGCATTGTGATCAGGCAGTGTGTGAAATCCCCAAGTAATAAGACTGACTGGCTGGCTTGCTGGCGGGGAATCTGCAGTGCACCTTGTAGTGTGGTGCAATTTCTGAATAGAAAGCTGAGCCATCACTGCGAACCAGCCCCATTGCAGGGACTTGGAGAGAGAGAGAGAGCGAGAGAGAGAGAGAGAGAGAGAGAGAGAAAAAAAAAGGCCGTCCCCCAGTGAAAGGTAGCATGCACAGCAAGCGTTCATGCACTTGAATGTTGCAGCAACATTGCTGCCTTGCACCATATCCTAATTAACCCAGTTCCCACATGGTCAGGTGACTTTCCCCCCGTAAACTCCTGTATGTTTTATTCTTCGGAGAGTTACACCTGCAGTCTCAGAGGGGAAAGAAAGAGCATGGAGGTATGATGTGCAAGAGGAGGAGGATAGGAGGCCCCAACAGCACTAAAGAACACCCCTGGAGACCCTGTGAACCGTATGGATTCAATAAAAAAAAATTAATAAAAAAAAAGCAGTTAGAGCAGCTTCAACTGGTCTACAGCTTGCTGGCTGCAGGGAGTGCAGTGGAAGCTGCTCTTAATGGTCTCCTGTCAGCCAGAAGTGCAGGTTGAGCTAATGCAGGTATGCTCCAGGCTTCTTCGGGGCGCTCATAGAGTATGAATAACTGAAAATTGTTGTCAGTTAAAGTAATTAATCATGCATCAAAAGATCTGCCTGTGAGTGCTGCTCGTCTGTTACCTGGTGCACCAAAAGCTCCGCCACCTCCACATGGTTGTTGAGGGCAGCTAGGTGCAGTGCAGTGTAACCGTCGTCCTTCTTCTCGTCTACGATCCAAGGCCTCGGCAGCTTGGACAGCAGCACACGCATGGCACTAGAGAAGGAGACGACAGGGAGAGAGAGAGAGAGAGAGAGAGAGAGAGAAGGGGGACAAATGAGCGTTAGGATGGCCTGAAACAGAAACAGCAGGAGAAGGTTCAGGCGGTGCAGTCAATTTGAGAGTTTATGATATAAACTGCCAAAATCAATTCATGTCTGACTGACTATCTCAAGCAGAGTGTAAAAGCTTATGGAAAGACACAAGCTGTTGTAAGCAAACATATCACAGTGTCTCTACTGCTGATACACAACATATTCCAATGCACTCTCCTTTTTGCTTTCTTTCTTTCTTTTTTTTTTTTTTTAACAGTGGAGCATATCCTATTTTCTCACACAGGGACAAGAATACTAAACCAACTTAGGGAGGAGTTGCTTTCTCAAGCAGAGTGTTATTTACATCCAGCTTGGAGTGGTACAAGTGCTGTGTGTTATTTTAAAGCACACGCCCCCCCCCCCCCCCCCCCCCCCCCACCCCCCCCCCCCCCCCCCACCCCCCACCACCACCACCACCATCTCTTCAGTTCAAAAAGGGAAGCCACATTTCCCCCGGTGGTGTGCAAAGAGTGTCTATCATTGGGAGGCAAAATGGTAATTACACAAGATTTAGCTGCTTTCACTCAGGTACCCTCCTGGGTGAAAATCAGACAGGATGGAGAAAAAAAGGGGGGGGGGATGTATTGTTTGAAGAGTGCTGTCTAAAAGAGGTGGTCCAGAGTGGTGAAAGAAGCGAGTCAGTTCTGTGCCACTGAAGGTCATTTAGAGGATGTGTGCCACAGAGACGTGGCTGCAAAGGATACTGTACAAGAGGAGGGCTACGAAGCAGTCAGTGTCACTGAGGGGGAGAGAGGGAGGCACACAGTTCATGGAAGGAGAGCTCTGTTTGACCAGTAAGAGGAAGCTGCACACATGTCTGTTATAAGTATTAAATCCAGAGATTGGAAAAAAAAAAAAAAAAAAAAGAAGAGAAAAAAAGTTGGACATCGAGTACTGCAGTTGTCATTTTAAGAAATCGATTTAGTTTACCACCCTTCATCCTACTAAGTCAACTTTTCTTCACAGCACGACTGCTTAAGTTTAATGTTTGAACTTATCCATTATCTCATTGCCCACAACCCCCTTCCTCTCCTCTTCCTCGACTTGCTTTAGTCCCTGGGCACACATCCAGGCATATGGTATATGAGAACACTGAAATGAGACTCATCCCCTATTAAGTGTTATGGCCAATCGAGAAAATGTGATGAGAAACAAAGGCTGCAAACGCGTATCGTCAATTTGTGCAAATACTTGGAAACATAAAGCGGGACCCTTAAAAGCCATGTATTAGCGAAGCCTTCTTGTATCCTGTCTGTAGTTAGGTACACAATGTACCTTCAAGGAGCATTAAAGCAGCCAATGCTGAAGGGAAACGTCTGACCTTGAGTAACCCTGAACAATCATGCAGGGCATATCTTTGAACTGCGACAAAAAAAAAGCTGATTTAACTCTGACTTTGATACGGCTGAGCGGCCGGGTGGTGAACACAGGAGCGTTTACGCACACGGCACTAAAGTAAATAAGGGTACAGGGGAGGAAATAGGCTCGAGCACAGAGCAGGAAGGCCACAGCCCACACAATCAATGAAAACGGTTAACTACTAAAAAAAAAGAAAAAAAAAAAAGAAAGAAATGCAAACCAAAACGCTGGCAGGCTTTCAGACTGAAGGTAATCAGGGTGGCTGGTTCCCTGCGGGTTTTTTCCTAAACCTATAGCTCGTCTCCATCCTTTTGGAGTAATGAAAGAGAGCATCATCAGCACACCCTCTTGAGGAAGCAGAGAGAGAGAGAGAGAGAGAGGGGCAGGGAGGAGGGGAGGAAGCAGGCAGTCAGCACCTCTGTACGGACAAGAGATCCAGCGCTGGTGTACTGCTGCAGTGATGAACAGCGCAGCACACTGATCCCAGGCTCCCTTGCTCTCTCTCTCTCTCTCTCTCTACCTCTCATCGCGCAGAGGCTTACTTACACACACACACACATACACCTGCATTGCTTGCAGCTATCTTCAACCACTTAATGCAGAGAAGCACTGCTTAAAATGTGATAGCAACCGCACCCATTCTCCCTAATCTCACATTCATAATGTGTCGTCTTTGTTACAAGGAATTATTTGCTTGCGTACTGTAGATTTTCCATCTCAGGGGGGACTTTTGAGTAATTTCATCCATGGCGCTCCCACTGGGAAAGAGTTGAGACTTAAACAAGCAAATTATTCTAGAAAAGACCTTGCTACATCAAATTCTCGCCTGAAGCTTCAACAGTAAACTCATCCCCGGTGGTTAAACGGAGCACTCGTTTAGCTGCCTTTCAAGTTAGGCCTGAAAGACAATACAGGAATGCTGTTTTTTTTCTTTTTTTCTTCTTTCCTTAACGACAACAATTCACAAGAATCAGGGGCAATTGTTTCACATGGAGCCTTTGTTCTATTTCTTCCTCCCATTGGTGCAATATACAAGGTTTGAGCAATCCGGATTGGCTGGAAACATCTCCTATATGTAGAGCGACCGGCCAATAAATGCACCGGCTGCTACTATAGGGGCAGGCTGCTAACTTCGACAGTCAGAAGCAAACATTTGAGCAGTGGGCAGGTGTTTGCTGGTGTAGGGAGCCCCTCCAAAAAAAAAAAAAAAAAAAAAAAAGTCTTGATTGACAGACTCCCTGCCACGCTGGGCGAAATGGGCAGACATTAATATTAATGCCCCATACTGGCAATGCTGCATTGCAGTTAAGCTATTTGCTGTTAAGGCAGAAAAAAAGAGTTAATTAGGAAGGAAGGTAAAAATACTAGTTTTTTTTATTCATTTGATTGTTAAGTGATGTTAACAGTGACCGAGGGGGGGATGACAGAAACTGCGTTGTGTGTAAAAAAAAAAAAAAAGAAAACAGTGAGTGTAACCCAGCTGACCTAAGAGTTCACATCTCAGGATTTGAGAAGTGGGCTGATAGTTTGGGTGAAGTGAGGATCACCCCGCTGCAGCCGAACCAGAAAAACGGATGCTATGGTGGGTTTAAATGCAGGAGGACGTGCAGCTGAGGAGAGAGGAAAGGTAGAGGAGAGGTAGAAGGGGAGACGTGATGGAACTGGGTCACCCTGTGAGAGATCTCAAGATTCCCTCAGGAGAGCTGCACAGGGGCCTGTTGTCTCGGGCTGCAATTTGTCATTGACCAGGACGCTCTCTGACATCCCCAGCGTGGTGTGTATCACTGTTTGTCATTGTATGGAAGACGCAGGAAGTGTAAGGAGTGTGTGTGTGTGTGTGTTTGAGTGTATGGGTCGACAGGGCCCTTCTGCCGCCCTCGCCTAGCTGACAGCCATCTGTGTGGTGGTCAGTGGACGTTATTACAACAGGAAGTGAGTCTGGAGACAATAACTTGGGCAGGACAGGGCAAAAATGGGAACAGTCAACATCCAGTCTGAGATTAATGGCTGTGCACAAACATATGGTTACTCTTGATGTAGGAGACGTGTTTGGCATACTGTCTTCCATTAGCGAAGGCTTTGAGCTCAAAACTCTGCATCAGAAATTAGTCGCCAAAAGGAGCCACCTGCCTCAGGAATCCAAAAAAAGAAAAAAAAAAATTGATATTGAAAATGATCAGTCTGGAGCCCTCGACTCAAAGGAACAGGTTCTTTGTATTTATCCACATTTTTAGTTATTAAAGTTCATTTTTGACATTAAATATAATCCAAAAGCGAGGTCCTCAAAACGACCTCTACCACAGCTTTCAACCATTTCTTCGTCTTAATCAATAGATGGGGATACATTTGTTTTTTTCCCCCACAGCATCATTGAGTAGGCATGAAAAAAAAATGCTTGTAAGAAAAACTTGAAGTTGTCCTGAAAGAAAATGCATTTGATTGTTAGGCTATTTTAAAAAGACACATTCTGCAGATAAAATGACAAGTTGAAAGTCTTTAGAAAAATACAACAAATAAATAAATAAATAAATAAATAAAAGGTGGCTGTTGATAATCTTTTGTCCAAAACGGCGTAAGCTTTTCTGCCTTCTTGAAACTGAGCTGGTCAAAGTGTTTCTGTTCCTGCCTCTCTTCCCCCCGACACAGAGTCCTTACTGGATCTGGAGCCTTACAAGATGAGACAACTTCAGACGATACATGAGGTGTCAGCTCGGACGGGACAGGATCAATACTTTCAGGTCCTTTGAAATAGTGAACCTTGTACCCAGCAAATCATTCACAAAAGCAACCTGCTAACTCCAGATTGAACCCCCCCACCCCCCACCATTACCGCTTTTCCTCTCCGCACAGGGAGGCGCCCTTCTATCTCTGACGTTTGTACAGCACCCTAAGTTAGTGTCAGCTGGGACAGGAAGAGTCATAAAACTGTTCAGGATTTTTACTGATCTTATTGATTGAGATTCTTGACCAAGGTGTCTTTTTTTTTTTTTTTAATAAAAAGGTATAATAAAATGACGTTGGCTGTGACAAATAAATCCGTCTTTAATCCCCATGCACACCATGTGAACTTCTGATCCGTCTCTACCCCTGCAGGAGCAATTAGTTCTCAGTTCACTTTTGCAGACTGTCCTATCAGCTGCTGGCCGTCCTGCTGCGGACCGAGTAAATAAACACAGGTAGCGTCCGGGCCAGCAGTGCAGCAGAGAGCCGAGGACGAGAACCTCACTGCCTCCCCT
This sequence comes from Symphodus melops, assembly GCF_947650265.1. NCBI lineage: Eukaryota > Metazoa > Chordata > Actinopteri > Labriformes > Labridae > Symphodus > Symphodus melops. The sequence continues at coordinate 19,989,393 of NC_136697.1, read as the reverse complement.
CGATAAAAAAAAAAAAAAAAAAAAAGGCTTTCATTACCATGCCGTGAAGAGAATAATTTCCCCCTACAATGTGACCTTCCCCTGCCTGCCTGTACCTGAGGCCCCTGAGTGAGCAGGCTTTTATTAAGAACTATTTGCATAAACCGGGAAGAGGGAAGACGGGTAAAGGGGTGCATTTCTATGATGTTTTGGTTATCGCTATAGCTATTGCCTGTGCCTTGAAGGTTGTTTAGGAGACGCCAGGTGCATTTCAAACATCTCAAGTACATTTGTCCGTCCGTTTAGGAATAAGGTGGGGGCCAATAAAGGCTTAGCTTTAATTAGCCCTAAATCACCTGGTATTATCGGGCGTCCTGATTCATAGCAATTTATGAAGAAGGAGGCAGAAAGACGGTAAGAGAAGCCCAATGGCGCGTTAATGTCCCATTGGTTCGAGATGACCCAATTATTTTTCCCATGCTACTCTTCCTTTGCACTTTATTCTCCTCAGCACCTTGAAAAACCTCATTCTCATTTCGGCACTGGCCGTAATAGTCATAATATACATCCCTTTTAAGACAAAAAAAAAAAAGCAGAGGATGACATCAAACATAAAGCAAGGACATGCCGATTATACTAGACTAAAGAGACACTTAAATCATACATACTGTATGGAACAAATGCTCTATGGCATCATTACCTGGAAAACAACCAGGAAGTGAAAGAATAACACTTTTTGCACTGGCCTGGGTATACCATAGGTTGTTCATTTATTTGAGTCATTTGGTGATGCATATATAATATTAATACAAGAGAATTAAAATTCACCTACTGTTTAGCTTTGACTCACATGTACTCCTGCGACTGACATTAAGGAGTGATTACTTTTCAGCAACGTGAAAATAAACCTGAAAGGTGACAAAACCCCTCACGACAGGATTTGTTAATCACATTTTGAAACAGGTGGAGTTGACGTACGACAGGAGAGAGACAGGACACGAAAATTGCAGATCGGATCACACGTCACCCAAAGACACAAACAGACGAAGAGTACGGCTGTCATCGTGTGAGCGCGCCACGCTCGCCGACTTTGGTTTCATTTTCAGTCAGTTCACGTCAAACAAGCCGCTAACATGGCAAACAAAAAACATCATCTCCGACCCTTTGGCCTGCTCACTCCCTTTTCTCTCCAAACAGCCCTGTGGAACACGTTACAGATCACTGCTCCCTCTAACAGAAGCGCTTCAAAGCCCGAGTGTTAAACGGAAATTAAATTATTAATAACAAGGCTCACTTATGTGTACAATTTCTAACCTTTAAAAAAAAACAACTTTGACAAATCAATACATGTCCATTGCTGTTATTGTATGAGTATTTTAAAAAAAATATGTGCATGGTGTACTTGTGTGTATCGTAATAAGCTGAGCTCAAAGTGAATGGCCTCTGTAACGGCTAATATGGGATAGAGAGAGAGAGAGAGTTAGAGAGAGAGAGAAATCTAGGCTTCGAAACGCCGCTGAAAAAACTCAGAGGTTATAATTTATGTTTCACGTGTGTTGTTGTACTAAGGAGACGTTACAGCAACAATATATGCAGCACATCTGTGAAGACTTCAGGACTCAGACTTCATTACACACAGTATGTAAGCGGTTTCATATGTAACATTGGTGAGGTTTAAAGCAAAGTTATGGGCTGCAGGTAGTTAAGACATTTTCAGAAGTTGTTTTTTCCTGATGGCGCTTCCTACGTGAGTGGACTTCAACACTGTGCTCTAATCTCCACTTTGTTCGATAACCTCGTTGCCTCAGGCGTCACTTTAATATGTACATATTTTTCCAACTTGCTAGGTCATCAGCAGTCTTTGTGTTGAGTCACAATTTCTTTGTCTTTTAAATCATTTTCACATTTTTAGGTGTGAGTTCAACAACCAAGCAGCATCTTAATGACCTCCTTCCTGTGAAACAGATCGATCCATTCTAACGTACTCTTCCATCGTGATAAGATACTCGCCATTTTATGATTATAAAGTTTATTTGAAACCTTATTACTGTACGTACTCTGGCCTGAAATGAACTGCAAGTTCTTCTGCACAGAGTGAGGTGCAAAGCGGTAAATAGAAGCGAAGGATTGACTCTGGCTTTTGCAGAGCGGTGGACAACTCAGCCGTGCTGAAGGTCCTTCGATCGACAGCCGCTCTGCAGAATGCCACACTGTCACCAAACGGGCAGACAAGTCTGAGAGGCTCCCATGATCTACGCTCTCACTGCAAATCTACCACTTTAAATCACCCCCCCCCACTCCACGGCCTGCCTCCCACAAACCCCTCACACTCGCCCTCCCCATGAAACGCTCATCTCTGTACGTGGTGACCTGCGAGGGGGGGGGGGGGGGGGGGGTCCCTTTACACACAGACGACCAGCAAGTAACTGTGGTGGCCCCTGAAACGCGACAGACAAAACGATAACACGCCATCGAAATTCTCTTCCACAGTAATTGGCAGGACAGATCCAAAGAGAGACAAAGACGCTGCCATGCTGCGGCTGATGAGTCGGACTTTTTTCAGCGCGTACGCTTCGAGGCACACATGCGGAAGGAGGCGCTGTGGCTGAAAGAGCGATTTGGTAATTAAAATCTATTGTTTGCAGTGGAAAATAATAGGGATCAAAAGGGCCTCGTTTCAGCTCCTGAGACAACAGGCCATATGCCCCAGTGCAGCACACAAACATGTCTAACAGCCAACGTGCTCATGGAGCTGGTATGAATGTGCCATACATTAAATAGATAAGGCTCTATAGAAAGTTGACTGTATCCACACATATTTCTGATTCATCAGATACTGTGCAATGATGGTTTTTCCGCCAGCAATTCTCCCACACAAGTGACTCTACCTTATCCCAAAAGAAATGTGCCGAATGCTTTTCACAAAGAAACGTCTGTGCTCTGGTCGATTTTTGTTTTTTACAGTATTCCTTTCATGTTTAGACTTAACCATCCACGCACAAGCACAAACACGAGCCTACCTGACGACACAAACAAAAACAAATCCTTATCCCCTTGACCCGTCATACCGCATTTACTTCAGTGTCCGCACAGGTTACCAAGGTAACCTGGTCTGCATTATTTAAGAGCTAAGCTTGGTTTTGAAGTGAACATCGGGCTGACAGTGTCCCTCAGGGTACGTTAGGGCCACTAAAACCTTTTACAGCTGACCACAAAAATTGGTAAGGACACTAAATATTATTTCTGACCATTACCCTTCAAGAAGTGAACTAATAGTGTTAATAAAAAGGAGTCCATGTACAAATGATTTGCAAAATGTCTTGAGAAAATCTAGTGTATGGTAGACTTCCTTAAATATGTTTTCACTCGTGCTGCAGCTTATGACAAAATCTATGTAAAAATCTCACAATAACTGAATATAAAAATGACTAAAAAGCAGCAAAAAAATAAAATAATAATTAAAAAAAAAAATATATATATATATATATATATATATATAAATAAATAAATATACACATTTGCTTCATGTGTTTACTTCAAAATAAAAGTGACTCTGTACATCTACTAAAAGTAATAGAATCAGGTATGGGATCAAGCTATAATCTCGATCCTGTAATATGAGTCCTTCTGACGTGTATACATACATCATTATTACACTGATATAAAAGCAAGCTCTGTGAAGTCCAAAATAGGAAAATAAAAAAGTGATAACAATACCCAGTCACACAAGGTGACCAGCTTATAAAAGATGTACTCAGGGACAGGATTTTGTGAGTTTTGTGTTGTGTGAAATCATATTTACGGCGGGGTTTACGCTGATGTTTCACTTGAGCTCACCAGCTGAACATAATGCTCTGTGTTTCAGTAATAGTGCCATTTCTGATGCTGAAGTAACATCAAACGCAAAAGCAAAATCTATTACTTATCCCAGTACATCAAGTTAATAGATAAACCACATTTGATTTTAAATGGTGGAAAAAAAATATTAAAGATGCCTGACAGCTGGGCGGTGGAAGTATATCACCTTGCTCTGTCATATTTATTATCTGCATTGCTGAGGCACTTAAAGTGCCACAAATAAATCCTGCTCTTTCTAGGTTGGGCTAGTGAGAAAGAAAGCATACTATCAGTGATTATAGTGGCTTCACAATGCAAGCTTTTCTCTTTGCATGCTATAGTCACTTTCCCAAAAGCTCTTTATGTCCTTGAGTCCCTTCAGGAAGGGATGTAGCCCTCCCTCCCTCCAACCATCCCTTGATCCTTCGTTTCCCTCTTCCCCCTCCATCCATCCATCCTCTCCTCCCTCTGCTACCCCCACCCCCTCCCTCTCCCAACATGTGCTATAGCAACATAGCAGCCAGGACTCAATGTTTCAGTATGCCACAGGACAGACAGAGCATTACAGCATGGGTGAGCTTATCTATTGGCTCGGAGCCACCGTTGGCCCAGCCCTAGGAGGAAGTGTAGGCGTTCTGATTGGTCACAGGGGGATTGGGGCTTGTATCAGCTTGTCCTCTGGCTGATCTGTTGGACTGGTCCCAGCTCAGACAGAGGTGGACATTGGGAGGGCTTCTAGGATTGGGTGACTTTTTTTTTTTTCTTCTATTAAGTCACAGTGCATGCTGCAGCAAACTGGTGCCCTGGCTCCCTGAGTGGACCAGCGGCTGTGCTACATCTTTAATGAGAACACAGTCAAAAGTGAGTAATTCAACTGGAACGCGCTACAGCAACATAATGCAGAGTTTAAATGAACACCTGAAGATAATATCAGATCATACTAAGGGAGACATATGTAATTACAAGCAATAAATCAGCAGCATCAAACTGATTTCTGGAAAGTACGAGGAGTATGTTACGGTAATTGTCCAACACGAGGATATTACCTCCCACTGTGGGCTCAAAGAACCCACTAGGTGCAGTTCTCCTGGTTTTCCAAGTGTTACTTTGACGTATCTCTGCGATGAGTTATCTTTTAATGAATTACAGAAGGGAACCTGTGCACGCTCATTCCCTTGACCAAGTTTATCGCCTCCACCATCCCGCTATCAGGAGTTATCGTATATTACTCTGTAAACACGGCGATATTACACACGCGGTAGATAAACACACAAACACTAAAAGCCAAATGACTACGGCTAAGAGACATCCCTCCTCAATTTTGACCCCGTAAAAAAAAAGAAAAAAAAGAAAAAAGATCCTCGTATCATCGTGTACTGTGTGAACGAGTGTGTAGGTGGCGCGTCGCTGCGTCTGAGCATATGGTGACGAGGAAACGCTCATACATTGTCCTCAGCAGGAACAAACACCTTTCCTGTCACCTCTCCTATATTTTATGGATAGGATTGCTGGCTGGTGTACCTGGCTGTCCTCGCATGTTAAGGTAACTTCCAAAATCAATCATAAATGTCTAAGTCATGCTAAGCCATCGATTTCCAGGAGTGTACTGTAATGGTGGGTGTTTGTGTGCGTGCCCCCCCCCTCAGTAAAACGGTCTTGCACATGCACACACCCCCTGCAGTGCATGGGTATTCTTCCAATTGTGAGTCACTTAACGGTAACATGTGGCACGTTTTTACGGCACAGTAAAAGATCAGAGACGAGGCAAGGCAGAGGAGCGTCCCCTGCAGTGAGGCTGGAGGGAACAATGGGCTGCCGGATCAGAGAGCCCTGACTGCCACTGGCTTCCCCCCTTACAGCATGCAGGTAGGCCGGCCCATTCATAAATCACTTTTATTCCTCCAAGCGCTCAACAGCCTCACCTCTTCAAATGATGCACTGTGTAAAGGGATGAGGAGAGAGGGAGGGGTGGGATGGGATGTGGGGGAGGGAGCGGAGAGAAACTGATGAGACAGACGGAGTAAGTGCGAGGAAGAGCCAGAGCTGATGGAGATTTACTGAAAAAGCACAAACTGGACTCATTAGAAAAAAAAAGCTCTAATCTCTCTATGATGTTGACTGGTGCACAGAAAGGAGGAATTAAGATGAGCTGAAAAGAGCGGCATGCATGTTTGATGCTGGAAAAAAAACAAAAACCCATCTTCAGTCAAGTTTATAAGTTAACCAGAATTCCCAGTAGCACAAATTTGTCTTTCACTGTGAAATAAATCTGATGAGTTTTGATTTTATGAAAAATACAAGACTGCTTATCAGAAGAAAGCAGTGTCTCATTAAAGGGGACATATCATGAAAATCCACAGACAGTGTTTTTGAACATTTTTTTGGGTAACCAGAGTGTCTATTGACCCACAAAGTTGAGGGGTCCTCATTGCATTTAAAGAGACACACACACACCAAAACGGAGCGTTCTGAGAGATTCTACAGGGTCACAAACTTCCTCTTGGCTTGATTAGGCTTGATTCATGTTATTTGGACCAAAGCACAGCACTGATGTTTCATTTAGATCACAGAGGATTGTTTGAAAAGGTGAAAAAAAAAAGAAAAAGTGTAATACGTCCTCTTTAAGTCAAAAACAAAAAAGGAACATAGCTAATTAGATTCATCCCCTCAAGTCAATATTAAGTAGAGGCACCTACAGTATATAAACTAGATGTATACATTGCTTTTTGCACCAACTTGCCAGACTCTGTTGCGCTGCTCTGTCACAAGCTGTAAATGGCCTACAGCAGAGAATCGTCGTCACTGCACAGTGCTGCCACCAACACATCTGATGTTGGGTGTCTGTCAGTTTGCACCGTTTGAATATCAGCAAACACAACCAAACAGCACTGAGCCATATCCCTAAAAAATGTTGAATAACTTGGTGACTTTGTAAGAAATCTAAAAACTTTCTTCAGCACTGATGATTTGGAAAAAACAATCAGAGAAACCATTTGGAGGATGAAGACTCATGCGATTAATTCTGTTTCCTATTTGTACTCATTTAGATCAATTTGTTGGATTCATTTGGTTTTTCCCCCTTTCCTGTTAAGTGATGCGAATAATCCCAACGACATCTCGTCACAGTTTTTAAATAACAACACGGCAACCATTAGCTTCTCATATTTAAAGTTCCCACTCACGATTCATCATCTGAAGAGGACGGAGCGTCGTAAAAACATGCAAGTAGTTGATGTCAGAACACTTTATTTGGAAGGAGGTATGTTTTAAAGCAGCCCTCGTCTGGAAGAACAACCTATCCCACCCCCTCATTCATTGAAAGAAAGCACATCCATTAGTCGACCCTGTTCTTATTGATCGATTAACTGCTCAGCTAAACATTCAGCCCCTCGCTATTCATCATGGAGGGAAGATGTAAGCTGGGCTGCTGAGTTCCAGGGGCAGATGGGATGTCGGGATGTAATTGAGATTAAACTGGTGGGTTGGGTGGCTGGAACAGGCAGGGTGGAGACCGACTCAGGGGATACACGAAACACACAAGGGCTTTGTCCTTTAAGTTATCGGCCACCAAAACCAAAAACCAAACGATGGGAAAAATGAATACACAATTTGAGGTTGAAAAGAATATGTTTAGAGAGCATGAATAAATACTCTAAACTAAGTTCTACGATGAGAGGAATTAAGGCTCGCTGACAAATTGACCGTTCCCCATTAAGCGAACAAACAAAAGCTATCCAGAGTAATAAACAGGTGGATATTAACTGTTGCCATTTGTGTAGCTGTAATTCTGCACCTTGATTGGCCATGCGAGGTCAAGTTTTGAGCAGACACATTAGCTTGGAATCCATTTTACCTCGCAAATGGTCAATTCTTGTAAGAGCCGTAAAGATAATGTAATCGAAAAGCTATAAATTGTAGTGGCAATACATTAATTAAATTGCACACTTAAATCTATGCAGAATTATCTCCACCATGAAAAAAAAAAAAAAAAAAAAAGGCCAGAGATATAACTGAGAGTGAGGGCGGACTGACTGGGAGCTTGTTAAAAGGCTTATCAAATCAGAGAGCGGTGGATTGCGTGACATTTTTCTGGCTCGTGAAAATACACTTTGACGAATGTTCACGCCGCGTTTGGGGTGTTTGTGAGTTTTTTTCATTTATTTATTTTTTACAATGTCATTCATTACAAGTTCAGCAGTCTGGTTTCCATACGACTACTTTAAAGAGCATATGCAGCAGAGAGACATCCTGGGGGCCTTCTGTGGTTAAGATGCACATGGAGTAAGTAAGAAGACTTGGTTGCTGTCAATGAGGTTTAAGAGGATTGAAGAGGAGAGAGCGAAAAAAGAGGAGGGCGCAGAGGACGTCGCTTCCGTACAGTATAGATGTGCCCCGTGATGAAACCAACTAATTAAACAGATTCTTCAGTGGCCGCGCCTCGGGAAAGCTTGAAAAAGACACTTGAAAATTAATGAGAGCTCAAAAAGGGAGAGAGAAAGCAGACCAAACTTTTCATTGCCTCGGAGGTGAGGCTGCCACTTCTCTGCATTACCAAAAGACGCGTTAATCAATAAATAAACAGAAAGACAATAATGCCATGCTGTCTGACACTTTCCATGTGCCTCCTCACTACACAGTCACCCTTACTCTCTCCAGCATGTGTCGGATATGCAGTTATTCTAAGTATAGAGGTGAGCAGACAGAACCACTACCATAAGCAGAGTGTTCCATCTCTATTTAAAAAGAAGAATGATAGAGACTGGGGGGGGGGGGGGGGGGGGGGGGGGGGGGTCAAAAGTACACACAGAGTGAGGGGGTGGTATCAGAGGAGGCGTTGGAGTTGGTGGTGAAAGGTGTAAAGCAGGGGGGGAGGAAGAGGAGGGGGGGGGGGGAATGGAGAATACTCAAGTGGTAGCACGGGAGACCACTTTATTTGGAGCTACTAAAAATAGCGCGGCAAATGGTAGCAGGGGCTAGCTGGCCTGACGCTCTTCTCCTTCCAGGCCGCTGGAATCGATAGGCAGGGAACAGAAGGGGAGGCTTCCCGGAGCCCGTAGCTAACAGTTGCTTGGAGTGGGGGGTGGGGGGGGATATGGAAGAGAGGGTAGGGGGGTGAGACGAGGAGAGGAGCAGAGTGGAGTGGAGCTGGAACTATTTTTTGCACTGCTTGACTAAATATGGTCAGGGAGGTGGTGAGACAAGACACATGAGCAGCCCGGCAACAGGGGACGAGGCGTGTTTCAAATGCTTGGCTTCCCCCAAAGAGCTAACCGCTTAGCTTAGCCCCTCCACACTGCTGGGCCGGGAAGACTGACCCCTTGTACCTAATTTGCTGCCTACTGTGTTCTTCCTGTGCTCCCTGCCCTTAAAAACTGCAGCAGCCTCTTGTCTTGATCTAATCTCGGAGTAAAAAAAAAAAAAAAAAGGTGGCCCCTCAAGTTGCGCTATCAAGGATGCATAAGCTGCAGTTCACATTCACAAGGGCAAAAAAAAAAAAAGTGTACACAAGTAATACCAAAACACAGCAGAATCCTCCGTCTCCAGTCCCTGACAATAAGCAATCACATTTGGATGGTTCACAAGGGACTATTAAATGTACAGCTGTTTCCCAAACTGCAGGGGCATGTCTTTCTTAAATACCTCCATCACTATTCTGCTCTCAAACATTCAGTAAACTCTGTCTTCCAAGCTGCTGTATAAAGTTCCACTGAATAATAAAAGCGCATTTTAGGAGCAGGATAAAGCTCTGGGGCTGTGTGTGTGTGTGTGTGTGTGTGTGTGTGTGTGTGTGTCGATGGAATAAGAAAGAGGCAGGGTGGGAGGACGGTTGGTACACTTTCTGCCTCCTGCACCGACCAGGGCATCCTCCCAGCTCTCTCCCTCAGAATGCACATGATGGAGAGGAGAGTGCTGCAGATTTTTTTCACCCCTCCTTCCCTTCCCTTCCCTTCCCTTCCCTTCCCTCCTCTCTCTCTCTCTCTCTCTCTCTCTCCCTCCCCACTTTCTTCTCTCCAAACGACAGCTCTTCAAGTCAGCTCTACGTCTTCCTCTTCTAAAGGTATGACTTGTGATTGTGTGGGAATGTTTGTGCATCTGTGTGCATGTGCGTGTGTGTCCGCTCCCCACCCCCCCCCCAAACCCCCTTTTTCCTCCCCTCCCTGACTCTGGCACTCAACCCGCCCACCACCACCCCTCCTCCCCCCAATCATAGAAGCTGATTCAGCGAGTCAGGCGTGCACCCGGCACACACGATGGCTGCAGCAGCTGGAGCGCTCTCTAGGTCATTATGGCTCTCTTCACTACGGGAGGAGGAGGAGGAGGAGAGGAGGGGGACGAGAGGAGGAGCAGCTCAGATAAGAAACTGATCTGACAGGTAATATATGCTCTTCCTTCGCTTTTGGATGGAGTTTATCCTGACGGGCCTTGACATCCTCTGTCCCATCTCTTCCCCTCTCTCTTCCTCGGATGCGATCAGTTATAACCGCATGGTTTGCCTGTGAGTCGCGTAGTCGGAAGGGGGAGTGGACTGTTCTGCAGCAGCAGCAGCAGCAGCAGCAGCAGCAGCAGCAGCAGCAGCAGCAGCGCTGGGACAGAACTTAACCAGAGATCACCTTTGGGCTCTTTTTTCTCTCCCCCCCTCCTACTCTTGTTCCTCTTCTCTTAAAAGAAGGAAAGAAATAAAGGTTTTAGAAAAAAAAAAAGAAAACAGTGTGGAGAGAAGGAGGATGCAGGAGGAGGTGGAGCAGGGATAAGGGAGGCTGGGGAGTTGCTATAGCCCACATGGATTTCAGCCCTGTTTTTTTTTCTTTTTTTTTTCTTCCTTGCACTCTCTTCACTCTATCTCTCTCATCTTGTTCCTTCCTTCTCCCTCCCTCCCTCCCCTCCCTCCCCTCCCTTGTCTTGCTCTCTGTCTCTTTCTCTCTCTCCCTCTCTTTTGTGTTCCTGGCACTGGCCGGACACGCTGCAGCAGCAGCGCTCTTTGGCTCATTAGGCTTCATGGTTGCAGCCCTGCCGCTATCTAATGACGGACTCGTTAACTCAGACCTGCACTGGTGTGGAGAGACATTCCCTTACGCACAATTCGCCCTCTGCGTCCGACACCTTCCACAACATTTTTTTTTCTCCTCACCATTACTAAGGATGCTATAATTACTTGGACTTTTAATGTGTTTTTTCTTTTTTCTTTTTTTTTTAAAAACATATCTTTTTGTGGTCTTACCAAACCACTTTCCAATGTTACCGAGGGGTGGGGGAGGTCACTGCCATTCTTAAATGATGGGAGGTAAGTTTGAGAACGCGGCGCACTTTTAAGCCCAAGGTTGGCTGATTGGAGCAGAAGGATGGAACGTGGCTACCGGAGCCATGACGAAGCATCAGAATAATAAGCAGCGGGCAGGTGGGGAGTTTGAAGAGGGAGGAAAAACTGATTGACAACACAGCTGTAAGAAGTGTATTGACACAGAAGTGCGTGTTGGATGGGGGGGGGGGGTGCAGAAGGGGATGCTGGGCAGCAATAGTTGGCTGAGCAGATGTGTGTCACCAGCTGAACTCGCGGCACTGAGATTAGTAACCCAGTTACTTCTCTCTTGGTGTAGCGCTTTGCTTTAGTCTAGTCGGGGCATGCGGGGCACAGAGTACTGCGGTGTTTAGCCCAAAACCGAAACAGACACAACAATCACACAGCTAATTCACTGGTGCACGTTCACCAAGCTCCATCCTGCTGTGTGTAGGAAGGAATTTCAACCCCCCCCCTCTCTCCCATTTGCTAGCCCTCTCGGGTGGCTGTGACATTTCCTAAACAGGACGTCACACCTTTAGGACTCTGTTCATCCACCAACTGCCCCTTCCACTTCCACCTATGCTCACTCGCTATTCCAAACCCTTCCACTGCAAAATCATGGCAGCACTTTGACCGCTTATTCAGCCCTCTGCCATAAAGTGTCCAAATTTAAACCTAAGCTAGTTTTCCCCCTTTACACTCAATGCCTCCGCACCGAGCCTGCTGGTTTGGTTAGCTTAGCGTGGTTGAAGGCAGTGTCAACTTGTGGAATGTGTTGGTCCGGGGTTAAGATTCATTAGAGACTTGCTGAATAATTCTCACCAACATGCAAATGGTTATTGATCTGTTCCACCCCCCTCCGCAACAGAACGGCTGCAGACAGCTGAGGATCAGGAGAAAAACGCAAGTGACAAAAGATGACCGTAAAAAAACAGTAATCTAGTGAGAAAACAAGGTAGTGGGAGAAAAGAGCAGGGACTGGTAGTGGTGTTGGTGGTGGGTGGGTGGGTGGGGGTTATAGTCAGGACCAATCCACAAGTGCTGAGTGAGCATTAGCGCCTTCATGTGACCTATGGCCTGCCTCTGCGCCTAAAGCCCAAATCCTGCTCACAATAGCTTCCTGTTCCACTTGGATCCCCCTCGTTTTCAAACATCAGCAAGCACTCGGGCTAGCCACTGGGGACGTTGCTGACACAAGAGGGACGGGCGACAGGCAGGAGAGGAGTTCATATTGGTACAAGTGAGAGAGGTAGGAAAGGATATATAAAGCGTCAGGTGAAATAGGAGATGGCGGTGAGGGAGACGACTGAAAGAGAAGTGGGAGGAGAGAAGTGAACGTGTTTAGTATGTCAGCAGGGCCGTTCAGCTTATAGGTGCCCCCCTGCTCCCGGGACACGGCAATGATCATCATACAAGACAAGGTGCACACGGGCTCCTTACACAGTGGACTTTCTATTCAAGGAGAGAACTCCTTCCTTCTTTGCAGCTGTTTTTGTCTAACCCTTAAATCTTCTCAACATGCTTTTTTTTTTTTTTTGGAAAGAGAAAAAAAAAAAAAGACCACCTTCCAACAGCCATCCAAATCCAGGAGCTGTACTCCTCCCCCTCATCCTCCTGGGTTCAACCCGTTGTCTGGAGGACAGCGGGGGTCACTGGGACAGTTGACTATGGTATGGACTGCAAAACTTCTGTTATGTTCAGGGGCGGGGGGACTGGCTGTTCAGCCTTACATGGCAACCAAGAGAAAGCCTCGAGTGTTGAACTGAATTTACACTCAAAGTCACCTTACGGTGCAGACTACCATACTTGGGAGAGAGAACGGAGAGGGAGAAATATCTGCTCATAACTTCCTGACCTTGGCGAAAGGTGAGAACATTTCGTACCTAAGATTACCTCCTTGGTGTACATACTTCTTTATGTACCCATATGAACATATGATAGCTATGGAATGTAAAGAAGTATGTATTCTTGGTGAGGTGTGAATCCTCAATCCAGGGAAAAAAAAAAAAAAAAAGATGTTGAAACAGCAGTGTGTGAGAAATGTTTGTGCCTTTGCAGATTGTTAATATGACTGTGATCATGGTGTGAGAGAAAAGAACAGGAATTAGAACAGAGTAAGAGAAGGGGGGGAGAGAGAGAGAGTATGGATGTGAGTGGTAGGGCTCATACATTAGCTATACTGTCTCTGGGCAGTCTCACTGCAGCAATAACCGCTGTAGGGAACTTACTGCTTTCTCTAACTGGCTGACTTGGCCAATAAAAAAGCTCTCATCCAAGATACACCGCCGATTCATTAGACAATTACGTAAGTTAGCATGAAATGATAGCAATCATGTTTTGAGCTGGATAAGTCAGCGGTGTGTAAAGGGATCTTCTTCATCTACTGATACAAAAGTACGGTAAACAGTGGCAACGTGAACAGGCCCCCACTTTTATTTTGATGCCCTTTTACTGCATTACAGCCCTTGAGATTTAGTCAGCTGTTCATTTAGCACCAACTTTAGCGAGCAGAGTGTGGTATGCTGAAGCTGCTCCTGACCATTAATACTATAATCTTTTTCCAGTGCTTCCACATGGCTCAAGGGGAAAAGAGAGCCAAGCCAGGTGAATTAGACCCAAAAAAACTCGGCCATTGTTTCTTTTTTTCCTTTTTAAACATGCAACTAAAAGAGCAGGACGTAGTTGCTGAGGAGGCAGAATGAAGAAACACTGAGGCTGCTGCTGCTGCTGCTGCTGCTGCCGCACGCTGCCTCTATCCTATTGCTGTTTCATATGGCCTTACGTGTTAACAATCTTGTGTGTTTAACTACGGCTGCCCTCCCTTTATGCTCCTGCCCTTATCCGCACCCCCCCGAGCCCACATCAACCCGGCTGCCCCCGTGCTAGCCCTCCCTTCCCCTGATTCCTGCTCTCATTGTTCACGTTTGCTATGCTTGCCAAATGCTTTGCTGGGCCGCATGGCAGTCAGATTAGACCATCAAAAAGTGACAATGCAGGATCAGAGTCAACTCTGGCCCGTCAGCTGATTCCAATTGTTGACTGCTTTAAACAAAAAAAAAAAAAAAAAGGGCAACAGAATATGGAGAGCAGCACAGAGAGAGAGATGAGGCGAGGGGGGGGGGGTAGTTTGAATGATGATCTATTCATATCAAGCACTTTCACCTATTCTGACCCCCCTTTCTGCCTGTGCTTGGAACATACACGACGCCTGTACCAGTTTTAGTTCAGCTCTGCGTCTCTTTAAAAACCCTCTTTAGACCTAGAGTTAAACTTCAATCTTTTTTTTTTCTTCTGCATTTCGGCTTTAGCTTGTAAAAAAAAAAAAAAAAAAGAAAGAAAGAAATTAAACAAGGAATAAATAGTCGTATTAATACAATTCAATATCCTGTCCATGCATTATCAGAGCTATTTATGGTCTGGTGATCAAATTTGATTATCAGAGGCCTAACAGCATCAAATGCTAATTTAAAACAGTATATTGCAAACAGCAAAACTCGGATGATGCATTAAACTATTAAAGTAAAACAGTAGATTTAACTTAAATAAATTTACCATCCTAACCAACAACACTGTAGAGGCCGCAGGCGGAGCTCTATCTGTTTCCACTGAGTTTCCTCCGCAGTGGAGCAATGACAAAGTGTACATACGCAGCGCTCCTGCCGGACACCTCTGTCAGAAACTGGTTAATATGCCAAGCGTGTGACTGATGAACACTACTCTTGATTGAAATGCACCAGTAAGCTGCTGTGACATGGCTGACATCAGCACTGACAGGTCTCCATCTTTTTACCTGCGTTTACAGACGACGATCAAAAAAAAAATAATATATATTCTTCTCAGTTTAGAAAAAAAAAAAAAAACAGTTTGAAGGCTGTCATCTATTCTTGATATGCGTTTTAAACTCTCTGAAGGCCGAATAAAATGATAAATATTCTTAAATAGATCTATTTCATATTACATGTAGTGGGAAAGAGGCCACTTTAAAACAAGATTATCATCGAAATGAAAAAAGTAGAGCATTTTAAACTGTGAGTTGTTTAGTTTTTGACAGTTTTTGCGTTTTAAACTGTTTAATCAATTCAACTTGGACACCAGGAGACGTTTAGTTTTTTTTAAGCGGGATATTTTCAGCCTGTATGTACTATATTCTGTCTGCCAAGCTCTCTTTTCTGTCAAGACATCAGAGGCTTGTAGGAGTGCTAGGCTTGCACTGCATGTTTCTCCCGGGCCCTCAATAGCATTGACCTGGTGTCTGAGTGACAAACACAGCAGATGCTGACATTATCAAATGCTCAGTGCCTGTCGTCCCCCTTGCTTTTGCCCTGTTATGGCCCGTAGACGAGGTGATTCGCCCCGGCCACCTGACTCTGAGTGACGGAGGGAGAGAGAGAGAGAGAGAGAGAGAGAGACTGTGTGTGTGTGTGTGTACATGTGCAAGCATGAATGTGCATGTGTATGTTACAAATAGACCTGCCTCTGGTGTGCCATATCAAGCTGGCCCTATGCTGACCTCAATCCTGTCTACAAGCAGTACAGTATATCACTCAGCTGTCGCCAGCTACTCTCTGAACCTCATTTTAGCCTGGCACAAGAAGTCAATAATTATAGCAGCTGACTAAAGGAAAAAAAAAAAAACGAGTGCGAATAAAAGGCAGCATAAACGTCACTTAAACGTATCTTGACACCGTTTTGAAAGGCAGCACATGTGCTCGAGATCCAAAATTGTTCGTGATCTAAAGTTTAAACGCTGTGGTGTCGAGGATTAGAAGAAAATACCACGATAAATAACGATTCAGGTCATTGAACAGGTTTACAGAAAAAGGAAATGGTTTTTACACAGGTGCTACCCGGATCATCTTTGGATGAGAAAGAAAAAAAAAAAAGATACAATATTGTACTTGTGCCTGGAAAGAGACTATATAAACTAGATAAAATAATCTGCCTTTAGTCACTGTTCAAACAAATCTGTCCTGACTACAAATCAAGTCTGTGGGACTTAAATGACCGGTTTAAATAAATGTTGTGATGTGACACCCCAGAGTGCTGCTGTATGAACATGAGAGAACTTTGTGAGTGTGTGGTTATGCCTCTGCGTTGAGTCTGTTGGCCATCTCGGTGACCGCGGCGGCCGCATGCTTGCAGCAGGGCCCATCTGTCAGAGGCTGTAATTGCTTCATGACTCCAGGACATTTGACTCAAGTGCTCTGCCACAGATTATTATTATCCTTTTCTCAGGGAACAATTTCTCTCGCTCTCGAGGAGGGGGGGGGCAACATAAAACTTAAAAAAGATAGCAAGGAGGATAAATAGGGTTGCCTGCGAGGCAGCAAAAGGAGAAAGTTAGGTAAGGTTGATCAACTGTGCCTATTTGTTATGGGGCTGTGGGAAATGGAGTGTAGTGTGCTAAATGTACTTGTGTGTCTTGCAGAGTGGGTGAAGGTGAACAATCGGAAGGGAAAGCACAGCAACAATCTTTTTTCACTGGTCATGATGGACATGGTTTGATGATCATTTTTCAGTTTTGATAACATGTTTAAATGTAACATGGCGTCTCCTCTGCAGTTCCGACGGCTGCCTCTCAAACAGTGATTCCACAATGCTTTGCTAAAGCTGGTAAAATGGAACCAAATCACCTCTTGAATGGATTTGGTCCCCTTCAACCAGCTGTAGCTATGCTTTGATGACTACAGGAGCTCCTTCTACTTTGATGTCTTCGACACAAATCGCTGTAACGACAGCAGGATTCTCCTTGATGATGTCTTTCTTTCACCAACAGCATCTGGAGTGTTTATTACCATGTTCCATGTCTTGACTTTTTCATGAATAAAGAAAGCAATCCAAAATTGAAAAAAACCAAAAACTTTTTCTATCCTTTCACTTTCCACACTGAGCGTTACCTCTCTGCCTGCAAACAGAATTGATATTCTGACCGCACTATCAATGGCTGCTTCAAAAATAGCAGGGGAGGGTAGACATGCAGCGTGGGCTATTTCAGAAACACAGCACTCACATGCCTCTGTGAGAATGTGCGGCTGTCTTGCTTAGACACCTCCTTAACTGAGTGACACTGGATGCTAACAGTCAACTACACTGTGGGTGGGGGAAGGCAAGAGAGAGAAAAAAATATATACAGGAGGCGGTTAATGCAGCTTTGCAGGGGTCCAGCGGCACATTAAATAGATCTAAAGAAGGAAGACTAAAAGATAAGTGCAAGAAACTAAAAACTGAGAGAGGGGGAAAAAAAAAAACTTCTTTAAAGACAATACAGCGTGCACACAAACATTACTAAAAACTCTTTAGCCTCTGATCCCTGAAGCCTTCTTGTAGTGAATGTCAGACAAGCTGGGGTAGATGAGAACCAGGCACTCGAGAGGACAGAAGCTGAACGCAGTTACATTCTCACACATTCAGTCCTAACTGCAGAACAGAGGGCAGATCCAAACCCCCTTCACACTGCATCGACTGCCCCACTATTTCTATTATCTCCACCTTGGTGCGTTTGCTTCTTTAGCGGAGACGAGGAATACGTCATATGCTGATCGCTGATGTGGCTCTGCACGAAAACCTCAAATTGACCCGTTCGTCAACTAAACCCGTCAAATCAGACACATCCCTCCATTCCTTGTGACCCTATCAAGTGTTACAGTAACTGATCTGAAAATGTGTTGTGCATTTTCAAACTAACTCTAAATGACTGTCAATTTGCCTTACATACCATTCTTCACGTGCAGCACTTCATTTCAGCTTTATTTTTTTTCTACTGAGTTCATTGTCATGTACCTTTAACTCGAGCTAAATCCTGGTATGTCACTTCCCTTTCTTTCTTTTTTTCCCCCCGCAATAAATGTTTTTTTTCTGATCATTGAAATTCGATTGTTCTTTCTGTGTCTCGTGTATTTTAGATTTTATTTGGATCCATACAATGTTTGGGGTTTTTGTTCAGCATACAGTAAGAGTAACCAGCTACATAAAAAGGTGAAGAAAAAAAAGATCCTAATTCAATTACTGGCAGCCATGAAGAATGTGTGCATATAGCTCTGGTAATGCACCGATTACACTCATTTAACAGATTTGTCTCCGTGGGAACCACAACACTAATTCTATTTGATTGCATTTCGGAGCGAAGTGTGAATAATTACGGAGGCCTGATTCGGCTCAGGTGAGCTAATGATCATACGGAGCGTACCTGTATGTTGCCACATTAAAAGAAAGATGAGCGCTGCTTGAGAAAAGGGGGGGAGGGCAAACATTACAAGGAGGCGACACGTTAAAGGGTACAGACCGCCGCCGCAGGGCTTGTTTGGGGCCCTTTTATGAGTCATGGGCTATTAATCGTATTGTTTACAGTATTGTAGCAGCTACTGGCTTCGAGCAGCCCGGGGGAAAGACACAGAGACGAAGCAGGCTCTCCTCTCGGGCTGGAGCTGCGGTAAACACGGAGAGAGGAAACGCACGCACACACACACACCGTGGATGTCTGAGAAACTCCTTCATCGAAAACGTTACTACAGTCTAGGTTATAAAGAGCACTTTCAATTTACTAGCAATTGTAAACTTAACAACAAGGTCTAATTTATGAGGAAATGCCTTCACTATCTTTAGCCGTGAGTGTGTGTGTGTGTGTGTTTGAGAATAATGAACGAGGTGAAATATAGTAAAACTCCCCGGTTCCTTCTGCCCCCCTGATGGTAGAGTTGATTTGTCTCTGCATTTGGGGCTCTTGAGTTGAAAGAATCATCTGTCACCCACAGGGTTCTTCCTGTGAGGCTTCCTCAATCTTCTTTCCACCGCTAAAAGACCCACCCAGCCACAGAACACACAAAAAAAAAAAGTGGTCTCCGTCTTAACTCTCTACTTGAATCTTAAAGCCAGAGAGAGGGAGAGAGAGCTCGACTTTACAGAGCTGAAGTGAGTATTTGCAGATTTTGTATCGTCATAGTTTGAGAAAGAACGTCGAGATAAGACTTGTTTCACTTGTTAATAGCAGAACAGTCTGTGCTGCGGCGAAATCTAAACAAGAAGAGAGCGGACCTACTATCGGGGAACGGTAAAGTCAATAATAAGGAGTGGTGCTTCACGTCATCCGTCATGCAGGGTCATACGGATCAAGCGCCAACTCTAAGCTCTTCATCATGACAGTCATCAACGCTACTTTTTAGAATGATGATGTTATGGCAGGAATTCCTCTAAGCACTCGACCGGAACGACCGCCTCTCGACCAAAAAAAAAAAAACACACACACACCCGACAAGGTACTTTCACTTCAACCAAGGGAGAGATTTTCGAGGGCTTTAGGACTCGTGCACTGTCTCCCCGATATTGCAGGAGCTCGAGTGTGAAATAAAAGTAAATGGGCAGACCGGAGAAGGCGACATATATCTTCGTTTCTCTGAAGGCAAGGGGACAGAGCGTGGACTGGAGCAAGCTACACACACACACACACACACACACACACACACACACACACACACACACACACACACACACACACACACACACACACACACACACACACACACACACACACACACACACACACACACACACACACACACACACACACACACACACACACACACACACACACACACACACACACACACACACACACACACACACACACACACACACAGCATAACAAGGGCGCTGATACAGAAAATACTGTAGTGTGCACTTTTTGCCACTTAATCAATGAGTCCGAGAGCAGGCCAGCATTCTGCGCCTCTCTGACTCCTGGTTTACATACACAGTTCACGCACGCCCGCACATACACACACACACAGCGTTATAGCATTCATGAAGCAAGCACACTTTTGACAGTATGCGACCTTTTCTTACTAAATTAACTATTATTCTGTTAAAAAGCTGTGGAGTAAATACAGTTGGTTTGCCTCGTCATTTCTTTCTCAGAATTTTTTTTCCTGGTCTGGCTGTGAACACGGGCCGATACTGCTGACCATGTGGACACTGTGTCCTTGTGTGTATTTCATCAGTGTATGTATTCAAAACACATTTTACATTGTGGATGGATCAGACAGATTGTTCATCTATATAAATCAGGGTTTAATTATATAGTTTCAGATTGTGTCGGCTTTGGAACAGCCTGCTAAAGAGGATCAGACAGTGCAGTACTTCGTCTTTCTCAAATTTAATTCAACAGGGAAAAAAATGCTTGTGGACTTACTTTGACTTTTGTACATAAATAATTAATTAATTCTGACTTTTTTAAATGTATTTATAGGGTAATAAATTACTATAGACTTAATCTCATCTGGTAGATACATTTTTAGGATTTTATCTTTTTTTTTAACTCCGTTAGGTTTCTGAAATAAGACAATTCTGATTTCCACCACTAACATTTTGATCATGTACTTTGTAAAGAACTAAAATTATTTATTAGCCATTCCATCACAATAGAGGCAGTTTAGTGTGTTAATGTGATTACGTTTTGTCTGAATCAATGAGCAGATCAACTCATCAGTGTAACGTACAGGAAACGGGCCGATCTGTGCGCCAGAGGTGGAGGGCTGAGTGTGGCCGTACGTGTGGCAGGTGGCAGGTGTTCCACAGCTCTCTGACCTCAATACCGTTTGTCCTCGTGCCAAAGGACTGCATGCCAGTGAAGGGGAATGACATTTAGCCTGGGATAACCATACTCATGCGCAACAGATATTCACACACCCGCAGCACCCAACCCGGGAAGCAGCTGCTAACTTTTATAGAACTCCAGTCTAAAACAGCGACCCTGAAACATAATGTCCATCACCTTAAGTCACATTGGATGATCAACCTGATACAGATAACCGTCTTCCTGAACCTTCTCTATTTTGCTCATGGTGAGGGATAAGAAAAGTAACTGCCAGAGAGTAAAAAAACCTGCGTGTGAGCCAGAAATAGCCATGACCAAGGACGTGGCGACTGCTGCAGCTGCACAGGCCGAGCGCTTCAGGCCAGGCAACGCTCACAACACACGCTGACGGACCCCGACAACAGTAAAGAGAAACAAGAAATCAACTTCAAGGGCTATTAGCTTCCAGAATAAAAGAAAGAAAATGCGAGACAGATGCTTTCAAGGCCTCTAAGGTAGCGTAATGTCAACACGAGATCATACCATCTGTGTGGGAGATGGATGAAGCCTATAGGCCCGCTTTAAACGCCCATCAACGTCAAACTAAATAAAGGTGGCAAAGGTAATTTTCACCAGAGGTACAATAGGATCACTGAGGTAGGCAGTAAAATGTCTTTTAAAAATAGATTTCCATGTTTAAAAAAAAGATAACTCCTTATTTAGGATATTTTGGGAATAAAGACAAAAAATAAATCATTAATTATCTGTAAATATTATCTGGCGGTGTTTGCATGTTTCTTCAGAGGATACTTAATGATACCATATTGCTCCTTGAGTACACAAAAGACAATGATTTATGAAACGCTCTGAAATGGTGTTCTTGACTATAATGCTGATATATCAATAGGCTCTATCTCCAGTTCATCAACATTTAGAATTGTGTTTGTCTTCATGATTAAACTGAGTTTGTCTTCTGGTTTAGACCTGTAGGTAGTAAGCCCACATTTCTCATTCCAAAGGAGGATGATTAAGCATCGGATTAGCTGTCACAGATTAGTAAATCTGACATGGCCTGTGTCGTCTGGCTGCTAAGAAGCAGAAAATAAAGATGAGCTGTTGTAGTTTGGCCCAATGTGTTTTTTTTTTCTCTTGAGTTTTGAAAAGGCTTTATCATTATAATTATAAAAAAAGACAAAATAACAACTTGCATGCTGCACATTAATTCAAGAGCTACAAACTAAACTACTCGCTACCAACTTGATTTTAAATTAGGGACGTCAAGATTATCAGACTTTTTTTTTTTTTTTAATAACGAGAGTGGAGAATCAGCAAGTCTGCATCTACCTTAGGCTGCCTTGAAAGCATCTAGCAGACACTTGTTTAGCTCCTCAGCGTCCTCCCTGTCCCTCAAGGACAAACACACAAAAAAAAAAAACAAGGGTGCAACCGCTAGCATTAGCAGGAAAAGTGTCTCATACCTGGGGTTTCCTCGCAGGGCAGCATGATGCAAAGCATTAAAGCCATTATTGTTGGTGATGGTGACATCAGCGCCTGCCTCCAGCAGCACTGACAGCATGTCATCTCTCTTCTTGCTTATGGCGTCGTGCAGGGGCGTGTCCCCCTCTGAATCCTGAAAATGGAATTCTTAAATTACTCCCTAATCTCTTTTGCTTCAGTCCGAGGCTGCTAAAATAGGCTCTTTACCACTGCAACACAATAAATAAAGCAGCCACGAATTAATGCAAAAGTTTAAACTGGCTGCTGGTTAATGTAAATGCATCTGTATCAACTTCCTCCAGCTGTGTGAAAATGTATTTAACAATTGTGATAGATACCTGGAGGCTTGGGTGGCAGCCAAAGTCCAGCAGGGTTTTGACCACCTGCAGATGGCCCTTATTAACAGCTATGTGTAATGGAGTCTGCCTTCGCTTGTTCCTGGCATTCAAGTCAGCACCTCCTCTCTGCAGCACTTCAATGACAGAGCCCTCATCACCAAAGGCTGCGTGGTGCACTGCCCGGTCTCCATCTTTGTCCTGTACGGCGACACACCCGCATAATGATTAGACATCATTTCGTGTCTTGAGAGGATTGCACACACTTTCATCCACGTTGTGAAAGGCACTTCGATGGGTTCGGATGTGAAAAGCAAGTGTGTGAAATGTGAGAGGAGAAAATGCATGTAAATGACGCGAACCTCTGCTTCAAGGTCCACGTTGTGTTTGAGGAGCAGTTTGAGGACATCCACGTGACCGTTCTGACTGGCTGCCTGCATCGCAGTGTGTCCAGCACACTGCCCGTTCACCTGTAAACACATGAAAAGGCAAAGTGAGAATACGGATTCTAGTCATGTCATGTTTAAGATTAGATATCCCCCCTCAAATAAATTAGCTATCCACCTGAGGGGTTAAGAGATTTGCGAGGGTGTGCTTATAAGCGTTTGTAAGTGTGTACGTGCATGAACGGCTGGGTGTGCATGTTTCATCACCAACTGCGGCACTGCAAAAACTAAGAGCATGAATATTAATGCCGAGTCCTTTGAGAGTCTCGAGACGTCTCTTGTCCTGGCTTGCGGATCACTTGGCCAAGCTCAGTATGCTCAGCTTTAAGCAAATAATTCCACTGAAAGGCAGTAGGGCATCTGGCCAGCCTTCACCACTTACACACACATACACACACAAACTCATTCACTCTCTTTTGCTCTCTGAGTGACGACAGCATTGCAGACTTGACATAGCCAGTTCTCATAATCTATGCAGAGCACAGGCTTCTGTCCTGTGGCAAACGGGTGTTTTCCCCGGCCTTTAGCCTGTGTCAGAAGACAATATGCTAGCGTATGGGGTTTGTAGATCTCAGCTCGATTGGAAGAGTGAATCGGGTCTGTGCTGCAGTGCACACCACTGCTCCCCGGTGTCTCCTCTGGGCCCAGCCTTAATGCTTTTCAGATTGAGAGAGGTGCAGGAGTGGGAGGATCTCAGAGCTTCCTCCTAGGAGACTCTCAGCCTATTCAATACACTGAGAGCGGGGAGTAGCGCACAGCCATAGCTGTACCGACTCAAATTATCAATGTACTTGAATCTTTTGAACGTATCAATGGCCAAATGACTTGGTGATTTTGAAAAACCTATCCAGTTATGCAGCAGCTGCTCATATCATAACGCAGCGTTTTTCGGCACTTACGTCAACATCGGGTCTCTTCAGGATGTCCTCCACCTTGGCCAGGTCTCCGTTGGCTGCGGCCTTGACCAGCTCCTCGTTAATATCGCCAGATTCTTGTGTCTCAAAGAGTTTTTTCAACAGCTGAGACAGACGCTCTAGACAAAGACAGAGTGACAACGACGAAACGTTATAGCAGGCAAATATCAGTGAGAACAAAACAGCCATCGTGACAGTCTTTGTGTTCGTACTGCGTGTTCGTACACACCTCCAGAAGCGTTGCTTACAGCAGAGCCAGAGGGGGCGATCTTGGTGACAGCGGCCGGATTGTACGTCCAAGAGGTGCCGCAAACCTCGACCTTCAGGTCACTGTCGGAGTAGATCTGCTGCACACGGCCCACCTTGCCTAGGGTCTGTTGATAAATGTCAGGACAAATTCATTAGTGTATGGAAGGCTGTTCTTTTTTGGGGGCGATGTAACGGAGCTTGTAAGTGACGGAGGGAAGATGGAGAGAGACGCTAAGAAACTGCAAAATAAAAAATGAGAGTGGAGGAAACTATAAAGCTGAAACAATACCAGCCCAACCAAACTATTTTTCTACAACGCACAGAAAGAAAGCTGGTTGCAAAAATGAAAAACTGACTATAATATAAAACTAAATATTACAGATAAAGCCCTGTTCTCATTATTCCAAGCGCATTTATTTGCACACAAAAGGAGATGGATATAGAAGAAGGAGACCCTTCGTCTGGATTAGGCTATTTTTCATCTAAACGGCAATACAGAGAGGACACAGCAAAATGCTTTCCAGTTTTGAATCATATCATCTCGGTCCCCGGCTATATGAGAAAGAGGCACTTTAAGTGTGTCGAGCAGGGTCCGGGGCTGTCCTGGAGGATGCCATCAATAACGGGGACTGCTGCAGTAGAAGCAGCAGCGGGCGGCAAACAGCCGTGGTTAGTGATCAAAACTGCAGCCCATCTCAGGGTTTTAAGGCTCATTAGCTGCTGAGGGGGGCCAGTTTGGCAGGGACAAGTGGCATATTGGAGTAAACTGGTGTTACATAACCTGAGGCATGCTGAGCAACAATGAATAAAGTATGTAATAAGGGAAGAAAAACTCGTGTTGCGACTGAAAAAAAAAAGAAAAAAAGAAAGAAAGAAAGAAAGAAAAGCAACCGGAACACAGTCGTAGTCTGATGAGTCAGGACTCGTGTCTCCGCATGTTTGGATTTACTGCTACCTCTTTAAAGCAAATGTGGGACTGGCACTGCTACGTGGGAGGAAAAAGGCGGAGAATTTCCAAAAGTAAAATTAATTAAGCCTACTTTATAGAAGCTACATGTACACTAATTGTCTTTGAAAATGCTAAAACTTAGTGAAATAACAAAAATGACTTGGTCAAATATCAACATTCAGATTTGTTCCAGCACAGATAAAACTGTACTACTTCTTCAGATAAAAATAACTATCCACTGTAGTGCCATTTAGATTCCAGATGTTTGACGCAGGCTTTATAGCTTTAACCCTAAAGGTAGTTTCATCTAAAACTATCCTTCCCAAATTATTAAAACACAGACATTCCTAAAATCATTCTCAATACATTTTTTATCATTTGTTATAGAACCATCATGAAACAGGGCTACTGAACATGTATCTGCTGGCAAACACATCGAAATGGTGCAAGCAGAGTCTCCCTCTTTGATGATGGTTCATTTTACACTAAAGGAGTGTCGTCATCTCTCAGCCTCTTACAGGCAGCATGGCCTCTGCCCACTCTCCGTGGCCTCTTTGCAGCAGCTTGATGCGGTCGATGTCGTAGCAAATCTGGACCAGGTCTCCCACCAGAAACTGCGAACTGCCTCCCTCTGCCCCGGCTGCTACTTCACCACTGCGCACCACATTAGCCTTCGTCAGCACTGCGGGGTTGAAAGTCCACCTAAGAAGCAGACATAATGTACGTTAACTCTTCGTTCATCACAGCCAGTAAGCGTGCATTGTGATCGCTCACAGAGAATAGCAATAGAGAATAACAGAAGTATGTTTTAAAAAAGGGAAACCATATTTAAAGAGGACCAATGATTGTGAAGATAGAGTCTCTGAATACTTAAAGAAGCTGCATTTTCACAGTTTAAGTCTAAACATTTCTAAATGTTTATTTTTTTTAGAGGCTCCAAATTACTACACCTGTTTAAAAGAAGAAAAAAAAAGACTACAGATTAAGAGCTGCTTTCTTCTCTCAAATAGAAAAAAAACCCATTTTATTTGATGGTGACAATGTACTGAATGGAGAGTCTTTTGGTGGTTTTGGGCAAAACAGTTGGTAAGGGTCATATAAAACTTAATAGATGGGAAACTTTTCTGATGAGTGCACTTTTATTGATCCCTCTGATTGTCAGTCAATAATTCTGAACCAGTCCATCAGGGGACTCACCTGTTCCCACTGGGGTACTGGACGACGATGTCATGATCCTCATCAATGCCGCACACGGTGCCAGTGGTTGTGAGCGTCTCAAACATGCCATCAGTCCAGCCGCCGTGGCCGTGTTGGAGGGACTGAACAATTTCAAGGTCTAAGTCAATGTTGACCAGGTCTCCGATCTGCAGACCGCCAGGGTTTCTGTTGCCATTCTGCTCACCTGAAAAGGTAAACAGGGGGACATTTTTACAAATGTATTAAAAAAAAAATTTTTTAAATGCATATCACGGTGCATCAAAAATGTGTTTGGGTTCAAGAAGAGATGCAGCGTGGTATAATAAATACCAGCAATTTCTTCCAATACTTTAACTGCATGACCTGAGTCTGGACCTGGTTTGTCAGCCAGGTGACTATGTAGTGCTGCCATCTAGTGGCCAAACTCAACTAACTGCAAGTAAAACTACCCTAATGCCCTTGAAATCACTGCACCAGAACGATAGGTGAAAGAATTGGTGCAATAATGACGGAGGACGCAGTTCCCTCGCTTACTTACCTAAAACGGGACAGTGGTCTCTGTAAAAAGAGCCTCCTTTGGCATCCTGGACACATTTCAGATCAGACTGAGAGAAAAAAAAAAGAAAAGAAAAAAAAAAAGAGGGAAGCAGTTAGATAATTACCACGGGTAATTTCATTAGTGAAGGAGCACAATGATCATGAATAATGAAAGCCAGTGTTTACACTCTAAGCTGTGGCGTCAGTGTACTTTTATTCAATATCTGTGCCCTAAGGGAAAGGCAGGACAATGAAACACAACGCTGCTACACAGAGAGCGCTTCATATCATTTGTGATGACTCAGATGTGCAGCCACTGTGGCGGAGTTAGAGGGCAGTGATGATCGTGAGACAGAGCAAACATTCCTCTGAACTGATGGAGCACTTAAGTCCCGACTACAACAAGTCCCAACAAATTAATATCGCAGCTCGACGCTTCTGTATCTTACTGGCAAAACACTTTTCATCTAATTATTCTGGGTGTACAAAGAAGACATTAGAAAACAGGAAAAAGGTCTTGTCCTTGCATGCTGCATTTAAATCTGCAGACTCTTTCTGTTTGTTTGTTTGTTTGTTTGCAGGATTTGGTAACTGTATAAATAAAAGATAAAGCCGACATAAACTGTCAAGATAGGTGGTCTAATCCACGATTCAGTTAATCCAGAGGCAGATGTTGTCTACAGTCCTATTAGGCTCTTAGAATAACAAAGGACAAATCTGTTATGAAACTGAGAAACCTGATTGGCCTCTTTCATAGAAAGGCAAGGGCATTCTCCACCAATGAGGAGGCAGCGTTTTCAACTGGGACGCGTGTGCAGCAGCACCCGCAACAACCCCAAGAGAATGTCTCCCTCCTCTAAAGTTGACCTCCATGTTCACCCCCCCCCCCCCAAAAGGCAGAAAGAACAGCTTTGCCTTTATCATGCAGATATCTTCCCCTTCCAGCTGCCTGTACAATGGAGCCTTACTCATGCTGGCTGCGTGGCTCCCACAAAGGCCTGGCAAGCCAAAGAAAGAGCCTCAGCCCTGTGGTCAAACACAAAAGCCACCTGACAGCTGATCTTTTGTGAGACTCAGTGTGTGTGTGTGTCTGTCTCGAAGCGTGAGGGTCAGCCTGGATGTTTGCTCACCATCCCCTCGAAGCCAACCCGGTACAGGTTCTTGGCCCCGTTGTCCCACAGAACGTAGGCAGCGCTGTGAGGGCTGGCTGCACTCCAGTCCTGGATCTCTGTCACCTGTGGAGGAAGAAAGTGGACCCGGTGATGAAGAGAGAAGACTCAAAACGTGTTTTGATTTGTCTTGGAATTATGCAGTGCTTCGTCAGAGAGTGGCCAGCCTTCACCACTTACATCATGAACTTGGGCTTGGAGATTTAGTTTTGTGTGCCACTTTTTCTCTACATGATGAAGGCGTGGACGTTTGACAGAGGAAAGTAAAAGTTGTTGCCAAGCTCAGATTATCAATCTATACAGGGCTATGTGAGACGCCTTGTTTGTTAAACCACCTCTGCTTTCGAATTTGAATATAAATCAAATTCCTTCACTTGTGTGGAAGATAAAAGATTAGAACTCATCAGGAATAAATTAGATTTGGGTTTGATTCTTTGGATCAGAGTTAATTCTTCCTTCATTTCAATCGTCCTTGTTAACGCCAAAACCTCAAAGGTGTTACGTTTTATGACCATGAGGGGATAGTTGTGTTATCTCAAACATTTTTTAATCAATTTTTTTGACACCATCACTGAGTTTCATCGAATGGAAAACAAGACAAATGAATGAGGTCTGATCGCAGACAAAGACTGTCGGAAACATTGCTTATCAGAGTGACTTTGAGTCTTTGTCCACGAGACATACGCCAGGTTTAGCCAATTAGACTTTTTCCTGTTTAAAAAAGCAATTCAATGGGAGACTTATTTTACTGGAGAGGAGTTAAAGTACAATTAAAAAAAAGAATCAGAGATACAAAGACGGATTGCTACATCATGTTTGGCGTTAAAGGAAAGTCTTGCACATTAATATCCACGATGAGTTTTTTTTTTCCTTTATTAGCTTTATGGGATTAAAATCAAGGGATGGAAACCAACTGTGGTTGTAAAGAATGCTTGAGCAACGATTAAATCCTAAATCATCACGCCACTTTAAAAGGAGAACGTCAATATGGGCAGCGACAACCAGTCAGCTATTTTTTCTTTTTTTTGTCAAAGCTGATGCTGCCATTGTTTTCATCGAACTTGGAATCAGTAGAAAAGGAAACCCCTCCCGTCACTAAAGATACACACAGATGATTAACATCCCTGCACCCTCTGCATCATCTGCTGGTCCAGCCAAACGCACATCGACACTTTTCAACTCGTTTATTTGTGTTTGTACAACATTATGACGTATGCTATACTCAAAATGTGCAGTGAGAACCTGTTGGCAGCTTCAGGCAGCAAAGTTTTAGAAAGGCCTGTAAGCCAAAGAATATCAATTATTGTATGCACAAATATACAGAGAGCTACAATGGAGGAGGGGGGGAGTGGAAAATCAATTGAAATTTGGAAGTGAATTTTAGGGTTGTCCCATAAGACTAGCAGCTCAACGTTTCCATCACCCTGAAGAGTGTCAAGAGAAGAGCCAAAGTGAAGTAAATGAATTCTTTAATTAAAAGCTGTGCCTTAAGTAAATACAGAAATCAGATCGTTAAATTATTTCCACAACCCTTTCAGCGGTAATTGATAAATGGGCCTTAGGAGGTAATATTCATGCTAAACTAATGGAACATCTAAGCTGCAGGACATGCAATAGCAGTTTTCTGGAGAGCATATTGCTTACAGCATCATAAAACAGTAATGAGATATGCCATTAAATAACACAGCAAAATGAAGTCTTAAATTGCCGCGAGGGACTCTTAAATTGAATCCTCTGGGGTCTGGACCAGAGTCAAAATACAAGCACTTTACAGCACATTTAGGGAAGAACTCCAAATGGAGTGTGCTAAACAAACGCAACCTTGTCAGATTACTTTCTAAAAACCTATATGTGCCTGAAACAACCTGCAGCCAGGAGAGGAGTTTGTAGCGTCCCCGTGAAGATATGTAGGTATCAGCAGAATGCAATAAAGGATTAAAGAGTTCCCCGTCATCTATCCTATCGTACGAATATCGAGATCGCACATTGCTTTATTTAACACGCTCCGCACGCTTTTGGAAATCCTTAAAGAAGTTGAGGTGAATTTAAAACGATTCAACAAACAGCTCAAATATCCGCCATAAATCTGGATTGTTGGATATAACTGCTCGGGTCTAACAACATGACACATTCATCAAGAACCGAACCTGGGGGGAACCTGCCCCCTCCCTCTGTAACTCACTCCCCAAACCCATCCGTTCCTGCACACACCTCCCAACATTTCAAACTCAACTTTTTAAATTACGGTAGCTTTCAATACATAACTTTTTTCTTTTTTTCGTTTCTACTGTTTTATACTCTCTTTTGCTGTTTTTAACTGTAGATTTTATGATTGAGCATTTGTAAAAGCGCTTACAAATAAAATTTATTATTATCATACTTCTTGTGGCAATATATGCTGAATGTTAAACCTTGATGGGATCTTTTTCTCGTCTTTAAAGCAATACAACACAAGAAAAGAAATCATTATCATTCTATTCATACGTTTAGTGTCTGATATCAGACATTGTCTGGATTTGTTTTTATTGTGTTAATGTTTTTTAGTTGATTTTAGTACCTGTAGCTACAGCACTTTGACTGAAAGCGCTTTATAAATAAAGTTATTATTATTATTAGTATTTCATTGACTCGGGTGAAATGAGACCAGATATATTGATTGGTTATTGAAGCCTGCATTACACCCTCTTACAGGTGAGTAAAGGTCTTATTTCTGATCCTAAAGGATTTAACAATGACATAGTTGTCTTACTTTATTCATGATAACACACATCTAACCTCTGAGTCTGATTGTTTGTGTTCTCTTGGGCCTGTTACACGACGTGTGGATTCAAGCGCTTCACTTCCTGTTTTGATTGAGGCTTCTGTATATTCACATCCTGGGGTGCGAGCTTGTTTTCCTCCACCTTATTTGTTTAGGGCAGAGCATCCTTGAACTTATTTTTCATGCAACCTTTCCAAAGAGCTCATAAAGCTCCAGGGATTTATGATCCACGAGTTGCAGCTTTTCGATAAAACGACGAGACAAGTTCACTTGGAGCTGTGTCATTTGACAGTTTTGTTCAGTCAGGAAACGTGTGGAAAGTTTATTTGTGCAAACTCTAAAATCACCTTTGTAGAAGAAGATTCACTGGAGATGGTATTTCTCTTAGTATTCTTTTTTCAAAGCATAAACAACCTGCTACTTTTATTCCACAAATATTGTAGCTGATGGATCAAAAGCTTCTCTCTAGAGCCTGGGAGAGTTTTTAAGCACTGAATGAATGTCCACAGTCCCTCATACCACTACCTGTCAATTTACAGTTTTAACACAGGCTGTTATCCCACCTTTCCTCTCCTTCCATTGCCGCCATCTTGGTCTTCCCACTGCCAGTCCACTCCTCTCACCACCCGGCCCCCAGTGAAGATTCCCCTGGCTGTGATTTTCTTTGACTTGCGACGTGACTCCAGCAGTACTCTGCACAAGTGAAAAAAAGTTGACAAACAAAGACAATTATTTGACATTAAACCTGTATTTAAATACAGCACAACTTGTTTAGAATATTCCAAAGAAGGCCTGTTCATTGTCTCTGCTGACGACTGTCAATTCACCTTTTTCCGATTAAAGTAAATATCTCTGCAGAGGGGATGCCAGTGCATCAAAGTTACAGATGAAATATGTTACCGTGAGTATTGGACCTTAACAGCATCGAATCTACTATAATGTCATTCAGAAAATCAGAACCGTCTTTGCTTTGTGAAACTGGTGTTTGGCGAGAGCAAAACTCGAGCTGATCGACAGGTCAATCCTGAAGGAACTGTATGACAGTAACAGTATTTTTCTGATCTTCTTAGATTTTTTTTGGATTGTTTGTTACATTAACTTTTAAACATGCGGTACTCCATGTTGATCGTAGTCAAGACGAACGGGCGAAATCGACCTGAGAAAGACAATGTGTTTACAGACGAGGTATCCAGTCATAATTTACATGACGGTTTTTATCACTGCAGCACATACGGCAACAGAACGGCAGCTTTCAGTAGCAGCTCCCGCTTCCTGATGTAGCTGTCATTGACGCAACATCCAGTGTTTCCTTGGCAACGATAAACCTCTCGTGTCTTGTCACGGCGGCACATCATGGCGGCTGCCGCGACGAGACGCGTCCCGTTACAACTACAGAATAAGAGATAACTGTTGGATATGGATGTTGGATATATTTGAGGTTGCGTAAATACTGCTACTTTTTATTGTATATGCTGCTGGAAACCTAAATTTCTTTGAGGTAGTCATCCCAAAAGGATCAATAAAGTTCAGTCTAAGTCTACTCAACTAAAAAATTATATATAACACAGGCTTACTCCATTTTTTATCCATTTAGACTTTTGAATGTGAACATCATATCATTCCACAAACCATACCTTTAAACGCCCTCTTTTTTCTTTGTTGTGATGTTTTTAACGTCTTGTGTATGAAGCACTTTAAACGGCCTTGTTGCTGAAATGTGCCACACAAATGTGGACCCGGCCTTCCTTTTGAATAGCAGGTGTCATGTAACGTTACGAATAACAATGTACTTTGGCATAGCTCTGCACTCACACCTTACTGACAATTACTCTCCAGTTCATCTTCACACAACAACCATTGCTCTGCAATGCAACGAACAAACCAGTGCCAAAGACCAAAGGCTTTTTTGTTAATAGTTTGGTCTCACCAATAATGCAGTGGTTCACAGTTTAAGCTCCAGCTTGGCTAAATGCTCACCTTATGAAACATTAATAGCTTAAAAACATCCAGCAGACCTCTCACCATCCAACAACAATGTGGTAGACACGGCAGCTGGACAGTGGAGGCCTAACCAATCCAAACAGCTTGGGGCCTCGAACCACTCCCTCTTCGGCAGTTTGTGACAGAATCTAATGTGGTGTAACAAAACACCCCACCTCGCTGTTGGAGCAGTGTGAATTAGGGAGACCTCCAGAACCTATTGTTCATTATGCAATGTCTTTCTCAGGGGAGATGAAGTCGCACTCAGTTGTAAAGGCTGCCAGCTGTTTGGCCATGTGTTCATTTACTAAACTATTGTGTTTGGCTGCAATAAGCCTGGGATGAATGGGAAATCATCGCAGTGCAGACAGTCTATGCAGAGCAGGATAAATTGCAAGTTGTGGAATTTAGAGAGTGTGCACACTTATGGGTCCAAAGAACACAGATAAAGGTGTAGAATTTAATGAGTGATGGGTTCGGGTGCAAGTTTTTCTGAGTTACATGCATGTGTATGTTACACGTTTCCGAATAGTCAAACTACTGCAAACAATAAGACGGTGTTGTCTGTACTTGACTTTTATAACGTTTCTACCTTCCATTCGACACACCTAAGGCTTCGTCTTCCACCAGAAACTTCTTGTACTTTTTTTTTTCTTACAGACCTGACTTGAACAAGGAATAAGTCCATTTTAATTTAACTTTGAGTAACCCACTTGACCATGGTAAAGGTGACGCTAGCTCAACTTCCTGACAACGACACTTTCTTAAGAACGCCTTATTGTAAACCTCCCATTGTCTTTAAAGTAAAAACACATTTCCTTTTAAATAGTTCACAGAGCACGGTTAGGAAGAGCAGCGTTTATTTATAGGTCTGTTTTATACATCAGCCTTAGCGTCCAGCAAAAAATAAAGTGCAGAAAGATACATTTTGAGATCCATTGTGCAATGCATTTTAGTGGCAGAATGACTTTGGGCAAATGGTGACAGATAAGGCATAGCACGAGGGATCGCACCAGCACTCTGCTGCAACCCAATGAAGAAAACTACAGCATCTACATTAGTGTTGGGCAATTAACTGAGTTTCAATTTCAATTACGATTTTCTTACGACAAGATAATCGAGATTTAAATGACTGTACAGTATTCCGCGTATGTGCTTGTTTTGTCTGTATTTAATGTTGTAATAAATGTTACCAGTAAAATTAATAAACAGGAAGCACCGCATTAATATCATTTCAAAAATCGTCAGACTGAAATTTAAAATGAGGCTGAGCTGTTGCCTGGCAACTGAAGGCTGGGTGCATAGAGATAGCGTCTGTCTGCCTGTGAGGCAAGGTGCACAAAACACTTCTCAAATGTCACATACACATAAGGCAACCTGAAGCCAGACTAAGGGAGTGAAAGAGCAGACCTACCAATCACAATGCAGTGCAGAGATTACCTGGCTGCGGTCTCTATTCTCTGGCTTGTGGGTTTAATCTAAAGCACAATGATGCTAAATGTTACTGGGTTAACTAACCTCTCACTGCCTGGAGTGGTGATCCTGTAGAACCGGTGCCTCAGGTGATGCTTGTCTCCGTGGTAACAGGTTGTGCAGAGGTCGTAATTGGTGCATTCGGCACATTTCCAGCGGATGCCGATGATAGGCTGTTGACGGCAGGTGTCACACATGGTTCCATCATGCTTGATGCCTGAGGGGAACAGTTTTGCCGACATTGATAAACAAGAACTTTGATAGCATTTGGATAGAAACGCTATTAAAACAACACAGTTTAACTTTATGGACACTCAACTCTACATTTGCACAAACCTGACATTGTACAATTGTGTGTGTGTGTGTGTGTGTGTGTGTGTGTGTGTGTGTGTGTGTGTGTGTGTGTGTGTGTGTACACTTTGTAAGTTGTTGATATTACTCATACCTTGTTGGAATACTTGTTGACATTCACAAACCCAACCCTTGTAATGTAATAAAGCTTAATGGATTCTGACCTCTTATCACAATCTCTACCAGATGAAGGGATAACAACTACAAAGGGTTTAGTGCTCCATCATCCCATGACTGCATCATCAGAAATGGATGGAGGACTAGTCTCAAAAGCATACACGCTGAAAACTTGAACTGTATGCATGTAATGTTGTGACAAGTAAAGAGAGGTGAAGTTTGAAAATGTTTGAGCGTCACAACAAATGTGTCTATGATAGTTTACATCCTGTTGTGATACATGAGAAAAAAAAACGTTTTCATCAGAGTGAAATCTATAAATTTATTGTATTTAAATCTCTCAAAGCTTTAATGGATAACGCTTCATTTGTGAACTCTTCCCCTCTTTTATGTATTGTTTTCATTATCATCTCGTGTAATGTCAAAATGCTTTTTGTGCCTATGTAAAGCACTTTGAATCGCTTGGTGTCTGAAAGGTGCTATATAAGTAAACTTACCTTACCTTCACAAAGAGCTGATAATAATAGTTTCTGATCTCTACCAAAAAATATGTCAAATACTCATTGGAGTTGGATTCAAATAGAAAAAGTCAAGCAAACAATGTCTGAGTTAAACACACTTAAACTACATTTCCTGCGCTTCCGAACGATTAAAAAGGTAGGGACTTTTTGTTGCCATAGTAACAGTTTAGCGTTTGATTGCAGCGACAAGTCCCGGTAATTCTCAATGTCTTGCTTTCTGTATAAGTCATTGAAAACACAGCAATAATAATAATAATACAATGTGAACCAAAAAAAAAGTAGCTGTGAGTTAGTTTGTACGCTGTTTGTGTGAAGCAGCTGATTGAAGCAGTTACCTGTTGGAGCGCTGTCTAGTATCCTCACGTCGTAAGCTCCAGAGCAGCGGTAGTTCGCAGCGGTCCCATTATCCCAGACAACCACCACCTCCTCTGGACTTTCAAAACTCCTGACGGTGCCAACATGTCCCTCTCCACCGTCCTGCTTCCCCCACTTCCAGTCAGGTCCGCGGACCACCCTCGCTCCCACTCCTTCCATCATCGCTCGATTATTCCTACCGGTGGTCATTTGAGAAGCGGTGCTGCAATTCTTCAGAAAATAACTGAGAATAAGCAAGCTAGCTGTTGCTAGCAAGCTACTGTTAGCGCCGATGAACAGTCTCCAAATGCAAGAGCAAGCAAGTCCTAACAGGAGAGAAACGAACAATCCACTAAAAGCTAGCCTGCGAGCTAAGTGAGCTACCAAAGGAGGCTGTTGGAGCCTTTAAAAAAACTATTAACACAAGCTAATGTTGGTTGCAATCCAGGGCCTCCTAAATGTTGGCTCTGAGAATAAAACTATTTACCCCAAAATTCTTCTAAGCAGCCACATGGTTAGCTTTGATAAATCTCAGGACTCTGCAAGCTGTCTGCCCCTCTCCTCCACTCCACACACAAGAATGCCACCTCTTCAACTTAGCAAGCCAACGAGCCGAGTTGCTAGCTATCGCACTGCTAGCTGGATAAACCTCTCCCAAGTCCTTATCGTTGAGGTAAATGTAGTCCTTAAGGTCGAGGATTATCCTATTTGTTTTTGTCTGTGGTGATGAAAAATATATCCAAGATGTTCCCTTTGTCAGCCAGAGATGGTTCCCTGGGAGTCAACTCAGAATAAACGCGTCGCCATTATTGTCAATCATCGTTCAGACCTCTCAGACGAGCAACAACTAGCCACGGAGATGAACGACAAAGCCCGAAGATCCGAGGCTGGGAAAACACGAGCACGAGTCCGGTCTAGAGTGCGCATGCGCATCAGCACACTCCAGGACCATTCTCTCTGAGTTCAGTGAATGGATGAGAAACACCATCCACAGTATTGTCAAAATCAAAAGACATTTTTTTTTTTTTGGATTGCGTGGTTTGACTGGTATAGTTGTGTCAAAAAAAGGACGCATAGGTTTGAGTTGAAACTGTGGCAGGAAAATTACTATGAAGGAAATATATTTAGAATGATTTCCATGGTATGTGTTTTAGATGAAGAAACATAATAGGTTGTTTTTTTGTGTTATATTTGTTTATTCAAGCTCAATATCTTTACAGCTGAACTGAACTGATGGCAACTGACATTAATTCCACTACTCGTAACTATGTTTGACTGGCAGGGTTGGAGTCTGTAATGGTTGATACATCATAAGTACATGGACAACAGAAACGCAATGAAAACAAAGCAACTTGTAACAAACATCGGTGACCCGATGCCACTTGTTTGCTCCTCTAAAGGTATGAAACCAGAAACAACCTCAAAATGGAAAAATAACCATTTACCTTATAATCCAAATAACCACCCAAGATGGGGTTTTTTCTTCAACTCATAGCAGGCTCTGAGAACACAAAACACTTTCACATCTACTTTTGAATATCATCCTAAATGAACCCTCCTGTGGACTAATGTATGATTAGCTGTGAAAGTGTGTTTATAACATGACCCACACTCTTGCAGGTGCAGCACCAGGTGTAAGCAGGTGATGCCTTAAGGTCATTGTCATTTTAGTTTTTATTGTGCTCGTGGATACAATGGAGACACACCAGCATGTCAGTTCATTCATTACAACAACAAATAGGGAACTAGGGAACCAGGTGTGTTTGGACCCCTTGGGGAGGCTTCAATTAAGTTTCCCCATAAAGACAAACTCTTCAGTTTTTACGAATTTTTTTTTAGAAGTGAAAGGGGTGGCCTGATGTGCATCTGTTCTTAAATATATCTGAACTCTTCTACATAAACACTCCCAATCGGACCCTCAGATCATCATCCCTCCTGCCCGCATCACCATCATGGGGTCCAGGACCCTCAGCCGCTCTGCCCCCCCCCCCCCCCCCCCCACCTCTGGAACTCCCTTCCACCTGACATCCGAAACACTGACTCTCTGGTCATCTGCAAATCACGTCTCAAAACCCACCTCTTCAAACAAGCCTGACATTTTACTGCAAAACTCCTGTTTTTAATCTTGTTATGTAAAACTGTGAATCAGCTCCTTTTAAATGTATAATTTTATGTTTTATATTGTTTGTTGTCTGCCTGTAAGGTGTACTTGTTTTTTTAAGGCACCCATAAATACTATTTATTATTATTGTGATTATTATGATTATTATTATGATTATTATTATTATATACCTAATTACTCTAAATCCCTCAGATGCACTGAAGGGCAGTCTGTCTCGTTCCGCCTCATTTTTGCAATTCACCTCAAATTCCTGCAGGGGGCGTCAGACTGACTTTGAGCAGCGTCCACTGAAAGCTGGTCAAAGAGCGCCACCGCTCGCTGATACTTGTATAAATACATCTCTGCCGACATCAGGTCCCCTTGACTGTCTCCTTCACAAAGTGGGCTCACATAGGCAGACACAGCTGACTTTCAACCAAGCCTGGCCGCTGTCCTCGCACTCTTGGTAATAACAGGAACCTTGCAATGATCTCGCTGGACTTCAATTTCAACATTTTGACAAGGGACCTTTCGCATTATCTGGAAAATCAAGTGAAAGTTGGATTATTCGGTTCGGGTGTTGGGCTCTCTCTGGTGCTCGGCTTTAGCGCAGCGTACACCTGCTACTATTTGATTTCCGTAGCGAAGGTAAGCACATTTAAATGTATGGCATCTAAGCCTTAAAGGGTTCATTTGAACCTTCTTTTTGTTCTATAAAACTGAAGCGACGGAGACGCTGTCATGCCTGAGACAGACCGGCATATTTACTGATGGAGAGTGTCTGCATCTGTTCACCGGTGGTGTAACACGCCTGCACACATGTGGGTGTCACGTCAGCCTCAAGTAGACTCACAAGCTAATCAGCACATCTAAAATGCATATATCTAGCGTTACATCCACGTTTATGTAACTCCATGAAATCCTCAACAAAGGAGTTAAACAGATGTGTCTGCATTGGTCAAGCTAGGCTAATGTTACTGTATGTTAGCTG
This sequence comes from Symphodus melops, assembly GCF_947650265.1. Classification (NCBI taxonomy): domain Eukaryota; kingdom Metazoa; phylum Chordata; class Actinopteri; order Labriformes; family Labridae; genus Symphodus; species Symphodus melops. Next base: position 19,950,788 of record NC_136697.1, on the reverse strand, counting down.
AAGCATGCTACAGTTACAGTGCTGTAATAACCGTCATGTAAGTTTATTATTTTAGATTAATAAAGCATTATAAACAACAACGCTGTTTTCCTAAATGTATATAACATACCAAGCCTTAATTTCCGTGAATATAACTTTAAGTTAAATAAAGGGATCCTACCAACACAATATGTGAGCCAATAATGTACTGTATTATGTAACAAAGCTACTAAAATAAATACATTTTTTATCTGGCTTTTAATTTGGCGTAATTGTATAGCTTACATTGCTATCATTGTTTTTAAATTGATTTTATATGTTTTATTTATATGAACATATTTTATTATTTGTAACTGTATTGATCTTCTGTTTTACGTCTTAATTATTTAATTACCATCTTTTCTTCTCTAGTCTTGTCGGATTTTATCTGTTGTTGTCCATTTTAATGACTTTCATCATGACTTTTCTTAAGGTGAAGTTAAGATGCAGATGTGTTTATCTCACATCCTTAAAGGCCCACTATGGAGGTTTGGTCGAGAAATGGAAAAGAAGGGAGAAATTCACAGATTCTGTGGTATATGTTCATATCCCTTTACACAAACTTTCCTCAGAGGAAATTGTGGCTCCAAAAACGATTCCAGGGACACGTTTTTTTTCTCATTAAATACATTCTTTTTTGTATTTAGTTCAGAAAATGCAGTATAGAATTGTTTCACTTCTCCAACTTCAAAATTTCATGACCAGATCTACATAGTGCACTTTTAATATCAGAAGGATTCTGTGTCTGTTTTATTACATTTAACTTATGTTAAATATTTAACTATATTGCAATGGCAGTTATTTCTTTATTCCAACCTGTGTCACACTCTGCTCACTTGTATTCTGCAGAAGCCACAGCTCATCTCTGGGGGTAAGAAGTTCTACCAGTTTCTGAGAGAACAATGTCCAGTAGTGTCAGAGACCTACTACCCCACCTTTTGGTGCTGGGAGAGCCGCATCCAGACTCTGTTGAGACCCTTTGTCACAGCCAAACCTGGGGTCAACTACAGAAAGTGAGTCCTCAGGATCCATCACACAACACAACAACTCATTACAACTCATTAAACACGTGTCATTTAGAACAAACAAAGAAATGTCCCTTTTGAAACCAGACACAGTAAATGTGGATATAATACAGGATTTTTCTAACACTAGAAGCTTCATTTAGAAACTTAAAAAATGTGCTTAGTCAGAAGTAACTTCCAGTGCTCATTTCTCCATTTCTTTCTTCCCAGTGTCACAACTAACAAATCCCAGTTTGTTCTTAGCTGGGATTCAAAAGCTCCGAGGAGAAAGAGATCTTTTGTGTGCTGTTGCTGGCTCGGTCCGCCCTGCCTGCTCCCTCATAATGTACTTTCTGTTGAAGATTAATTGGCACGGCATTCTTTGCCCCCTGTGAACATAAAGCAGATTAGAATTCCTTTATTAAGAGGGACTTTATTTATAATGTATTTATACACATTCAGTTTGAGGGGGGGAATTTTTTTTTGTGAATATTTCTCTTTCCCAAATGTTGCTTTACATTCTTTTTTTTTTCTCTGGATAATGTTGGTGCGTGTAAGAAGTAGAGATTGTGTATCAATTGTATGATTGTGTGTCGTTTGTGAACTTACTGAGAGAAAGACCATATCACATTGAGTGAATATGATTTGCTTTGTTAACTCTTAACGTTAAATCTGAACCTAAATCCAAATATAACATTTCTAAAAGATTAATTAATTAATATTTGCTTTTTATTTTTGAACATTTTTAATTTTCATTTAGACGCTTGATCAAAATTGTATACTTCAACCATCAAATTTGCTTAATTTTAGTCGTTAAAATTCTTTAGTTGATTTACAAGTCTATTCCAAAAACATTTAAATTACCTTTTCTTTTCAAGGACTCGTTTGTCGAGGACAAATAATGTCCAATAATTCAAAGTGACTCCATTCACCCTATAGTCTATGTGGCTGTTATAAAGAGCAGCATCACATTCTCTGAATTATTGGGCAGCAGGACGCCCCCTTCCTCCTAATGAAGTTACCTAAGGTTGACTCAAGGACAAGACAGACTTGTTTGACATTGGCTGCTTGGGTGAAATTCCACTCATCTCTTTGTCTGAGGGTGGATTAGCACCAAGTTTCCCCCCACTTTGCTCACTGGTCACTCTGGATTGGCCGGGCGCTGACTTTAAAGTCTCGCCTCAGGTGCATATTTCACAGCAGGTTCTGTAATTTCATGCTGATGTCTTTACCACCGGCCTGCCAACACTGGCTCGCTGGCTGCTGCGTGTTTTTTGTGTGCAATGCAGGCTTTAAAAAAAATACACTATAGCGCTGAGAATTAATGACCTCATCTACCCGGTGAGGGTTGTATCGCCTGGAAATTGATTGATCATAAGAGCCCGGTGGTGCAATGCCCTCCTCCTCATCTTTCCCCCTGTACACTGTTGCAAAGCTCACTGACAAGATGATCAAACAAAGGCAGCTGACAGTGACGGCTGTACTCACATATCGAATTCCCTTTTGGCAGCGTATGATGCAGATCCAATGAAGTAATCGCCTTACCTGTAATTGAACAGAGGGTATCAATTGAGAGACTTGAACCCGAGTGTTTTTTAATGATCATTCAGTGCAGATATGCATTTCAATCAAAACGCGTATATTAAGTATCAGCATTTTCAAGTATGTGTGCTTTGGGGTTTGCATGTGTCTGGGTAAGACAAATAAATAGATAAATAAAGATGAAGGACCTGATTGCGTGTCTGGCTTGTCTCTGCAGTGAGCTCATTAAGGCGGCAGATGGAGGACAGATCTCTTTGGATTGGTTTGACAACGACGACAGCTTCGCTCATCCCGACCCCGCCACCAGACCCACTGTCCTCCTCCTCCCCGGTCTGACCGGCACTAGCCGAGAGTCCTACATCCTGCACATGGTCCAACAGAGCCGAGATCTGGGTTATAGGTGGGTGGTCTTGGCAGGATACTCTGGATGAGGGCCAGGGCTGAGGGACAAACTCAGAGCACTAAATCACACAAACGACACTCTGTGGAGTTTGTGCTCTAATTTTTTTCTGTAATCTAGCGTGGAGATAATTTGTCAAGTCAAAGTCAGTGCATCTCAGCCGCCATGCAAGTATTGAAAAAGAGGCAAAACTTGAGACAGGCTATCATTGCAATACTGTAACTTTATGTAACGGATGAATCAGGGTCTCAGGGTTGTTTCAGGTGAAGGGCACAAATAAAGTGTGCAGCAAAGCTCTCTGTGAAGAGCTGCCTTAGTAAATAGCCAAACGTAGCACAAGCTTGAAGAGCTGCAGAGGGTGGCAGTTTTCGCCCCCCCCCCCCCCCCCCCCTTTTCTCCCTCTTCATTTTCTCCGTGTTCCGTGCACTCGTTCTTTCAACCAGATTTGGGAAAGCATGGGAAGAGGCCGGCAAACTCAGCATCTTTCCCCCCACCCTCACCCTCACCCCTGTCTGTGTAGTTTAATGAATTATAGCTTATCCCGGTGCAAGCTTTGCAGCTTAGCTCCAGACCAGCTTCAGAGTCTCTGCTGTAGTGTGTCTGAGCAGAACCCCCCCCCCCCCCCCCCACCACCACCACCACCACCACCACCACCACACATGCTACAGTACCACCACCTCCCATGTCCTCTTGGCCCAACACCCCCATCCCGCCCCACCCTGCCGCTAAGTTACACGGATACAAACTGCAAGTCTGAATCCAACACATAATAGATGACTGGCGAGCGATGAGGGGAGAGGAGATGCCTTTGCTCTGCAGTACAAACACATCCTCTTCACACAGCTGCCTTCTTTTTGCACACCTCATCACATTCCCACTTCAATTTTTTTTTTTTTTAAGTAGGGAACATTTGTTTCAATAAATGTAGGCCGCAGTGTTCTGCCGAAAAATGCAAAGTTGGTAACTTGTAGTGACAACAACAAAAAAAACCAAAACAACAAGAGTCAGCCGACTAGAACGAAGAAACTGTAAATCCTTGAGCACATGTTTCTTAAAAACAAAGCATCAGTGTGCGCAAACCACACACACGTATCAGATTTAACATACACAGTGCAATCAGAGTCCTGAGTGAGTGAAGCTTGTAACTCATTACACATGATTCATTGGCAGATTAGCAATGAGAAAATTAATGATGGTTTTACTGTGTTGTTTCCAGAACCTATAAATCATATAATGAAATCACACTACAAAGACGTCATTATGAAAGCTTAAGCTTACATTTTGAGGGCCAACAGTGGCCTAGTGGTTAGGTGACGCCCAACTGGACAGCCTGGGTTTGAGTCCGACTCGTGGATCTTCATTCCCCACTCTCTCTCACCAGTGTCAAAAAAATAATAATAATCAGGCTTACACACACATTTAAGAGTCTGGAAGATATTTTTGGGAAACGTTTGCCGGAAAAAAACAAAAAAAAAAAAACTTTATTACTTCATTTTCTACTGATGGACCTGTTTATAAATTCATTATTCCATCTGTTTGTTGTTAAAACCAAATATTGATACACAGAAGGAATGATGTTAGAGACTAAAATGACTCAAAGGATCATGTGTTTTGTCTTTTTCAGGTGTGTGGTGTTTAATAACAGAGGGGTTTCTGGTGAAACGCTCCTGGTAAGAACTAAATGTGCCTTTTCAACCTGTCACACTTTATTTAATGTCTTCATTTTGTCTTTTTTTTTTTTTTCATATTCAGAAAGACAGACATCTGCATGGGATGTAAAGGACTGTTAAGGACAGTCGCTTTTCTCGTTAGTCAGTCCGACAGCCTCCCAGCTGAGTTGTCCTTTTCTCTGCTTTCGGCCAGCGCGGAGCACGTCAGCTCCACACGTGTCACAGAGAGCGCGGGGAGCCTGAGCAGACGCTGCACACACAATGTTGTTGCACAGCGGGGATTAAGTTGCAAGCAGATACCGTATTTGAGTGCCGATCCACAGAAATATGACCTCGCTGAGCACGTGCTGTTCTGACACCTGGCCCTAATCTGTCCTCTTACACACCCAGTGTATTTAGCCAACAGGATGGGCTCTGAGCTCTGAGAGTTCTGAGCTTAGCCCACTGTGTTTACATCCATTCTTCTCCGAGTGTACGTCTCCCCGTTATAACAGAGGCACATTCTTACAGGCAGCTTTGTCAAGCTGATCTAATCATACCATCACTACCACACAGAGCTCTCACCCTAAGCACAAATGGTGTTTATTACAGAAAGTAGAGTAGAGTCAATCTGAATCTGTTGTTTCATTCTGTTACAGCTGAAAGTCTAATTAATATATATATATTTTTAAAAACGTAAAGGTCACGCTTCTGCAAAGTGTCTCCCAGGTTGATTTGAATAGTATTCTCGATCTCACTATTTAGCTGTCCCAGCTGTCCTCCCATTAAAGAAGAAGTAAAGTGGAACCTTGGCTCTGCATCAAGTGTTGGTGGTGAGGAGGGAGATTGTTCTATATTTGATGCAAATGATTCAGCTTGTGTATGCCTCTGTGACTGTTTTCTCTGCGCCCACTGAGTGTGAATATCTTCCATTGTTCAAATAGGCCAGCACTTCAGACTGACCCACTGTGTGAAAGATGCCCCCTGCCTCAAAGACTGTCAGTGCCCTACTTCTACCCTTTTTAAAAGCCTCATGCATCAAAGTTTCCCATGGAGATGCTTTAACAGTGCCAACGTTCAAATCTGTGTTTTCATCTCCAATAAGTCTTTGTATTTTCTATATTTAAATATCTTTGTGTGTTACGATTAAAGCGTTCAGTGCAGGGTCTAAAATGTGTTCAGGTCCATTCAAAAACTGAAAGAGAGTACAAGAACTGGAGTTTACTTTGCCTTAGTTTCTGTTTGAATTTTAATGAAGGGACTTGAAAAGCTCCAGAGTCAACAGCATCCAAAAAAAAAAAAATCAGACTACTTAAATCGGCTGCTTCCACAAACTGGTTAAACAATGTGAGACTTAATCTGTTACTAAAAATGCCCGAGTCAATTATAGAAAGATGTTATATTTCAAAATCTGCTGTTCAAAGTCATGCTTTTAAAATGTAACGTAAATATTATAAACTTTCTCACACTGTAAGAAAATAGGAATTCAACTTAACTGTGATGAATCACATTTTTAAGCGCATGTTGGAAATGTTCATTATTTTGCATTTACACATAGATTGTTAGGCTTTTGTTTTGAAATGCTGACAACCCTCGGTAGAAAATACAACTTTTGTTTCTGGTCACACATTGGCTCTTTAATTACGAGCGTACTGGACTTCTGCAGCTCAATAGACACTTAAAGAGATGCTTGACACTCGGGATGCGACAGCTTGTTCGTCATGTCTGCAGATATCATCTCAGTTTAAGATCAATTTCACCTTTTATTTGTTGAGCTCTTAAAACTGCATCGTGACTGTAGCGTTTTCATGTCTCATCCAGACGCCGAGGACCTACTGCGCAGCCAACACAGAAGATCTGGAGACAGTCATTGAGCACATCCAGAGGAATAATGAAGCTGCTCCCATCATGGCTGCTGGAGTATCAATGGGAGGGTAATGAAGCTGCCACAACCAGCTGACTGGACTTTTTAGTACTGGGGGACGCTGCTAAGAAATCTCAAAATGTGACTAAAAAAAAGACACATTTAGACTTGTGTTGGTGATTGGTAGATAACTAAATTGCAATTAAGCAATATTCATTATAATCCAAAGGAATCACCCGGGATAATGGAGCCAACACTTCTTAATATATCATCAGATTCTTTAGATTCCTGAGTCTCAAAGCGATCTAGTGTTTGTCGGGCTATGTGCAGTGCTGGAATCTGGTCCCAATCACCAAAGGGTTTTTTTTTTTTTAACTTAACTTAACTTGGAGTGAAGGATTGGTCAGAAATGGAACATGTCTCAATCCCTAATTTTAGCGATCTGTGCCTTCCTCTGACCAAATTCAGGATGATGCTCGCCAACTACTTGGGGCGCAAGGGCCGGGAAACCTGTCTGAAAGGGGTGGTGGTCTTCTCAGCAGGCTGGGATGTATTTGAGTGCACAGCTTCACTGGAAAAACCCCTGGACCGCTTCCTCTTCAACTCCTACCTCACAAGCTGCCTGCAAGCCTCTGTGCACAGGTCTGCCGCGCTCCGAGCGGGATTAGCACTGTTGCTAATTCAGGGATAAATGTTTTGGGATCTTGAATAGCTTGGTTTGAGGTTCTTATTTTGTGCATTTTGATTGTTTTTTTTTTGAAGTTACAGGAGAAAATGGACTGATGTTGTTTTTTTATATTGATAAGAGGAAGACTAATAAAACCCTTAAGAATTTAGCAAACATTCAAAATATTTCTATGTGTGTATAATCATGGGCTTCAGTAACAGTAATAATGTTATGATGCTACTTTCAAAGAAGTTGAGTTCATTGTTAGCTGTTTCAACCTTGTCATGATTTTATTAGAATTTTCTAAAGCAAATCATGTCATTTTAGTAGTCAGTGACAGTTTTATTTTAATCTCCCCCGCAGACACAGACCAGTGCTCGAAAATAGTTACGACATCGATCATGTCATGAAGGTCGGTATTATTTTCAGTGACCCTAAGCCACAATGCTGATCTAATTAAACAAAGGAGCCAACGTGTAATCAATTTGCCATGTCCCTTCAGGCAAAGACCATTCGGGAGTTTGACGAGAGGTTCACCTCCATAATGTTCGGCTATCCTACCAACGATGACTACTACCATGATGCCAGTCCTGTCCACAGGCTGAAATCTGTGCAGGTGCCAATGCTTTGTCTGAATGCTGCTGATGACGTCTTTTCCCCGTCCCATGGTAAGTCCCACCAGCCAGACTTCACTGGCATACTTTTTAGAATGATCAGGAAAATCATGACTGGGGAAGGGACTTTTAATATGGTGGCATGAAGAATGACAATCAACCCCATCGATAAGATACCATGACCTAAAATATTTTATCCATTTATAGCCATTCCGGTGGAAGTAGTGAAGCAGAATCCCAACCTGGCCCTGCTCATAACTTGTCACGGCGGCCATATTGGTTTCCTGGAAGGCCTGTGGCCTCGACAGAGCACGTACATGGACCGAGTCTTCAAGCAGTTTGCTAAAGCGGTTATCGAACAAGGCAGCCGACTCAACGACCTCTCCTGATAAGAGAGTCCAACAAAGGCTTCCTCAAGTTTTACTTTCATTCTTCCTCTGTATTTTTCCTGCTTCCTGCAATCTTTTCTTCCATTTATGTCGTTCATCTTATTTTGATTGCTGCATTCCATACTTAATCCTTCCAAATAATATTTCTATTCTTTCATTGTCTTTCCATCCTTTCTTCATTCCTTCCTTTGGCCTGTTTTCCCTTTGCCTTCATTTCTCAGTCCATCATTTGTGCCTTCCCTCTCTACCTAATCCCATTCTGTGTATTTCCTTCCTTTCATTGACCTTCTTTCATCATGGCCCTCGTTCCTTCCGCTCCATTCTTCTTCCTGCCAAGGCGTATCCTATATATATTACAATGCAGCATTTGTGTTGCATTTAACATGGCTTTATTTATTCCATACAGAAAACAACTCATTGTATGTAACCATGGTATGCTTTAAAAAAAACAAGAGTAGCTGTTCATGTTAATGTTGAAAAGCTGAATCTGTGCCCATCTTGATTAGTTGCATTAGCTAGCAAAAAAAAACCTTTTACCTTGTGCAATTATTTGCGGTCAAAATAAGTACTGTAAATGAAAAAATCAATCATCTATGTTCGTAAAGCATCTTTTAGTACTCATTTTAGTAGGATTTTAGCCCTCAGGGATTGTCTTTATTTACCCATACTCCTTTTATCCTGTGTACTTTTTTTTTTTTTTCAATCAGTCTCCCTCAGTGAGTCTTTTTGTTTAAACGTAGACGATATTGAAGTCTTTTTCTTTTCTTCTATATGTTAAAATACGATATTATGGGAACAAACGCTTTTTGTATTCCTGCAGAGAGTTTAAAAGGAAGATCAATACAACTTTCATGTATGTTGAATGTATATTATGCAACACCTGGGACGTTTGTTAGCTTAGCTTAGCATAGCATCGAGAATGAGAACAAGAAGTAACAGGTAGCTAAAGTCTGTCCGAGAGCTAAACTGAAAAAAAACCTGCCAGCAAGTGCTAGTTGGTTGATTTTGTTATCTTTGAAGGAACCAAGCTAGCAGTTTCCCCTTGTTTGTATTTGTTATGCTATGCTATGCTAAGATAATAGTTTCCCTTATATTTAATGTGCAGCCATAACAGTGGTATTAATCTCATCAAGCTCTCCTCAAGAAAACGATCGAGCGAATTTCTGCAAAATATTGAACCACTCCATCCTTTAACCTTCTGCATGCACTTTTACTTTCACACATTCTACCTTAACATACACCAAATAGTTTTACAAATGTATATAATATGGAGGAAAAAAAAACATGAATGACAAGGAATGTGAAATTGCACTATTGTAGTTGATACTATCATGCCTCTAATTCCTTAATGCATTGCACTCATTTCATTCGATATATGAAAATATATCCCCAAAGGCTGAACAGAGCAGTACCTGAATTCCATGAGGTCTTTGTTTGTCGATTTGTCGGTTGTCTTTGTGTGTATGTAAGTCTGACAGTGCACCATACAGTGACGGGAATGAAGCTAACGCACATGGGACAGACAGCGTCCATAACGGCTGTTTGAAGCAGTGTTTAAGGGACTGGCTGCTGCGTATGAGTTGGCATCCACAAAACGAGTAGCTCTGATGGTCGGCCAGATCTGCAGTTATGCACTGCATGAGGGATTTGGGGGAATTTTTGGTGTCTGTTTGTTCTGCCAAGTGTCCATTGAGTAGCATGTGTTTCATCAGTGTCATCTTGTCCTTAACCTTAACATCACTTTGTTATGTGTAGCACAAAGGACATGGTTGTTTTATTCATAGGAGGCTGTAAATTCATTTAGTTCACTACATGTAAAGATGAAGTAAAAAGAAAACTCTGATTAACATGTACAGCAATAAGATTTTAAATTAAAAAATGTCTCTATAGTAAGTACCAGTAAATGCACATTGTCAACATGGGTGTACTATGCTGTATTTAATAAATTATTAAACAGAGCCGAAGTCAGTGTGTGGGTCATATACAGTCTTTTTGCTTGTAATGCACTTCTAAGATTGAGTGAACAGCTCCACTGAGCGTGTACTGCAGGTAAGAATAATTCACTGTTACCGCTTTAAGTCAGCAGTTCTACTTTGTCTTTCCTCCTGTCCTTCTTTCTCCTTCTGTCACGGTTCATACTGTCTCTCTGTTTCTCTCTTCCCTGTTGAAGAAGTTACTTCTTCCATACTTCTCTCCCTCACTTTCATCGTCCAAACTCGCCATCTACTCTGCTCTCTCTTTCTTTACCTTTATAATGCATATTCTACCTATTTATTCATATGTTTCGCTGACCTGTCTCTCTTATCTTTACGAAGACATTTCTTTTATCCATTTCAGTCCATCTTCTGTCTCTTTCTGACCTCCATTCTCTTTTTTTTTCTCTACCTATGAAAGGCATGTTTTTTTTTTTTCTCTGTCTCAATATTGATAATCACAAAACTGCTTGGTCAGAGGCTCATCAGTCACACATGGTGTTCAGCTCTCTCAGGACCTCACCCTTCCTTAAAGACGTGTCCCCTAAGGTCAAAACATTTGAAAAGTGTCACCACTAGCTGGCTTACCACACAATTGTGTCTCTGCAGAGGGTCAGGCTCCCTTCCTCCTACATCACTGTATCGGGTTTTGGTCACTGGAATTGACTCTCTCTGCACACTCACAGGCTTAAGCTGCTGATAGGATATGGACTGTTGCGGCAGTAGTGGAAGTGAGCCACCAAAGGCAAACCGTAATCCCCGGACACCCCACTTACCTTCACCCCAACCCCCATTAAGCCTTTAGACAGATGAGCTTTGGTTTTAGCTGGCTGGTTTATAAAAGCCTGAGAGTAATTAGAGTAGTCTGCCAAGCAGGATGAGTAATTTACTGAGGGTTAGGAGCTATGAAAATTGATATTATGTGACAGGAATCAGATTATTATCAGCTAATGTGAAAATGTTAACTGCAAAATTGGGATGAATACGCAAGCCATGTTTCACATTATAATGAAATAAAGGGATTTAACTGTCACACGTTTAATCATGCCATTGTTTGAAAGTAGTTTAATGGTAAGCACTGCATTGCCCGAGGACTCAATAATGGAAAGAAATGTGTCAGAGGGAATTAGCAAGAGACATTTTCCTTCAAAGGGTTTGTTGAAATATCAGCGAACAACAAACCACACGGGCAACAATTGTAGGAAACAGCATCTATTAAAGAACTTGAAATGTACATATTTTAAGCATTCAAAATCCTCGAGACATGACAAATCTTCACAAACAAATCACTTGTGTTGCATAGGCATAGCCTTAGTTATAATAAGGTGCACGAATCAGTATGCCAGCCACTCTTTGGTGCCCTCTCTTTCTTATCCTACCCTGACTGCAGCTGGCTGAAAATAGCTTTGTGTTATATCACACAGGGGGTATAGGTTGATGGAACGTGTGCTCTAATATTACCTCGCAGGAGCTGAAATAGTTCTGTCCCTGGACCAACAATGCCCCTGTGCTCTCACAGAGGAGATCCTGAAGCATCCATTAAGAAGCCATTTCTCCTCTTGATAAGGAGAGCGGGGTCATGGTGCATATAGTTACAGCTCAGCTGCAGAGGTGTTGAGGTGAAACAAATAATAAGGAAATGGGGAGACTGAACTGTGCAAGGTCCCTGGCTCTTGAGCTGAATTAAAAGATGTGGGATTGGATGGATGCGGAGGGGAGTGAGAGGATTATTAATCACAGGCGAAAGGCAGGGCTGCACATGCATTTCAACTGCACTGCCTAAGCCTTGTATTAAAGCACTTGTAACCCACTTTAAAATGCTCAGCAACTACATGGAAAGCAAACCAAAATAACACAGAAGTCATCATGCAAATTGAAGCCAGAGTTTAAGGCCAACATTTTGAAAACAGTTGTATAATGACATATGTGGCTGAAGAGGGGGGCATACTTGTGATGTCATCAGGGTTATAGTAGGTCAGAGCCTACTACTCTCTCTAAGGGGAGCCCCTATTCTCCAACATCTATCATTATGTTCACAGCAAACACTGCAACACTTAACAGGGCATTGAGACTAAGTGCTGTCAGATGGGGCCCTGTTAGGGAGGTTTCCTACTGTCATTGCAACATTTGCACATTTTGAAGCAATGCTGTGGTTTAAAGTTTGTCAGCCTTTAGGGAGCCCCCTACCGGCCTGGGCTCCCAAGCAGTTGTGTGTGTACTTTTCCCAAACTTACCTGCTCTCTCTCCTAACACTTTCCTTGGGTTCTATTCAAACTCGGTTTTATTTAGCTGTAAAGCTGCATTCATGACTTGCACTGCCTGACATTCTTGGCCTATTTTGACTCCTGTTGTTTGTGCACTTTGTTGTCATTCAAAAGCAAATTCAAGACTCGGTGGAAGGCAAATCAATTCCGCCTCACAGGAAAGCATCCTATCTAGATTCTGGCTCAGGTTGGACTCTAACCCACGAAGACTTCGGTCTTTCAAACACGTGGCAGGCTGTCATTCCATTGAGCCACAAAGGTGCATGAGTCAAAGGCTACGTAGATAATACTGTCAGCTCAGAAACAGTATATTTGACTCTTGTTCAAGCACAGGTTGGAATGAAACCAGCATGAATATAAGTATGTCTCAGAAGAAGAGGAAGTTGCTCATCCATTTAGCTATCAGAACAAAACATCCTGAAGGGAAGACCCCTGCCATGATTCTAACCGAGAACCAGCTTGCTTTGAGGTGACAGTACTGACCACAACGTAAACATGTCACCTATTAGGGCAAGCTTGCTAGAGTTGTTTAACTCTCCAGTGCATTGCAGTACTTTCAGCGTCATCCACACATCAGTGGGAGGAGGTCAGAACGTTCCCGCTCTATATGGGAAAGCCATCACTGGGGATTCAAACCCACAACCAAATTGCTGTGAGGTGTCACTGCTGACCGCTACACAAACATGCCAAATGGCAGTGTTTTCCTCTTTAGATTGATATATTTTACATTCCCAGTTGTTGGGAAATAGTAAAGTATATTATGTTTTTAAATGCAAGGTACAAAAGATCAGTGGATCTTCAGCACATGTTATCCAACCAGCAGGTACATTCGTATGAAGAATGTTTGGTCCATTTTTTTTCTCAGAATATAAAGTTGTTGCTATCTAAAATGTTCAAACCTACATGTGGATGTCTAAATTTGAACTTTTCCAGAAAAAGGATGTCCTGCTCATCATTTTGTGCATATTTTTTTAAAGATGCGATACCACATTTGGAATAACATTTGCATCATATGTTACATACTGATACTTTGAGGTGAAACGCAGAACACCTAAATTAATCAGAGTGCTTATCCCTGAGTCCTCTACAGGACAAACGTGTCCAGATTTGAGGCTGTGTTTTTTTTTTTAGATTTCCAGTTGAAAACTATGCAAAAATACATGTGTAAAACAACAAGCACCCAAGTGATTTAACAAGTTTTTGGTTTTTTTATTACATTCATACATTTTCAACAACAATAGCATGACTCTTGTGTCATATGTTCATAGACTGCAACCACAATGGTAAACATGAGGTAGATCACCCAGATGCCAAGGCTACCACTGGGCCGCACATGGTCATCTAACAAATATCAGAGAAGATTGTGAGAGCAAGTTGCATATTAAGAGTTAAATTATTTAAAAAGAAAGACACATTCTACGGACCTTTGGTATTTAAGTTACATTTCTGATCACCAGTCTTGTTTTTTTGGACTCATTTTCGATTTCGTTTCATAGTGGGAAATAATTTTTCTGCTGGCAACTTGTATAGTGCAAGTTCACATTTCCCGCCCCCCCATGACATTCAATAGATCGAAGAATCATTCGTTTTGGGTCTTGTGCAAAAACCTTCATGGATGTTTTTTGAAGGGGACGCACTCCCTTGTTTTTAAGCAAGCACAGCATGCAATCAAATATTACACTTCAATATGATTATCAGTCCAAAACGCTTGTCAAATAAATAAGAATCCCCAATTGGACCTGATTTCATTTTCAACACAAATCCAACACAAGAACAGAAAGGGACACAGACATATGGAAAAGGACACATCTAGGTAGATTCTTCTTGCCTTTGCGACATCACATAAAATGCAGAAAGACATTATGACCAAAATATACTGGCAAAAGTTACACAAGACTACAACAAAACATCAGTAACCCTCAGTGGTTAAGGGGAGGTTATAATATATTAATAATGTAAACAAGGCTTTAAACAGTACAGTAGTCCAAAATCCAATTGTTAATTTTGCTTCACTCAAAAAACAATTACTTCCCCTCACAATCAAATGGTTTCTTCATTCTCATTGGTCGAAAAACCAAAACAATGAATTGAGCAGTGACAGCATGAAACCTCACTTAAGGCATATTCTTTGGACAACCCTGTGCAGAAACATAGAAACACATTCTTCTTTCAAGTATATGAAATGGTCTGGTCAGCTTCTTCTTCTTCTTTGATTACGCTTTAAATCGGCAGGAAAGGTTGGACGTTAGCCTAAACCATCAATGTAAGGTCAGCTTCAAAACATCACAACAGGAGGAGACATCCAGGCACAGTCAGTAGCAGTATATTTGGCAGTGATTGTTTACAGCTTCTACTGACATAATGTGATTAAAATACCCAGTATTCAATCAGTAAATGCTCACTTAATATTTCAGTAAGAACAAATCAGTCTTACTTCCGTGTGGCGCTGCCTGATTGGCATTAAACAAAAGAGAAAAACTCTGTGGCAAGTTCAGTGATTCTGTTTGAGACTGCAGACCTGCTTCATTGTAGTCGATTCCGTGACGTAACATAAACATAATACTGTCTTGCAAAGACACTGCTTGTACTTTTAAAAGCTGTGAAGAAGTCTTTGGATAAACTGTGTGTAAGTCATTTGAACACTCAAAAACACTCAAAAGGTACCCATTAGGATCATCGATGGCACAGCGATATCTTTGAAAGGCATGGGAGACCAAGATCACATTTTCAGGTGAACAAATGTGGAGTTGTACCGATACCTACATGAGGACAGATACTGAAACAAGGATGAGAATGGGACACCGATACTGCCTCACATGTGATATCCGGTAAAGTTATCAAGATGTGTTTTAATTCAATTTTTTTAAGATTACTTAAACATGTGACAGAGTGTTAAGTTGGTTAAAGCTAGCAAAATGCAAACGTATCAGAGGGCGAATTGGGATTGAACTATACTCAAGACTCAAGAATCAGAATTGGTGCGAGGAAGGAAAAAGCAGTACTGAGTGTAACAAGTTTAAAGTTTGAATTCCATTGTTTCATTGTGATGGTAGAAATCTGATACAGGCAACCCTCTATGTAAGTGTTTCTTAAATGTAGAGCGCTTTTACAGTCTTTGAGGCAGAGCAGGTGTGAAGAAAGAGAACAGGTAGGCGAGGCGCAGCTGAGGATGTTCTTTGGTGCCAACATAAGTTAACGCAATGGAGAAAATCTTTTAGCAACCACACGTCATGATTCTCCCTTTAAAAAACCCTGAGATAAACAAGTATGTCCAACACGGGACACACTGTCATAGTCCATATACACATTACAATCTTCTAATCGTCACATCATTGATGGGAGGCTGTCCA
The DNA here is from genome assembly GCF_947650265.1 of Symphodus melops. Taxonomy (NCBI): domain Eukaryota; kingdom Metazoa; phylum Chordata; class Actinopteri; order Labriformes; family Labridae; genus Symphodus; species Symphodus melops. Next base: position 19,935,054 of record NC_136697.1, on the reverse strand, counting down.
TTAATGCAAAAATACAACAAAAAAGAACAACGTTTGGATTCAGCTTTGCTTTTCCCTCACAGCAAAGGATTTTTTCAGTAGAAGCTCAATGGAGGAAAGCTCAGCTACAAACCAGGGTTTAAACCCAACCTGACCCGCTGCAGAGCCAGGCACAGTGCACTATGACGGTGCAGATTTAAGGAAAGCCACATCAGGTGTCCACTTTGGCGTGCTTCAGTTTTGTGCTCCACCCAATCCCCCTTCTGACCTTCAATTGGAATGGGAGGAAATGTGGTTGCTTGCTGGTTTGTAGTCAAAATGCTCATGTGTGATTGTGTCTCAGCGGTGGAGGTTCCAGCTTTAGACATGGATGCCGGTCAGAAAGTAGAGGGGCCGGTCTTCGCTGCAGTTGGCTGTCTGAAACTCGTCCCGCAGACGGAACTGCCACTCATCCTCCAGCTCTAATCGGGCGATGGTCTGACGCAGTGAGCTTCTGTCCTGGCTGATCACACAGAGAGTGGCACCTGTGGACAGGAACAAAGGAAAACGTTAGAACTCCAGGACTAATCCAAAGCCCTGAAGGTATTACAGTTTGAGTCCAGAAATGATTTTATTGTTCTTAACTTGATGTCACAAGAATATATGTATTGTAACAACAGAAGGAGAAGCAACAACTACAAGCACACTGATGCGTCACCTTTGAGAAAGCAGAATTTCTTGAGGAGTCCAGAGACGACGAAGGAGTCGCAGAGGTAAAGCAGGAGGCCACTGAACAGCAGGCCCTGATGGTTCAGGTTGGTGGAGTGCGGTCGAGAGCTGATGTAGCACACAGAAATCTACAAAGGAAAAAAATATATATTAATCCCCATCAAGCCAACCAAAGGACATTTGAGGAAAATGTCACTGAGGTCACAATTTGTGAATTTGTGAACATAAACTTAACGACTTTAACAACTCCTGGAGCTGCCTGCTGTGAGTCCATGCTGCTTTGTGTGTTAGTGTGTGTCATGATTTTATTTCCCTGCGCAATCCTCTGAATAGGCATATAATGTTCTGCAAGGTAAGTCTACAACGATGTGTTTGTGTGCACACATGGAGAGCTTAAATGTGCATTGGTAGCATTCATGGTTTTAAACATTACATATAGTTCAAATTCAAACCCCTCGAATTTAAAGACCATTTGAAATAAAGAGTCATTTTTAATGGATATCGATATGAAGGTGTCCCAGTACATGCAAAAGCAATGACCTCTACCTTTAAGAGGTTCTGTGGAATAGTTTGGTTTTAAATGTGACGGTATGATGTTGATTAGCTCCTTGTCTGCGTGCAACTGCAATCTCCGGGGATCTCTTACCTCTGGGCTGACGTTAAGGTAGCTGTCGATGGACAGAACTGGGTTGTTTCTGTTGTTAACAGCCTTTGGAAACAGTCTGTGGCTGCAGCTTTGCAGGAACTTTTCAAGGAGGAACTGGGCTGGAGCTTCCAGGAGGGTCTGCTCGCTGTCTGGGGCGCAGACATACTGTGACGGGATGATGGGGGCGGGGTTTTCTATTTCCTGGAGAGAGAGAAGAAAATCAGTACACAATGTTAGATGCTGCTTCATGCACAAAGTAGACAAAATGATGCCGCTTGAAACACAGTTAAATAATGTGTATCTATGGAAAGATCACAACACCCACCATAAGTTTAGGTTTTACCAGGAAGTCTTTGTTTCCCCCGACTGGAATGTGTTTCTTCATGAGACTAAAGTTGTTGAAGCGACACAGCAGCAGCCCACTGCTGTTCACCCTCAGGTTAAAGTCCACCTCCTCGCAGCTGTACCTGCACATGGCAGCGGCACAGCACAGACTATGAGAACATTGCGCAAATCACAAAATGAGTGTACGACTGAGACACCAGTTGACTTACCTGTTCAGGTCATACTGGACATTCTGCGTCAGGTCCACATTGAGCATGACGAAGTCGTGAAGGTGACACCGGCTGAAGGGTTTGCTCGGAGACTTGCGAGCCAAGCTGCTGCTCCACTTGCGTGCCCCACACATGGCGTACAAGGAGATCTTCGGGGTGGATTCCATGTGCTGAAGAACCCTCTTCAGAGACACGCTGGCGAGGGTCGAGCCTCCATCTGATGTCTCACTGAGAGGAAGAGAAACATTCTCATTTAGGCGACTTGTGAAATAATACAAACTTTTTAACAAGCACCCGAGGGTTTTTAAATGTAACAAAAACCTGAAAGTTAAACACAGCCAGTGGGAATAAACAGTCAAATACTCCTTTAGCAAATGTTATAAATGGAAAACAATAACCACCTGCTGTCTGCTGGCTGGTGGGCGTTCCACAGCACACAGGTGTCATCCATCATGACAATAAAAGGCCATACATCTTGTCTCTTGACACCCTGCTCTTCGAGACGGTTTCTCTCCAGTTCCAGGTTATGGTAGGAAAGCTCTTTGATCATAAAGCGTGCAGCACCTTTAACACACAAGAGCACAAGTGTTTCTTTTCATCTACGTGTACTGATAACCATCAACATACAGTCCTGCAGAAGGAAGAAAACAATGAAAGTCAAATTTAAAGGCAGAACTTTGTGTTTGTTTGCACGAAAACATCTCCATTGACGCTGAACGGAAACGAGAAGACTGATGCTCTGTGTCTCGCTGACATAAAGCTGGCTCAAATTTAAACAGAGTCCTGTACTCACTCCATCCTGCTGATTTCTAGTTAACAACAATTGATTTAAGTTAATCTCATTACAGACGGGCCTCACACCTGATTGGCTTACTTACAAATAAGATGCAAAGTAGCTCTCTGCATTTGGTTAAGACATTTAACCTTCTTCCTACTGCACACACACACCTGCCTGACTGTGATGGCATTATGACATGGTGGCTCTGTCACCATGATGAATCCCTCATGCAGGAGTGCTATGGAGACATGTGTGTGTGGGTAATGATGGTGGCAGTAACTACCTATAAAACGTTTTTGAATAATGCAGGAATCAAAATATTTCACATAAGCAAAAATAATACCTTGTAGGTTGTTTTGTGTCTTTCTTATCAATGAGAAGCAGTGATTTAGAAAAACACATGGCACCCAATCAGTGAAATAAATGGGAGAATTTATTTTATATTTGATTACAGACACTTTATGTATAATTTATATATAATTATAGCACCTTTCCAATGATCCCATAGGCATAGAGTGGTTGTTTTAGGTCAAATTGAACAATCTGTACTCACGTTGGAAGGGAATAGGTTGGGACAATTGAGACACATTTGAGAAGAGGCATCTCGGATAGTAAGACAGATTAGCTGCTCACCAACTCCTGCGCTGTTGAACATAGCCGGCAGGACGAGCAGAATATGGTTGGGCCAGTACTTCCTGTAGTGAGGCATCTCGAACTGCTTGACCACCAGAATGTGCAGGTGAGCCACGCCCTCCATGGCGTGGAAAATGTTGAGCAAGCCGTGTTCTTGACGTCCTGTAGTCGGGGTGAAGATTGGACTCTTTAACAGATCAGGGTCCTGGAGACGGACGAAGGAAGACAAATGGTTATTAACAGAAAAAAAAGACATTCATGTAGACGTATATGCACACACAACATTTCTTTTTTATCAGTAAACGTACCTTCGTGGAGACCAGAGGCAGCTGCATGCTCTCCAGGTGGCTGCCCTGCTGACTGAACACAAAGTGCTGCTCCTTGGCTTTAGGAATGACAAATTGGACCTGGACCTCGTCGCCCAGCATGGACGAGCAGAATGTGAAGGCATGGAAGGTGCACTCTGATAGCTATGACACAGACACACACACACATGCATTATTAACACGGACACACCACCCATTACTGTGAGCGTGAGCGCAGAAAAGTTAAACGCTCTCAAGCTGTCAAAGTATTTTGACAGGTTATACTAATGCAGCAGCTCCGTGGATGTTTAAATGGAGCCTGAAAAAGCCTCGCAGAGCGTTTGACGTGAGCTTGTAAACTGCTCTCACCTGTGTGGCAGGGCCGGCTTCACAGTAGTGCTGACACTGTTCACAGTGATGAAAGGCGTTGTGGGCCGCAAACTTGCTCAGGCGTATGGACTTGGTGTCTCGTTTGGTCACTGTTGGGCTCTCTCCTTCCTGCTTTAAATCTGCAGAGAGTCAAAATCAGAAGAGTTAACGCGCCTTTAAAATAAGTTTGCTTAAGTGATACTCAATTTGCGACCGATGTCAGATTAAAGGTGCACGTCAGAAAGGATGTGGGAATCACAGGGTATCTCTTGATATGATATGATCAAATCAAATGCGATATTTGGCATCAGTGATTCAATAAATGTATGACTCAAGCAATTAGTCTCACCTTTACTTTCAGAGTCTCTGCTGTATGTTTGAATACTTCTACTGACCTTTTAAGACCTTTGGCATCCTTTCAGTGTAAACAGGGCTGGCCTTCCTGAACTTAGGGTCCCGGGGGTAGGGGTCAAAGGGCAACTTTTGAACTTCCTCAATGTCAGGCAACTGGTTATTTACAGGTGTAGTAACCTCGGAGGTTTCTGAAGATTAAAAGAACACGAACATGTGAAATCAGAGTCAAATAACTGAAAGGACATCAAATATCTAATGCTGTCTATGAATCGCAGTTTCCAATGAATGATCTTCACCTTCTTCCTCCTCCTCTTCTTCCTCATCATACACATCCACCTCCAGCAGTCTAATGAGCATTCGAAACAGGATCCGGAGAAACTGCAGATAGGCGCCAGTTTTTCCCACCTAGCAATGGGGGAAAAAAAATCCCCTCTGTGTTATTAGAATAACACTTTAATTGCTTAAAGTTATGCAAATTGATTTTATTGAAAATGCTTAAAGTTTTGCAATGCAGGCAAACTGGAAGCAGAAGTCGTGTTTTTGGTACCTGTGGCGGTCCACTGAGCAGCAGGCGCCGTGGATGTGGCCCAAGTGGAGCCTCGTAGTCGGCATGATGCTGCCGGGCAATGGTCCACTGACGGTAGTACATGCTTTGCTCTGCCCCCTGCAGGTTGTGGGTGATAAGGGGCCTCAGCGGGCTGCTCCAGGCCACGTCTGCATGAGGCAGCAGAGAGAAGGAGCTCAGCTGACTCCCTGATTCCCCTGACAGCAGGTTGTAAGCTGCCCGGGACATGATGACTGTCCGCGGTGAAACCCTGACAGGTTTCGGGTCACGACCACACTGCGTGGACTGGCTGGGCCTCTGGGTCGATGAAGAAGATGGGGAAGGGGAGGAGGAGGATGAAGAGGAACTGGAGCAAAGAGACGGTGGTGCCTTAGAGGTTTGGGATGGGTTGGAGGAGAGTTGGCTTCCCATGGAGTCACATTCCTGCTTGATGCCTTGAGTTGACCCCATGTCTGAGCTAATGGCGCCTTCAGGTTGGAAGGTGGAGGTTGAAGGCTTCTGAGAAGAGTCTGCAACATCAGATGAACTGACACCGTTCTCTGCCAAAGAGCCAAAGAGGAATAATAAAAAAGAGTGCAATGTTAATTAAACTTGAAAAATAAGAGATGTGATTTTTGAATAATCAATCCTGAGAGTCATCCGGATTTACCAGAGGTTCGGGTTACTGCGCTGCTGTTGCTCTGAGGTCTTTCAAGCTCATCTCCATCATTTAAACTGGTGGCGGCCCTCTCTCCGTCTGATTCCCGAGTGACCACGTCCTTCTTGTGCTCCTGGATGACACTCGTGGACACATGGGTACAGGCAAGACCAACCTCCTGCTCCAAGGCAGTACGAGTCAGGTAGCTGGAGTCTATCAGACGCAGGTCGCTGTATTTCAAAGACCTGGAAGGATAAAAGTGTGAAAAAACATCAGATTTGAATTCCCTTTAATAAATATTTATTTTAAGGCTTTCAAAGTGATCTCATATTTGAAAATGCCCTTTGAGCCAAAATGACCTTTTTGTTATTTGTTTGAATGATAATTAAAACATGTCTTAACAGAAGGGCCGTAACTCTAAGATGGGTAACTGATGTTACGCAACACAGATACAGGACTGAGATCTGACAAAGGACTGAGGGCGGGACAAAAATGTAAGTTGACCCTCCTGTAGAGAAGACAACACACTGCGTAAATGCAGACATGTAAAACAACACTAGGAGGAGGAACCTGAGACGACTGAAGAGCCAACCAAGATACATTTGAGATGAGCGTTCAAGGAAATGTCCCACGCTTTCCATGAAAACCTGTCCTGACTAAATGTGAACTTGAGGAGTGATATTATGATGTATGAGTCTACCTGGGGAAAGTCTCTCCAAGAGGGTCCTTCCCTGTCAGGATGACGATGCAGGGCAGCCCCTCCAGATCTTCATAAGTGTGCGGCACCCAGTCTTCATTCTCACAGCCTCTCCACACCTACAAGACGACCATTTTTAGTGAAGCATGTTTGTACATGCTTCTGAAGGGTTTTCTCTATTTCTTGTGAACCCATTGGTCACTTTGTGGTTGAAAACACTTTTTAAATAAAGGTTACTTTTTATATCAGTATACATGTATGGCTGATACTGGACTTTTGGATATCAAACAAGACATAAAAAGGCTTTTTTTTAAGAATTTGCAAATGTGATCAGACAAAACACATTTATTGATTACTAGTTTTGTACTAAATTCAAACACTTTATTTGGTCACAAGGTTCCAGATTATTCTTAAAAGCCTAAAAAAAGAAAAAGTAGAAAATAAATCTTCTCCTTGCTTAAAACATAAACAAACAGGTATTTTTTATATGCCTATAAAACCAAAAAAGATCAATTTGATATTCTCACCCTGAGGCAGTTGATGAAGTTTTTGGGCAAGTTAAGTTCGGAGGCGGGGCTTCCCAGCAACACAGCAAAGCAAAGCTGGAGCCCCAGTTTGTCTCTCACATCCTCCAGCCGCTCCCGGGCGAGCATGGCCAGCTGAAGCGAGGGGACTCGTACCAGTAGCATGTGGCCCCGGCCCTGGGAGCCCTCTCTGCTCGGAGCATTGATTAAGTCCTCCACCATGGCCAGGGTTTCTGGGGTAATGTGGTCTCTCAGGGAAGGCGAGGAGGTCAACGCCATCATGGCCTCGGTGTACTGCTGAATCAGCAGGTAGCTACGGATCACCATGCTGTGGAGGTGCGGATGTCTGGGGGCCGCAGGTAGCATGATTTTTTGAATGGATTTCTTCAATTATACATTTTGTAAATACATCATCGAAGACAGAAAACACCAGCTACAATCACACTCAAGATACCACCACTAAATCTAACACTGAACATAAATTAAAGTTGCACATGAGACAATGAAAAATATCTTAGAAATTCAATAAAATTTCAAATGTGCAAAAGTGACACATCCTTTCCAAATATTCAGAGACTTCACTATTAATAAACATAAACTGTGCATTAAAATAAATGCACTAATCCGTGCTGACACCATGCTGACCTTTCCAGGAGAGTGTGGACCATCTTCTCAAAGGCATCGTCACAGCGCAGGATGGGGCTGGCCACGCCCCACTGCAGAGAGTTGCTGTAGTCCCTCAGGCCAAAGTAGATTAACTCATTGGCAGACTGCTCCCCCTGCTGGAAGAAGAAAATAACACAGCACTGAGTACTGACAGGCAAAAAAACAACAATTTTATTTATTTACAATATATATACATGTTTTTTTTTAGAAATAACAAAGAATTATATCCCTCCTTTGACCCACTAATCCTGGAAAATAGAATAATTTATATCTGAGATTATGTGTAATATATTTTAAATGTTACCTAAAACCCTAAAACTTTTTTTTAAGTAGCTGTCGATCAATAGAATTCCAATCAAACCCATCTTGACATTAACAGACCAAATATTGCTTTGCTGACTTGATAGCAGCACCCTCAATCAGAAAGAGTCCTGTGCAGTTTAAGTCCAGCAGGTGGAGTAGCTGAACCGCAGCTGTTACAAAATAGACTCAGGAAAATCAAAATAGGCAACATATCTCAATCTTACAATTAAAATCCTGGGTGACTTTCAGAAAAGAAAATCAAGATAATTACAGTAATGCTGTATGTGTTTTGATTTTCAACAGCACAACAAATGCAGTATCAGAATGACAGAAATGACCCTTTTTTATAATTGTCAGAATCTTTTTGAGGAGCTTTTAGTGTTACAATAACTGTTCTCACCTGACTTTCATTGGACGGCCAGTGAACTTCATTGTGAAGGCTGATGCGGGACTGGCAGGTCTGCAGCGTGTGTGGGAAGCAGCTGACCTGCAGGACCAGGAGGTTCATGGCATCCAGGACTTCCTGGCAGTTCACCACCCGGTCAGCTAAACCCTGCAGCTCCCCGTGGCACACAGAGCCCGACAGAGCACTACAAAGGGAAAAGGTTATTGGGTTATTTTCATTTTAGATTCCTTCAGAAATGATACCATTGCTTTTAATTGCATTATAAACTACTCAGGCTCAGTTCTGAGATGACTACACAGTATTCTGTTTCTAAAAAAATATATCCTGGAAACAGGAACTGTTCTATCTTATGTTTTTGGCAGGGATACAGCAGTTTATTTGTAAAAACAAAACAAAACAGATGATCATTGCATGCAACAATTTTAGAAAAATAAAGGCCAGATATCCATGACAAACAAATAATAGAGTAAATAACAAAGACAAGTCAAGAAAATAAAACTCTGTAAGCTGTAATTCAGATATCTCAAGTTCATAGATACTGTACGCTTTATTTGTTTTTTACTTGCTTTGTAGCCGTTCTCCTCTCCCCACTTTATCTGTACATAAAAAGTGCAAAGCTGGACTTGCAGCCATAACACACTTATCTTTTCACAAAGAGCATTAGAGAATCAGCAAAGCAAAAGAAAGTCAGTTCTCACAAGGTTGTAGAGCAGCTTCCTTTCTTTCTGCATACCTTGTGAGGTCGACGTGTGAGTTGTCGTGAATGAGTACGAACAGAGTGTAAGGGTTCTGTTTGACTTTCTTCATGAAGGACTCCATCTTGGTGTGAACGTCACCATCCAGACGCACCACGTACTTGTCTGATTTCTGGCCAGCTGAGGAGGCTTCTTCGATTCCTAGGTCCACAAGCACCCCTAAGAAGATCAGAAAAAAAAGAAGTTAATTTTAAAGTAATGTTGTAGCCAGAGCACTGCTTGAACTGTACTGTATGGCACAATAAGTTTAAGACCAAAGTAAGTGAAGAACTCTTCCTCAAAACAAACCTGATTGTTGGATGCGCTGAGCTGTCTGGTGCACCAGAATGTGAGATGGAGGAACCAAAACCAAAAAGTCCACTTTGCAAAAACGTCCCAAGTCGAGATTCTGCGTTCCTGAGTCAGCGATGGAGCAGACTTGGGAGAGGAGGCTGCGAGCAACCCTGAGCTGGGTGGGATAGATCTGAAAGACCTTACTCAGCAGATCTGCTGTTGGAAAATCGGAAGACCATATGAATCAAAGCAATTGTCAACAAAACGTGCAACAAAACAAGAAATGCCACAAGTAATACGGACTGTCAAAATGTTGAAAATATTGTTATCAATAAAAAATATGTTCTCATTTATTGCTGTTTGCAGAACATTTAAACCGACATCTTCATATTTATGATAAACAAAGATAACTGGACAGTGGATCTGGTCTGACATCAAGGTGACTAGGATTCCTGTCATACTTGGATTAAAGATAAATCACCAAATGGAACAGCAACATATTGATTGCAGCATTCTCTTAAGTTCTATGGATTGTTTTGGCTGGTAAATAATGTAGGTCCTGACAGGTCACTTTATACAGGGAGCACATTGGGGAGCAGTCTAACCTCTGCCTGAAGGTGGTGACATGCTGGCAGCCTCCTGGGAGTGAATGTAGTCAGTGACATCGCCTTGGAAGGGCTGAATGACCTGTCCCTTCCGCCGGCGCTGGTATCGCACCAGCTGCTTGTCTAGATTGTCCCCTAGAAAAACAAGCAGACACCAGCGTTACACACAGACACGGAGGCAGATAAACAAACGGCTGCAGCACAGCTGAGTGCAGTCGACGTACAACACAGACAGTAAAATCCAGTCATTAAACCGATTATCTTTGATGTGTAACAAAATGTTTTGAGTCCCTGTTGTCCTTCAGTATATTTTAAGACAAAATATCAGTGTCATGGCCCATGAAGTTAAATTGTTAATATGGGCTCATGAATACTCTTTTGCACCAGTAAAGAAAGTCAACAAAATCCCCTAAATTAAATAAATGTTAATATCTAATTAGGCCTTGATAGACACAATTATGAGAACAATTGCACAACTTTTTTCACCATATAACAACAAGTTTCACATTACAAAATGTATACTAAGCAATACGACAGGTCCTATTTGTCAGGTACAGAGTTGCCCCGACTAAATAACTATTTAAAGATGGCAACCTATCAGATAGTGACACAACTTGATGTACGATCATGTTTATTATTCTATTACAGCTGATAAAAAAAAAAAAAAAAGGTCACCAATGAGTGTTTACTTTGGCTAACAGAAATCCTGTACTCTAAATGTGACATGGATGGCTGACATTCAGTTAATCTTTCAGACAAAGACGTAACAACTTTGAAATCTTTAAAAGGAACGACTTTGCACATATTTGAAGAAAAGAGCTCTCACCCAATGATGTGGTCTTAAAGTGAGAAGCCAAGATGCTGACTTTTCCTGTGATGAGTTCGTAGCTGATCTCCTTTAGAAACTCATTGGTGGTGAGCATGCCTTCAGCTAAGGCCCGCGCCTGGTACTTCCCTGTTTCCAACACATAAATATAGAATAGTTTCATAATGTGCACAGACAGATCAGAGAATCATCAGGTACATTTACTTCAGGTCTGTTGCAGAACTCACCCAAAACAAGCACACAGAACTCGTTTCCACCCGCTTTGGAGGCACATATGATGACAACATAGGTGGGTAGGCGCTGCTGTTGGAGGGGACCCTCACTGAGAGAGCGGAGTGACTCGGAGATGCCCTCTCCCAAAGAGTTGTGGGTGACCACAACTTGAACGCTGCCCCCAGAAACGCTGGCTTCAAGCCGAGCCAACCAGGGCAACTGTGAGGGGGAGATAGCTGGACCCCCTGGGCAACACAGCATCGCCTTCAGAACAATCTGCTCCAGCTCCTCCCGCAGGGGAATCTGCTCTATACCTGAGAAAAATAAATAAATAAATCACATAAGAAAATCTGAACCAAAAATCTAAACTTTAATTTAAAACAGTATGCAAATATGTGATGTTTGTTTTGCCAGTTTCAGTTAAAAACACCACCCTCTGTTTTTGATAACAGCTCACATTCAACATGCAGAAGAAATACAAGTAATAGAAAGACTGTTTTCCGTATGTGAGTTTGTTTTTCTTGCTTACCTAAACGTGCAAGATACTGCAAAGTGAGGAGGATCATTGTCTCCACACAGAGAAGTTGGCTGCTGTTGAGGCCCAATGTCTCCAGGGTTCTCTCTTTCAGCTGGCTACTCTTATAACAGCTGACCAGCAGGGGGCTCACCACTATGTCCCCAACATTCCCATAGAAGTAAGGTAAAGTGCCGTGCCCTGAAATGAAACATCAGCATGAATCGAACTTAAACATAAAGTAGCTAGAAATGTTTTAACATAAAGTGATATTTTATCAACTTAGCAACATGAGGCATCTTGCTGTGAAAACTTGTATGACTTGTTGCAAGCTAATACAAAAGAAAAAAAAATTCCAAGCAGGAAATCAATCACAATTTATTGCTTTTGGGCCTGCAGTGTTCTAAAAATAAAGTTGGCCTATTTAAACAGTCAACATTTGCATTTGGTATTGTCGAGCCGAAAATGAGTTTGTAAAGTTTGTACCGATTAGGATGACAGGCCGAACTCCCGACAAATTCAGCAGATTGTTGGGGACAATGACCGTTTCTCCAGCTGTGATAGGCTGGGGCTGAATGACTCCTGCTACTGCTGGCTGTGGAGAGGAGGACCCTGCTAAAACCGAGCCTGGAGGGAAATAATTACCATGTCAGTACTAGGATTAGTAAACTCCAGCTAAGTTATGTTTAAACATACGGGCATACAGTAAGTGTATTACATTCATCAAATACAATAGACCTTTTTTGGCTGCTGTTATTAGTTCTAAACAATCAGGTAAGAGAGGTTTTTTTTTAAATGACAGTGGTATATAAATAACCACCATTACATGATGCCCAGGAAATCCTCCTCAATCAAACAATTTTTATCATCATTTTGTCCACAAACACTCTGGCTCTATCTCCATGGAGACACTGAGTGAATCAGCCCGAACAACAAGACAACATCAGGGATGTCAGGCACACTCATGTCTAAACCAGAGAGAGAGGTTTACAGCAACACAATCTATACTCTACACACACATGCTTACACACACACACACACACACACACACACACACACACACACACACACACACACACACACACACACACACACACACACACACACACAGGGAAATAAACCAAGAAGAAAACACCTGACATCTGACATAGGAGGTCAACCTGCATCCTTTATCACTGTGACTCATGTAGAAGAATACATAATAGCTCAAAGAGCTCTCCTTTATATTTCAGATACGGACCTGGAGAACAAACTATTGGTCGAATGGCTGGCACAGGGACAGCTTTCGGTGGCACAGGCACCGATGAGCCAGGATGCCAGCTCCGATGGCGTTTCTTTGGAGGTCCCGAGTTCATAGCAGAGGATACTGAAAATCAGAAACACACACAAAGAACAAGTCAGCACAGATTAGCAGATTAGAAGGGATTTTTATATAATGCTATGGTAAAAAAAAGAAAAACACATTTAGTTTTTATTTATTTATGCAAAAAAATAGTCACCAGGACTTCCTCCTAGGTCAGCACTGCGATACCCTGGACCCTGAGGCCCTAAAGAGACCTGGGAAGGGCTCAGTAAAGGGGGACGTCCATCAACACCAAGACCATTAGCTGGCATGCTCACCCTCAGAGCTGTGGGTACTGGAGAAACAGATAAATGCTTTGATACACTTATTAACATTGACAATGTTTAAAAGTCAGCATCTTTGATATAAAGAAACTATCTACTACCAACTATCTACTCTAACTACCATCATGCTAGCAGATATTGTATGTCCGGCTGTATGCAAGCATAGTAATGGGTTTTGACAAAATGCTCATTAGCATGCTAACTTGCACATTTAAATAATGCTGAAGTGTTGGCAGTACACAATGGTTACCGTGACACAATCTTAACCAAAAGCATTAGCATGCTAAAATACGAACTTTAAAGTAAAAAGTAAAGCTGAAACTGTCCTATGTATAAAAAGTTTATTAAACCATGGCCATACTGTTCACGTATAGTGTTAGCATAAACTATTAAAAAAAAGCAAAACACCACTGAGGCTTTCATTGGTTTGTTAGTATCAAGACATGGACGAAGGAAGAAGGAAAATGAATGAAAACACAGTCGTTACTAGGAAGCAACATTCATTTCTGTACAATACTTCATGACTTTCTGATGAAGATAAGCCAGCCATTAAGTCAAATGTGGTTGACCAACCAACCAACCAGTATTGCCATTCCTTACTCCAAAAAATACATAAACAAGTGTACACACTATAAAAAAAAAAAAGAAGAATGGATTAGACTGTAAAAGAATGTAACCCGCAATGACAGTATGTTGGACATGCAATGATCCTAAATAAAGAAAGAATTTAAAAAACAACAAACAAACAAAAAAAAACAAGTGTACACAAAAATGTTTTTGCAGCTACATGTTTCTAGACAGGTTGGGTAATACATGATAATAAATCAGTTCTAACAGGGACATATTGATTTCCTATACATGAATGGCCAATGACCGGATTGGCCATTTTCCAATCTCATATTCACTGTGTTTGCAATACGCTAAAACATTGATTGGTGCGTGTAGCCTTTGCCTGTCAATATCACAACCTTATAAAGGGGCTAATGGATAGCAAGACCTTAAAAAGTCATTACGGCATTCCTTCCTTCAATATTGATTAGCGTGTATGAGTGCACACATGCAAATGTGTGTTTGTGTGTATATGTAAGCAGGTTTTGACAGATGCTAATCTTGGCCCCATAGTCAGCTGCAGTCCCATCTGCCTTATGGTGAACTGTGTAAAATAAAAACCACCTGTAGCTAAGCGAACCTCAGGCTAGTGTCAAAGCCTAGATGCAGCCTGAAATGTAACATGAAACTGTGGTGAAGCATCATGAAAAAGGAAAATAACTTCACAAGGTAGTTAGCAAAATGATAACATTGCAATCCTTGAAAAGAGCCTCACCTATTGGTAGAGTCTTGTTTCCAGGTGTCGAAGTCAGAGGTTTGAGAAAACTGCAGTCTCTGCTGATGTCCTGACTTCCAAAAAAGATGGATGATGTCTGTGTTGTTCTGGTGGGTGGAGAATCTGGAGGTATAGACAAAACTTTTTAGGCTTTTAAGGAATTTTTTTTTTTTTAAAAATTAAAAAAAAAACAAGCTTCCTGTATTGCCGATTCGCAAAATGTCCTTTTCAAAAGCTACTCTATAATTTCTTGTCATGCTCAAAACTCAAAAAGTAGAATTACACCCACTATGGCCCTGATTGGTCATCTGGTTACCTTTGGCCTTAGGTTGGTATAAAAAAAACCCTGCTTGTGTCCAATGTCCACTGCACAAAACAAACTGTAACTCTCCTGGTCATTAATCATTTCAGGATAAACGGTCATTTGAAGCTGGGAAGAAATGCTAGGGCTTCTAACCTTTTGGCTTCTAGATTAAGTGACCTTGTTAGGAGCAGGAAGTACCTGAAGGTCACAGCCAGAAGATCTGTAGCAATGTGTATGCCAACAATGAGCCCTCAGCTGTCTTACGCATTAATGTGTGAGGCAGGCAGCGTACAGGTTGAGAACAAATCAATACTATAAGCCAGAGAAGCTGGGGTGGGGGTGGGGGGGAGAGAGATTCTTCTCCTTAAAGAGAAGCAGAATCTGTCAGAAAAATATGACATAAATATAGGTTACCCAGATAAATCTTTTTTAGTAGTTATCTTACACTCCTGTTCATTTCTTTATTGGAATTTTACCAAGATCAAGTTGTTTAGAGTAAAATTGCAACTGCAAAGGATATCAGACATTGTGATAACCACTTCTAATAAGGAGAGAAATACAAAAAAACTCAAATGTTTATTTACCATTTTATGAAATGTCTACATGTCTCTCATTTAAAAACCAAGGCATCACAGCAAGAAGCCACCTTGCTTCACCAGAGCTTTATTCTCTGATTGGCTTGATGCAGTCGAGTGGTTCAAGAATCAGGCTATGCTCACCTAATAAATTACAGGGCTCAGCCAATACCACTTGTCTCTAAGGCAACAACATAAACCTGTCAGCACTGACCTGCAGCCACAATGACTCCTTTCAGTGAAATGTAAAGTGCATATTCAAAGTGTCACAGAAAGTAGGCAGTGCATTCTACCAAACTTTATTCTTCTTTTAGTTTTTAGTAGATCAAATGTTGATATAATCATCTTTCGTTTCTGTTTGTTCTCACAAATCGTTGTTAAAGTGAGCAGTAAGTGCAAGTGTACATGTGTGCAGACTCACCAGAGAGGGACGGGGGAGACGAACTGTGTCCACTGGTGCCTCCGTTTTCTTTACTGCTGAGGGAGGAGGACGAGCTTGGTTTGGATGTTGATGTGCTGCCGGAGAATGGACGGGTCTTGCAGTCTGAAGTGGAGGAAACAGAGATGAAAGACTTGACATAAAAGTCCATATAATCAAAGAATGAAAGGCTGGGGGGCAAGAGAGAATGGTTTTATGCATATTTTGTATTGAAACACTGGGATTTTTATGAAGAGGTTTTCACCTTTCCAGCAGATGAGGGGTCCTTTGCACAGAGCACCCTGAGAATTCTTCACCAGGTAGTTTTTTAAGTGCTTCTGCTTCTTGGGCTGTGTGGATAACTTCAGGTTGATGTGGTTGGAAAACTCTGTGAAATATCTGAAACCTTTTTCCCCACAGCCTACACAGTTTCCTGAAAAGCCTGCAAATGAAATAATCGTTTGGCTTTATTTGCAGACCACTGTAGATGTATGTCAAGCATAGAGTAACAACAGAATCCCCCAAAAACATTTCGAAAGCATTGTCTCCTTCACTCTAATTTCAGACTACAGGAACAAACTGACCTAAAAGTGCATTTTTCCCATTCTCATCAGGCAAATAGCGGCGGTCCACAGCACACACAAGGATGTGCTCTGGGACGCCAGGGGACTTAGCGCCAACCAGCTCAAAGCCTGCAGGGACTTCGATGGGCTCAGTTGCTATGGAGACCAGTCTGATGTCCTTGCCGGCCTGACAGAACCCTGAGAAGAAAGAATTTTTTTTCAGTCCAAGGATGAAACATATAGTTGAAGAAATAAATCAACTATGGGAATATATATATATATATTTTTTTTTTTTTGGCAAACTTAATGTTATGAAACAAAGTACAAAATAATCATTCTTCATTTTATCATCTAAAAGTTCCTTACAATTATTTCAATTTTCTGTGTTTTTACAATGAAAACCAAGGCGTTTAAGTGTATGAGAGTTACCATCCAGTGTGCAGCAGCCTTCGGGTGCAGGGGCCTGCAGGTAGGGGAGAGGAGGGCTGCTGCTGCCTGAGTCGTCGTCATCCTCTAGCTCCTCCAGATCATTGGATGAATGGCCGTTTATGAGCTCTGGCGGCTCTCCTATGTGAAGGTCGGCTTTTGACTTCACATCTAATGGACATTAAAAAAAAAACAGATTATTGTCGAAATAATCAATCACAATATTTGTATCACATGTTTATCAATACCTTAAGATTTTATAGAAAGTCTCATGGCAAGACTTCTCATTTTGATATTCATGTTGGTGCATATTAAGCAACACATTTAATAAGATCACAGTACCAAATGTTCTAGTTCTTTCTAAAATCAGTTTTTTTTCTTTAAAAAGAGGGGTATATTTCTTTCCTATGCAGCTTATAACCTATTCATATTTTTCTTACCTTCCATGTTACCAGGATACGGCTCGGGCTCCAGGTAGAGCTGCGTGAAGATGGGCTGAGGGTCTCCACTGCTTGAGCGCAGTGATGCCTCGATGGAGTTGTGGAGAGCCTCTTCAAATCGAGCAGACTTTAGCTGCCCGGCGTATGAATTTCCCATTTTCTGTGACAGAATAGAGAAAAGAGATAATGATGATGATGTTCACCACAGGTCATGCAGTAGTTCTTACATGAGACAAGCTAACTCTAAAGGAAGCAACAGGTGACCTTCACAAATACATTCATGTCTTTGTATGGACACAGCTGTGTCCTCCTGTGGGCTAGGTCAATTGGCCCTTCAATAAATTAGGAATATTTTTTTTTTTATTGAATTTTACATAATTTCTTAATTCTGGGTCTGCACTGGGACTTGAGCCAGCGACCCTCTAGGTCCCAACCCAAGTCCCTACAGGCTGCTGCCCCAAAAGCTACTGCCTCCCCGGAATTTCATACGAACATGTGCTGGATGACAATCGTCTGCTTATTTCGAAAAATTTAGTCGTGAACATCTAGTAGATGTCTTTGGCTTTAGTCCTAAAGCCATTTGTTTGGATAGACAACGCATAGATGTCACACTGGGTGATGAGATTGATGATTTAAAAAAAAATATTATTAAGAAGAGAAACATTGGGCTTAATGTTTAGTGTCTGGGTAATCTCAGCATTTATGACATTTTATGGACAAACTTTGTATTTGTCAATAAAGTAAATAACAGCTTTGATTGATGGCTCCAACTTAAAAAAGAATTATTTAAATTATAACAGAATCCTGCATAAATGCACTAAATAAATATATATACATACGAGCAGTTATGAACAACACACTCAGTTTTTCTGAGACAGCACATAATGGACAAAGCTCATGGCATTTTCCAATCTTTTTAGCCTTTCTCCTTCTCTGGGTTGCGTCATTCTGCCCCCCTCTCTCCACCCCAGTGTCCACTCAAGGACATCTGCCGGGGTCGGCCTTGTGGGCCTGAGGTTGGCCAGCCAGCTCTCTGGTGGCAGGTGGCAGCTGGACAGAGGGCTTAGTGCTTAGTCTCGAAGAAGAGACAGAGGAGAAAAATACAGACAAAAAAAAAACAGAAAGAAAGAAAGAAAAAAAAAGCTCCAGATGATGTGAAGAACTGACAGGTGGCTTAGCGAGCATCATGGTCATTACTTATCAGAGTTTTATCCTCAAACTCCCATTTTCAGTTTGTCTAAACATCTCACTTTGTCTGGCTTTAATAAAAAGTTGTTTACAATGTGTGGGATGGGAGGATAAAAAAAAAAACAAGGGGAATTTTGGCTGCTCTCACACATGCGTTTGGAGTAAAATGCTTTCATGTTTGACCTTGGACTACGCTTGAAAATCAGCATGCGTCATCCACACTGGAGGCCAAAGAGAAGCCTGCAGATCTTTGGGGGACACAGCTCTATCTCCTCAGTCAAGTCAGACAAAGAGCCCGCACAGCTGCTGAAGCACCAGCGTCCGTCTGTAACTGACCTCAACCTGAGCTCAGAGTTTAGTGATGATTCAAAGAACCTCAGACAGGCTGGGGTAGAAATGCGCAGGGACATGTCTCTCTGCAAATATTGCCACGGAAACAGCCTGTTCACTTCATTTAGTATCAAGGGGCAAAGACTAAATGAGAATTTTAAGCAATTTGCTAAATAAATCCAGCAAAAAAACCCAGAATGATTTAGGATTTTTTTCAGCAAAACATAGTTCTAATGAAAGAATCTAATTCTTTTTTCAAATGTAAAATACGTCTTCACATTCAGAAGGACTCAGTAGTTTATTACATTGAATCAAATATTGTTTTTCTGATAAATCTTCGGATACCTATGGATTTCACGTGTTTGTAAAAAATTCCCAACTTTCTTCTTTTAGTCAAAACATGTCAGTTTTAATGACATAATAACCATGTATACATTATATCAGGTACATGGAGATGACATGTTTCCAGGTTAAGAATAAAAGGACAGTTTTGCAAATTAAATCAATGATTTCCGATCTTTACTGAATGTGTCAGACAATGAATCAATACTCATGAGATACACTGTGTTTTTGGTCACACAGACCACCTGAACCTTTTATTTTGTCAATAATCAGCCGGATGAGACTCAAGCTGCGGCTGCACGTCTCACTTTGCCCACGCCTGGACAGATTCCAGACCTCATGTTTACCTAACAACCTTCCTGAGGAGGAATCTGACCGGCCCAGACAAAAGACAAGATTAACAGTGCCTGACTGTGCTGTCACAGAGATAAGGAGCTTAACAGAGTGAAGCTACAGTATGTCTTGCCTAACTGATGGAGGAAGAGAAACAGTGGGGGTTAAAAAAAGAAGAAAAAAAAGAAATGAGTGCCTGGAGGTGTTTTTAAGTAGTCTGTTCGACTGTGAAGTCGAAGGAGGCTCCAGAGGCTTCTGTGACTGGTTGACCCTGAAGTCCCGGTGGACAGATTTGTCATTAACCTCATACAGGCCGGAGGTGAACACAGAGAATGACCTTTTATCACCTGGACAACATAAAACAAAGCGTGACTGAGGCAGAGGTTGCACAACGGATGTTTCTGGAGTGCTATTCAGGTGGTTGCTAAGGTCAGATGCAGTGGGGGTGGGGGGGGATCTCAGGTGAGTCAGCGGCTGAGGCGCGCTTGATGGATAGTCAAACCTAATGAGCTGACTCCACCAAGAAGAGGCGTTTAATGTTCAAAGACTAATGGCTTAAAAGGGGTGTTCATGTTGCAGAGTGGGGAACTTAGGATCTGTCTCCCAGCCAGTCAGATGGTCAGTCAAGGCCGTTCCTCGGCTCCTCCTGGGTGGCATCGACAGATTGCACGAATGTGACCCTGAGGTCAAAATAAGCGCGTCTAATCTTCACTCGGTGGATTGAAGAGCAGAGAGAATATGCACAAGTACTCGAGAAAAAAACAGCTGAGTTTCAAATGGATGGAAGAAAAAAACAAGGTGACCTACGTTGTCGGATTTTTCTTTTTTCCCCAGGCGTGAAGAGACACCTCTGCTACATGCTGGATCCCTACCACCCCGCAGAAACTTTCAGCAGAGACATTTCACTTCATGCTCCGTGACCTGAGGGGAAAACAGGGAGACCTCACATAAGCTCAGACTGTTAACTATAACAATCAATGAAACAGTGATGTCCATATTAAACAATTCATACATCCAGAGAAGGTATCATGTGACAAACAGGAGTCAAAGGAGTCAGTATTATAACGTCAATGATTGTGTTCACCTTAATAATAAGAATAAGAATACATTCATTTCATATAGCGCCGTGTTTCTAAATATCAAAAGATGCTTTGACAAAAATAACAAACAATCAATAAACAAAACACAAACGATCAATGAAAGTTGGAAGGATGGGACTCAGTGATTGTAGGTGATGGTGAAGAGGTGAGTTTTTATCTTAATTATTCAACAACATAAAGCAGAATCACATCTGAGGTCTAAAACATAAAAAAAACACCTGATGTCTGATGCTGTTGCTCAGATTTTTTCTTCAAACTATTAAAGAAAAGAGAAAACGTGACCATTCTGAGAGTTCTCGACATATTATACAGATATGCTGCAGTTTGTTTGACTAACAAGGCAATTTCACTCGATACGTTCAATATTTTACTCAAATGAGGAACAGACATTTTACTCAAGTGTTGATACAAGTCATTTAATTAGCAGCGTTGTGTGCCGAACAGATGAATGTAAGACTTTATTTCGAACCTTAAACGTAAACAGGATAATAAAAACAAACACACACACTTTACTTCTATTACCGGTAGTTATTATGTGAAGTCTGAATCAATACAGGAATTTCTATTTATAAAGCCAAATATCAGTTGTGCAGATCAAAGGGTGCTGGAGGTCACCACAGTTAAGAGAACATGCTCATTCATTAAAATAAATGGCTGCACTTACGACCACTCCAACGTCAGAGTGCCACAAACATTACGTAGCAACTCCTGTGAGGCTAAAAGGGCGTTACGTGATACCACGGCCCTGAGGCTATTTTCATAGAACACAATTGGCTGTTTTAGTTTGCAGCTGCGCTCAGCACACACACAGTCACTCCTCTCTGAATGTATCTGTCCCCCTTCCTTTGACCCTTTGACTTAAGTATTGTTTGGCCACTCAGACCCTTAATACAACTAAAGCACACGCTTGTGACTGTGTGGTGCTGTTCTATGACAGGGGAGGCTGCTCCGGGGTCCAAGTGCTTCCAAGTAGTGAGTGTACACAAACTGGTTCACCTTGCATTTGCTGACCACTGTGGTGCTTGTTTTGTGAATGATTAGCTCGCTTGATACAACTGATCAAAGTTACGAATGTCAACAAGTCAGATTGAAAAATGTGCTCATGACTTTCTGGGCACAGGAACATTTAGAGAGAGGGTCGCCTACAAGTGGTTAAAATCATGGAGAATAAAACAAATAAGTACAACATGTTCATGCATTACCCTCCATCATAGGAATGACATGCATCTTAACTACGTCTTTCAAATTCTGTTAATTACCCTATAGCAGCACAGTCTTGGAATATTTTGATGGTTATCTGAGTCGTGAAAGACAGACGACACAGAAGGAGACGCAGATGGCTGCCGAGATGAAGATGAAGGAGCCGTAAATCTAGACATCAACACGAGCACGGCCCGAGGTGCTTGATAAGATCCTGTTTTTCCCGTAATGACATTTGAGGAAAGCTTCAGGCTGATACACCAGAGCCAGAATGGAGTCAAGGCAGCAGTTAACGACACGCCCACATTTCTGGCACACGCTCTGTGATGCAAGTGCAACTGCATGTGCACATGCACACAAACAGCCAACAGAAACATATGAAGAGCTACCCTTGATGTATACCACGAATACAAGGATTTCATTGGTTGTATAAATTACTGCTGGAATTCTAAGCACACCTATCTATTTCGTTGTTATTTTATTTTTATTTTTTTTCCGATTAGTCTAAAACATTTCTCCATTTTAAAAATACACTATTTTAAAAGTAATTCTTAAAACATGGCCGGCAAAAAATAAAACAAAATATATTTTGATTATTATTTTATGTCAAACTGAAAAAAAAAAACCCCCACAAAAAAACCCCTGCATTCTTCAAATGTCAATTATTTCAGTTAACAATCATAGCTGAAATAATTTGCAACCTATCACCTGCAGACAATGTATCAGACATCACCTTAGCATCATCTACATTTTGTATTTTTTTAGATATCAAATTTCATCAAAAAGTTCTGAGAGAGAGAGAGCGAGAGAGAGAGAGAGAGAGAGATATCTGTTTATTTGATCAGTTCTGAGTCAGCAGATCTTTCAATGTGAGGAAATCCCTCTACTGACCTCCTTTTTGAAAGATTTTGAACACATATCTGAAGGATGGAGTCAGGGATATGTTCAGATGTCTGCGTTATACACTGGACACTTACATTGGCTCACATTTAAAATGGACTTATCGAAAACTAGAGGTAGTTCAAAACTAGAAAAATCTATGAACTAATGTTGGATGATTTAATTTGACTTTCGGGTGCATCTTAATCCTTTTACAGTATTGTTATGCTTAAACATTTAAGGTCCACACCGAACCAATAGTTAACATGCGAGAATGAGCCCAGCACACTCTTTACATTAGAAAAGACACTGACCATCACAAATAAGAGGGAGGGGGGAGGGGGGGGAATGAGGAGTAAAAAAAAAAGACAAACATCTCTTCATGTTGTCTAAATGAGGTGCTAAAAGCCCATCTCATTAATGCTTCATCAGCGCCACGTGACACACAGAGAGAGGTTTAAAAAGCTTCTTCTGTACCTTCCATGGCTGTTCGGTCACTCTGCATCTATATCCCAATGAAAAGCAGTAAATCCAAAAGATGACGGCAGATTCTTTCAGATAAAGTCCATGCTCGAAATAAATCCTTATGGAAGTTTAATCCAGGCAGCATGTGGAGTTTCACTCTTCTCTGGTATGTCTCCAGTCACCTTTGTCATGAGAATGAAATGGGAATCCCACTCTTGCCCTCAGTACAGCACAAACCCTCCCTCTCTCTCTCGCCCTCTCTCTCTCACTCACATGCAAACAAACAACACACACACACACACAACTGACCCCTCCCCCTAGAACCAGTGCCTCCTCTGTCCTGTGCCATTTGCCAAGAATGGGGGGGGGGGGATCCATTGGGGCTCATTCATCTTGGCCCTGCTGACCCCCTGCAGTGACAGATGCTCTTGGAAGCCTGCAGAGCTACGGGAAGGGGGGGGAAACAAAAGAATCCCCTCTCATTTCCACGCTAGCTCACGAGCTCTGCGCCCTGCCACGCGTGACCCCCAGCACGCCAATGCGTCCGCCGCGGGCACAAAGTCAGGTGGAAGTTATTTTTTCCCGGAAAGAGAAAATGGCGGGTATCTGCACATCAAACTTTCACTCTCTGGCTTCAAGGCGTTTTTTTTAGTTTTTTTTTTATTAGGGGTCAATTCAGGGAGATAGCAGAGCAGAATCTCAGTTCAGCATAAAATGGGGAGAAGAATGTCTGGTCAGCTTGAGCATTCTGTCTTGGTAGCTTTGCCCGGGATTGACCCCACACTGGGTCATTACTCAGGCTGTAAATACCACGGGCTCATCTGGTCAAAATAAATAAACGGAAATGCACCACAAATCAACAGGCCCAGGCAGATGTTAAGGATTCTACGTAATCAAAGCTAGCACCTTATCATACATTATCACTTACCATATATTACTAAACCTACAGGGTAATCATTTACCTCATACAAACAAAGGGCGACCTGGTGTTTGTTAAGTGTTACATCGCTGTCAAAGCATGCATAAGTCTGCAAGAGGACCCACACTTCATGTAAAATAAATACATTGTGTTCTTCAAAATAGGCTAATAGCTGGCCACATTACTGAGGATCTCCCAACAAATCATGTCTTATTATATTTTATATCTCTTCTGACTTTGAGAGCTAGACAACACCATCTGTCACACTGCCAAGTCTTACTGGACTTCTGACACGAATATCACACAGTTCAGCAATCATTGACTTCTTCTTCTTGTCCTGTGGAACAGAATATGAACCTCACAGCGTCCTCAGGCTTCTGTTTCGGTTTCCCTGCACGCTTTTATGTCCGAGTGACGTCTGCAAGAATTTGCCAGGTAAATAAAAGGTCTGAGTAAACTCGCATCTACTTGAAGGCAGTGAACGCACTCTCTGTTACCATGACTCCAGATCTTTCTGGCTCTTTTCTCCACAACTGCATTTCCCCCCCCCCCCGTCGATGAATTCATTAGATCGGATCTTAATGGTGAGGAGAAAAATAAAAAAAATACTACAGTAGAATAATCAAGAAATACATTTTTTGTGTGAATTTCAACAGAAAAACATTGCCACACCCTCGTTGAATACAAACAAATGACAGCAATTCATGTGAGTAATAAACTCTTATTTCTCCATGTGTTACATTTCTTTACTCTCTGTGTGAACGCCTTCTCTTACTGGCCCACGTCTCTTGCTCTGCTGAGTCGTGTCACTCTGATGTTCCAGTTCATTACCACAGACACAGTCAACAGTTGTTTTAATCAAGTCGTGTGCAGCTCTTCTCACCTCCTCTCCAATGGTTATATTAGGGTGATATTAGTGTGAGGGCCCCTGTAAACCACCATGCCAGCCAATCAGGGCCTCCATTAGTCCTTATAGCGCTCTCGTGTGCTCATTTCTCTCAATCAGCCACATTTGTCCAAACATTGGGCTTGAGTTTGACTGTGAAAAGTGTCTGGTTGTTCATGATTTGGACCACACATGAGAGAAATCAGCGATTTTGTAGCCGTGCCCGCCGATTAACATTGTAAGTAAAATAGATATTTTGAATTGACTTTTATCAGGAAAGAAAAAACAAAGTGAAACCTCTGCAATGATGCATCTGCATCTCGCCACAAGTTCAACTGGGGGAAAAGAGCTGTCAGAGTGATTTATCTCTCAGCCCCTGACTTTGACATGGCCTGCCTTAAATAGCCCATTTAAAACGGGGATAATGAGTAAATCGGCATTTTCTTTACCCTCAAAAGGCACCGTGCAGAAAAACAAAAGAGGGTGGATTGAATGCCGCCCGCCCCCCGAGCTCATCCTTCACCATTGCATTGAGCTCCTGCTAAAGTCCCTGACAAAGGGGAAGTGTCCCTGCCGCCGCCACCTGAGGAAAGACGAGTCATGTGACAAGCGGTGGGGGGGCTTCTGGGAGATCTTGGGCTTTGGGACCTAGAATGTGAAGGGGGTAGGGGAGAGGAGATCTTCCTCTTTTTTGAATTACCAGAGGGAACATTACAGCTTTGCTTCAGCTGACTCAGCCAACATTTGAAGCAACCTGCCTATTTTTTTTTTTTGATCACAATTGGGTCTGTTGACCAGAACACATGGCAGCTTTAGGCTTTAAATCTGTAAGAAAAATAAGAAGGTTCGACCGACAAATCGCTGAAATGAGTGATGAATATCAGGTGGGCAGGAAGTACAGTGACCAAAGGGGCTAATTGACACGTGTGTCTCTTATAATAGGAAAACAATCCAGCAGCTTATCTGTCCAAAAACAAAACATGAAAACAAAACCGCCACCATGTGAAAATTCCCGCGACAGAAATCCCCTTTCACCCTTGGCGTCACGCGAGTTACCTGACGCCAAGGGTGTTAAGACTCGCGCTGCTGTTTGGCAGTCCATGGCTCTAATTTCCTTATAAAAAGGCCCACAACCTTCTTCGAAAATCCCCCCCTTCCCCCGCTGCTAGGGACTACCTGCTGGGCCCTGAAGTGCAAATCAGTGCTAGTGAGGAAAGCAGATGAGCCGAGGTCACTCGTGGCTTTCCAGTGGGCCAAACAACAAACGCAAACATTCCAGCTGAATGCCACTGCTGAAGTCGGCAGCGACGCAGAGAAAGACATGGAGAAGGGGAGCAGGCATGGCTAAGTGTCAATAATAAGCTATAGCTGTGTGTTGTGTGTGTGTGTACATGTGCATTTGAGTGTGTGTGTGTGTGTGTGTGTGTGTGTGTTCCTCAGGATTATCTGAGGAACTATAAAGTGGGGTGAACCAGGGTTTAAGGCCTGGTGTGACCAGAGGGATCGGGGGCAGGGTCCCTGTCCTGAGGAGGGGTGGACAAAAGGAGCATTTGGGCAGATGAAGAAGTCATCATCATTAAGCCACTGGA
The DNA here is from genome assembly GCF_947650265.1 of Symphodus melops. NCBI lineage: Eukaryota > Metazoa > Chordata > Actinopteri > Labriformes > Labridae > Symphodus > Symphodus melops. The sequence continues at coordinate 19,908,837 of NC_136697.1, read as the reverse complement.
AGTTTACTGTCCAGTTATAAAAGTCATTTCAAAATGATGGCCGAGGGGGTGCGTGTGAAAGGGCAGCAGGGCTGGGAAGGCCTGCGAGGGGCTGACGAACTGTAGCACTAATTCATTAGGGGACAAGCAGGCTTTGTGTTAACACCAGGTTGATTGGAGCGGTGACCTTGCCACACACTCTGGCCCGGCGGATGAGTTTAAGGGCAAGGCGTTTAACCTTAAACTAAATCTGAGCCACAAACAAAGGCCAGCAGCGTTTGTGGAAAAGGTCTACAGATAAGTGATAGAGGGGGAAAAAAAGGGTACAATGAATAGAAGCCAAATCAGGGAAGAAAACATCCCCCTCTTTTACAGGAAATATAACTTTGTGTGACCATATAATAATAGGCCACCTTTAACTATATGTTGTTTCATCTTTTTTTCTGCCAGTGAAGTACTTATTATAATTGTTTTTAGTTTTCACAAATTAGTTGGTAACAGTTTCATTAATTAGTTTATATTTTACATTGACCTGTGACTCTTTTATTTTTCATGGAAGGTGCAGTAAAATTGGCTGATGATTTGAATTAATATCATCTCATTTACTTGTTAATAAGTTTACTTTTTTCTGTCACATAATAGAAATTATTGTGCATTACCATTTTCAACAGCTCAATGAGTTGTACAATAATTGAGTTTTCCCTTTTTTATTTTTAGTAAAATGTGTACAACTGAAAAACATGTATGACAGAAGAATGTAGAAAGTAGTTCTTTTTCAGTGGCTCTAAATAGAGAGTCTTGGCTTTTTTTTGGGGGGGGGGGGATTACTAGTGATAAGCAAAATAGAATAGCTGTTGAAATGTGTTTGCTGAATATGTGCTAAATATTGATCATAAATCCATAACTTGCATTTTGTTTGGGTTAGGGATAGGGTTACCCTAACAGAAGGCACAACAATGAAAGGTGTTTAAATTCCACCATGCCCATGCCAAAGGTGTGAGATGATTGATACGAGCAGTAAACAGAGAGATCTGTTCTCATGGCTGTTATCCCTGATAGAAATAACTGAATGAAAGTGAAGGACGAGCCACAGTTTACAATGCTGTTCATGACTGTGTAATAAAACGGAAGGCCTGTCAGTGAACCCAATCTGCATTTTACAACACTGCTGGGTTGAACGCCAGTTCACCCAAGATTGAAAAACTCTGGACCCTAAAGCATTTATAGACTTATTCAGGGATGCCATATTGAATAAGAGGACAATGAGTTCTATTTCATACTGTAAAGCTGTCACAAGCTGTGGTCAAACAGCGGTCAATGGTAAAGGGCAAGACGAGGGAAGGAGGAAAAAAAAACTTCGAGAATGAGTTTAACTTTAACTTGGTCAACATCTATCCCCTAAATGTTCACAATTTGGTTAAAAGCCTAAATAAATCTTCCCACAAACTACATTTTTCTTGAAAAAAAATCACCACATATCTGATCCATACTGAATGGTTAATCCCAGAGCAGATCCTTGATGCTAGTTGCCCAGGCCTTGTCCTGGCTGTGAACTGTTCCATAGACAGTCCTATTTGTTGCGGGGTGTAAACGGCCAGTCATGGATCACGTTGAGAGGCCAACACTATCAAAACATTGGCTCTTATCAGATGACAGAGAGAGTAAAGAGGGTCAGGTTCTGTTACCAGGAGCTGGCTGCACTTCACCCTGCTCCCAAAGGGCACGTCAGTCTAACGAAGGAATTGATGACGTGTTACTAAAGGGGGTTTTCAAAGTGTCAGTTAACCTTTAAAGCCCCGATGCCACCAAGCGCTCTGATCAGTTATATGAAACTTTTTTTTTTTTATCAGATAGTGGACTAAATATATTCTGATCTCTGATTTAACAAGATGTTGGAAAAACTGATTTTGGTGATTTCACTGCAATCTAACATATTTAATCAATTACCTGATACGTTTAGAATAAGTTTAAGCCAACTATTCAGTTCATGAAAATAGTCTTTGTGTTGCAGCCCTGATCCACCACACTCATTACAAATGTTGAAAAAAACCTATAAATAAGTCCATGAACTCATTCAAAGTCAGTTTCTACAGATAGTCACCTCCCCAAAAAAAGTGTCAATAAGCAACAGAAATAACAGAAAGGGGGAAATTGAAAGTTCACAAAGTGACACATTACATTCATTTAGCCATGCAGGGGAGCTGGGAAGTCATGGAGAGGACATATGAAAGAGTCCTGTTGTGTTATCAGGCTTCAAGAGAGAGACCAACTTTTTACAAAAGAACCTCTCTTTTCTTTTCGTCCTGAAAAAAAGTCCCAGCCAACTTGAATCCATTTGAGTGACACTGTGACAAAGGGGCTTCTTAATGTCGTGAAGAAGGACCCTCCTCCCCTTTCCCTTGAAACTTCCTTACCGGGCGATCAGCTGTGTCAATCATGCCCCTCTTCCTGACCCCAGGCAGCACTGCTGCATCAGCAGCACCCAACTGCCCCCCCCCCCCCCCACACACACACACACACACTCTTGCCACATCTCTTCCATTACCCCTCCCACCATCCCGATTAATAAGCACCAGGTTGCCGTCGGTGACAGGACCCACACTTAAACCCCATCAGTCCTCCTTACTGCGGCAAGAGCCACAGCATCAGCAGGACTCTTTTTGTGTAAATGAGACAATGGAGGCACAACCAGCCTTTGTCGAGGGTTTGACCCCCCACACAAACATTGCTGATGAGAAAAAGTGACAGTAAACCTATTCAGGCACGCTGCACTTCATCCCACACTGATCCTCCGAGAGATGAGATACTTTACCAACTGGCAGATGTGACACTTAAGATCAGGCTTCTTAGAAAATGGGATGTAGTCGAGAGAAAAAAAAGGATAGAATGTGTCTTATAACATTTTAACACAGTTTAGAGAAAAGTGCTGATTCCCTATATGTTGCGTTTCTTAATATATACCAAAATGCTGCACTTTTCTATCATGCATTTTTTATGTATTCTAATCAGTCATTCAATAAACAAATAGTTAATAACTGTCAAAGTAATCTGTTTTATACAGGCGATTGAGCGTGACGTTTCATATTTGTAAAACACAATAAGGCTTTATATATTATTACAGTGAGCTGTTGGGCAGCTGTTTCCCGCTGAATCTTACACATTGACCATCTTTTTTTAGAGGAACTAAGTCTGTATGAACTCATTGATATGGATCGCAGACGTTTTAACAGGAGGCTTAAGGTAAAAGATAAACAGTTGAATAGATAAGCAAAGAATATCTTATTGATGACATGCTAGAAATAGTTAGCGAAAAATATAAATAGTTCAAAGAGATCACAACAACAAATTGATAAACAGTAAAAGCATTGACTGTAGTGAAATACTAAATGATAAGTAATGGGTAAACATTTAAAAGAGATAGCTTGAAAAATAATCAATTCCATAGTTGGCCTAGATATCAGATAATTGGTTGAAATGGTTAGCTTTACGTATTTGAACATTTAAATCTGAGTTGGCTCAGATAAAGAATTAAATGGTTTGAAATTCTTTGGTAAAATAATAAATGAATAAATGAATGTGGTTATCTTAAACCTATGGATGAATGGTTTAAAAAGTTAGATTAGGTAAACAGTTCAGATAGCTAGCTGACAGAACCGGACACGTGCGGAAGATACAGTAATGGACCAACAATTGAAGGTTAGTTTAAAGTTATTATTGGCTTAAATAGTTAGCTAAAATACAGTTGAAATGGTTGAAATACTGTAGTAAGATAGAAGTATTGGATATGTTTGAGTTGCTATCGTAAAGGATAGACATGAAGCTTAATCTACTGTTTAAGAGGTTGAAAGAGATCAAAGGAAGTGTGTCAATACTGAAATATATATCGCTAAAAGTCAGATAAACCGTTGAAATAGTTAGCTAGCCTCGTCGATTAATGACTGAAGAAGACGTGATGGTTTGAACTCCTTTGATTCAAGTATTGGGGGGAAGTAAGACCAAGACTGGTGACCAAACCAATTTCATTTCGATTTAATTATACAATGATTCAAACAATATCCACTAACAATACATAGAGTCCTCCATTATAATATTAGTGGGGCCACGAACAGAATGTGGAAAATGGTTCAATTGACAGGGTTTTCAGGGGTAACCTCATGCCAAAAGGGTTGGGAGTAAGTGTCCTTCAGCGGTTTGCACTTTCATTGACAAGTCCACAAAAACTCAAAGACAGCATAAACACAGCCCAAATGGATTACCACAGCCAAGAGTGGTGTAAGCATTCCTTTTCTTGCACTGATAACAGCTGCAATACTCCTTCACACACACATCATAGATCTCTGGAAATCCACTGTATGTATTAACACTATTCTCCCAAAAACGTCTAGTGACACCCTCATCCAGTGTATTACATGTTGACAGTTGTTCTATAAATATTACAGGGGCCAGGGTGTATGAGTCACAACATTTGTATATTCATTACATCATTACACCCTCATCATATTTATTTGTTATGTTTACTCACGTATTTATTCTGTTGTTGTGTTTTGCTTAATTAAATCTGTATGGCATTGAATGCAAAGAAAAGTCTTTGTTGCAGACTTTTCTTGTGCCTAAGCTGCTAATAGGAACACAGAGAGAGAATGAAAAGAGAGAATAAGGGAGAGAATGACCTCCCCTGCCACAAAGGAACGTTGAGTCCTCGCAACACACACAGAACTAGGTCTTGGTGACCGTAGCCTTGAACAATCTGTCACAGCCTATATGGAAAAAACCTTTCCGCTGCTAACAGCAGTCTCCCCCGCAGAGCTTCAAAACACAGGCTGACCTTGTGTTTTCAATATAAAGAGAGAGATGGGCTGGTTTTGTGTGTGTGAGTGTGTGTGTGTGTGTGTGTGTGTGTGTGTGTGTGTGTGTGTGTGTGTTTGCGCATTGATTTTTGCATGTGTGGACATATACAGACACATATATACACACACAGATGTTTAAAGGACTGTACACTGGTGGAAAAAGCAATGTTTCTGGCGCACATCTGCCTACATGCCTGAGTGCTTCCAGTTGTGTTGGCACAGAATCAGCTTTTTGACTGCAACAAAAACAAGCACTTCAGGATATTTAGTGTTTTATATCTTTTGGAACAAGATTAGAAATGTGTCGGATAAAACTGCAATACAAATTGCAGTTTACAAATTGTGGTTTAATTAAAACAAGCCAGATATCTCAGCTATCCAAATTTAAATTTTGCAAGACAGAAATGAAAATGTAAATCCGGAAATAAGTATAAAGTAATTCAATCTATCATGTCGTAGCATGTCGCATGTAGCATGTCTTTTGTTTCATGGACAGGGGCTGCATTTAATCTAGATAACAAATAGAGAGGTTCCCTGTGTTGAAGTTCCATGTTTATCAATAGACAGCTCCCTCTTCTGTGATGAATCATTCCAATGGTTTTTAGCTTTGGGATAAAATCCATCCAAACACTTTGAATTAATTTCAACATATAAAACCATTAACTTCCCCTCCTGACAATTAAACTGTGTTCCTGTCCGTATCAGAGCACACACTGTGCTCTTTAAAAAGAACACGTACCCTGCAAACAGTCATTTCTGGCTGCAGGTACTGTACCGGTCCACTGGGTTGGCATCTGTGCACTGCAGAGAGAGAAAGGGAGGGGGGTATGGGAGTACACCCAGTAAGAACAGACTGTTCCACAGCAGTCAGAGACAGGATTCTCAGCTGGATGCTCTCCAGGTTTCAATGGTATGAATGAGTATATGTCATTACTAAGTACTCTCTGCGTAGCTCCACGCACGCTGTGCTCTTCATGAACTCACTTCATGGGTGTAATGGTGCCCACAGATTTACAAGAGGTTGATCTGTTAAAAAAAAAAAAAAAAAAAAAAAGGAGGAACACTGGAGGCATGAGATAAGAAGTGATTGCAATGACTCAACTGTGGGGTTTAATCTCATTTGTTTACTGCAGCTGCAAAAATCAAAAGAGGTTTGGCTAAAGGGACAAAATACTGATATTCTTCTTCACCTTGACATGCAATCACTCCCCAAACACACACACACACACAAGAACAGACACACAACACTACTGGTGACCCTTTAACTTTGCCCTGGACACGCTTCCTGATGAACAGCTTTGGGTCACGTCCAGATAAGTCCCATTCATTTCTGTCAGAAAACTATTTCAACTTTGATCTGGGCCTGGAAGGAAAGAGAACCAGAGAGAGCAATGGAGGTGCTCCTTGACTTCTAATGACCATTTCTGCTTTGCTACACTACCATGAGAAGAGTTACAAGCATCTGTTTTTTTAGTATAAATGATTAAGAAAAGGAGTGATGGGGTTCATTGTGTCACTGGGTTGGTAAAGAGAGGAGACACAGCTGTGACAGATAAAGACCTGCCCTGCATGTTAGAATCAGAGATAACTAACAGGACAACAGGAAGAAGCATCCACCGGGGTCGAGTTCCACTCATGCATACATGTACACAAACACACACGCACACACACACACACACAAACACACGCGCACACACACACACACACTAAACACACAAGTTGCATCCCAAGCCTTCTCTGCGACAAAGAGCAGGATGTTCAGGCCACTTTTGTTGGCTTCACTCCGATGCGTCTCCTGCCTTCCTGACTGTAAGTTCCAAGTAAAAGCCACAATCTGCAGAATGCGAGGAGGAGAGAGGCATTTTTTTTAAAGCTCTGAGGAATTTCATCCTCACAACCTTTCCCTTTCTCCTTCGCTGCTGAGAAGGCCATAAACATAGAGGTGTGAAGGAGACCAACACCCACCAACACAAATTCATGGTCACACACAGAAGAACTTTTCTTAAGGATGAAGTTGCAAAAGTATGTTAGGAAAATATGGATTGGAAATGTCTACATACTGTATGTGCTGACAATAACAAGGAACGATGGAAGTGTTGGTGACATTTTTTTTCAGTTATTTCAGTCTCAGTAAAGATCCGTTTGGATTTTATTTGTTCTTTTAAAGGTACAGTGTAACGTTTTTGCTCCAATGCTCCTTTTGCTTACTAACAGAAACTGGTGCCCAATCTAATACTAGATACATTTTCTGCAAATAATTTGACTGAATATGTCTGACCGATATTTTACAAAAGGGAATCTAATCTATAAAAGATATTTTCCTGTTAAACTGTCAGAAAACAAACACACACGTGTGTAAGCAGTAAGAAAAAAGGAGCCCAAATTGGTGTTGTTTTTTTTTTCTCAATTTGATCCTTGAGCTCTAAAGTCAACGGCCAATTCTACACTTCCTGCAATCTTGTTAAAGTTGTTTTTCTAGCTGTCTCAGCTGCTCCATTTATTTGTACCCAGAATTCTCGGCTACATCTATCAGCAGATGTGCAGATTATTCCTATTGATTCATTGTTAAAAATCCTTAAAAAAGGCCAATTTTCCAGAACCCAAGCTGACTTATGACTTCATCTTTTTCCCTCTCCCTCTCTTTTAAAAAAAACAGTGAAAATCTTAAATCAGTCACTTAGTTGTTAACAGACTTGAAAAAATGATTTTGTATTTTAATAAAGCACTTCATTAGTTTTATGTCAAAACTGCAATAAACGAATTAGAATTGGAGGACAAGGAATGAATGACAACTTGTGAAATGATTGCTCCACTTCCTGCAGGTGAAACTAAGATATAACAGCTGATGGTGGTAGTGGGCTTTGAACAGAGAGCCCCACCCCCACCAGAGGGATCAATGCACATAAATGGAAGAGGTCACAGACCTTTGACATCTCCTTTCAGCCGAGGGTGGGGTATGGGCCTTTGTGAGATTGCCTATAATGATCCAATTGTCGAGTGTGTCATGCTCCTTCATACAGTACACACAGGTTGTCTCAGAACACTCCTTCCTCCCCTCTCTCTTCTTACTGTACGTCATTTCCCTTCACTGGTTAAGATTTGACTTGTTCTGTATCTCACTTGTCTACATGCCTTGTTTTGCTCTTCATCATTTCCAACATCTGTTTTAACCTTCTCGCCCATCTCTTCCCCTCCTCTTCCTCCCCTTCTCCTCTCTCGACCTTATCTGTGCCTTCCTTCTTGTCTCGTGCTGCTTTCAAGAGAGGCAGGAGAAAACTACATACACACATACTCACAGCAACAACTAAAACATACAGTACATCTAATATTTTAAATCCAGATGAGTTACTTACTCCAGATTCACACTTACACTTAAACAAATGGTTTCCTACTAACAGGAACTGATTTCTCCTCAAGTAGATGTGACTTCCTGTTAAATAAACAACAAAAATACAACCTCATTGGCCCTACAATTACAAAATGTGAGTATTTATATTTCATTCTTTGGATATTCAAACATTATCAGTGAGCACAGTCTTCTTGGCATGCCTACCCTCAATAAAACGGATGAGGTAAAAGTTCCCACGCAGCCGTGTGGAGCTCTGCAGATTGGCTCAGGCACGCTGGATTGCTTCTGATGATTCATAGTTGAAAAAGACATCTGAGCCATTTTTAAATACCCCCAAAAAACATTGATCTATCTGTTGTCATTAGCTCACCCTATTATTATATGCACATGCTGGATTACTGAATAATTCAGTTTGCAGGATGTCACTGCTAAAGCAATAAACCTCCTTTTGTGTTTTTTGTTTTTATTGATCCTATGACGAGGTAGTTTAATGAATATGCAATGTCTGTTCCTTTAAGACACCTCCATGATTGGATCAAGACGTAGTAACCTTTCTGTTCTGAAGAGTTAATAAATGGTCTTTTACTTTAGTTTAATCATTCAATCACGTTACTTTGATTTATACTCTACAATATTTCTGGAGTTAAAAAAAATACATTTTCAACTTCTACGCATGTATTTTAGAGCTACTGCATATTTACAAAGCCCTCTGCAGATTGCACACAATATATACAGTATATATCATCAATGTCAATGTATTATATATAACTTGTTGTAACTTTCTTTCATAAAACCCCCAAAATAGTATCATAAGATGATAAAGTGTAATATCTCACTCTCAGAGGCTACTTTAGAACAGTAAACATTGACTTTGATATTTGGAAATACACTTACTGATGACACTTTTGTCTTTTTATTTAAAACTCACATGAGGAGTTTTTAGCTTGTTATGAAACAAACTTTATTGCCTACAAAAGCAAACGAGACCAGGGAAAGATAAATTACAGTATTTTTTTTTAATGCCTGAAACTCCTGCTGCAGGAAAGCTGACTGTTAAAATACAACAGGATTGGATTTATTTGTTATAGGAGTACTACTTAGAAATGTACCGGAGACACTGAGGAAAGACTGTTTTCTCCTTTCTGATCACGTGACCTGTTTTTAATAACTCACTCATCTCTCAGATTACAAAATGAATATTTTTTTCAGGACCAGCTGTTTTCTTTCTCGCAAGTCAAATTGCAAATTGTGTTGAAAAAACGTGTGAAACAAAAGCTCTGCTCTCTCCTAGTAGGAGATGGGACTGTCCCTTTATACCATCTGTACTCAAGAGCACAGAGACCTACAATCACTGAGAAGAACCTCTGAAGGGATCAAGAGAAGCATCTGTCCGATCTGCTGACTAGACCCAGTCTGTTTTTGAGATCTGAACTGGTATTGGGAAAATCTGTGTGGGTGATTGGTGTGAAAGGTTTTCCCTCATTGATCAATATCTAAAATGATATATAGTCAAAGCAGAAACTGAAACCTCTCAGCTGCTGCTTGCATTGGTAATCAATTGTTATTTATGCTTAGTTGTTATGACACCTATATACAAATCTGTGAGATCTATCACACACGGTTTGTCATAACAGAAACAAATAATGAGCGAACATGTGGACACAAAATGCTTGATTATCACCACCACATTTATTTTCGATGTTCCCTCAGACAATAAACAGAAACTGAGAGCCAAACACATCATCAAAAAAAGAAATGGGTCCCTGGAGTGCTCAAAGTGAGGCATAATGTCACAAAAATAAATAAATGGGTTTCCCTGGTGACAACCACCTTACTGTATGCACAAATGGATTTCAAGTAGTCATCTTTAACAGAGTGGTGAGGCCTTTTCATATGAGAAGGGACATGTTTCTGAGACCCCACAGCAGGTCTTTCATTAACTGTGAATGAGTACCAAAGATTGACAGGGAGCCAGTTACATATTTTCTTCAAAAGATCATTTAGAAGAAGCTATTTTTAGAGGGCAACTTTTGCAAGGGTGGCAAGAGATGAGCACTATTGTTAATATTTAGTGAGCAATATGCCACTTTGGTTCTTTTGAATTGCTGAAGTGTACTTTTACTTTACTAGAAATCTGCCATGTATCAATCAGTCATCTGAGATAGGTGGTTTTTGTTCCACATTATTTACAGAAAAGCCCTGTGTCATAGGAAATAAATACAAATCTGATGACAGTGCAGGTTTGAACTTTAAAAGCTTACAATTCCACAATCACACAAAGAAGACGTCCTCTGCCAACTCCAAAGGCCCTCACAAAAGAGAAGGAGATGTCTCCTTCAAGTCTAAAGAGGCAAACCTGTCCGAGCACAGGAGCGGTGTCATGGGGACCTTACTTATCTCTTTCCAGATTAAGTCCCAATTGTTTGCCGTGAACAAAGGCAGCTAGAGAGACAACCAGCCCCCCAAGGGCCAGATGGTCAGTGTTCAGAGCCCCCTGACCCCTCCAGTCCTTGCCCTCTCTGACAAGACTTCGCCTGCTCTTGGCGAGACAGGCCACCCAGCAAAGTCACAATCCACACGTCTTGCACGGAGCCTGCAGTCACGTGATACTGTACTAAACTAATCAAAGAGATGTTTCTCTTTATGGGATATCATTTTTCAAAGGATTTGCCATTGCAGCAGGCAATAATATGTGTTTAATGCTTTAAACATGCAAATAAAATCGTTTTTCAGTCAATATCAATAGAGCTTAAAAAATGTTGAGCTCAAACAGTTGAATATAAGAGTGTTATAGAGAGTGTATAAACCTTACTTGCTATTAAAAATTGCTGCTTTTATCTAAACATGTTTCAGATCTGTATTACATACAAAACAGTATCCATAGCATCACATCTGGTGATATAACCATCTTTGAAGCAGGATCTGGCTTTGTGTATGTAAATGTCATTAGCACTAATGACATGTTTAAAGGCCTACAGGAGGGGGTGGATGGGGCAGTTAGGAGGAATGCAATCTTTGGGACATGAAACATGAGGACCAGCCATTAGGCGCAGTCAAGACAGACTGGTTTGCCTGTAATTACGATGACAAACCGCCAAATGCATCTCCTGGTCACTCTTATCTGATAGGACTTTATCTGAGCAGTTAAAGTCTGTTTCAACACAAGGCAACTGGTACGTTATTTAACAGACAAACGTGTAAATTACTGGACTGGTTCCAGATAGGCTAGGCTACCTGACATATGACCACAAGCAGGGGTGACGATGAATTCAATGTAGTATTTGCTTTTTTTTTTTAAGGGAGCACAGATTAATTGGCAATATTTTTATGATAAATTATCTTCTTGTCTAATAGGTTTCGTTGCATTTTTTAAAAATCTTATCAATAAAGTTCGACACTGACAGACAAATTAAAATGTAAACCCCAGAATTACGGCTAAGACTCTTAGGTGAAAGTCGACAAACTTTATCTCAGTAATCATCATTTTTGCACAAATTAACGCAAGACTCGCTTATAAATGGATTATAGCCTAGCTTTGCCATTCGCCATAGGGTGCTTTAATTTCCTTCAGAAATATGCTTATTATAATTACCCCTTTCTGTAAATAAATCTGCTCTTTATCAACATGTTTAATGCTTTGCGTTATTCACAAGTGAAAAAAAGTTGAAGCATGTTTTCTAGCTTCGCTGACGGACCGACATCATGCTGCACGAGCGACCATCCTCCGAGAAGCGTTAACCCTGTTTATTATGAACGTGACACGTGAATGTACGCAATGTGACGGTTCCGTAAAGCAGCAACAAAGCATGCCTACCTTTATCCACGCGATATTAAGTCTGAATATGGTAATTTTGCCCTCCACGCTTCCAAAACACACCGCCGCCACTGCTGCTGCTCCTGTCCTTTCTGCTCCGCCACAGCTGATCTGCTCACTGCCACCGAGCCGCCACGTGACGTCACGACATAACTGTAGGCCTACGTATGACCGTTTGGTACAGCAGCCTGCAGGATGGGATGAAAAGTTCAGTTCAGCTTGTTGCTCAAAATGCAGGACAAAACCACAGGCGATATACAGAGGTTATACATAACATCGTAAACAGATAACTTACTAGCCCTTAAAATGCCTAGGCTACTTTTTGTTTTGTTTAACAAAGTAAAGTAACGGATAATGTAATACAATTCTTTCCTTTTCGTCGTTATAGGAGCCTATACTTTTATAGCCCTACTTTTACAACAAAAGAATAGACCGTCTCACGGTGATAGATACAGTTTAAAAGACAGGTATGGATAGACAATGTGTAAATTATACATACATAGACAGCCTGAATATGAATAAATTAGTAGGAAGTTATAGAAAAAAAACCAAAATGATGAACACAGAATAGACAAATAAATAACAAAACGTTATAACTTGCCCATAAACATAGGCTATAATATGAGACGACTATTTAAGAGTTGGCTATTCAGTAAAACTGCAGCTCTAGCCCTGCACAACTCCAAAGTTTATAGTCTATACATTAACAGTCAATTGTCAACAGTCAAACATTTGTACAGAAAGTCTGTTATAAACTACAAAACATCTCCCTCTGTTGGTAAAAATAGGCGACATCACTCGTGCATTGTTGGACTGTAAAGGGTAGCCTTGAGTTCCCCCAAAAGATCTTGTGCCAAACTAAAGATCAAACCCGCCACCTTCTGAAAACAATTTAAACCAGACAGCGAGTTTTAATTGGGCTGCAATTTTAATCACGTTACATTGTGGTCCTAAAGTTCCTGAACATGATGGTTTTACCACGGTAAAAGTTGGACAACAGCAACCTCTATTGGTCAGCAGTTAGGGAGAGAGAGAGAGAGAGAGAGAGAGAGAGAGAGAGAGAGAGAGAGAGAGAGAGGGGGGGGGGGGGGGGGGAGGAAATTACTTTTCAAAGTGAAGTCATTTAATATTTCATTTAGTATGTAAGGACTAAATTATAAGGAGGTTGTGAAAGAATTTCTATTCATATAGGAGGCAAATCCCTTTTTTGCTGCATTAAGCAGAGGCCTAAAATATGATCATATAGAATCATAGTGCATCAATGCAGTGAAAATATCAACAGGACAATTTTGCAGAAATAAGATAGACTTAAAAGTTTATTTGAGGTGACACAAGCTTTAAACTTTTGAATCTAATCTTTTTTTATAGCCCAACTGAGGAAAGAGATGACAAACCGGGAGCCCTAATGTGATAAATCTCTTTGACCTGAGGATTAATTTTGAATCACTGCAGTAGGCTTTAAGCTTTAAAAGATTAATTGCCTATGGTGACGATCCTTACTAAAGATATCGATTGCTCGAGACCTTGACAAACATTTTGGAATTAAAGTAAGGGGACCTTACTGGAAATGGTCTTTAAATGTAATGTGTTTTACTAATTTATACAAATATCACGGCGATCGTTTGATTTAATGTGATTCAAAGTAATAGTAAATGCAGGGGTCTTGTAAAATGTGGAGGGCAGTTTTTTGTTGTTCTGAAGAATAATAAAAAAAACAAAAAAACAAAACTGATGGACCAGAAAGGAAATTCATTCACTGCCAAAATCACAAATAGGCTTCCCTCCAAAAAATATCTAGGGGAATTCAAGGGAAGTCCAAAGTAAAAGATTATTTTACAAGAGAGATAGGCCTATTCAATGAAAACACAATCATAAAATATAGACCATCCATTCTCAGAAACAGTAACGACTGTAGACATTCTCGCGAGAAAAATTACAAATAAAAAAGCAAGGCTTGCAAGTAAACCTAGTCTCTAAGTAAGGTATACTCTCTACTTGTTTTGCAGTCCATTGCAGTACTCTGACAAAGTCCAATGTTGCTCACCAGTCTTGATGTTTAGGGAGGATAAGATAAGGTCTGATTCAATTCAATGAACTGAATGAGAAGTTACACTACATGGCTTTTTAAATGAAAACATAGACCATGATGCCCCTTGTAATGAATGGCCGGGCACTATATACTTCAACCAGATGTGTAGAAACAATACGGTACAATACAATAGCATTTCCTATGATAGACACATCTGTAACCTTTGAGCATACTTTACATTGCTGAAAATATTGTGACATAATCAAGGATGTGTGCCTTTTTATGAATATCTCCAAACCTTAACTCTACTGAATAGCTTTTTAATGAGACTGTACTTTATCCTTTGTCAGATTTGGAGACATGCAACATGTTGCCATCGACAGAACTCTTTTGAACGCGCCTCGGCAGGGCGCATGCGCAGTGCTTGACATTTTGAAGTTGCTGCTCCTCCGGGGTGTTTGAACAGGAAGGCGGACATGTTGGTCTGGCTGTGGGGAGAAAATCGGGCATCGTCTGCTGTTTTTTTTCTCTCTCTCTCTCTCGAAAACTAACTTATATCTTAACACGATTACGAAGGTCCTCGTTTGGAGAGAGCGTGCCGTCTGGGACAACAAAACGACCAACAGCCGTTGACAATGCACCGGATGTAGCGGAAGGACTGCCGTTCAACGTTGTAACAAACCACCGTGTTTAAACTGATCGAAATTTGGAAGAAGCAGAAGTTTTTTCCCCCCACCACTTCTACTTTTGAGCTGTCAGTTTTTTTATGGTCGTTAACTGCAAGGGCCTGGCACAGATATGTGAACAGACCTGGACTAACCTTCCTACAAACGGTGCTTTCCCCCCCAAACAGACCGTACATTAGTTTTAATTAATTTCCTTTTTGTTTGGATGCAGTAACATTCTAAGCCCTTCTTCTCCTTGGTGGCATCCTGTGGAGGGAGGCTGACTAATCTTTCGCCTCGTTTATCTTTTTTTTTTGCCACTGAAGTTATTCGCCACACATACTGGGGAAGGGGGAACTCTAAAAATGTGGCTTTTGTACATTCAACGCAACCTTAAACGATTCATCGTGTGTGCGAGCTCAAGGAGAAAGATGTCTTTTCTTTGAAGAGCGGCCGGAAAAAAGTTCACACGAAGAAAAGGGACATTTTGGCTAGCTAGCTAGCGATCGCTGGCTGCTAAAGCTAGCTAGCCAGCCTTCTGCCTTCACAGCCAGGGAGCTGTTTTTGTTCACAACTCCAACGCCGGGATGAGTTTAACAGCAAAGATGTCTACTGGGGAAAGCATCGAGGCTCGGTTTGAAAAAATCGATGCCATGTTGAAGGACCCAAAGTCGGAAGTAAACACGGATTGTCTGCTGGTAAGTTTGTAGCCTGCTTAGCTGGCTGGCGATGCAGCTAAGCTAAAGCGAGCCAATCTTTCGGGGTCAGTCTACTCCTCGGAGCACAAAGTCTCTCCGAGTCCAACAAGTCGTCTCGATCATCACTAAAGGAATGTACTGATCTGGTTTGCCGACAGGCCGTGTTGTCTCACACACTCGAATCAAGTTCAAATACTTGTATGAGTAACTACATTTATGTGTGTAGGTTAATCGAAAAAAAAATCGACTATTTTCCTGTGCTGTAATGCTTTCTGAAGTCACACTCACGAACAAGAACTGATGGCTGCAGGGTTGATGTTTAACGTGGATTTACTGTTCGCACTGATAACATAACCTTGATTAGGAGTCTTACTCATTAAAAAGCAATGGTGGCTGAAAGTACTCTGATGGCTCTGACAGATGGCAACCGTGTGTTTGTTCTCCACACAGGTCATATTCTGTTAGTTAAGAAGTCCTTTCTACTTGCATATAATTTAGGTTAGGTGTGCGGTTTCGTCTCCATTTAATTTGATCTAAGCTTCATTTGAAGTTGGTCTGCCCGCATGCCTGTTGTAACCTGCAGGCCTCCAGCAGCTGCACCAGTACACCTGTTGGCAGAAGTTTGCCCCTCGCTCCTTCCTGTCGGGCTCATGAAGTGACTCTCCTGTCTGTGGAAAGAAGGCTGCCACGTGCTACAAAAAAAAACCTAGAGCAACACCTTCACAGGTCTTTATTAACAGGCAGTCCCAGGACCTGAGTCACCGTGGAGTGGATGCCAAAGGGGATGTTGTTGTGTGAAGTGTTTGTTGATATCTGGAGCCTCTCAGTGGCAGTCTGAGTGTTGTCACAAGGATTTGGCTCTTTGTGACTCATGGAAGTCTTTGCCATGAATAGTGTGATGAAAAAACCAAAATGCAACGCTTTGAATTTCCAGGGAGTGACCATGACACCTTTTTTTTTAACACATGGATGTATGATCTTGTTATAGCACTAGTGAGGGAAAATAGCTCTGGATGAATGTTAACAATATTTTCATTGTTACTTGCTAGCAATAAAACACATGAAGCTGTAGCATTATGTATCCCAGTCAATATACATAACTTATACAATCATTTAATTATACTGTCATTTTTGAACATCTCGTAAAATGAACTGGTTTCAGATCAATTTTAATGTCACATCAAAGAACAGTGCAGTTAAGCAGGTAGCTCAGTCAAATTGAAGTTTGTATTAAAGGTAATACTGATAGTTCCTGTCTTAATAGTCTGCATATTAAAGGCAGTTTAACTCATGCTTGGCAAAAGAACACCAAGCTGTTTTTGGACGGGGCCTTGTCCCAACATCCCACCCACACACACACTACTTGTTTAGTGTTTGTATAGGCTGCTCTAGATAGCCTACTTTCCAAAAGAAAACATGCTTATTCTTTGTGACCTCCCATCCGGTTGCAGAAAGAGGCAATTAAACTCACCTTAAAAAAAAGTGCACACTCTCTGCATTTTTAATGGCAAAAAGCTGTGGGGACGGTTCCTGCTGGCAGCCTCACACACAAGGGTGTTGTTTCTCCCCCCCCCCCTTTTCTGCAATCTCGCCTGATCAATGAATGGAGGCCTTTAGCTGAGGCTCTCTCTGCGACCATGCAACTCCACCCACAGCTTAATAAAATTCCATGCTAATCAAATAACCTCTTGTCTTTGACTGGCCTGGAGTTCCCTGTGTGTCCCAAAGCCCTTCTGCACGTCTGGAGAGAGTTGAAGCCATGCAGGCAGCTCTGAGGTAGCTGGGTGTGGGCTCTGCTGCTGCTACCCATAAACCAAAATTATGTGGACTGAAGACTCATGTTTCTGAAGGCCGTGAATCAGGACATTTAACTCATAAAGCAGCCAGCATGCTCGGCTATGAGTAATAGGCTCCATCAGAATGTACAATGCAGGCCTTTTACTGGCCATGTTTCCATACCTGAGTCTCGAGCCGGCGCTGCTTTAGCAGTATTGGGCTTGTACATTTTTCCAATAGAAGCCTGCTCTGGGTTGTGTGATGATGACGTTTGGCCTGCACCTTAACACTTCGCTCTAGGCTGGCCTATTGAGCACAGTACCCTGTCATCCTTATCTCTCTCTCTCTCTCCCCCTTAAATAAATCCTGCTGTGAGAGAAGAGCGCCTTATCTGGATGTGCCCCCCCCCCCTCCAATCACTGCGCTCCAGGCAGGCTTCTAAGAGCTCATGTGAAGAGACAGAATTCCTCACATTGTGATGTGAAAGCTCACTGACATTAAGTGTCTGAACCTTGTCTTTGTGTGTATTTTATTTTGGTAACATTCAGATATCTTGAAACAGATGCTATCATCCAGTGATTTGTCCTCACACTTGAGCTGGAAGGTTTGAAAGTTATCATTGAAAGAAAGGGAGGTTATCAATGTGTTGATTGATGATTTTTACCACATTTGAAGTGTTTGTTTGATACATTAGGCTTTGCCTCTGTTTGACATACATTAGTGGCCTTACAGTCTTAGTGGTAACATTGACACTTGTGGCGCTTTAGCTTCTTTTGTCATCTGTTATTTTCACTCTCAATCTCTAGTACAAGGAAAAGGCAAAGCTAGGAGAGCAGAGACTATGATTCATCACGTAAATGCTGCATTCACACACGTCATGTTAGAATTCCAAATAGAAGCCTAATCTATTTCATAAGACGGGTGTTTTGGAGAGCAGTGTGCCCATCACAAACTTCAAGGTCTCACTCGCAAACAAACGTTTATATGCAACGTTAGTCAAACTGTTATTTATAATGGGATGCCTTATACGCCGATTTGCAACTCATTCGATTTGGTTGGACAGTAATATCTGTGTTGCGGATAAAGGGAGTTGCTTATTCCTTCTTCTGTCATAGCAAGTCGACCCCTGACTGTCTGCCTTATACAAAGTGGAATCAAATATGCTAACGATGAATATTTCACTTGATTTATGTTAAGTTTATGTTTTTTGGTGTCTTCACTTCCAGCTATTGTCCGACTGACAAAGACACAGTGTGGACTGTTATCCACATCGGGCTAAATGTAGCCCCATTATCATAATAGTGCACTACACATGCAAAACAACTGGCTAAAGGATATGAGACTACCAACCTTAGAATGATCAGCAGAGCTACTTTTCTTAACGTGCTTCTTAATTACCTTGCTACAATCTATCTTGGGTAACATCCTGAGTAATCACAGTCCTTGTTAGTCTTTGGAGGAACCCCCCCCACCTGTTCTGTCGACCTTTGCCTTGAATGGACAAACCTTAGCTGTAAGATGTAGTCCTAGCTGATAACAAATCTGTAGCCTGCACTTGACAGATAAGAATGGCTGTCAGGCAGTAGTATTTATTTATTTATCTGTATATACAAAATTCCTTATGTAAATACTCTCTGCTCTTTTATCTTGCACTACATCGAGCTAATGCAACAACATTTTGTTCACATCTGTACTGCAAAGTTCAAATCTGAATGACAATAAAGGAAGTCTAAGTCTATTCAGACTGAATGAGATGGAATCAAACCATCCAGCTGATGTAAGGTAACGTTCAGTCAGCACAATATCAAAGAGAAAGCTGCTCGTTGCACACTTTGTCGATCGGAATTGACAACACATTTGTTGTGAACGTTTGAATAAGACGTAAGCTTGAGCTTCAGGCTGTGCTGCTGTATGAATTCACCTGAAAAACAAAGCAGATAGACTGTAAACGCTTCATCGAGGTTTAGATAATAAAAAACTTGCTTTTCTATTAAAATCAACATAGTCTGAACATGCATTAAAATATGTGACACGTCCTCGAGTCACATAGGTTTTTTTCCTGCGGTAATGTTGCCGGGATATGCTAGACTAGAATCATGGATGCAGTATCCATGAATGATCCATCTTTCTTTGAATAAGTGTCGCCCTCTCTTCTACTTAATACCCAGCTCGGCTTAAACACAGAAGCTTTGAGAGGGATTAAAAGTGACAAAAATGTCTCCTTCTTCGTATTATCTACTGAAGGTGTGCTTCAAGTCTTTCAAAGAAGTCTGGAGGTCATAAAAGCATTTACATGACTTTTGGAATGCGTTGGAGACGAGAAGGCAACGGAAGAATGGTAGTGTTATTTGTGTTGTACACAAAAACATTGAGTGGGGTCCTGTTCAGTTTGTACCTTCCACCTCCTTGAGCTGGGAACGTGTTTCTGTTTGTGCTCTGCGTTTGAGCCATCCCTATTGTCATCAAGGTTCAGGCCTGACCGGGGTAAACTGCTCTCCTCAGCTATTCGGCGACAACAATTGGCCGAGCTATTTGTAGCTCCGCATTCCCCGAACTGGCTGATTATGTGCAGGAATGCAAACGGAAAAGATCCACTCTGTTTTTAATAATGGTGCACTTTTGCCTTTGATTTACCCACTGAACTTTACATCCTCCTGCGTTTTTTTTTCGCGTCCCACTTTTAAAGTCCTCGTCGAACCCCCCCCACCACCCCACCCGTCCGGCCGGCGAAGACGGTTGAAGTGAACTCGTGAGGTTTAATGAGAAGGTTATTGGCTGTGGTGAGGTCAGTGCCGTCAGAGGGGGGCAGAGCTTGCTCGGCCGGCCGAGTTTTTCTCGAGAATCCGGGGCCCGGTCAGTGGAAACTCGTGAGTTCTCTCCACTGTTGCGATAACTCAATTATATTTTGACATGGAAGCGTTTGTGACAGTGATTCTCGCTCACTGGGGCCTCATAAGGAAATGGAATGCCCATGTTTTGCCACCCCTGGGTTTACTGTCACTGCTGTTTAACCAGTAGAGTTGTTAGATATGCAGTCTTTCTAGGAAAGTGGGATTTCCTGTCAGTAGATGTTATGTAGAGCAGGAGTTTGGTTAAAGTGCTTGTTAAAAAAAACTTAGTAGTAGTTTATTGTAGCATCATTGTTCAGTCTGAAAACAGATGGATTCGTGTTCCTCTTGAATCTCCAGATCTCTCTCTGATTGGCTGAGTACCTGGAGTTGAGGAAGCCCTGTGGTATTTCATGCTTTGAATAGCTTCGTTGGTTTGTGCGATCACATTTGTCTTTCCACAGGCCCGACCTGCAGTGGCACACCGCCTCTGTTTGCATGGCAAACTGAACAGCTGTCCGCACAATCGCTCGCATGTGGCAAGCACATCGTCTCGAAGAGGTGGCAGAAAAGGAAGTGAGAAGCAGGGCTCGACTCAGACCCGTCCACATGCCGTGTGCTGGCATGCAGAAAGGGATGATGTGGCTGAGTCTCCCATGGAAACTTTAACTCAGACTTTTTAATGTCTGGAAAAGTGTGTGTGTGTGTGTGTGTGTGTGTGTGTGTGTGTGTGTGTGTGTGTGTGTGTGTGTGTGTGTGTGTGTGTGTGTGTGTGTGTGTGTGTGTGTGTGTGTGTGTGTGTGTGTGTGTGTGTGTGTGTGTGTGTGTGTGTGTGTGTGTGTGTGTGTGTGTGTGTGTGTGTGTGTGTGTGTGTGTGTGTGTGTGTGTGTGTGTGTGTGTGTGTGTGTGATAATTGCTATATGTGATGTCAACCACTGGCCTTTGCGTTTAGTTTTACTTTACTTTTTTTTTAACATTAATACCACATTTCACTAATAGGGCGATGAGATGGTTTTACATATTATTATTTAGTAATCCCTGGGCTGTGTCGCCCTCTGGCTGAAGCAGCATCAGCAGAAATAGGATAACATCAAGCTCTGCTTTGTTTTCCTTCATTTTTTTTTTTCGTCCATGTCTGCCATATATTGAAACATAGCCTGTGGACTGCTGCGCTAGCACACCGTGCTTTTGAACTGATGGGATTTTATGCAGGTTTCTAAGGGAAAGGTTATTAGAATAAATCTGTTCACATTTTCACAGCAAATCATTCTACTTGAAGAAAAAAAAAATAATCTTTTGGTTGTTGCTTGGTGGATTTAGGGCTTTTACCACAGAGAATCAGGGGATGACAGATGCTAAAGGCTAGATCCATAAACATTTAGAAGAACTCAAATCCTCGTTGATGCATGACGCAGCTCTTTCTGCACATTTCATCACTTTCTTTTCTTGACGATTCCTTCACCTTCCCTGGGCAGCAGACAAACTCCTGATCCAATAAGCGCTTAGCGAGGAACAGTGTCACGCCTGCAATGCTGGCTAATAAAAGAGCTTTCTTCAGTTCTCCGTGACGCGACTATTTTCATCATATTTACTAGCGTAGCATGGAGCTGAGTTTTGGCCGGTTGCTCTGTCTGGCCCTGCAGCGAAGTGGTCTGACAGCTAAAGCCGGTTTGTATGGGATGATTGTGGTTAGGAACCCTCAACTTTGATGATCACAAACCAGCGAGCTGCGTTTACTTCTATGTCACATTTTACATCTCGAACCTGATGACCTGGAGAAAAATGCAGATGTGTTCATTAGCATACAGAGAGAGAGAGGGGGGCTGCGTCATGAATAAAAATAGGTGTTGGGAATAAATATTGATTCAGCAATAAACGCTCGTCTGAGTTGAGTGATCATATTATTGTATCATGGTATATCAAGTATTGATATTTCAATTAGAATAAATTCAAAAGGCCCTCTTAAAGATTTCCCTGCCAAATTGATTTACTGTGTTATGAGAGAGATGCTAACAAGGCGAAGAAGAAGACTGCAGTGTCATGGCGTTGACCCCCAATCCCCTCCCCCCCCCTGGTCACACTGGATCCGCGTCTGCAACGCCAGCGTGGCGGAGCGCACCCACCATCAGCTTGTACGTGCATCACACAAGAACGACAAGATCAGGCAGGAAAACAGGAGACAAAAAAAAACCCATCCAAACAACATGTCACTTTGTCTTTCTGAGGACGATGTGTTGTTCACTCGGTGCCTCTTTTGACATAATGTTTTGACAAAGGGACGAAAAATACGATGACGAGTCCGTATATTGTGTTTTATTTTGAAATTTACCGGGCTGCATCGTGCGTTTCCTTGTATGACTTCCTTTGCAGAAGTGATAGTCTGTCTCGCGCGATGCAAACCTGCAGCGTAGTATCACTCTTATCTTGCATTAATATCAATTATACGTTCGCTCCTGTGCTTCGGCATGTCGACGAAGTTCCTCCAACTTTGCCAGGGCCGAGGAAGTTTAGTCGGACTTGTCACACACAAGTCAAAAGGACGGGACTTTATGGGTCAAACGTTCCATACTGTTTGACTTTTCTTTGTTTGTTTTTAATTTGTTCTTGTATTACAGTCAGGCAACCATGCCCCCCCAATCAATGTAAGGCATGGTCACTGATTGAATATGAGCCTCACAATGTTACTCTTGGGATGTTTTTTTTTTTTTTTCTCTCCCTCCCTTCCTTCACTTTTTGTTGAGAACTTGTTTGGCCACATACCTAAAATAGCTCTCTGACGTGTACAGTCCTGTTAAGGAATGTTACTGTGGCTGTCCAGAGTTCTCTGCGGCAGGAAGTTATGCAAACGTGCATTGCAGAGCACAGAGCCTTGTGATTAGGGTCCTGAAGGACTCACTTCTTCAGTGTCTTTTATTTATTTTTTCCCACTGCAGGCTGGCTGGATCTTTGGCCAAAAGGTCCCTTTTTTGTTGTTGTTGTTGTTATTGTTGTTTTACACTCGGCCCATCTCATGTAAATTCTCCCAGCTGAAAGCTGACTGATTTCTGAAAGAGGTGAAAGAGACGACGGCTTTCGGCTCAGCCCCGTGTGTAGACCACAGCCTTATCCTATCATTCAAGTCTGCATGAATGTCTGCCTGCTTTGCTTTTGTTGTTCCCAGCAGCCATTTTTTTTCTCCTCCCTGTTTCCCCCCCCCACCCCCCCACCCATCCCGCAGGGCGACGGCTTGTTTTATGCCTCATAGGGGTGGGGTGGGGGGAGTGTGTGTGTGTGTGTGGGGGGGGGTCACTGCTGAGCAGAAGCAGCAGTGACTTAAGAGGATTCCTCACCATGTCTGAGCTGCTGATTCACCATGTGTCATCATTGTTTTGCTCAGATGAGATGCAAAGAGGAATCTGTCACTATTGAACAGGTCATTTATGATACAGGATTGACCAGATTCCTTCTGTGATAGTGAATTCATACGGGAGCTCACTTGTGTCAACGCGCGAAGCGAAGTGAAGTTCATGAACAATAGAGTTAGATTAAAGAGTATGTTCTCGTCTGAGCAGCTGCAGTATTTCCTTTTTCTTTTTTCCACATCACGAGGAAACGTGAAGGTCAGTTTACTGCATAACAACAGAAGCTGCTCGGGACCAACATCTGGCCCTCACTCGATGAAGAGGTTAAAGCGTAACTCTGTGCTGTCCTCCGGCGTTTGTGTGCCCGGCTTCTTTCAGCCATTGTGGATTATGGAAGATTAGATGAAATCCCACCAGGAGCATTTCCTCGTCTGACCTGAGACGGTCCAGCCTGTCTTGCGTCTTTGTAGCGTCTTGACTCCTCATGATGCATCGCGGTGCGATCGTGTCCTTTCACGACTTTGAATCTCGCGGTGAAGTTCATAAAGGAGGACATGTTCAGATGCTCAGAAACCAGTGAGCTGGGAGAAACTTTCTTAAGTTCACTGAGTGTTGTTTCCTCACTGTGTGGACCTCACTCTGGTCTGATGGCACCGTCCAGTTGTCTCCTCCAGAATCACTGTCCTCATCTGATTTCATTACAGACTGGGACCAGGGTGGTAGATCCTGTATACCAACATCAGCCTTTCCTTGAACTTACATTGAAGCCGCTAAATTTCTTTCTTTCCAACTCTCCGTTGTCTTCGTGGCTTCATTGTTCTCCTGTTGAATTTAAAGGTTGGCTTCACAGCGCTTTAAAAAAAAAAAAAAGAAAATTCAATTCAGCGTTTACATCTTGGTAATTTCAGGACGTCAGTGGAGCCGCCTATTCTCGTATGGTGCTTTCACACATGCACAAAAACTCTCCCCCCCCCCCCCCCCCCCATTCAATTTTTCATGTGAAGTCAGTGTGAGAATCCAGCAGGAAATATTCTGGAAAAATGTCCAGCCAACTCCTCCACCTCCTGTGTGACTACCAGTAACACACTTTTGACTTAAATGAAACTCACATACTTCAGTTGTTCTTTTGGCATCTGTCTTTGATGCTTCAGGCTCTTAAAGATACTGAAAATATTCAAACATTTCTTGTCCTTGCACGCATTTAAAAACACATACCCTTTAATTTGGATTTCTTTTGTTTTTCATGAATGAATTGGTGAATTCATACTGTCCATTGCGTGTTATGAGCAAGTGGAAACTTCTGGTGTTTAAAAATGTAGTATGCAAAAAAAAAAAGTCCCATCCTCATGTGTCTACTTTAGGCTAGCTAAGTGGCACAATGTAGCTAAGGGGGCTAGCTTTCCCTTTACCTATATCCTGTTACTGACCTTAAACTGCTTTATTACTGCTGTTTGGAATATGCTAGCTTGCTGACAAACACAGACAGGCTTTTTTCCCATGAAACAAGACATTCATTCTGCTTTGAGTCAGCATTTCAAACGTGTCCGCTCAACGGGCGTTTTCAGAAACCAATTGCTTGATGTCTCATGCTAGCTTACTTGGGAAGTATTTTACAGATGTGTTCTAACAGCCTGACTGGAGTCTGTGTTTGCTTTCACATGACAGCGGTGATGTTGCAGTAGTAACAGACTGCAGCTTTGTTTATTCGCCTTGTTTAAACCTTCTCCTTTCCTCCTCAGGACGGCTTGGACGCGCTGGTGTATGACCTTGACTTTCCTGCCCTGAGGAAAAACAAGAGCATTGACAACTTCTTGAATAGATGTAAGTAGCACGCACCATACGCCTTTCTTTAAGGAAAAAAAAAAAAAAAAGGATCTGTCCGACACGTGTGTTTGCAGACCATGTTCAATATCAGTATATAAGACTGGGTCAGAAAAAAAGAAGGCTGTTTTTGGGTCACCGCCTCTATGTCGGCTTGGAAACAATAGGTGTCTGCTGCTCAGTGTCCCCCAACAAAGAGGCTTTCATAAATAGCTGGTGACCCACATGGTGATGGCTTCTCTTTTTCACAGTGCCTTTAAACTGGGGGAATCCCCGAACTGTGTTTGAACAACCAGAAGAGGGCTAAATCTATCCCCTCGCACAGATCAATGACACTACTAATTGATTGTAATGGACATGAAAGGAAAGCTAACTGTGGCGTTCAGTGTTTATTCTAGGACTTGATCATGTAAAGCCATCAGTGTTTGAGATGGGGGGCGGGGCATCAGTGTTACATCACAGAGAATATGTACATAAAGTCTTTCATTTCTTAAATAACGTACAAACATATAAGTTCACCTCAAATAATCAACGGTGTGTCACTCCCACTGCTGCAGGTATACCTGCATAATTCTAATCTCTTTAGCCCCGTTTCCACCAGACGGTCCAGTTCATTTCAGTACTGTGTACATATTTATTTATTTACTCAAAAGTTGGGAATGGTACCAAAACAAGGGATCCATACCCTCTTACTTTTTTGGTGAACTTCTGTTGAGGTT
The DNA here is from genome assembly GCF_947650265.1 of Symphodus melops. NCBI lineage: Eukaryota > Metazoa > Chordata > Actinopteri > Labriformes > Labridae > Symphodus > Symphodus melops. The sequence continues at coordinate 19,882,971 of NC_136697.1, read as the reverse complement.
GCCAAGAGGACCGACCCCTTTCTTCTTGAATGTTTAACTTCATTAACAGCAGGCTACACTGTGTTCGGGCGCTATGATGATGTCACACTTTCACATGGATGACGTGGCTATCTCCTTCTGGTTTACACTCTGCTTACTGAATGAGTGTACGGCTCAACCCGACCGCCTGTTGGAAACGAGGCCTTAGGAGGCATGTTTTGTAGCAGTCACTTTATTTATTTATTTTTTTTCTTGGGTTTCTCAAAGTAAATGAACATCATGTCAGATCCGCGTTGTGCATTATCAAGAAGGTAGTGACCTCCGTTCTTGTGCACGTAAACACAATGAGTTCAAAAGCAATCATCTTTAAAGTCGGTGAGATCCTCATGACTCCAGTTGAGGTCAAAGTTAGCATGAGCTGTCTGACTACAAAGGGCAAGAAGGAATGCTAAATGAGTGAACATGGTTTTTCTATGCAGCCTGAACTTGCCTTTAAAAACATTTCTTGTGCTGAAATTCCTAAATTCAGTTTTCCATATATGATAGACAGCCAACGTTGCTGTAAACGCCTGCAGCCAAAACTGCCATTAAACATCTCCTCCATTACTCCTGCTACACTGCTTGTGTGTGGAGCGGCCGAGTGTTTGAACGGCATCGATGGATATGGACTAATGGACGAGCTGTCTTGTGAGACGCTGCTCGCCTGAAGCTCTCTCTCTCTCCTCTCACACACTCATGCTCCATGCATTGTGCTTTACGCCCCGATCACTTCAGCTGATTACATGTATACATGCTGGAACCCACTGGATATGATGCAATCCTCCTCCACACACGCATGCAGTTACACACTGAATGTCTCAAACAGCAACATGGAATCCTTTTTAGTACCTTTTGGAAACATGGCGTCTATGCTTCTTTAGGTCCTCTGGGATTTGGTCCAAGCGGGGATCATGGTCTCGTGAACTTGTGTTCTGAAAGGGGAAATGACTCACTCCTAAATGTTCTTCTTCCATCAACTCAGGCCTTGGAACTTTCTTTCTTTCTTTTTTTTTTAAATGTCAGTTAAACTTGATGCCCCCCTTCACACACGCCCGCCCCCATTTCATGTGTTTCTGTGCCAGTTCAGACCCATGTGAATCTGAAATGAATCCCCCATAGTTCAGCCAGGACCAAATTTGGCTGAACAGTGAACGCTATCGCTCCTCGGAGAGCGAGCTAGCATTGTTACATCAGGGAGAGGCCCGAAAACTTTCCCAAAACATCTTCCCTCAGCTGTGCGGAGGCGCTGTCAGCTTCTTCTCGTTTGTGTGTTGACAAGCTGTTTGTAATGGAAGCACAGATTTCTTAAATATGCTCTATGATAATGAGAATAATAAAACATGGACCTTCGATCTCAATCAATCCATCTCCCAGGAAAAGATGTGGTTAGTAACTCAGATTTATAGATAGTGACTTGCAGGAACATGATGTGACTTCTCCCAGTAGTCTCAGACTATTATAAAGAACCTTTAAAGTCTCATCTGTTGTGTTTCTTTAGAGCCAGATACCAGTGAAAAAAAAATGAGTAGACTTTGATTTACTGCTTGGCTCTTTTCTCTAAACATCTGTCTTTGCTTGTTTTTTTTTTTATCCAGACAAGGACACCATTAGTAAAATCCGTGATCTACGTATGAAAGCGGTGGACTATGAGGTGGTCAAAGTTATTGGAAGGGGAGCGTTTGGAGAGGTGCAGTTGGTAAGCTTTTTTTTTTTCTTCGTCTTCTTCTTCTTTGCTGATAACATCCCGATGTGTCAGTCTTTTGTTTCCACAGTGATGTTTTAGACTACCGACGTTTGTGCCGCAAAACGGCTCACCTTTTCATCTCTTCTAGGTAAGACACAAAGCCACAAGTAAGGTTTACGCCATGAAGCTGCTGAGCAAGTTTGAGATGATCAAGAGGTCAGACTCTGCTTTCTTTTGGGAGGAGAGAGACATCATGGCTTTTGCCAACAGTTCATGGGTGGTGCAGGTACGTCACAGGAGAAAAGAAAAATCACATTGATATCATAACGTGACCGCCGTTGTATTTCATTTTTTTTTAACCACATTTAGTTGTTAAAGCTCCATCTGTCTTCTCTGCAGCTCTTCTTTGCATTCCAAGATGACCGCTACCTCTACATGGTGATGGAATACATGCCCGGCGGGGACTTGGTTAACTTGATGAGCAACTACGACGTCCCGGAGAAGTGGGCCCGCTTCTACACAGCGGAGGTGGTGCTGGCTCTGGATGGAATCCACGCTATGGGCTTCATCCACAGGTAGCAACCAAACTCTGCATTCTCCCTGCTTTCACTCAGTCTCCTTTTCAAATGATCTGCAGACAAAAAATACAGTTTATTACCTCTCTGAGTCAGCCTTAAAGATTCGTTGTAAAGCGGTCAGAAGTCCATGTGTAACATAAGTAATCTTTATGGGACTCGACAACGGTGAGATATACAGAAGGCTCTAGAAGGTGTGGTGGCAACCTATGCTCTAATGGGACTTCAAAAAAGACGGGAAATAGTTACAGGTCATCGGTGCTGCTTTTAGCATACATGCTGGTGACTTGCTAATGCTCTAACTATAAGTGTGTGGCTGCATTACTACTTGTTTCCAAAACAGAGCCTCTGTTTCCTTTTAACACTTTAAGTAGTCCTTCGAAATATCTTCCATACACTGATGTTAGTTGTCATTACATTTTATTTTTTTATAGCTTCTCCACCCATAACTCAAACCTTTTTATTTCTTTTGTATTTCTAGTGCGTCCTTTCATTTCTGTTTTATACTTTAAAGAAAAGATCCACGTCATTAAGGAAGCCATAAAAAAAAATTCAGATTACATAATTTACATAAGCAAAACTACATTTCTGTTGGGCAGTGGGCCCATCAGAGAATAAACCTTCATCGAGGCAAATAAGGTGGTGAACAAACACATCTGGAATGACCTACACAAACACAACAATGGACATCATGTTCCTCACACATAAACAATTAGAGCCTGACCGATTCATCTGCCAGACGATAATATCGGCCGATATTTGAATAGTCAGTATCGGCTAACTTTATTGCAAATATGTGCCGATAATAAAGATTTATTTACCAGTCAAATGTTTTTTTTTATTGGAGTATTGTTGTGTTACACTAGCAGTCCTCTCTCTGGCTGTCACCAGCAGAGGGCGCTGTATGGATTATCGCATGCATTATCACACTCCAGAGTGTGAAGTTGGTGCAGGTACATAGAAAGTTGATCGACCATCTTGTCTACCTTAAGCTGCGTATCCTTCGACAAGTTTTTTTATCAACCAAACACACGTGCATATTTCCATCCATCTATCGCCACAGATCACATGATATCAGTCCATAGGTTGATATCTCGGTGTAACTCTCTCTCCCTAATATCCATATCAGTATCAGCTCTAAAAAGCCTGTATGGGTCTGACCCTTTTTTTTTTTTTCATAGGGTAATTAATCTGTTCACATGTTTAGTGATATATTTTCTATGCATAGAAGTCTTATAAAATGGTTCCAAATATAATTCTACACTCTGAGCTTCGGAGCATTCGCAGCATGGCAGCTGCATGAAACGGTCCTCTCGACGTTTCCTCACTAAGCTGCTGGATGCTGCAGTGAGAGGACATTTTCAGAAAACATAAATTCCACTCTCTCCGCCCTGCGGCCTCCTTCACACCTCATTACATCTGAGCGATCGCTGCAGAACACTGCAGCAACTCCACGCTGCTCCAACATGGAGAGCCTTTTAGTTTAGTTTAGTTTTCTAGTATCAGTCTGAAGCCCCTGCGTCACTTTACCTGCTCACATTCACACATGCTCAGTGCTCCGGCTTGTTATTGTTTAGTGTGATTGTTTACATGTTGAGCTCGTGTTTGACACTTGTTCTTTTACCTCCTCAGGGACGTGAAGCCTGATAACATGTTGCTGGACAAAGCAGGCCACTTGAAACTTGCAGACTTTGGGACCTGCATGAAAATGAACAAGGTATTTCATCCCAGTTATTATGAAGATTGTGCACAAAGGCTGCATATATTCCTGTGTAGGAATGTCACTTTTTTTTTATTTGTTTAATTCTTGGATGATGTAAGAACGTTGTAGGTTTGCTTTAGATGGGTAAAAAAAAGAAAAAAGAAACTGAGGATTGCTTTTCTTCTTCAGGATGGTATGGTACGATGTGACACAGCAGTGGGAACTCCAGACTATATTTCGCCCGAGGTACTGAAATCCCAAGGAGGAGACGGCTATTATGGCAGAGAGTGTGACTGGTGGTCCGTGGGAGTGTTCCTGTACGAAATGCTTGTTGGTGAGTTGATGCTGAAAAGGTCGGCGTTCGTCCATTTTTTTGTCTGTTATAATGCCTTACAGTTTACAAACGTTAGATTCCCCCCCCCCCCCCCACATTGCACATGGTGACCCGCTGACTCCCGTTGCTCTCGTCTTGTGCACAGGCGACACTCCGTTCTACGCTGACTCCCTGGTGGGGACCTACAGCAAAATTATGAACCACAAGAATGCCCTGACCTTCCCCGATGACAGTGACATCTCCAATGACGCCAAGAACCTTATCTGTGCTTTCCTGACTGACAGGTGAGATAGCTGCAGGCTTAAGTACTGGACTCTCTCTCCCCCCCCCCCCCCCCTCTCTGGTCTTGAGGACCCTCGTTGGAAAGAATCCTCCTTCAAATAAACAAAGCGTTGAAGTTGTGGCTCTTTGCATGTAAATAATTAAGAACTGCTTTAATTCTTTTCTGAAAATCAGGGATTAAACTAATCATTAACGCTTCCGCCCCTGACTCCTACAGGGAAGTCCGCCTCGGCCGTAACGGTGTAGACGAGATCAAGAGGCATCCTTTCTTCAAGAATGACCAGTGGACGTGGGATAACATCAGAGAAAGTAAGATGACTGATAACTTTTCACACCTCCTGTTTGCTTTGGCAGCCTGCTCACGGTCACCGCAGCCCCATGCAGCCAGCGTTCATGTTTTCCATCTGACCTACTACAGACAGTCGCAGGAAATTCTTGCGGACGAGCCATTCATTCAGTATCCTTTCCAAGACCGAACGTGATTCCTGCTCCGTTGTAATTTGCGAGTGGGGCGCTGTTTGAGGCCAACTGCAGGGGAAGCGAACGCTAATGTGCCAGGATTGACACTGGAGCACAGAGGGAGGGAGGGAGAGAGAGAGAGAGAGAGAGAGGTTTAAAAGTAGAGCTAAATCCAGGAGCTGCAGTCAGTTCTTTAGTGGCTTTATATTTAATACTTAACTAGGCTGATGTCAGCACTTTGGTGCCGTTCCACTGGCTGAGCTGCTCTGCTAGCTGGCTGCTCTCCCTTGTTTTAAAAGTTTCAAAAGAGATCTGTGATGCACAAAAAAAAAACCCAGGTGATGCAGGGAAAAGTTCAAGATTAGTTTCTTTGCTTTGTATCCGTCTTGATATAATACCAAGAATACAGACATGCACAATAACAGATAGTGTGCGGCTGCATGAAGTCTCAATGAAAACGTGTGTTATGAACCTAAGAAGCATCCAGGGACGTTTGAATTCAACCCTGATCTGATTTATGGTTTCTCTTTGTTCTCAAAGCCTCGCACATCACTCCGTCATGTCTTATCACACCCAGTCGCCTTTTGTACTTGATGAACTCTGCTCAACTGTCATGACTCATGAATCTACCTGTTTTGTTTTCTTTTTCTTCTTCTTCTTTTTCCCCCTGTACATCGTGTAGCGGCCGCTCCTGTCGTGCCTGAACTGAGCAGCGACATCGACACCAGTAACTTTGATGATATCGAGGAGGATCGGGGAGAGGAGGAGACCTTCCCCATACCAAAGGCCTTTGTGGGCAACCAGCTCCCCTTTGTGGGCTTCACTTACTACAGCAACCAGCAGTGAGTTGATTTGACCACCTACAGTAACTGCTGTGATGGGAGTCTATGTGAAGATAACTCCACCGTCCACATACTTTAAAAACTGCATACTTTCGCTCGGTTAAATCGATCGTCTCAGTGTGACTTCCATTCGGAGCGCTCCGTTCTCATGGTGGGAATCACTTTGTCACAGTGGACATTGTTTGAATACCTGAGTGAACCAGGAGCCACTTCGCCTTGTGTTCCTTTGATGTTTTTAAACCGTCTGTTCCTCGCGTCGGCACGGCTCTCGGGGGGGAAAAGAGCGTTTAGTTCTGCTGCTCCCTCTGCGTGGAACATCCTCCAGAATGACTTGAAAGAGGCAGATCTCATTTCACTTGAAACCTTTGACTCAATTTTAAAAGACAAAAAAATAAAAACTCGAAGACCCCATTGGACAGTGCCTGTTTGAAACCTAGTGTCCTCACAACTTTAACACGTCATCTGTGAATCTATTTACACTTTATAGTTGCTCTTCATTTCATGTTTGTTAACCGTTTATTTAATCACGTCATGTTAAACTTTTATCAAACATAATCAAATGACTACTGGGGATGTGAGGGACGCAGGCAAAATAAGACCAGTGTCAAAAAGATCTGCATTTCTGATGTTTAATTGGTCAAAAGTAAAAAAATAAATAAATAAATAAATAAAAAGAATAAAGGTCATGGATCCTTCTGCCTCTTTTGCACCGTTTAAAAAAACAAACAAACAAACATTGGCCCACCCAGTTGCATGCTGGTCCTCTACCTGCCTCGTACATATACATGTATGACCTCAGGTGTCCTCAGTGTTATTATGTTGCAGTAAAGTTGTTATTTGTAAATGAACTGTTTTGTTTGCAGTCTTCTGCGTCGGTCCACCGCCTCCACAAAGACCAGCGATAAACGTAGCAGCTCTGCAAAGGAAGACAAGAGTCATGTAAGTAGACCACGATGATCTGTTTTTAGACGTGTGACATGTAGACCTGATCATCCTTTGAGACTTGAAAAAACTTTTTCATTCTCCCGTGAGATGTAAGAGGGTTCCTTTTTTTATATGTCTCCGTTTAGCTGGAGAACCTGCAGAAGAGGATCTACCAGCTGGAGGAGCAGCTCCACAGCGAGATGCAGCTGAAGGATGAGTTGGAGCAGAGATGCAGGTGTGGAGCAAGAAGTTGATTTCTACACAACAATTGCACTTTAACATTCTGTTACCCTAAAAAAAAAAAAAACTCATATTCACCAGATAAGCTTCATAGTGTGATTGTGATAAAACCACACGTAGAATTGATAGCAAGCAAACATTCTCATTATGGCGGACTCTGTTGCTTTGTCTGCTACTTCCCCTTTTTTTAATCTCAAGTTTGACCTCATGAGAATCTCTGCAGCAGTCCTCCTGAAATGATCTCCATATTTTCAGGAGTGCATATGTGAAAACTGCTTTTGTCAGATGCATATAAGATATATAACTTTATTGATCCCCAATGAGGAAATTCGGGCTTTGCAGCAGCAGTGCAGAATCAAAAAAAGTCCAATAAAATATTACGACTTTGAAAGCAATTTCAAAGTAGTATGAGGGGATGTATACAGATCACTATAAAGGGGTGAACTCAACAGGACAATGACGAAATAATGTGCAATGAATGGCAGGTTAAAGTGACCAGTGAAGAATTAGTATAGTATACAGTAGACAGGCATCACAGACAACATCATCACATCATGATTGACCATATTCATCTTTGTCTTTTATTGATCTGTAAATATTGGAAAGTCCTCTTAATTTAATACTAGTGCAGGCCGTTTTCAGAAGGTATATTACAGTGTTCTTAAGTTTGTTTTTTACTTCAGATATTTTTCTCTTTTTTCACCGTATGTTTACATCCCTGTGATTTTCTCTCAGGGCTGTTTGTGTGTGCATCCTTGTTCGTGCTTTATATCACAGCCACACTGATTTTTTTTTTTTCTCATATTTTCTCCCCAGGACATCAAGCACCAAAATCGACAAGATCATGAAAGAACTGGATGAAGAGGTCAAAAGCCCCCCCTCCCCCCATTCTAAACATTCTCCTTCTGAATCAAACATAAAATTGCATGACCTGCTGCTGATGTCCATAAAAAGAAACATGCACTGCAGCTCATGTTTTGGGAGTACATAAAAAAAAAACCAGCTTGAAGTAGTTGCAAACAGTTCTGATGAAAATCAAGAGGCTGGATTGAGGGGATTGCTTTCGTCACGCCACGTAACCGCTGCATTTCATGTTTCCTCGCCACAGGCAAACCTGAGGAAGACGACGGAGGCCAGCGTGTCTCTGCTGGAGAAGGACAAGATCATGATGCAGCACAGATTCACGGAGTACCAAAGAAAATCGGACCAGGAGGCAGAGAAGAGACGCAATTTGGAAAATGAGGGTAAAGATACTGATTTGCTGCCGACGTGTGACTCAGACACTCGGCAGTTCAGGTATAATTGCAGAGTGAAGCAGAGATTGTGCAGTATGTTAATCCCCCCATCATCTCACTGATGTTTTTTTACCCACGATGACAAAACCTTTTATTCGAGTGTGACCTTCATCTTGCAGCTGTGCAACGATTCACAAGCACTGCTCTGTCACAGTGAACGAGACGGTGTCCTGTGAGCGTCATTCAGCTGGATTCGAAGCAGGACATTTGATTGGATCCCGTTGGTAGTTGAAATAAAAATGATATTAACTCCCTTCTTCTCATCTTTCTTGTTCTAGTTTCCACTCTAAAGGAGCAGCTTGAAGATATGAGGAAGATCAGCCAGAACTCTCAGGCCTCAAATGACAAGATTCTCCAGCTGCAGAATCAAGTACAAAGCAAAAAAAAACAAAAAAAAACCTGCTCACATACAGACAGGAAAATGCGGGAGAGCAATGCGCTAACATACACATTTTTCCTTGCCCGTTTTTGAATACCAGCTGGAAGAGGCCAACGACCTCCTGCGAGCGGAGTCGGACACGGCTGTCAGACTGAGGAAGAGCCACACGGAGGTGGGCAAGACGGTGAGCCAGTTGGAGAGCTTGAACCGGGAGCTGCAGGAGAGGAGCCGCGCCGCCGAAGGGGAGAAGGCCCAGCTGGAGAAGGAGCTCCTGCTGCTCCAGAGCACGCTGGACTCGGAGAGGAGGAACTACAGCCAGGGCTCCGAGGAGATCATGGAGCTGCAAGGTGACCTGATGACTCTGACAAATGCAAAGCTAACGCTGAATAAAATGTTTTTAAGGCTTCTTATGAAGTTTGATTCTCCCCTCTAGCTTACTATAAGGCAACATTTAAATATGTCGCCGTATTTTTGCATGTTTGAAAATACCTCTTTAAGGCTAGCTTGTGCACTTTCCTTTAAGATCCTTGAGCTCAGTCATTAGACAGCTGCAGAAATGAAAAGTTCTCCCACATGCCGAAACCCTGAAACGACCACAGCAGTCAAATTAGTCTAGATTTATCAGTCAAGCAGGATTCTTATTTTAGCCCACCAGCTCATGGAAGTCATAGAGTTAGTGGGAAAGAAGGGATTAGGATGAAGAAGGTCATCCTCTGAAGGTAAAACTATCTGAATGACGGTAACATAAAGGCGTTTTAAAAAAAAGAATGGTCTTCTGTTCACAGCGAGGATGGCGGGGCTGCAGGAGGACAACAAGAGCTTGAAGCTCAGCCTCTCTAAAGTGGAGGCAGAACGCAAACAGGCCCAGGAGAGGAGCAACAACCTGGAGAAGGTAAACACTTTGAGTAATCACAGTGTTCAAGCATATACAAAAGAGTGCATCCACCCTGCAGAATTTTTCGGGGATAGCTGTTATTTTGCGCGTTTCTAATTGGATAATCGCAACCTCACATTGTTTCCTGCTTCCCCTCTCTCGCTCTCTCGCTCGCTCACAGGAAAAGAACAACCTGGAGATAGACCTGAACTACAAGCTGAAGACTCTGCAGCAGCGTCTGGAGCAGGAACAGACCGAGCACAGGGGGACACGGGCACAGCTCACTGACAAATATGAGTCTATTGAAGAAGCCAAATCAGCTGCCATGAACGGTATGCCAGTCCTGTGTTGGAGCATGTCCTTTCATGTTTGCTGTTTTTTTTTTTTTTTTTTTTTTTTTTTAAACCCTGAATTCTTTTTTTCAGGCTTTAATTTCTCTCCAATCCTTTGTGAACTTTTCTGTCGCCTTATTTCTCTTGCCCCCCCCCCCCCCCCCGCCTCATCTTTGTTTCTTTGTATCACCTTCTTTCGGAGCGAGTCTGCGTGTTTGGTCGACGACTCACCTGCAGGGGATGTTTGGGTGGGAGGAATTTAAGGAGTCTGAGCCAAGGCAGCATGTCTCAACTCATGCATATTAAAAGCTGGACTCTAAAGTAGTTGTTGCCATAAATGAATGATCTGGTGACTCTTACCTTTCACCTGACACATGGAGTAGACTTCTCCTTTTTTGTCTTTCCTTACATTTCTTCTGAACAGACTTTCTAATGATGACGGCTCCTTATTTTGAATGTAAAAATCCAGATCATCTTTATGCCATTTCCACATCAAAGAACACCCTTTTTTTTCTGTTGCAAAGTTATTTTTCCCGTTCTAAAAAGAGCTACCACTTCAGCTTCTTTAAAGTCGACAGAGAGGAAGATAATGATTGGCAGCTGACAGTCTGATTTGTGGACGTCCAGCTCTGTCAGATTTGTCCAGCTGATACTCAGACTAATATAAATAATCACAGCCCAGTAGTGGTGCAGTTCCTGCTCCTACATTCCTTCATGTAGTTGTCAGGCACCTAAGGGAACTTTCAGAATGGGTCAGTTTTGGACAGATGGATTGTTCAGGGTTAAATAATGTCAAGCTCTATGAAATCATCATGGAGCGTTTGTCAGATTGCTGATGAATCAGTTTGTCTGCAGCAGAGCTGAGAACTGAACGTTATTTCTGCCCAAACACCAGCTGTTCAGCAGAAGATGTCCGAGGAGAACGGAGCGAGGATGCGAGCGGAGAGCCGGGTCGTGGAAGTGGAGAAGCAGTGCTCTATGTTAGAGTTTGACCTGAAGCAGTCTGTGCAGAAGATGGAGCAGCTGATGAAACAGAAGGAACGTCTGGAAGATGAGGTAAGCGGATTCCTTTTGGAACTGTGGCTGCTGCACTCCTTTTCATTTTTATTTTTTTTAAATGTTCGGCTGGATTCAAATGACTCCTCCTCGCTGTCCCTCTCCTCCCCAGGTGAAGGATCTGAGGATACAGATTGAACAGGAGTCCAGCAAGCGCGTGCAGGCACAGAGCGACCTGAAGAGCCGCGTGCAGGAGGTGGACCGCCTTCGTGTTTCAGAGAAGCAGCTCAAACAGGAAACCAACACGGCGCTGGAGAGTAAACGCTCGCTGGAGTTCCAGCTGGCTCAACTGACCAAGTGAGTGTTCGCCAGGCGCTGGAACGAACGACATCTCGTCTGTTTTTTTTGGCACTTAATTTGTGCAAATAATAAACCAAACCGGCAACTCTGATCAAGTATAAACCCTTTCTTAAGGTTAACTAAGAAACCTTCACCATAGCAAGACCACTGAGTACTTTAATTGAACTGTTCATATAGTTGGCAGTTAGGTCCAGCCAGGAGCGTTCATTTTCTCCTCCTGCTGCACAGGCCAGTAATGCTCTTTGGAAGTCGAGGCGTAAATTAGCCCGCAATTGCCAGTGATTTTCAAATTAGTTGCTATTATTGCAGCTTAGAGGGCGACTCTGCCAAAGCTGTTCTGCGACAGTGTTTACATCAGAGGATTAGCTCCACTCCCTCTGTTGCTAATCCTCTGGCTACTGCTGTAGCCTGTGCTGCTGGACGGGGCTGCAGGTCCCGTTTTCAAGTCGGAGGCCGGCTATAGAGTGTTGTTTGAACCTGAGGAAGTGAACGACGTGCGTAATGTGTTTGTTTTTTTTTTGTTTTTTTTCACAGACAGTACAGAGGCAACGAGGGACAGATGAGGGAACTTCAGGACCAGCTTGAGGCTGAACAGTATTTTTCTGTGAGTACCAGTCCACAAACGCTCCGTCCTCTTTGCTTAGTCTGAAGCAGCAGGCTAACCTTCTGTCTCTGTGTCCCCCCCTCCCTCCCCCTCCTCCCATCCCCAGACACTTTACAAAACTCAGGTCAAGGAACTAAAAGAGGAGATCGAAGAAAGGAACCGGCAAGTACAGGAAGCTCATAAAAAGGTGCAGGATTTGTGCAGCGAAAGGTAAGAGCGACTTTTTCACGAAGATCAATTATCAGCCGAATGGTTTAATGTCCTGATTTTATGTTCTCACAGAAGTTTGATCATGAACAACAGTTGATGCCGTTAAACTTATACGATGCGTTTAATTTCTACACAAAGGGACTCCCTGTCCGCCCAGCTCGATCTGACGGTGACAAAGGCAGAGTCAGAGCAGCTGGCCCGGGCGCTTCAGGAGGAGCAGTACTTTGAGCTCAATCAGGAGAACAAGAAGGCAGTGTCGAGACACAAGCAGGAGATCATAGACAAGGAGGCGACAATTGCACGGGTGAGAATACGCCTCAAGTGTTGCTCCCCCCCACTCCTTCCTCGTCATACGCTTCCAAGCTTTTCACCCTCTAACTCGTGTGTCCGCAGCTCGAAGATTCGAACACAACTCTTACCAAAGACGTGGAGAACCTCAGCAAAGAGAAGGCGGAGCTAAGTGAGAAGCTTCAAGCCCAGGAAGAAGGTAGTGTACTTATCCACGCGCTCGCCTCTCCTCGTTTTTGTCCACTTGTGATTACGCCGTTTTACAAGCTGTGAGCGTCTTTGTCCCCGCAGAGTATGTCGCTCAGAAGGAGGAGATTGCGAATACAATCAAGGCCAACTATGAGAAGATTCTCAACACAGAGCGCACGCTGAAGACTCAGGTAGAGATTCACTTTTTTTTTTTTTCTTTTTTTTTTTTTTACAGCAAGAGAATTTTTTAAACACCATGAATGCAATTGGGATAATGTGTGGCTCGTGCCTTCCAGCTGTTAACTGACTTGAATTCCTCAGGCGGTGAACAAGCTGGCAGAGATCATGAACCGTAAGGACATGAAGCTGGACCAGAAGAAGAAAGGCAGCACAGCTGACCTGCGGAAGAAGGAGAAGGAGAACCGCAAGCTTCAGCTGGAACTTAACCAGGAGAAGGACAAGTTTAACCACATGGCCATCAAGTACCAGAAGGAGCTGAGTGAGATGCAGGCAGTGAGTGACTGATCTCAAGTTAACAGATGCTTATGTAATCCGTTTATGAAAAAAAATTACAAAAAAGGTCTGTTGGTAAATATTTCGTGGGTTTTTTTCCACCAACAGCAACTTGTGGAAGAATGCACATATCGCAACGAGCTGCAGATGCAGCTGGACAGCAAGGAGAGCGACATCGAGCAGCTACGGGAGAAACTGAACGACCTGCAGCAGCGCATGGAATCCTCCAGCGTCACCAGCCTGCAGACCGACGAGACGGACAGCAACATCGCAGGTAGGGTCGACGCGGGGGCAAACTGGACACTTCTGCTGCTACCTTTGCTTTTACACATCAGTAACCCGTCAACACAGAATTCCTGGAGAACAAAAAAAAAAAAAAAGATACAAAAACTATATTCTCGAAAAGTTGCTTTTACTTTTTCAGACGCGTGTGCTAAATGTAGCCTGGCCCAGTTAGATACGAGACAGAAGCTAACAAGGCTCCTCTCCTGTTTAACACGTCTCCCTTTAAGGTCTTACCTTGCCCGTGTTTGGTTCAAATGGGAGGAGTTGAAACGAGGCGTTCAAATCGATTTGAGTTAAACTTGTTTAATTTAAGGTCAGTTCAGTCAGAAGAAATGTTGGGATATGATGAAAATAGAGGCATATTTACTCGTCTTTTATTCATCATTTATCATTAACGCAGACATTTACCATTTCAGGAGAGAAGGAGCTCAATAGTGGAGGTTAAGTGTTGATAAAAATGGAGGTGATGAAAAAGGTTAGAAATAAACGTGATGAATTCACAACATGTAACTTTTGGCACGCAATTTTGTGGATCAAACTTTAACAAAATGAAAAACAAAACAAAACTAGCCATCTAATCAAACAGCTTGACTCGGCTTTCAATGTTTGATCTTCCAAGAGAAGACGCCAGGAGCTACGAAGTGCGTTTAAGGATTTTTCCTGCTGCTCTTTAACCTTTCCTTCTGGAAGCTTTCGAAAGCGGGAAGTGACGTTGGAGATGACAAATCTTTCAAGCTCCGCCAACAACAAAAAATACACTTGTGGATCCAAAATGTGCTCCAGGGAAAACTGGCCGTCTCGTCCCTCCTCCTTCCCAGCTGTGACACAGACCACCAAAAAAACCTGTTTATTGTCCTGTGGCTTGTACTGCATCTGCATCATTCAGATGTATCTAATATCAGTGGAGGCTGCTGTGGTCTGTGTCTCCACCTGGCAGGAGGATGTGATACTTTAGATTTCGCACTTTGAATCGCTCACATCACCAAACAATACATGGAGCTGTTTTGGGTGTTTTCAAATGACTCAAAACACCTTGAGTTTGTCTGATGTGTGTTCTGTAAAAGTCACCATTCACAGTGAAGCGTTCCCTCTCTTCATCAGGTTTAGTATGACAACTGTACATATTAGTGTAGGAGGTGTTTTCATTGATGCTGCTGTTTGTGGTTTAAATCATCTTCTCTTTATTCCCCTCACATCCAGCTGGTTCTCCTCTCCTTCTTATCTTTGTAACTTCTATTCCTTTCCCTCTGTGAGTAACACGAGTGGACAAGTGCCCCTTCTTGCCTGGCCTGTGCTGCAGTTGTTGTGTGTGTGTTTTGTTTTTTTTCCTTCCAATTATTATTTTTTTCTAGAGGTGAGAAAATCATCTCCGTTTGGGGTTGAAACACTTTTGAAAGAAGCCTGACGGACTGAAAAGAAAAAAAATCTCGTTTCCAAATTGTCCAAACAGTTTGACATGCTATGTGAACACTGACCTGTATGGGATGTGAAGCAGAGATGCTGGTTGTGTAAGACTTCCTCATGTCACACGAGTTCAGCCCTAACGGTACAGTAACCACATCAGACTGTAGCAGACGACACCCTGTGTGAGGTTTACCGCCTCCCTCCCAGCAACTTTCAAAACGTGTCTCTGTCAGAAAAAAACAACAACCTGTTTTTGTAGTTCCTAGCGCTGTTTTTGTTTTGAACACGACGTGACACTCCTTCATGTTGTAGTCGGCATGCTCACCAAGAAAGGCCTGCTCGCTCGTTTGGACACGACCCGCTCCCCTCACAGCGCCACACGTGGTGGACGAAGCCCCTCTGAGTTCACTGCTCCCGTTTAGCTTGTGTTGATTCAGCTGCATGCACTTGGACTTTTTTTTTTATTTTGACAGTGTATCATGTATTTAATCTGCAATGCACATGGTGGTTTGTATGAAGTGAGTGATGAAGATCATTTCGAGAAAATCAACTCCTGCTGCATTCGTGTTATTACGAGGCTTTCAGCGTGATCTTTAACAAGACGCCCTCCTTTAACATGCTGTTAGACTAATGTACTCGTGGGGGAATATTTGCCTCCTTGCATGAGGAGTGTGGGAAAGCAGCATGGGGTCTCTAAAATAATCTCTTATCACCTACTCCAGTGCAGATACCTTAACGCTTGCAGAACTCCCCACGGCGTCTCTCAACTTTAGATTTTATTTTTCTTTTTTTCCCCCCAGTTAAAGTTTGGATTCAAACACTGCATGGCCTGTGCGTTTCCTTCACTTTGTACATTTCTAATTATTGTCTTTTTTTTTTTTTTTTTTGTATTCTGCACTGATTTTGCAGAATCCAGGCTGGAGGGTTGGCTGTCCATTCCAAACCGTGCTAATATCAAGCGATACGGATGGAAGAAGCAGGTATGTTGTTTTTAGCTCGGTGCTTCCTCTTTGCGCCTGCATTGTTTCAAAGACGGCTTTGCTTTGTTAAGAATGCTGCCAACCCCTCGAGGGCAGTTTCCCTCTTCCTCTCATTGTCCTTTTTAAAATATTTGCAGTATGTGGTGGTGAGCAGTAAGAAGATTCTGTTCTACAATGACGAGCAGGATAAGGAACAGTCCAACCCCTCTATGGTACTAGATATTGAGTAAGTGTTTTTATTTTCCTGCCTTTTTTTCCCCAATTGCAAGGGTTCTTATCGATTTTGTTTTTGCTAATTTTGTGCCTCTTTGCACAGCAAATTGTTCCATGTGAGACCAGTCACACAGGGAGACGTGTACCGAGCGGAGACTGAGGAGATTCCAAGAATATTCCAGGTTTGGAGGCTTATTCCTGTCCTGGAGATCACCCCTTCATTTCCATCTACTTCATATTCAGCCTGGAGAGTTTCTTTTTCTGGCTTGACTCGCTTTCTCCGTTTTGTCTGTCTGGTCTGCAGATTCTTTATGCCAATGAGGGAGAGTGCAGGAAGGAGGCGGACATGGAGACGGTCCCTCAGGGCGACAAGACCAACTGTCTCCCACACAAAGGCCACGAGTTCATCCCCACGCTGTATCACTTCCCTTCCAACTGCGAGGCGTGCTCCAAGCCTCTGTGGCACGTCTTCAAGCCGCCTCCGGCCCTGGAGTGTCGCCGCTGCCACGTCAAGTGCCACAAAGACCACCTCGACAAAAAGGAGGACGTTATCGCCCCTTGCAAAGGTAAAAGCTTCTCCCGAGAATTGTCCAAGCTGGGACTGACTGATGAACGCGTCACAGTTTGAAAGACCATTAGAAAATGGAACTTATCAAGCCAGAAAGGGTCGTTAGTGCATTAAAGTTTATACACGTATGTAGTGAACTGCTTTCAATCGCACAGTCACACCTTCACCTAACTTCACCACAGGGTGGCGCTCAGTCAATAACGCTGCGTTTCCATTTACCTCGGAACTGCTGGAAGCAGGGAATGACGTCACGCCCAGTTGAGCGTATTCCAGTTGCGAGTCGGAAAAGCAACACGGGGACACCTTCAGTAGTACCTTTTTTGTTTTGTTAGCTGATACTTGACAATAACGACACAACATGTGATAGTTTGTTCACAAAAATGTCATGACAGCATGTCTACGGATAGAACTGTCACGACACTGTCGCTGTGATTGATTTAATCACACAAAAAGAGGAGCAAGCAGCTAATAAACATTGTAGTTACAGCTTACGGTCGATGCAGCCATGTTGGATTCTAACTCGAGCAACTCTGACTTTAAAATAAGTAAATACGACTTCAGGGGGGGCGCTTCCAGTTGACACTTGGGAACTTGGAATTTCCCACTTCCCAGTTCAACTGGAACACAGCCTAAGTTGAGTTACAGAGTAATACATATTTAAAATGTCTTAAGGTCTTCTTTAAATCGGAATGTACTTCTTCAAGCGCCTTAAATGTAATAATAGTCTGTTTGTCTTTGTCTTCGGTGGTAGTGAACTGACTGTTGTCTGAGAATTAATTACCTCCTTCCTTTTTGAGGTCTGCCCCTAAAAGATGCAGTACAGTTTTAAGATCACCTTTGTGAGATTGGATTCTTGACCTGCGCGACTTCTTTCCTTCTTCCCCGCAGTAAACTACGACGTGACCTCTGCCCGGGACATGCTCCTGCTGGCCCTCACCCAGGATGAGCAGAAGAAGTGGATCGGCCATCTTGGAAAGAAGATCCCGAAGACCCCACCATCCACGTTTTCAAGAGCCTCGCCTCGCTCGATGTCCACTCGCTCCGGACCCAACCAGTCCTTCCGCAAGAACCCTAAAAGCAATACAGGAAAGCTGAGGTACCTTGACAATCTATGACTCACTTGTCCACATGTTTTTCAACGTTGTTTCTTTTTCTCAATAGGACAAATGCATGAAATGCAATAAGGCACTGTGATGTTGTTTTTAGGCTGTAGGAGAGGGTGTGCTGCGGTCACAAGTCTAATTTTATCCCCTCTGCTGGGCTGAAGTCTGGTCAAGTCAGTGGCTTGACCTGCTGTTTGTCTCCTGTGTTGTAGCAGAGCGCAGTCCAGCCTCCAAGCAGCAGACACTACATCCAGCACTTGTTGACAGGAACTTCATCAGAACGTGTTGATGTTTGTGTTTTACAGCTTTAAAACTTTGTCTATTTATTAATCGTGTTCCTGGGTGTTTCTAACACGAGACACTTCCTGGTTGGTTGGTTAACTCCTGGGCTCTTTCCAGTCGACACTTGGGACTTTTCTGATTGGCACTGCTGTGTTGTTGGGTTCAGTAACTAACTCATAGACTTAGTATTCTACTCTGGTTAGTACGTCCACATGAAAGCACTTTGTTGTCACCTGTTCCAGTGTTCGTAAAGCAGGTTTTCTTGTTGTTTGTCGACTTAGTTTGGGTTACTAACCAAGGTAATGATACTGTGTCTTTCTTTCACTGGACACCTGTCTCTTCTCTTTCTTTCAGCTAACCATCTGAACCGTTTGGATTTTTTTCTGGACTCTAAACTTTTCCTCCTTCCTCATCCTTGAAAAAACAGAAGCCTGTATTTTGTCTAAAATTCATTCTTAAAAAAAAAAAGAAAAAAAGAAAAATGTAAATGATAAAATACTCAGCGCTGGAGAAATTGCAACGCATGTCTCACAAAAAGACATCGTGGACATTGAGAAGAGGCCTGATCCCTCGAACCTTTCTGCAACCTTTACTCATCCAAGATCGCCATCATCCAACTCATCAAACTTGCAGCGCTCCATTTCTACCAGAAGATGGCGCCCCTCTTCTTGATCTAAAGATTGACTGTGGAGCTAAAGAGGGACTACACATGGCATAGAGACGTTCTGTGTTTCGTATTATATGACAGTTATGATGGAAACCAGAAAGTAAAAGGGGGTTTTGCTGGGACACCTGCAAGTACGTGTTCAGCTCAAGGTACTGTCAAACAGGGATTGCATATCTGCAGTGAGTGGTTGTGTCTCAGGGGTGGAAAATTAATGTTTCTCAATTCTTTCCCCAAAGTGACAGATACTCCAGCTAAACGCACGCATACTTACGTTTCCAGCTAAGAAAAAAAAAAGACTGATGCCTTCATGTAGTATCTCTGGCCTTTTTGCCTTTATTCTTATCACTCTTCAAGTCACTTATCAGGTTTGGGACAGATCTTTGGGACATAAGTATTAGATATTCTGAGTATTGAGTGAGGAGCATGCAAGATCATCATTTAAATCTATGCATTATTTTTATTATAATTATTTTTATTGCTCCAAGCCATAAGGAAAGTTCCAGTGTAATGGCATATAGGAGTCCTAAAAACTTAATTGATTTTTGTTTCTGTTTATTTGGTACATTGTCTCTGTAATATTTTTTTTTTTCTCTTGTATTGTTTATTTTTTGTAATGTATTGCCTTACATTGATTCATAGATAGATGGTTCAAAAGGAAAAACATTAAGTTAACAAATGTAAAACTGCACTGTTTGAATTGTAAATTATTTGTAGACTAAACAGGTGTAGCATTTGGCCCACCTAGTGCCTTAACGTTTGGATATTGATTTTACTGCCATATCTGTTTGCTTTTTTCCTCCTCTAAAACATGACAAATCTTAACTCTTCCATCTATTTTTTCTTTCTTTTTTTTTATTTTAAGAAAGCGCCACATCTGTGGTTTTATTGGAACTTCTTTTCTCTGGTTTGAGTATATAAAATATATATATTAGGTTATGTCTTTATGGACTCATGCAATAGACTTAGCGTGTTAAGACAAAGTCCCCACTCTCGATTCATATCATAAAACAAATTTCAGGATGGTGTACCAAAAGAAACCTGCCTGTGTCGGTGATTGTCCAAGGTAACAACTACAAGTTTGTTTCTCTAACACGGTAATGTCCCGTTAATGCAAACCCCCAACTGTGTATATAATGAGAGAGACACGAGGATTATGGAATACCTCCGCAATCTTTTTATTTGTAACTTTTTGTTCAGTTAAAAAAAAAGCACTGGAACTATGATCTACTCTTGTCTTGGATAATTTGCATGGTTAATTGCATTGGAGTCCGCACTGATGGATATGTCAATAAACATATCATTCATTGTATGCTCGTCTTCGATTTAATTATGGGTTTCATATTTGCGTTAACAGGCTGTACATTAACCTAAAGAGAAGATAAGCAGCCATGTTAAGTGGACTACTAGTGGAAGCCACACTGCCCCAACTTTACTGTGTCTCATCTAGTTTAAAAGAGCAGATCAGAAGCGCACACCTCTTTAGGGGCCCTAATGTGAGTCCTGTTTATAACATATCTTTGTCTAGAAGTCTTACATCTGGTTTTAAGACGTATTTAAATGTGGGCTTTAACATGGATGTGAATACCTCACAATTTAAAAAAGTATTGCAAAGTCAATGTTGGACATGGCAGTAATTCCGCATAGAAAACCTCTTCAAACTAAACAGTGATGAATAAATGGAGTTCAGGTTGTAATGCGTTTGCCCTGTAGACATTCAGCAAGATAACAGAAACTAGAGCACAGAGGTAACTTGTAATGTGCAATATTTATACTTTTATTTTTTTTCTGCTATATTTTACATTTCATACTGTCCAAGTATTTATTTTACATTTCTGCAATACCTATTCATAATTTATTATGCTGCTACCTGTAAACAAGTCCTACCACACATTTTACTTTTAACTTTGTCTTTCTTTTTAGCTGTGTGCACGTCAAGCAGTGCTGTGAACAGAACCACACCTCAGTAACAACAACCCTCCCTAAGATAAATACTGTAATTAATGCGGCTGAATTATCTCTAGGCAAATATAATGTGTGCGTCTGTCTGGGTTCAGTTCACGAGGCAGGCTGGCGAGCTGATGTCAGAGCGCATCGATCAGCTCCCAGCGTGTTGTTGCAGCGTCATCCTGTTTGAATGAAGTTCAGACTGAGAACTAGCCAACTCTTCATTCGCGCCCCGGAGGACTGAAACAGGAAAAAAACAAAAGAGTTGAGGAAGTGAAAGGTTTGCCAAACATGCCGGTGTTTACAGGTAGGATTCTCTTTTAATATAATGTATTTAATTGCCACTTAAGACCTCAATAAGACACATACGTACACGTGTTTAAGCGTAATATGTAAATTAAATGTAGCAGGCTAGCTTAGCTATCCTTGGCATGATATGCAGCTAGCGTGCTAACCGATGAAAGGCCACTGTTAAAGATACTCTAGAAAACATTAATCCATGACAGACGAGAATATAACAGTGCCTCTGATTGTTATCGTGTTACATATTTTTTTATTTACCAGTTATCGTAGCCGGCTTTAATAATCTCATTTGATAAACTCCACAAACACTCAGCAGAAAGAAGCAGCTACTGCCGCTAGGTGCTAACCACATTAGCCACATTAGCTGCTGAACAGTTAACGTTGAGTGGTGTAGTTTATTTATTTAAAGCAATAACTTTAAAATCTCAACTGTGTTATGTTTGCCCACCTCGCCCAGTGTAATCGTTGTCCATGTCTAAGTTGATACCAGTATGAAATAAACTGATTTCCGCCTTTAATTAGCTTAGCTAGCCTTTGCTGTCTATGTTAGGCACATTATGATTTGTGCTACACTTTCTTTTTGTTTGAGCTCAATTAAACTAAGATAATAAGAGTGTGTCCTTAAAACGTGCTGCTGTAAGTGTTAATGTGTTCGCTGGCTCATAAAACAGTCAAGAAACCGAACAATAAAGATAGTCAGTGTGGTTACTTTCCTGTTGCTAACTAGATGCTGTGTCATACATGAAATCAGTTCAACCCAATGATCAATGAGGCTAACACGGACTCTTTATCTCTCTCTTTCAGTCAATGTGAAATGGGGCAAAGAGAAGTTTGATGCAGTAGAGCTGAACACTGAGGAGCCACCCATGGTCTTCAAGGCTCAGCTCTTTGCCCTGACAGGAGTCCAGCCTGACAGACAGAAGGTCATGGTGAAGGGAGGCACTCTGAAGGTACCAAACACAAGCAATCATATGATCCTCAGGTGCATTTTAACACACTGCTGCAGGTTCAGTTGAAGGATGAGTCTCTTCTTCTTCTTCAATAATAACATTAAATAACCGAAATAAAATAACAGCATAAAAAAAAAAATTTGTGGCCATTTTGCCTTTTGGATTGGAGAGTTGAAGAGAGACGGGAGCTGTTTGGATGAGAAAAGTGTCAAGGTCTGATTTGACTGCAACAAGGACCATAGTCGGCCATACAGTGCCCGATCCAAATCATTTTAAACGCACTAATGAGCAACACAGTTGTATGCATTGATGTGTATCTTCATAAACATTTAAAGTGCATTCGATGTTCATTTAACCACACATGGTCACAAACCATTTAAAGGCACTCAGAATTCACAACTACAGTGTCTGCCTGTCTGAGGAATTTAAATGTAAAAAAATATTTCACCTGTCTCCACATTACTATCCAAAGACTATATTTTTAAAGAACCAGTATTCTTGTTGTAAAGTGCATAGAGGGGGAGAGGAGTCAGCGAGTGTTAGAAACGTGCTTGTGTTATCCTTTGTCTAGACTTACTCATGTGTTGTCCTCATTCTAGGACGATGAGTGGGGGAACATTAAACTGAAAAATGTGAGTATTTCAGCACTGTTTTGATTGACATAAAAAGCAATTTGCTCAAAAAGCTATACTACAAAATGCCTTCTAACAAACAAATGAATAAACTCTTTTCTCAGGGAATGACTCTGCTGATGGTGGGCTCAGCTGATGCCCTGCCTGAGGAGCCTTCTGTCAGGCCCATGTTTGTGGAGGACATGACTGAGGAGCAGCTGGCCTCAGCGGTGAGAAAGACTGACAATTACCAGTACACCTTAAACAAATACGGTGTGTGCTGGTTTACACACTGACATGGCCACTTAAACACGTTGCTTCAATGTGACGTTTACCAAGAATCAAGAATATCAGACATTTAATACACAGCATACGCCCGTTAGAGAAGATCAGCTTCTGAAAACGAGACGCTTCATCGGCAGTAGTGTTTATCTGATCGAGACGTTCTTTTGATAAGATTGATGGATGTCTGCAAGATGCTCTGTTCATGAAAGGAATCATGCCAGTGTCATAAAACCGAACGTATAGATACTGATCTGCAGTTTTGTTGTCCCTGCAGTCAGGAAATGATCAGCTCCTCTAAGCACACAGTCTGGTTTTAACAGGAAAGAGAGAAGCTGATTGGATGTGCCGCTGCATGCTGTGCTTTCAGATCCACCAAGTTTTATGGTTTCTTGTGTTATCAGGCCATCAGAAATGTTTCTCCCCCAGAACTAATGTAAAAAAACCCCACAAAAAACCAGAAGAATTAAATGACATTCTAAATTGAGGGCATGAAACGGCATGATTGGTTTTTAACAGTACTTTGTTTAAAGACTAATATCCTTTTTACAGCACACTTTAAGATGGAATATACTCAATAATAATGTATTGTTGTTGTGGTACTTACCTCACTCTCTCTCTTTGTAGATGGAGCTGCCTTGTGGGCTGACAAACTTGGGCAACACCTGTTACATGAACGCCACAGTGCAGTGTCTGCGCTCCGTGCCTGAGCTCAAATCTGCACTCAGAAGGTGGGCCTTTTTTTAACGACAGGCTCTCAAAAAGAGTTTTAAGACATGCTGGGTTTTTAAGTGGGTTTTTTTTTTTCTCCTTGAAAGGCTTTCCTTGAAAAACAGTCCTTTTGATCTCACACTTACAAACGGAGTGTTTCCATGTTCTGGTGCTTGCTGAGGTTTGCTGAAATCCTCTGTCCTTCCTTCTAGGTATTCAGGTGCTCTGCGATCTTCGGGAGCAAACGTACCATCACAGTACATCACTGCAGGTACGAGACAGTAATATGTTAACATTAAGAATCACGGGAACAACTTGAGATCACATCTGCTCTCATCCAATCCTTCCTGCTCTCTCTGCGTCCTCAGCCCTGCGCGACTTGTATGAGACCATGGAGAAGACCTCATCCAGCCTCCCACCTATTATTCTGCTGCAGTTCCTTCACATGGCCTTTCCACAGTTTGCAGAGAAGGGAGACCAGGGACAATACCTCCAGCAAGTGAGTTTATTTTTTTCCCCTACAGAAAATGGATACAGCTTACAATCTTTAAGTGAGCATTGCACGAAAACATCACAAACAATCTTTGATATTTCCCTCGTGCCCAAGGATGCCAATGAGTGCTGGCTGCAGATGATGAGAGTACTTCAGCAAAAGTTGGAGCCCCTCGAGCCAGAGACTCCCATGGAGGTAGGACCTTTGGTGTTTTCTTATATGCCGTAATTCTCAAGTTAGTTCTGTGCAAATACAAAGTGTCAATAATTCTCTTTCAATCAACAGACCGAAGGCGGGAGTGCAGTTGCCTCGGCCTCCTCCAAAAAGAACTTCATCGACCAGTATTTTGGTGTGGAATTTGAAACGACGTATCCTTTCGCATGCGTTCTGTTGACCGATTTGTTTCGACATCTTGTATGTACGGGTGCAGTGTAGTTTGGACTCTGAGGTTCTGAGAAGGGGTCATGTGGACACGTCAAAGATCTG
Organism: Symphodus melops; assembly: GCF_947650265.1. NCBI lineage: Eukaryota > Metazoa > Chordata > Actinopteri > Labriformes > Labridae > Symphodus > Symphodus melops. Next base: position 19,858,589 of record NC_136697.1, on the reverse strand, counting down.
TCAGCTGTGATGTGACTTTGTGAGGCGTTCTCTTAACTCGGCTGTTCAGTATGAAATGCACGGAGTCTGAGGAGGAAGAGCCAATCAAGGGCAAGGAAAGCCAGCTGCAGCTCAGCTGCTTCATCAACCAAGAAGTCAAATACCTTGCAACAGGGCTAAGGCTGGTATGTCTTTGACTTTTTAAATATATACAGTATATATTGGAACAGCAGCATGTGTTTTCTCAGACTCAATAAGCTGGCAGTGTGTGTGTCTTTTATTGTTTGGATATTAAAAAGGATGCTTGGAGGTTTAATTCTGTCCTGGTTTGGTTAAAATGAACGAATAAAAGAAAGATTGTCTTTTAAAGTAACAAGGTTCAATGATATATTTTCTTCTCTCCAGAGGCTGCAGGAAGAAATCACAAAAATGTCCACAACCTTGGAAAGAAATGCCCTGTATATAAAATCTGTAAGTTTGTTCTGTTCCATCCTCTTTCCCTGCCACGTTTTCTTCCATGCTGTGAAATGTATTCACCCTCCCAAACTGTCTGTCAACCCTGTAGTCAAAGCTCAGCCGTCTGCCTGCCTACTTGACTGTTCAAATGGTCCGATTTTTCTACAAAGAGAAGGAGTCGGTCAACGCTAAAGTCCTCAAGGTTTGTCCTGAACTCCATCATAGTCGCTCTCATTTACAACAGAGCTCACTGTCATTGTTATCTCTGAGGCTTAACGATCCCCTCCTGTGCCTTTTTCTTCTTTTTTTTTTTTTTTTTTTTAAAGGACGTCAAGTTCCCACTCATGCTGGATGTGTATGAGCTGTGCACCTCAGAGATCCAGGAGAAAATGCTCGCAACCAGGTCCAAGTTCAAGGAGGTCGAGGACAAGAAACTAGAGAAACAGCAGCAAAAGGTCAGACTGGTCCAGAGCGCTCTTCCTTGTATTGCCTTCATTCCTTTCATGCTTCAGTTCCTCTGAACTTATGTGCAGCACCTCACAACAAGTCTCCCATCAGGTGCTGAAGAAGCCAGACACGGCGAAAGAAGTGAAATACGAGCCTTTCTCTTTCCCTGACGGTATGTTGAGACACGACACTGCCACATCCTGGAGACTTCTCAAAGTCAAAGAATCTAGTTCACTCCCAACAGACTCGTTTTCATAAATTGTTGGGCTCATTTTTGTGCGTCTTAATATGTATACTAGAATGAATATCATTTACTAAACTGGAAATGCATAATAGTAAACGGCTGAAGAAGAAGAAGCCATTGCTGTAGGATGGAAACCTGAGATCGCCTTTTGTATCCTTTCAGTGCTTAAACCGCGCTAGTTAGGGTGGATTTAAAAAAAAAAGAGGCTAGAATTACATTTCAGGTCCTTGAAGGGTTTTTAAGCCCCTACAAAATCCTCATCTTGTCTTTTGAGAGTGGACTTCTTGTTTTGTGTTTTGCACTCTGATTAAACTTATGTATTTGTACTCTTGTTTCTCCGTCAGACCTTGGCTCCAACAACAGCGGCTACTACGACCTGCAGGCTGTTCTGACCCACCAAGGCCGCTCCAGCTCATCAGGTCACTATGTGGGGTGGGTCAAGAGGAAAGAAGGTAACTACACTTTATATATTTTAACACTGCACTGTACTTTGTTTGACTGGCACACATCTTTACTTTAAGTTACATGTTTGAAAGCTTACAGCAGCTTACAATACTTTGAATTTAAGTTTCGAACTTAACTTTCTTGCATTTCCAACATTTAAGCTGTTACACCGACTGAGATATTTCAAGCTCAAATCTTATTCTATTAAGAAAAGAAAATAATATTGCTCTCTGTGAAATATGGATGTCATGTTGTATCAGTGGGATCATTTAAAGGATGAGCGATGGTTTTTACCAGCTCTCACTGAAGCTAGTGGAGATAGTTCCATCCAGTGACCCTTTTTTTTTTTTTTTTTAAGTTGAAGATTTCACAACTCGAAGTCCCTGTTGTTCTACACTAGGTGAAGATTGAAGCTGTTATCACCTGTTTCTTTTTGGTTCATGGATGTGAACAGTTATTTTCAGATGGTCTGTTCAGAGGCAGCGCTGTAACAAACACCAACATCATATTTGCAACAATATTTTGGTTACGTCACACTTTACTAGTTAAGACCCTACGTCTCCATAACACAACTTAAATTATAACCGGACTAGTTTCAACGTAGGGTTTAGTGTGGACTTTACACCCGAGCTTAAGATGGAACGTCAACACATCTGGATCCTGAGTGCGCACAGATGTTCAGGAACTCATTGTTTAGTTTTTCTTTTGCTCTGTTTCGTTCAGATGAGTGGGTCAAGTTTGATGATGACAAGGTGAGCTTGGTGTCTCCTGAGGATATCCTGCGACTGTCTGGCGGTGGAGACTGGCATATAGCATACGTTCTACTGTACGGCCCCCGGAGATTGGAAATACTTGAAGAGGAGGAACAGTAGCTGTGGAAGATTTCCTACGAGACTAAGACAACAACCAACACGTACAAAAATTGCCATTTCCAAGCACTGCATAGATGTGCAATAAAACTGGTGTCTTTAAAGATTTGATGACCTTAATTTTTTTTGTTTGTTTTTTTGTAACCAACATGAATGCTTGTAAAACAAATGGTGTTAAATATTCAACCACAGTAGGCTTTGAAGACGGCTATGAGAGGCACGACGAGAGGCAATCACTGGACTGACTCCTCCAAAGAGGTTTTTACGTCTAGCTCTGCAGTTTCATCAAATGTTTTATACACATTGTATATTTTTTAAAGCCTTTGATAAGGTTCTCATATCATAAAATCCAAATATTTCTCATTCATTTTATCAACTTGTAGAAAAATTGCCTAGCCAAACTGTTGTCATTGACGTTGTGGCTTGTGTCCTCTCAGATGTTTAACAGAGAGTCTCTCTCTCTCTCACTCTGTAAAGACCTGCACTTGTTCACCTGTTTGGCCCTCTGGAAACTTTGGGATCAACCTCGGGTCAAGTGCTCGCATCATCTCCTGGAATTGTTCTAAAGTTTCTTTCTGCCAAATCTTCACTTAAGTTTTATTTTGTTTTTTTTGGGCGGGGCAGCGGGGGGAGTGTGTGGGGAACTTTTTCAGAACAGGTTGCACTTGCAGTGAACTGTGCGCAGTTAAACAACACTTGAGATTCAACTGTGATTGTTTACTCGACAAGCATTGAACGTTATTCTTGCCGACACTGGTTTCAGACTTTCGACATCTGTACTAATAAACTGCTATGCTTCACTTTGTTTCTCCTCGCAGGTCTTCTGATCACTGTGTGTAAGACCTAACCATCACCACTCTGTAATAAGTTATTGACTGATTGCTTTTCATAGGTGGTGAAAATAAACTGTTATACCAAAAAGCGAGCTTCTTGGATGTGATCTTGTGTTTCAGAAAGTATGACGTAACAAATGTTTTTGTTTTTTTTAAAAAAAGCATTTATTTGATTTTTAACAGTGAAAAACTTGACTTACGTTTACTACGTACAAAATTCTTCCTTCCAGACTTTTTTGGTATGAAAAGGATGCAACGATGTTAAGGAGGATCATTTACATTACAGATCTACTCTTAAGCCTCACTGAGGCCGTCTGCAAACTGAGGGAATCCTGCAGCATTCAGAGCTATGACCAGGTTCTCCACTGTAGCTTGTGGTCCCTCTCTGTCCTGCCAGGCAACCAGCAGCAGTTTGGCCTGCATGTCCACATCTTCACTGTCTGTTTCAATCTCCCGCAGCTCTGCAGCCTTAATCTCCAAATGAGAAGCTAGCATCTTCCACTGGGCGCCGAGTTTGGCTGCCAAGTCATCCATCTGATTGTTTGTGACCAGCTTGTTCTGTATGCTCGGACCTAAAAAAAAAAAAAAAAAAGTGAGGATGAAAACGTTTCTTGATTTGGAGACAGAGACGTGTAGGATGTCAGAAAACTTGGGAGAAGGATAAACAAATTTTTTTTTTTTTTCCAGTTAAAGGTCATGTTAGCAGGTCACTAAATCACTGTTAGTCACTACATCAAAACACTGGTTTTTAAGAACATTCTGTCATCTGTGTAAAACAAATAAGGCTATGAACAAGATATAGCATAGTTCAGCATCCTCAGTATTTATACTTACTGTCATTGCTGTCTTTGAGAAGATTGTCTCCGTTATCGTCGTCATCTTCTTCTCCTGTCTTTATTTCCTCAGAGGGGATATCCTTCTGCACGCATGGAACGAAAAGAAAAAAAAAAACATGAATGGTGTCTGTGTTTGTCTGCAGCTTTTCCAACAATCACGCTCACTTTTTCTAAAAATGAAAAAAAAAAAAAAAAAAGACTGACCGGGAGCTCTTTGGCCAGTTTGCTGACCATGCTGTCAAGATAGTCTGCCAGGCTTTTAAACTTCTGGTTAGTGGGTTGAAAGAAGTGCGGACTTCTCCGGGAGAGCAGCCTCAGAGCACGCCAGCCGTAATTTGAGTTCCGCACAACTCTACGTTTATAGAAAAGAAGAAACACGAGAGTCACACACACGTGAAGAAAAAGAAACGAGGCATAAAGCAAAGTGAAGTTCTACAGTGCAAACCTACTTGTATTCATCTTCCACCATGTTAACCGGGTCGGCCTGTTCAATGGCCTCCGCAAAGAATTCATCCAGTGACGGCATGAACTCCCTGAAATAAGAGACGTCAGATGTAAAAGCAGGATTCTCTGATACACATGAAAAGCTACGTCTGTGGACCGCTGAAGAGCTGACCTGCTGTCTGACTTGCAGGCCTCCATGTTGTCTTGGTTCAGGTTCCACAGTCGAGTCAATTCGTCACTGAGGGAAAAAAAACAAAAAACAGGAGCTTTCATTTTGAGAGGAAACTCCAAATATTGGTGTTGATCAAATGTTTTGGCTTCCGTCACTGTCTACAAAATATAAAGATATTACAGGTGAAAATTTAAATGTAATATCTAAAAAAAAGTTTCTGCATTACTCCGCTCGTCCTCCCCCGGGGTTAGATCACATACTTTCCCATGAAAATCTTTCGGTCTGGCCCTTTTCCAAGGAAGTCTTCTGGAGCTTGTCTCTTCCTGGTGGGTCTTTTGGGTTTGTCATCTACAGTCCTGTTGTAGAGAACACAAGCGGGATCAGCTTTTTATTTAGTGTGCAAGACACAACTCACACACACGCAAAATACTTCTGAGAGAAGAAAAAAAAAAAAAAAACTTTCTATATCTGCTGTACCTCTCTTTGACAAAGCTTGAGCATCCCTCATTTTTCCAGCTATTCCAGTTCTCCTCTGTGTTGAGGATGTGCTGTAAGAGACGAGGAAGCGTTAAGCAGGGAGACGTGCAGGGAGAACTCGTGATGGGGAGTTTGTTTGGATGAGCCACATCAGTCTCAAACAATGGCTTACCTCAACCATGCTGGCAAACTTGTCTCCTTCAGGAGGGATCTCCCCGAGCAGCTGCAAAGAAACAAAATATATTAGAATGGCTAAGCTCAATGTGTTTTCAATGTACGCTTTAAGAAACCTTCGATGAACCACATGTAAAGATTAACACGGGTAGGACGATCTGAAAGCTAGGTCCACTTTTTGCATCAGGACTGACCTGATAGATGAGTTTAGTCGTCTCTTCGATCCATGCCGTCTGCTCGTCGTTGAGGACGCAGCTGGAGCTGCACGAGGACAAAAACATAAAGAACATTAAACACCTGTGTTACGACCACAACACAAACAGACGGTGAGGCAAACTGAAAGAAAGGGCCAACGAGCGCCGCGAGGGCCGAAACGCCCTCCACAACGAGCGGAGCAGAGTCACGCTTCACCTTTTGAACTTGACCTGACCCTTCAGGTACTGGAAGAGGATGAGGTACTGCAGCAGAATGTGCCGTCTGAAGTTGCTGTCGCTGAGCTGCAGGTCCATCAACTGGAGATGAAGAGCAAAAGAAGGACGTGAGGTTACGTTCAACCCGCGACTCCTTGTGGAGAGTGATCGCGCTCTTTCCACATATTTTTGGTAAACGGCATCAAAAGAGAAAAAAAAATCTTAACTAAAAGGACAAAAACAGCAGAGCTATAGAAAACATTCAATCTGCTGTTCCAGCTTTTTGTTCAGCACATTTCTCATCCAGCCTTTTAACAGTCTTGATTTGAATAAAAGAATCTTTTTTTTTTACCTTCTCGCTGGTTAGAAACTTTGCAAAGTAGACGTGGTCTCCTCCAGATGATCTCAACTCCTCCAGTTTTCTCTTAGACGCCTGCATGTCATCCAGTTTGAAGCTTTTAAACACCGCCAAGGTCTCGTCTGAGTACTGGGCAGCACAAAGAATGACAGAGAGTCATCTTTTTTTTTTTTAAGCATCGACTTCTGTATTTTTATTTTTTTTGTATGATTTGACAAATGAAGAGCAAGGACCCAGCGTTTTGTGTTCAGGCGCGTTACCTTCAGGAACGTCATCCAGGAAAATTTATCGTAACACTGCACGGGGTTCCTGAAGTAGTCCTGCAGAGTCCAGAACTTTCTGTACAAGTTGTAGTCAATTGGAATGGTACTGAAGGGAAAATGAAATTGAGTTTTAAAAGAAATCAAAACAGCGTGGACTAACTTGATGATGGGTTGAAGAACAAGACTTGTACTTACCATGGGGCGGGAGCATCATCCTCTCCCATTTCTCCCTCCTCCACCTCCATACCATCTTCCTTTTCTTCTGAATGCTGAAATCATGGAACCATCACAGAAGATGAAACTCAAGTTTTTGAGATTAAATTCAATATGCATGCATGCATTCATCATCATCATCATCATCATCATCATCAACAGTTTACCTTCTGACCCAGAGTGCTTTCTTGTTCATTTTTGTTGAACACTGTTATGTTGTCCAGGTTAAACTGGCTCTGTAGATTGAGCCCTGCAATAAACACAAATGGCGGAAAATAAGGAAGTGCAGCCGGACAGGTGTGAGGCTGATTCAGTTCATTTCAGTGAACTTTATTTATCCTACAATCGGGCAACGCATGTGTGGCTTCCCAGTGTACAATCATGCACACAGTCAGTCAACAACATATTTTGGCATGGGACAGAGGGAGATGTGCAAACATTATAAGTCGCCACACATGATGAACTATTCTCAAGAATCTCAGAAGACGTACCTGATTTTTCTGAAAGAGGGAAGAGACGTGCCAGAAAAAGCTGGATACGTCCACAGAAGACAGTATTCTGAGATTTGGACAGCCTCCTCAGGAGATCTACACAGATCGACAGATGCGTTAGACTCAGCTGGGACTGTTTTTAAAACATTCAATGTTTTCATCTTCAGTAAAAATGCAGTCATCCTTACCATTACACATCCTCAGTAAGTAGTTCTTCCCCGCAGTGTAGAAAGAGTTCTAGGCAGAACAGGTACAGAGACAGTGATCAAATAAACTACGTCAATAAAAGAAGTGACTATCATTATAGATAGGGTGCATATTTACCGATTTCCAGGTGGAAACATTCTCCTCAACAAAAGTGAAGATTTTGTCACACTGGTCGAGAGGCAGACAGTCGAGCACATCTCCCAGGAGAACGAATGGAGTTGTAGCTGAACAGATACCTACAATGGAGACATTACAACAAAGCATAAAAGGTGTGATCACCCCAAATTGTGCACCTTGTGTGAGGTAAAGAAACCTATTCCACCGACTAACTCAAGACAATAATAACACTGACAAGAGGTCCATATAAATAATTATGTAAAGCATTCTTGACATTAAGAATGACAATAGGTTCAATTTTAACTTCATAAAACAAACATAACGTGAAACTGTTTGGTCATAAAATACCAGGAAACCATTCATCATAAGGCTGGACGCCATCAGTAGTACACACACGTGTTCAGGTTTAAAAGTTTATGTAGGTTTTTGTGTGGTTTCAAGTCAAATGAAATGAAATAACAGACCTTCTGTTACTGCATCAATGCTCAGGTAGATGAGGGACAAGTAGTCGTCACAGCTCGTGTTTGGCTCAATCTGTAAACACAGAGGACACATTAGTCCGCTTCATATAGACAGCCTGGACTCAAGTTTACTAACACGGGACAAAGTGTAATTTACTTACAATCTGATCACCCAGAACCCCCTTGAGCGCCTGGTCCAGTGTGGTTTTTTTCTCTGTCTCACTGAGGAGGAATGAAAACAAAGATTGGGTTTTTTTTTGGGAAGCCGACATCAAGATGAATACAGAGGAAGTATAAACCACTTACTTTCCAGAAATCTGGTTAAACGCATTCACCAAATGTTTGCCGGTTTTTCCAGCAAGAGCATGTCTGGCAGACGTCTATGTTGTGTGAGGGAAGAAGACACCAGAAGACAACATGAGTGAGAGAAAAAGCATAAGATAGCGTGTTGTTAGCTTTGCTAGCAGCTGCTACTTTGTATGAAAGCAACACTAAAGCGAACAAAAGCACGAGCATGTGCATGTCGTCTCGCTGTCGTTAACCGTAATACATTTGATACATTTTAAATAAATTAATAAATACAGCAAAATGCGGGACAGATTTCTCACCGTAAATGTGTTTTTAGCGTCGACAAAATTGAATAAGGTGGTCGACATCTTTACTCCGTGGTAACCGGAAGTGACGCCACTACACATCATCCGTTTCTTCTGCGACGAGGAGTGTGCACTAATTCAAGTTCATTTAACATTTACATTATAACTGTTTTATTTTATTTTATTTTTTTATTTGCGGAAAATCTTCCAAGGCCTCTTTATTTTTTATTTTTTACTTATGTGCTGTATTATTTATGCTCAGATGTTCACAAGTCTCAAATAACAATTCTAGTTGTTATTCTTTCTTGGCATACATATAGTGAAATAAAACTTGATAATACGTGATCGTGCATTCATACGTTTAATATAGTGTTTGATTGTTTGTTTTTTTAAATGTAAAATAAAATGCCTAATAATATTATTGGGACATCGTTAGAATTTGTCCCATAGTTAGTTACATAGCCTCTCTGTTGTAACTTAAATAATAATAAATAATAATAATTTACACTTTATTAATCCCACGAGGGGAAATTCGGTTTACACTCTGTCTAACACACACATAAGCCGAGATACACACTCATGCACAAACAGGGTTCTAGTGACATGCATTAATGGAGAGGTCTCAGAGTGAGGGGGCTGCCCACAGCGAGCGCTCCAGAGCAGTTTTGGGGTTCGGTGCCTTGCTCAGGGGCACCTCGGCAGTGCTCAGGAAATGGACTGGCACCTCTCCAGTTACCAGACCAGTTTCCGGACTTGGTCCGTGCCGGGACTTGAACCGGCGACCCTCCGGTTCCCAACCCAAGTCCCTACAGACTGAGCTACTGCCGCCCCACGTTCAGTCTCATATCAAGATGTAAATATGTTGCAATGCTTAATAACTTTCCTTAGTTTTTTTGTAACTCCATTATTAACCATCCTCGTGCATGCAGCTGTTGATTCTGTTCATACCAGCAGGTGGCGGTGTTGCACACATTTTATGTCTTTCACAGGATCTGTCAGGTTTTGACGCTATAAATAATCGCTGGTAGCTGTGTAAGTTGCTCTACGTGTGTTAGTGTGCCCATGGCAGAAACAACTTAGAATCCATCCCTTCCTGATGATAACCTCTGCACCTCTATTTTACAAAACATGCAGCCTTCGGCCTGCATACTCTGCTGATACATTTTCTTCTATGTTATTGTGTTGCTTTATGGATCCGTTTTTAAAACTTTACCTAATTAAACAAAAAAAAAAACATCTTTTGACTCATCATTTGTTGACCAGATAGAGGTTGTATATGGACAGGGCTAAAGTCATTTCTTGCAGACGAAGCCATGCAGGCAAAATAATATTGTTTGCGAATGTTATTAAATATAAATACAAATGTTATTCGGCCTTCTTTTGTGGGGTGAATCTTCTCATTCGATGTCAAGATTACGTTTCCTTCCATCACCTGTGCCACGATATGAAGGACTGATAGTATCTGTGCACAGAGCATCCACGTTACTATCATTTCTTGCAGTGTTTATCTGGCCCCACAGAGGTCACAACAGTCAGATGAGTGTTTTTTCTGTCTGCATGTGTGTGTTATGGACCTAACAGTTTGAATTTAAACTACAGCGCTGCAGGGCTTCCATTGGCGTCACACAGAACATTAGAAGCAATGGGGCATTAAACTTTAATCATTAAAGGCCTGTATGATTCATGTGTTGAAACACATATTTAACACAGACATGTGCTGAGTGGATTAAATCATTGTTTTGTTAATTTATTTGGAGCCTTTTATTATTAGAGGCAGCATCCTTTTTTAATACTGTGTCCATGTAAAGACAATTTCAACTACACCAGAAACAAAATCAATTAGAACTAAATGTGAATGTTTCAGTGATTATTCCATGCTATAAAATATCTGTTCATGATGTGGAGAGTCAATACACTGTTTTGAAATTTGGTGGTGAGGTCACAGTTCCATTTCCATCAGTATTATGCATATACATTATTCAACTTCGGCATGACCAAAGTGAACACTGTGACCTGTTTGATCTGTGCCAGTACTTCGGTCAGGACGTCTGAAGTAGAAGTGGAACCATTCAGCGGCATGCGTTAAGATCTACAGCCCTGCAGTTAAAAAGGCAGTTAACTGATCATAAAGATGTTTTGCTGATGATCATAGAATAACAATAAAGTTGTGAACATGTAGGTCAGGAGTGTCATCTGGAAAGAGCTGAGGGGTGACTTTCATGACAACTGTCTGCTTGCAGCGGTCACAAAAAGGGGAAGTAAAAACTGTTTCCCTCTGCAGTTTGGATTGGCACCTTGTTTCTCATATGACGAGTGTTTCTCACAGTTAAACAGATATCTATATCTCTGCCCCATACACAAAACCCCCCACAGTCTCCCTGTCCGACCCAATGTTTATTGGATCTTTGCCAAAAGCTGATGAAAAGCAGAAAGGGAGTGACCATGGCACGTAGGCTGCAGATAAGCTCCCTGCATAAGTCAGTATGTGGAGACAGGCTGTAGAGTACTATGGGGTGGGGGGGTTGCTTAAGGTAAAGGTTAAGGTTAAAGGCAAGTTCTAAATAGTTGGAGTTGTTACTTTATTTGTCTGTTGGGTTCTAATGAGGTTGCTCTATCCCCATTGTAAATGCAAGTGTTTCCATGTCTATTTTTCAATAATAATTCCTTAGAAAAGCAACATAATAATATTTGACTCAAGTTTTGTAGTTTTTATCACAAAGGAACATGTCACTATTTGTAACTCATGGGTATGTTTTTAAACGTGTGTGGACAACAATCCCAGTAATTGAAAGTGCACAGGCTTCAGCAAAATGAACAAGATTTGTTAGTTCGATCAAATATGGATTATTCTTTCATGGGAAGTATTGGCAAGAGAATATAATTGCATTATGTTCAGTTCAATCGATGCAAATCAAACATTTATCTCTTCTCGAAAGGACACTGAGGTTCCCCTCATTTTCAAAGCTGTCGAGATTACAAGCACAGTAAAACAAACACTCAGAATCAGTGACAAAAACCACTGTAAGCCATTCATTATGTATTTAGGGGTGATAGGTGTAAAACAATACAGTCAAATATACTTTATGCATAAAGTGGAGTGGTGCCTTATTTCTGAACCCTTTTTGTAGTTTTGCTGCATTCTGTGTTGTGATTTTATTTGTGTTGTGTGCCTACATTTTCTAATTTAGAAAGTTTGCCAAAAAAGCTTTCTGTTTCTGTTTCACTATTGACAGACAAAGTGCATACAAATCTTAACAACAATTTTGAGTAAAAAGAAAAGATTAATTCCTTATAATTATGTATTACTATATTTTGTAAAGTGATGATTTAAAAAACAAAATTTTTGTTCTTTCATAAAAAATGTCCAAAATAGATCATTTTGTCTAAATAAGTATAATGAGAGGTGCACTGAAAACTCTCCCATGCCAAGTCAGGGAACAATCAAGCTCAACATGAGAGCCAAATCATTTGATGAAGGACAGTTTCAGACAAAATGACCGAGGGGCAACAAAAAGAGCATTGTCCATGTTGTTGAGGACAAACTTCAAAACAAGAGGCTAAACACAATGCTCTGACCTCGGAGGTTATGCACACAAAGGAAAGAGATTTGAGATTGGCCAAACGTCACATGACCGGCCTCTGAAATTCCATCATAAAAAAGCATGTGAAGAAGTGTCATGTCATATAAGTGAGATAAAGCCATCAGCAGCGCTATGCTCCATTCAGGAATTTATAAAACAAAGTAGGTTTATGGGGTTGCCGATCCACACAGCAGAGCAGAGCAATGTACCTCCTTTAAGGGAGGAAAGCGATGCGGTTTTGTGCAGGCTTTGCAGAAACTAGGACCTCTTTTATTTGCATGTGTTGCATTGAAGTTTGTGTTTTATACCAGAGGTATTTTCCATCTCCTGCAATAATTGGAGCGTGGACGTGGCAGTAAAACAAAACGTGCACCTTTATTTCCCCCACAGGACATTGTAAAATAATAAATTGGGACAGAGACATTTAGTTAATGATCATCTCACACAGAGCAGAATAATGGGACCATTCCACCAGAGGACATGCATCCTTACGCAGCGCTGATCCTGCCCCTGATTGGTTCTTAAGCCAACAATAACTTGCATCTACTTAAACGACCTTGGCTGATCTGCACTCAGACCACAGGGATCTGTTGAGAAATGTTGGGTTGTGAGAGTTTAAAGTCACTCGATGGTTATTCAATGATTAGCCCAGGGTGCAGAGGGATCATCAAATACCCATAAGTCATAAAACGGGATGTGAGAGGGGCTGTGTGCGTAGATTGAGAGGACATTCTTGTGACAAAGCCAAACAGGAAATATCGCCACATCTTGTCTGATTGCGCGTTTTCTGACGAAATCCTTTTATGTGCAATTACCTGATCCACATCCTTGTGTTGTTTCACTACACAGAGACTTTTGGGATTGTCGCCAAACACCTTGAATAGGATCATATTTTACACTGTGAAGTGATGCATTTGAAAGAAACTACTGTCAAGGTCAAGCAGATCTAAATATACATTGTGCTATATAAGTAAATACACAATGTATAGACGGATATGATGTCCTTACAATGACCTTTGAAATTTTGAAAAATCTTTTTGAGACAAAAGACATGAAACTGGATGAAAAGAAGGATTTATTTAGTTTTCAGTGGTATAAAAATAAACACAAAAAATGTCCTATATAATTAAAGCATATATTCAAAATTAATCGTTTTCAAAGATGCAATGACAGGTCGGAAAAGCTCAAAAGTGGCATGTTGTTCATTATTTTGGCCACTGACTCGGCTCCCGACTCGGCCCTGGGCTGCTGTTGCCTCCTTCAGTTAGGCCAACATAATTGTCATCTTCCTGACCATGAAGCAGGATGTTCCTGCGACTTCTCAGGGTGGTTGTTCGTGGATACAGCAGAAAGTCGTAGATAAGAGCCGCTGCAATGCCTCCACACATAGGCCCCAGCCAGTACACCTGGTATGAAAGCAGAAATCAGCTACATGACAAACTCAAATATGAAGTTAGAGGAGATTTTAGTGTTAACCTTACCCAGTGGTCTTTCATGGTACCATGTATTATAGCAGGTCCAAAAGAGCGAGCAGGATTGATGCCACATCCAGTTAACCTGATCTGTAATTGCAAAAGAGTACAAAATAACACCTTTTTAATAAAAATCCAACACTTTTTTTTTTTTATACACGTGAAGGCCACAATGGCACACATTGTTATCATTGGTTTCTTTGGACTTCTCCTGTGTTGTGTTTTGCGCAGGGCTGGGGGAAACATTTAGCATAATCCCTGCCATGGTTGCTTTGTATCGAAAAGTTCTTGAAGGCTGTCTCCCTTTCTTTAACTCTGGAAGTTGCCAGAAAAATACATAACTGACATTTAAAGTCAATTTGTTGTATATTGAACTTCAGCACTTGCACAGCCATCGCCAATTGCTTCCTGAACTCTTGGCATCAGTCACACAAGTGGCAAAAGGATTCAACAAGGCGGAGGAAAAAGGACTGCATTATAACCATCACTGCCAAAGAGGAAGATAGTATGTTCAAAGAGGAATAATGGTTCGTAGATAGACTCTTAACTGATCAGCCTTTCTTTTGAGTATTGTTCAAACTGTCTAAAATAAAAAATTCTCTGCAGTTTACTTTCTAATGAACAGTGCCTCTATTTGGCCCTCCCTAATTTACTTTTATCACATTTTTGGTCCCTCTTTACTTCCCTCAGTTTACATTTCACCGTCCTCTAGTGATTGTCTTGTCAACACATTCGTTTGTCTCCTGGAATCATTTTTCTCCAGCCTTGTCAAAAGATGCTTTCTCCAACACATATTTAGTAGAATTATAGGAATAGGATTCACTTACAGCAGCAAAGTGTCCAAGCCCCACTGACAGACCGATAGCCAGCGGTGCAGAGCCTGTAACATCCCTGCGTCGGTTATCAGTCACTGCTATCACACACAGGACAAGCTGAAGAGTGACAAGGAACTCAATGATGAAGCCTTGTGCTACAGGCACGGCAAGCTGCAAAAGAAACAAAACCCCATGATAAAAAAAGAAATACAGTATCTTTACTACGTTTTCTAGAGTCACAAGCATGACCTCTTACCGCGTTAACTCCAAGATTTTCGATGCTGACAATTCCATTCACAATGGCGCTAGCTGCAACTGCCCCGAGCATCTGAGCCAGTATGTAACCAACACATCTGAGAGCACTGATCTGGCAGCTGACCAACAGGCCAAGAGTGACTGCAGGGTTCAAGTGTGCCCCACTGACGTGCCCCAAACTCTGAGCTAATGTGGCAATAGCCAGAGCGAAGGCCAGCGAGACCTTCACCTCCTTAGCAGCAATGGAATTCTCGACACGGCCTACAACACTCAATAAACCAAAAAAGATGAAGAGCAACATGCCAACAAACTCTGCAGCCACAGCCCTCCAAAACGACCCACTTTTTATTTCTGTCATGTCTGCTGCAAAATGTGTCTGCAGTGTCAAACCAATAATTAGGTGGCTTTGGTATTTATAGTCAAGAGGTTTTGTGTGCAGAGGGGAGGAGAGAAGAGATGAAGCAGGAAGAATATATGCTGGGCCAATTGTCAGGTCACACATTTGAGCATTAGAAAGAAGATGGAACTCCTTATTTTGAAAAAGTGACTTTCGTACAAAAAAAGCAGTATAAAGAAATACTTTGCACTCAGACTGGAAGAGACAGAAGAGGCTCATGAATTTCATTTTCCGTTGTGGAGCCACAGCAGACAAAGACTCCTGTTCATTGGCTGAAGGACTCCTCTCTTGGTGCCAGCAGAAAATCATACAGAACAGCTGCCACTACTCCACCACTCATTGGACCGACCCAGTAAAGCTGAAGAACACTAATAACAGAATAGAATATAGGATAGCATTTAGGAATCATTTTCTTGTCCAAAACTGGAAAAATATTGGATTTTGAGTTCTAAAATCCATAAATACTGATACTCAAAGGACCCCTTCATGGCCCGAACGTCCGGGCCGGGTTGATTCCGCATCCTGTGTGGCTGATCTGAAATCCAGAGGAAAGGAAAACAACACTTGCCTTTCTGGCTATGCATCAGCAGATTACACACAGATTTGATTTACTGCCAGGTCATCCCAAGCCAATCCATTGTATCTGGCTCCAATGAGAAGGAGAGACCATTTTCCAAATTAGGAGAGGCGGAAATCGTTTTGATGTATATTTATATATACACACTCACTCCTACAAGGTCTCCCAGCCCTACTGACAGTCCACTCGCATAAGGTGCAAATCCATCTACATCACACCTTTTGTCGATGACAGCAAGAACACACAGGACAAGCTGAAGTGTGAGCAGGAATTCCACATTGAATCCCTGACCTGGGCTGATTCCATTTAGCTGTAAAAGAGGAGAAAACACTGTAGTTTACCTCTATGCTTCTTTTTTCTTCTATGGATGAACAGTTTATGATGATATGGGAATTATTCTACACTCACTTTTACATTACACAATCATTCAAAATATCAAATTTTTAAACTTACAATGATGCTTTACAAACACATCGTACGTCAAGTAGTTATTTTCCTGGCCACAGAATAAAGAAGCCCAAAAATATGACATTAAATTTATGATGCTAACAAAATCTATTAGCCGATGCTCTTAGAATTTAGCTGCCTGGCTGATTCTTTCTGCAGAAAATGCATTGCATAGACATATATCCTGATAAGAGGTCTGTCTTTGTTGCATGCAGCAAACATGGAGAGATAATTAAAATCTGACACAACACAAATTTGGGAATGTGAGTTTTTTTGTTTTTCCACAAAGAAAGTTGTCAGCCAATTCCCCAAATGTTGCTCAACCTGAGCAGTACACGTAGCTCATTAATGAGAACATTACTCAAGACATACATTGACCCCACCTTACCTTTTTAACACCGAGGGAATCTGTTGTTTAAGATTTGATACTGTACACAATGGCACTGCTGGCCACCGCTCCCAACATCTGAGCAGTTATGTAAAGAATAGCTCTCGTATGGCAGATGGCCAACATGCACAGGGTGATTTCAGGATTCAGGTGGGCTAACGTGACCTATACACTGAGCTAGTGTGGCAACTGGTAAGCCAAATGCTAAAGTGACTTTTATCTCCCGGTCAAGGTTAGAGTTATTTTTGCTCCCGATTGCTACTGAGAGGCCAATAAAGACAAAACTGGTCATTCCAAGAGCTCGGCCAGGATTGCCCTCCAAAATACCCACATTCTGATTTCTTACATGACTACCGGAAAAATGTCAGACTCAGGTCAACGAGGCAGATTTTTGGGCAGCCTGCTGACCAAAGATTGTCGCTCAGGCAGGGTTGTGGTTTCACCTGCCGCCAAGTTGAAAACATCAGTAACGTTGTGTATGTTTAAATAATCAGGCCTGATTAGAAGCAGCTGAGAGATACACGTGACCCCCATGTGTCCTGCTCTGTTAGTGCTTTTCCAGTTTAACAGAAGGCGGTGCTTCTTATCCACAACTCATTTAACACCATAACAACAAAAGAGGAAGTCAAATAGAAAACCTCGTCACATTTTGCACGTATGGTGTAACTCATGCTCAAGCCAAATGTAAATGTACATTTTTCATTATTACAGGTGTAATGTAATTTAAAGCAGGCTATCTTCCCAAATGTCAAACAAATTCAATGCATACTAACAGTATATAACCCCTTCCATATAGGTTGGCTTTCATCCTGATATTAAACGTATGACAGGCATCCATCTGATATGGGAAGGACACTCACTGCTCATTACATTAAGCAGCCCTTTGTGAATGGCATCTCTCTTTAAATCTTCTTCTTCTATTCTGAGCCTGTGTCACACAGAGCCGGCCACATTGAAGTGAAGAATATGGGACCTTTTGAATTTACAACAAAGACACCGGCCTCCGATTCTACTTTTTTTTTTTTTTTTCTGTGTGAATGAACAAAGAGGTCAAGAGGGCATGCTGTTTATAGCCTTCTTGTCAATTGTTATGAAAAAAGGATAAGACTGCAAAGAATCACCTTCAACTCTGGTGACACTCCAAAAGAAAGATCCCTCTTATTCTTTATCAGAGAAATGCTGCTTTAATGGCACAGCTACAGCAAATGTCTCCGATTATATAAAATCCAGATAATTTCTTTCTCTTTCCAAATTATAACACTGTTTAAATTCTCTGTTGAAGATTTGTTTGAGGCTTTTTGAAACATGTAAGGACATAGTATAGGGATATATTACAGTTTGGGCTTCATTGAAGTTTTAGTTAAGATACCTGAGCTGACTGATGATAACATAATTCAGAGGTTGTAGGATTTATTGTAAAAAGAAAGAGGAGTATTGTAATAAAATGGACACAATAAAAAGAAACGGATAAGAGAGATGAACTGAAAGTAAATATACGATTTCTAATCCTATGAGCCAGGGCAGCTTTCTGGACGCTGCAAATCTTTCCCATTTCATTTGTTGGATAAGAGCTTTCAGTACGTGCATGTCTGATAATGTCTCTGTGTTGTTCAGGATTTTTTTTAAGCCTTCCGCCCCTTCACACACACATAAGTTCTGAGTCTAATGGGGGGTTGGGGGTGTGTGCTCAGCTCAGATTTTCCTTTCAGAGAGTGAAGAGGTCAGAGCCTTGATGCAAAAACTTCAGCTTTGTACAAAGTGTACACTCAGGATGTCATCTATCCTGAATCAGTTAAGTAATTAAAAGGAAGCTCAGGGATCATCATGAGCTGCATTTATCAATCAGCAAATATAACACCAACAACAATGTGCAACAGGGATTGACGTGGAAAAAAAGAAAAAAACAAGAAAAGTCAACACTCAAAAGTTAAATGATGCATAAATGCTGCAAATCGAAGTTGAAGTTATTAAACTCCTGTAAATTACAGAATCTGTAGAAATAATTGTAATCATTTTCACACTTACAGATAGTAACAGATAGTGTAAACGAGCATGATTAAGAAAAAACATGTTTATGAGGCAGAGTTTGCAAGAAGGCTAAACTTTACATTGCAGTTGCGAGCCATAGACAGTAGGTGGATGACATGACAGCTCATTGAAATGAAGCCAAAATATTTGGAGCTACCCCTAATGACGGCTGCAGCTTTGGTCAATAGCCAGCCTCCTCTGTTTAAACTGATTAGACATGGGTCAAACTCTAAAATCTAAATACCTGTCAGATACATTTTATAGAACATGTTTTGTCTCATTAAAGTTAGTTCCCATCATGTTGATTGATTTCCATGTGTTATTTTTTTCTGTAAAGTGTCTGTTTATTTGTTATTGCTGTTAAAATGATGTAAAATATCATGATTGAAAGCTCCACTGACACATGTACTGTAGCTCCGGTTACTGTCCGCACCTGATTAGCAGAGGAGAGGAGAAATTACAGACACAAACACAAGACTCATTTAACTTTCTTTAACTGTGAGACTTTTTCTTTATATCAACTCAACAGTCTGTTATGCTGTGGAGTGTACAGACCTGAGGGATTTCTGCCGTTTTATCTGTAAGTAAAATGTGTATTTTGGTTCGCTGATGTGGGACGGCATTACAACGACTCCACAGGCCAATCCCTCCTGCACAGACTCTGGGTCAAAATGACTCCATTCATGTTAGCAGCTATTGGGGAGGGTGTTTTGGCTTCATTTGGCACCACCTTATCTATCTGAACTTTTCCATGTTCATATGCCAACTAGAGCTCTGAGGTCGAACAATCCATTGCTCCTTGATGTGCCCAAAACTTGGCTTAAAAGTAGGGCTGATTGAGCCTTCACAGTATAGATGCCCCGATGGCACAGCTCACCACCTGCACTCTTTAATGTTTAAAACAGAAACACAGTAGCTATGCCCATGTCCCCCCTCGCCCTCTTTTGTTCTGGCAGCACTCAAAGCCCCCATTTTTAGAGTGCTTCTTTGGGTTACAGAAGTTAACCTCCAACTTCCTTGGTAATAACCATTAGATGTGTTCCAGAGATCCAAGTCCATATTTGGAACTTAAAAATGTAACCTTAAAAAGATTGATTTGATTGAACACTGTGGAAGAAGTGACATTGGCGCTGTCCCAAAATCACTAATGTCAACTGAGAGCGCTGTAAGCAGGTTAAGAAAAAGGTCATATTTACATGCTTAAAGTGCCCATGAAATGAAAATACACCTGTTTAAATCCTGTCTTCCTGTAATAAATTCTAATTTATCTGCAGCTATCATCTGCCGAATACATTTCAATAAAGCATTATCTGAGTATTTTTGCATCATAACAACAGTATTTTCTCTTCATGTAGAACGTTTCAAATGTCTGATTACTCATTCTGCACTAAGGGACCTTTAATATTTTTTTCCCCCGTCCAATTAAAAAGCTTTGTCGAAGTATTGTTGATCTCTGTAGAACCATTTATCACAACTTAATGTTCTGCCTTCTTTGGTGTGATTGGTTCTAATCCTGTTAAAGTTGGAAATATGTCACACCCTGGATTCTCTCAAAGTCTGGCTCAATGGGGACTTTAAAGTAACATTGTAGAGAGTAGAAATACAATTTCACAAACTGCTGTGTGAAAAAGCTAACATAACTTATTATCTGCTGGTCAGGTAGAATGCTTTCAACTGACCAAATTCTTTCTGGTTTATGAGGATTTAATGTGCGTAAAAATGTTAGGAAAATGTCACCCACTCATCAGTGATGGTTCACACCTTCTGGCTTTTACATGTAAATAGGACACAAATGCTGTTTGCCATCTCGAGATATAAATAACATCCAGATGCAGGTGTTCTGAAGAAGCACTGAGAGGATTGTTATTGTGTTCTGGCCCTCAGAGATTATAGGATGAACACAGAATTCAACCATGCAGAAATGGGAACAAGTCAAGTATATAATCAATATGTACGCTTGTCTGTTAAGCAGAGTTAAACGGTACTTGAAACATCAAAGGCTTGTACCTCACTGTGGCTTAAAATAAATGAAAATCATATGTCGTGCAAAAACAGAAAGAGCAGCAAAAAAACACTGTGTTAAAAAAAGTCTGAGTTCTCATCATTTTCTCTCATAACTGAGTTTGAATGCTTATAAAACACTACAAAGTAGGTCAGTCTGACACACTTATAGAACAATATCATAAAGGCAGTAGTTTATCTTTTGGCCCATATGTTTGGGTAAAATGAAGAAATAAAGCCACAAAGAATTTGTTCCTGCACATATTTGATCAGCCACTGCAAAGTCTGTCCAGATTACATCATGTTGCTTTTTAACAAATGCCAAGCCAGATTCAACAATTTGGATGGATAACACTGAGTTTTTTAAATATCATTTTTGCTGCAGCACACTGCATTTTTACTCCTGCTTCCTCACCAGACTGGCTCCATTCAAAAAAAGAGAGGACTGCCGCTTTTTTCCATGCAAGGCTGGATCTTATAAATGATCCATCTGTTCCATGACCCATGACAGAATTATCCTTCTCATATTACATTTAAAGCCTTGCCACTTGAAGCAACAGCGCAGCAAAGAAGCCTGAAATAAATATGCAGGTGTTTTTCTGTAGTGTTTAGCGCCAATTACCGTTTCAGGAGAGACATCCAAGTGTTGCAATGAGGGTGACTTTGCTCTTAATTTCTACAAAATCTTTGCTGAATAAGGATATGTTTGTGGTCAAATTGAACACATCCATTGGCTCCCTCTCCTTTAGCTTAAACGCCCTACAAGTTTGCCTGTGGTCGGACCTTCAAAAACCCTATTTAGGACAAGTAATACTTAGCGTTTGCAATCTGAGCCAAAATGGGCCTTATACTTAACATAAAACTTTTGCTGAAATCAGTGAAAGGACAATTCATTAAAATCCCCAGGACGCCACTTCTTTCCAACCGAGGAGGAACTCTCATCAGCCTGGCAGGCTGCCATCTGGTGCTTTCTCTGATGAAAACATGAGCGAGGGCAGCTATCCATCAATCAGCAAAGACAGGTGGTAAGAAAAAAAACCAAGAAAGTTGTAAGAATGACTAAGTGCCCAATATTTGTAAGGTGTCACAGAGTTGACCGTGCTTTCTGTCTTTTCTCGTAACTTAAGTTGACACCAGTGGAAATTCCATATTCAGCGATGTCGGGTCTGAGCATTGATCTACTGTACATGCTGCTCAGGACCTGTCATTTTATGTTTCTATCCATTGCTATGCTTACCACACATGCATGTAATGTATGTCTTCCACAAAAACAACCCTCCTGACTCTACTGTAATGCACTTCACTTTGACATGAGCTTCTGACTCTGTAGCTGGTTCATAATGCTATAGTGAGTTGTCTTTTAACTGGTAAAAGCAATGTGAACATATATTGTGGTTTATCACTTGCCCCCTATGTGTTTTAGGATTGGTTTTTAAAATGTGATTTTCAACCTTTAAATCAATAAACATGGTCTAACTCCAATCTATCACTGAGACCTTTTAAAACCTTCTCTTTTATCGAGGACACTCAGATACAGACCAGTTGCTTCTGGCTGTCGGTCAAAGCTGAAGCTCAGGAGTGACCAAGCTTTTTCAGTTGCAGCTCCAAAGCAATGGAAGGCTCTGTCTTAACATGTTCAGCTGTCCCCCACACTGCCTATTTTTTAATCAGTGAATTCTTTGTCTTTAGGGCATGAAAGTTCCATCTTTAATCTTTTTTTTCTAAACGCTCCTTACTATTTTATGTCCATTCTTTTTTAAATTGGCCTCAGTGTTTAGTTAAGTTTTTTTTTGTTTTTAAATGTGCCACAAATCTTTAACAACAAAAAAAGATCTTAAAAAACGATCTGAAAAAAAACAAAACCAAAACAAACAAACAAAAAAACACCCAACATATTTGTTCTTTTGAACAAATGGCATCTAAAGATACAGGATGCTGCTATATTTTGGTCCAACCAGGAGAGACTAAAGTAAGAGTTTAAATGTATTCCTTTAACAGTTTAGAAAAAGATAAATGGGCTATGTCTTTGACAAATGGACTCTGTCATGATGACTTCATGCACTCGGAAAAGTAACAAGGTTGACTGCAGGATGGATACCCCCAACTATGAAGTGCTTAATGTGGCTACATAACAAGAAAACACATAAAGCAGGAGTTGTTAACAACAAGTGTTTTATTTACTTAAAAAAGTGAGAGACCTCTGGGGGGTGTACATACAATACGAAAAACAAAGTGACAGGCAGATAGAGTATACAAAAACATGGCTCATTATGGAATACTGATAAAGAAAATTCAAAACACTGCTCTCTTAAGATTCACACAACCTCGGCTCATTTGTTTAAGAGGCAGCTGGAAAGAAAGTGTTTGTGGAGTGAGTTAGAAAAAGACGTTAACAGACCCTCTACTGCAATCCTCAAGTATATTTAAAAATAGCACAAAACACTAAACAATATTCAAGAGCGTTTTTTCTTTTTACAATAGTATAAACATATTCAGTAGATCTAACTGACTGGGGCTGTGTTGTCACTATTTTGACGACATTTCCACAGTTGTAGTTTCGTTGCCTCCGTTGATGTCATAGTCGCCGACTGGGCCACTGACAAGGACCTTCACGCGCTCGGGGAAGTCATCAAATTTTGGAGACAGCAAAAAGTCGTAAATGAGGGCTGCTGCTACACCGCCACACATCGGCCCCACCCAGTACACCTGCAATGGATAACTTTGATCAATCTCTGGCCTTTGTTTTACAGATAAAAGGTCTGTCAATATTTCAGGCAAGCTAATGTAAAAACAATAGGAATCTTCTGGCTGATTAAATTGTGAGTCATCTGGCAGTTTATGTTTGTTATATTATTATTTAAGCGCCACATGTGATATGCATGCTGGAAAATGTGAGCCTCCCTTTCCCCTGACTTACCCAGTGGTTTGTGAAATCGCCCAGGATCAAAGCCGGACCAAAAGAGCGAGCGGGATTGATGCCACAGCCTGTGTAGCTGATCTGTAATCAGCAACAAAGAAGAAAACATAAGAGGATATCTTCAGCTACATGGTCTACTGGTTAAATAGAAAACTGGCAGGGCTGAGTGGGTACAGCCTTAAACAGTCTAAAAGCTTAAAATTCTATCCCTCCAAGAGCGCCAACATATCTGCTCTTTGTTTGCATTGCTCACATGTGCAGTGCATAATCTGAGATAAACATTGCACTGCTTTGGGTATAGTTACAACTTACTGCTGCCAAGTGTCCAAGGCAGACCGAGAGGCCAATGGCCAAGGGTGCTGAGCCGGTGACATCACGCCGCCTCTTATCAGTGACTGCAATGACACACAGCACCAACTGGAATGTTGCCAGGAGCTCGATGCCCACGCCTTGGCTGGGAGTGACACCATTGAGCTGCGAGAATCAAAAACAACAGTTTGTAAGTCGGTTAGATGGATGGTTTCCCATAACAACCACTTCCCATTTAGCTGCCACTGCTGGCTGCTGCTGGAATGCCATTCTTGATGGCTGACAGAAATTTGGCAGAGATCTCAAAGTGACAAATTACGTTTTTCATTTTTTATTCCTCCAAGAGCTGATCGTTGTTATCCTATCCACTGTTGTTATTCTCACTGTGTGGGTTGTACAGTTTACCCCTCAGAGAGCAGACATCATCCTGCTTTTTTTTTATTTATTTATTTTTTTTTTTACAGATATCAGTCATCTGACACAACACATGACAGATCATTTAAGAAAAAGTATTACATTGTCTGGGGAGGGGGTAGAACTTGTCAAAACAGCTGTGGAAAAAAATGTAAAAAAGTTGACATTGCATGTTTTTATTTGCAGATTCTCTCAGCTGTTGCTGTGTGGCGTGCTAAATGAATGTGTCATCACTTTTCAATATTCAGCCATATCAAAATGTCCAAAGAATAAAGCAAACACTGCCAAACATAGGGTCTAAATCCTTATAAATCCCAATGTTGTAGGTAAACTTTAGACCACAAAGGGGTTTTGAATACAGAATGCTGTAGTTCAGATGATCATGTGCAGTCAAATAAAAAGTTATACTTACAGAATTTAGACCCAGTGAATTATTGGTGCTTGGACGTGCTCCAAACATAATGCCACTGGCCAAAGCAGAACCCAGCATCTGGGCTATGATGTACATGACAGCCTTGAACACGCTGATCTGGCAACTGGCGAGCATCCCCAGGGTGACTGCAGGATTCAGGTGGGCCCCGCTGATGTGGCCTAAACTTTGAGCAAGTGTAGCGATGGCCAGTCCGAAGCCCAGAGCCACCTTCACCTCCTGGTCCGGGTTGGCGTTGTTGCCATTCCCAATAGCTGTAGCCAAGCTGAGGAAAATAAAAAGGGTCATGCCAACCAGTTCAGCCAGGATGGCCCTCCAGAAATCCTTGCTCTTGAACTCCCTCATATTGCTGGCAGTGGGGTTGTAGGTTTGAGCCGTGGAAAGTGTGTATACTCACAAACAACAGCGACAGGCAGCATATATAAGGCCCTGGCTGATAATGGTCAGTGGGCGGGCTTAAAAAAAAAACTGAAAGAGAGGGCCACACTGAATTAATGAGAAATCCAAAAGACTGGTCTCTTGCTTCCCTCCCTCTGCTCCCTCACCCCCCTCCTCCTTTCCCTGTCCTCCGGCCCCTCTCCCAGTACCTCCCTGTGCACTGGGAGCTGGTCTTTGGACTTCTGTTAGTAGTACACAACTGGGTTCAGAAATAGCTGTGTCTGAGGGAAAACTTTCCACCCATGTTAGAAATAAGGTTCAACTGCAGTCCTTTCTATCAGAAAGTAATCCTTCTTTAAAACCAGTGAAGTTGCAAACATTTAAAATGTATTATTTATCATATTGTGATTCAGATATATATATAATTTTTATTTTAGCACACTTATGTGTTTTACTCTAATGGACTTAATCACACCATGGATGACTGACAGCACATAAGGGAGAGTCAGAAAGAAGGCAGACAACTCCCAAATACTCATTTTAGGTCTCGCTCCTTCCCGACAACAGATTATTTTTGTTTACAAGAAAGAGCCCAAATGACGCTAGTTTAAAAATGGGAGACATTTCAGGTCTGAGCAACGCGTACCTGCTTACTAAGAGCATTCTTGCTAAATAATAACGACATGTGTTTAAGAGCATGGTAAAACATCAACTTTGGGAAATGAGCTGCCTGTTGCACCTGGCTCTCGATTTGGGGGGGGGGGGGGGGGGGGGGGGGGGGAGACAAACAGACACCAGGCTGCTGCAACTTCTGATGTTGCTTTTTACCTTTGGACTTTATTAATGTTTATGCGGGGTGACATTGAAACATTTTTTATCATGTTTAAGGATTACGAGTGTGTGTTCTCATACCGATAAAACTTATATGACTTGTGTAATACTCTGTGACTACCACAGCGCAGCACATTCAGTTGTGACTAATCCCATCATTGCAACACAGGATGTCTCCCGGTTTTTGAGCAGCGTCAAAGACAATGCAGGGAAAGTGTTAAGTCCTAAAGAAATGTATGATCTTTCAATTATTAACTGTTCCAGCTTGTAGCCTACTCTCTGCACTGTAGCTCTGGCACATTCCTGATGCTGAGTTACCGATTCAAAACTTTTAAGAATATCTTGCTTTCCAACGGCCCTCCTCAAACTAACTAATAACCTTCTTTAAGCAGCAGATAGAGGGGAGAGCACAAATTTAGTTCTTTTAAATCTTGATACTAGTAATCTCAACTTTTGATACCGTTGATCACACAATTTTAATTGATCGTCTAAATAACTTGGCAAAGCTTAAAGGATTCTGCACTTAGCTGGTGTTACTCTTATCTTTTAGGCCAAACCTTTGCGGTTATCATAGGCACCTACTCCTCAACCTTTAACATTTCCTGTGGTGTACTGCAACGTTCAGTTTGAGGTCCCATTTTGTCTGTCAGTTTTGTTTGATGACTAGAATTCTTAAGAATTGATGTCACCATGTTTTTAGTTTGAAGCGATTTCATAATATGTTGATGACTATCATTCATTTGGTTTTCTTAGTTTAAGTTTATTTTGCATAAATATATGTGTAACACCTACAGCACACATATTGTACTGCATTGTTCTGGAAGTAACACAGATTGTCAATAAGGAAACATTCACAAAAAGTGAAACATGTTGAAGTGAAACATTCACAAAAAACAAACAAAAACAACAACAACAGAACAACGGGAAAGTGGGTAAATTGATCATTCAATTGGAATTAAAAACATGACATTTTATATGAACTGCAGGTTGGGAGATGACATCTAAAACTAGATCTTTTAAATACGGTTTACATTGTCGGACTTCTCCACAATGAACAGCACAACAAATAAATAAAGTTTGACAGGAGATCCTCCTTCCTTGCCTCACTGTAAAAACAAGTGTACAGTGTCGTTTACTACACAAGTAGTATCATGAGCCAAATAAGAGAAATGTAGACCCAAACTCCACTCAGGATGTACATGTATGCTAGAAAAACTGTTTTTTTTTGTCGTTGAACAAACACACCGACAGGGTTTAAGGTTGTGGAGCATGGACAGCACAGAAATGCAGTGACCCGTGGAAATGTCTGTGACAGTGAGGAACTCATTTTACTAATTGCTCAAACTTATCTAATTACAGTTTGCTCACAAGGTATTTTGTGTCCAAAGGAAGAACATATTCACAGCAAAGCAAATATGACACTTGTGCACTGTTGTGTGCTCTATATTTATTTAAATTATTAATTAAACTTTAGCTGAGGCAACAAAAGAAACCTAGTGGCGAAGGTGGTACTTTTTTTTCCTTAGTAGACATATTGTTGGCCATGATAAAGAAAGGCCCTCACACTAGTGTAATTTAGCTGCACGTGTGTAACAGAAGACAGAGACAAAAGAGCAGAATGACTGATTGAATAAAGGCTGAGATTCATGAATTTCACACAACAAGAAATACCCCAAATACACACCCTCACACCACTGCAAAAACTGAAATCATCACTGGTTAAAGACTTCCTTCAAAGAATTCTATCCCCCAAGAGACAGTAACATTAGATAGCAAATCACTATCATGAGACTGTAGCTACTTAGCGGCTTTGGGTCAATGAGCTGCTGAGATGACCCAGACTGGATCATCTGTTATATAACCAGCATCTCAAAAACAGAGGATTCATTTAGTTAAGTCTCGGGTATCGAATATGAGAATCATATGTAATGGTTACACAGACACAAACAAATTCACAGATTCTCAGGCCTTTATTCGTTCATGAGTTAGTTGAAGTTCTCTATTTTGTATAATTGCTAAGTTTTTCCAATTCAATTAAAAAAAACGTTATTTGTCCCCAGGGGGTCCTTTTGAAAAGCAATGGAGCAAAACAACTGTACGTGTCCAGAAATTGTTAAGAGACAGGTAAAATTATGATACCTCTGGAACTTCCTCTGCGTCATTTTTATTTGTTTATAAAATACCCAAGGTGTAGTGTTTGGTGTGGCTGCTTAGGATAGGAAGCATAAGGACTGTCTAATGTCGCTTTAATAGTTTTTGGCTTATCTGACTTCCACAGTTGGAGTGTAATTAGCCAGTTATGAGGTGAAACTGTTTATTTTTGCAACAACCATCATAGGATATCCTCTTATTCTGCGTGTGTCTTGTGACAGAGAAACAGTAGTGAATTTTCATGCTTTTACACAACATGGATCAGCGATTTTGGCAGGATGTGAACTCCTTAAGGTCAATAGTGCAGATCTACTGTTAATTAAATCTATTTTTGTGTAACCGCTGCATAAAAAAAATGACTAATTCTCCTTCTCTATTTAAATGAATGTAAGGTGTTCTACAACTTTTTATTACAAATGATATTACTTACGCATGGATTTTTGTTAAGACGTATGCCTCTTACTGTTTGCTTACAAGTTTCTAACAGATAGTGTGCATCAAACCAGCCTCTGTAATAAAAAAAAAGAACCATCACTGAAGAGATCTAAAATGCCACTCTGTGCTTTTTCTTGACGCATGTAGGTCCACAAAAACAGCAGGGGGGGGCTTTTATTGGATGGATCAGTACCTCTCAACTGTTGCATGTGGCTCCTGGCTCATTGCTTATTTATTGCCATTGTAAAGCCCTTTGCCTGTGTCCCCCTCCGCTACAAAAACTATACAAAAAACATTTCTCAAAGGCCTGGTCGGGGTCTGTGATGCCATGACAACAACTCCAACATTATAGACCTCTTCCTGCTTTGGAGACAATATCCCTATAGTTTTACACACCTCTGTGGCGTAATTTACCACAAAGGACGTACCTTTAAAAAATCACAACAGGATTTTGGCACAGAGTAACAACTCAGTGAGACCAGGAAATCTACAATTTGGAATTCATCAATAGATTTGAACACTCCCAAGTAAACATCTGATAGTATTCTCAGTCATTTACAACAAAAAACATCACACATTTTATGATGACTTCACACTTTGTGGGACGACATTGTCCTGTTTACTGTGGTTATCTTCCAATAAAGATCTTTGTATTGCACCAGGTGACACTAAGATATACCGGTAGTCAGATTTTATGGCCAGCTGCCATTCTGGATACTTTGGGATAACATAAGCCTCTCTGGCATGAAAACAAGTTTATAAAAGAATAGAATAAAAAGAGTGCCAACAAGGATGGTCTTTGGACTGTCGGCGAGCTCATCCCTGGCTTTTATCCAAAATGATTAAAAGTACACAACCATTCCTAAACTCCACCTAATGGCAGATTAAACATGTCATGTGTATATTTACACTCCTTTACAACAACAAGGAACAAAACGTTCAAAGCAAGAGAAGAATAGATTTTTAGTGATTTAAAAGTTACTTTATCTGTCAGCACATCCCTGTAGCACTAAAATTCAAATATTTAATATCAGTATTATGACGCTTATCTCTTATGAGTAATGAAACAGTAAATCCTTGTAACCATAACACAACTGTATGTTTTCAAGAATGCGGGTACATAGATAACTAGGCACCAAACAGATTAAATCAAGAGTGGTATAATTTAAATTTAAAGTAACATAGCATGACTAACCCTTCATTCAGCTACTATCAGATAATGGCTAATGTTAGCATCCAGCCATTTAGTGGTTTCATCATTAGCTAAGAAGCTGAAAGCTATACATTTTAGTGTACAGTTTTATATTGTTTGATAATAGAACAAGAAAGGCTATTAGCTTGGAAACAACTTGTTACTTACTAGCTCATGCAATGTTAGCCTTCTTAATGTTTTCTTGTAGTATTTTATATTTATTAAGCATATCAAACAGAATTTTAGCTTCCCACCTTCAGTAATTTTACATTTACGTCTGTGTGAACATGGTTTGAATAGATGTTTGTTGTGAAAGTCAAAACAATGAGCTAAACAATGCTAAAACAGTCTGTGTAGCTAAGGGGAAGTGGAGGTTGTCGCTGTAAAAAAAACGTATTATACTGTATTTTATTTATACTGTATTATTTATGTATAAAGAAGACAAATTTAAAGCGGTTTGGGAAGACTTATGGCCTTATGGCACATTATTCGTTCTCATTTAGCCCCCCACCCCCATTACAGAGATTTAAGACACGTTTTTCTTAGTAATTGACTTAAACCGGGATGCACACTGCATGATACTCTAATGCTAACAATATATGGTTAGGTGTCAATTAACCTGACTTCTTTCCTTGCCAGTGAATTAATTGAACTATGATTTGCAATTGTGTGGACACATTTTAATGCGAAAATATCAATAGCCTATAATTAAAATAAGCTGATTTCTTTTAGTGTCATAACAGCAGCTGGTGCATGTCACCTGCTGAGGTGCTTGCAGTGAAATAGAGTTATGTTACGAGTGTGCTCTTTGTATTCCAAACAACACTTAGCCTACGGTTATTTATGATGCCCTGACAAAACCCACTGCTTGATGGTTTCTTGGCAAACATGTTTCACTTGGGAGGCAAGATATACACTGATATAAATGCTAGCAAGACCTCCCTGTGGTCGAAATGGACTCTCCATATACCTTGTGCAGTAAATCTAAGTGGTAAAAATATATTATAGCAACATTCATTCATTCTAATCATCTAAGTAACTCTAACATGCTTGGGATAAGAAGCAGGAGTAACTGGTGGTACCACTGCCTCAGCTGACACATTTCATGTTATTCAGGCAGAACAATTCAAATATTAACTTTGAGCATACCAGTCTGAGATTTACCGGAATACCCCAGAGGATGAAATTAAACTCTTATTACATATCCAGACAGGGAGCTTTCTAAAGAAATGGTAAACATACTATAATAACATGCATAAAAACACTTGATGCAAAGAAATGCACATTTTCTTGATATCTTTTCTTTGCTATAATGGACACATTTCTTTATTCCATTGGAGTTAGCATATCATCCAATGTAAGTGCAGAAATGTTATATCAGGCAGACATGATGTATTACATCGACAAACGCTGAAAATCACTGCATCTTGATGACACAACATTTCACCAACTACTAATGTGAGCAATAAATTAAAACTGTTATGCTTAACAAAGCTCCCAGAGATGTTGTAACAGAGGAACATCAGATACCAAAAATGTTTTCTATTTGCCTTTGTTGGCACAATAATTTGGGTTAAACATCAGCATTCCTGGAAATTTCTCTGACAGATTCTTGTGAAATATATAGTTAGTCACATTATAAACAAAGTATAAGATAAAAAAATATATGTATATTCATCTTCCCTTTTTTATGAAAACATGACGGGTGAGAATATTTGTCACTTCCCACATTGCGGTAAAAGTGCTTGTGTAAGCCATCATCCAACATTCCTCTGAAGTGTTTGGGACTGCACATGAGGGTGGAGACTTGCTGTAATAGCAAATTGGCCATTTGGACTTTGTGGCGAAGGCCCTTTCTTTTGTTTCCACAACATTTATTTCAGTAATAACAGTCAAAAAATGCTTGATGTATATTGAAGGTAAATCAATGGACAACAAGGAGTTACAAATACATAAAGACTTATCACAACAAGTAAAGACTTACCACAACAAGTTTTACCATCCCATCCAAATCATTTTGGTATCATACTATCATTATGGGGCATAAGGTACATGCAGTCCCTTAATACAGTAAAACGTTTGATAATAAAGTGAAATCTTTTTCTTGATCCTCTGGTATCATCTTTGTGTGGCGGGAGCTCTGTAGCTCACTGTCCGGCCTTCATAAGGGTGTCGTAGGACTACTTGGACAAAACTAGGAAGATTCCTATACTTTACAACCGCAGTGATGTCCTAGCTTTTGCTGCCCATCGTGCAGACATGGTTGGGTTGTGGGGGTTGATAGGGGCCAATTGATAGGGTTGGTAGTATTGGTATCACATCCTGCCAATCAGCCTACAGCTCTCTTGAAGACGTTGTTTTGGTTGTGGTGGCAACTGAGGGCCATGTGATTGTGGTAGGTTATGTTTCTTAATAGTACGGCATAAGGGCATAATTGAGTTGAAGGGTTTCTTGACTGAGCCCTATCAGGGTTGAATTTATTTCAAATTTCCAGCATATTATATACAATATGTCTCTGGGCCTGTGGGAATCTTGACGTAAGGGTTACAAAGATAACCCAAGCCATCACAGCAGTTGATCTAAGTGATCTCAATACTGATAGAATGGTTTGAAAATGTTTGGTCAAAGATATTCACAGAAAAGGGCCAGATCAACCAGACCAAAATGCTACAGCTGTATGAAGAGGCTCAATACAGAACTAAACGAAACTTCCTGAAAAACATTGAGCCATCTGATTTCACAAATATTTGACATTTTATAGGGCTTATCTGAATGATAAGCTCTTACAGTGTGAAGAGTTTCAAGGCCTTGAGTAAAGAGGGGTCACACAGTTCAATATTACTGTACGTGAAGTATATTTGTTCATTGCTGAATGTGTGAACGCACAAGAGTGTGTGTGTGGGTGTGTATGGGTGTGTAAGGCCATCTGTTTAAATACTGAGAAGGGAAACAATGAAACTAAATTAAACCATCCTAAGAGACAATCATTGGGTGGCCAGGAATAATGTTAGACTTCCTAATCATATAGCATTATTATACCACACGTGCACTGTAGATGAGTGAGACCCTGTACACAAATGCATCAGCATATGATTCCTGGCAGATGTACTTCAGGCCAAGATTTTAGAGTTCAGTGGATGAAAAATGGATTAAAGTATGGTTAGCAATCATTTAGGATGTGTCCTCAAATATTTTTAATTTCACAGAGTGTCAGAAGCACGGTCCCACCCAACACAAAGGTTCCATAAATTTGTTCTCGCCGCTCCAGAGTCGAAAACAAAATGTTTTTATGTATCAGTAAGAGATGATGAAACTGTAATTAAGCAAGAGGCAACACGATTCACACTCAGCGACTCTGTGGTTTTACTGAGAGATAGAGTACAGTTAGAAATGTACTCGATTTATCAGATTACAGATCAATATTTGATACTAATTTAAACATTTTCACTGTGGGAGGGTATGCACAACCATAGTATCATGCCATTGTATGAATCAATCTGCTGATCTCACACATCTTTGTTTCTTAGTTTGGTGTCTTCCTAAATGTAGCCTACCTCTCCACAAAGGTGCCTTATGGCTCTTAATCCTTAGTATGAAGTTTCTATAGTCCACTGATTTGACATCTGAATTATTCATTGTTGTTTGTGGTCTGAAAGTGGAACTTTGCAGTCTTTTTCAGACTCCAGATAAATTAGTCCTCACACCTGCATCAGATTCTAGATGTGTCTTTTACACTCTCTCCCCAGATAAACAGGTGACAGGCCAAGCCAAGTCATCACCAACATCTAAGCCCATGCCACCTAAATTGCTTCACATGGTGCTTGGATTCATTTTGTCATACTAATAAGTTCTCTGTCAACCAGGTTAAGGAATGTTGACCACTGTGTAACATCTCATTAATAGAGATATGAACATTCATTGCTGAGAAACCATGATCTAGAAGGATAAAATAGCTAATTGGATAAGCATGAATTTATCGATGACAAAAATAAACTGGGGGAATTTACACAGCTGTAAAACAACCATCTTACTTACTGGAGGAGGCATTTTTGCTTAAAAACAAGTTTGTTGGGGGCGCTGGTGGCTCAGTGGTTACACACGCCCAATGTATGGAGGCTGTAGTCCACCAAGTTGATGAATCCAACCAACCCCCCCCCCCCCCCCCCCCCCCCAAAAAAAAACCAACCAAACAAACAAACAAACACAAAAACAGATTTCTTAAATGAGTAAAGAGAAAAGGTTTATCAAGGACACTATACCGTGTGTGGGTCAAAGGGACCAATATGAAAAAAACGTACCTTTAAGGCAACACACAATGAAGAGGGTATATGTATAGCTTCTAAAAGAACCAGAGATCTCCACAGATTACGGGTTGGCACACAGCCCCATATTCAAACAAATCCAGGGCTATATGATGAGGAGTCCCACCTTGATGCCCTCAGACAGGATGTGAAGCTGGTTTCACCTATTAGCAAGAGCTGGTTACAAGGAAACAACAACAGAAGGAATGGCTATCAGCAGAGAGCATGCAGAAAAGTGAAACACGACAAAAGAGAAAGGAAGCAGTGAACAAACAGGCATAGGACCAGTGACAGCATCAGCACAGGCCGAGTATAGACGCCCAGAAGGAGGAATTCTGAGAAGAGAGGGGACAAAACACACGTCATTTAGAGTATAAGAATAAAAATATAACACTACATATAATTGAATTTTCCTTCGCAATGGAGAGCTTTACTTAAAGGAGAAACTGTTAATTTGCACTAGATTCACTGCAGGAAAAATGGACTCCAACATTGACCAAGTGGTGTGGTGAAAACAGAGTAGTGACACAAATTCTGCATTTACCTTATTCAAGGCAACCTTCGGTCAGGGTTATTATACGCAGGCATCCGATGCCTGTTGTTGCATTCCACTATGATACAAGGTATCGCCTCTTGTCCATTTTTCTTATCTTATCTTAGTTATCTTCTTATCTTAAATGAGGCTACGGAGCTGAATACCAATTTTACCCTGTAAAGAGGGAAATTAGTTCATGTTAAGAAAAAAGAACCAAAATATCAACAAAAAGGACACATGAACTACTTATCATTTACTAATACGCTCATGTCATCATTGGGGTAAATGTTTTAATGTTTTCAAAATTGAAGAAGACTGGACTGTAGGTCTTGATGGAGTTTTCACTTCGTTCTGGTAAACAGAATACAATACCTCTGCAAGACCCTCTGAATAAATGGACTTTACCAACCCTATTATTAGAGAGTAAAAATAATTGGGATACAGATGTGTCGAATGTCACATCGTAACAGCAAGAGGATTTCTCTATGTTCCCGATGAAGGCACCAGATTTTATCCACTCCATGCAAAATGAAAGCAAATCTGTAGAATAGGGTGCTGCTTTAGCTGTGACATTTGCAGTTTTTTTCAAAAATGAAAAAAAATATTGAAAGACTGTGTCTCAATGTCTTATCTTAAAAAAACAGACTAAACAGAGGAAATATTGCTATTTGGATGAAAAATGAACTGCTTCGAGATGGCAAAATCTGTCATACTGGACGCAAAATTAAACTTAGCCGGCTGTTTACACACAGACAGTACAATATGTGTTAACCCAAATGGCCAAATCTATTACTCATACTTCAATCCAAAGATTCCTTGAAGTCACAGAGCTCTAAGATTTACTTAACATTTATATGAATGATAATGGGCTATTTTTGTGCATCTTTGAAGAGAATCAAAGGTTTAAGAATATCGTTGAATATGCATTGTTTAAACCCAATACATTTATGACAATAAATCTGACAAACTCAGCCTATGTCTTCTACTTCAGACCTACAAAGAAAATCCTGCCTGCTGGGAAATGAGAAAGCACCCCTCTTTCCCTTCCCATGTCAACCTTCTCTTTTAGAAATCCTGTCTCTGTGAGAGTCATTGGTTAAAGATGTCAAAGTCTTTGATGTGGTAAAAAATCAGTTGGAAGAACAATATGGGGTAAAGCTGGCCAACTGGTGTGTCGGACAATGTCCCATGAAGTCCAAAGTCTCTTTGTAATGATCAATGACATTATTTTAGAATAGAAGCTCCTGGGTGAGGAAGGGAGTCACGTTATTGATTCAGGTTCCTCTGAGTGGCCTTGAGGTCAGAGGATCCGTCCTTGAACCACAAAGAGAAAAAGTAGATGCAGTGTGTTAATAAGAGTGCTCCAGTGGCTTTAAACAAGGCACTGCATTTCTTCTCGTTCCTGGCCTAACGTGAGTGCAAAGTTCCCCTTAAGGGATTAATAAAATATTTCAGCAGGCTATTATTTCAAGTGACCTTATTGTATTTTCTCATTATCAAAAAACAAAAACATACACGTGCCATTCTGCTAGGGGACATATTCTTTTTGAAGTAAAGTCAATTCTATTTGTACAGCACATTTAAAAACAGTTTCAGCTGACCAAAGTACTTTACAAACAATGCATTAAAAAAACTCTGTATTAGCCAATACTTTAACATTGCTATGTATATGTATATGTATGTATGTATGTATGTATGTATGTATGTATGTGTGTGTGTGTGTGTGTGTGTGTGTGTGTGTGTGTGTATATATATATATATACACACATTTGTACATTGTAAAAATGTAAACTTTAAAGTTTGATTAAACAATAATAAAAAATTAAATATTATATTTGCAAGAACAGTACACTTAAATATGATGACAAAATAATGTAATCATTTGTGTTGTGACGATTTAATAATAATTTAGAGATAATTTATTGTGAGGTATAGGTTCTTAAAGTGATAACTTTCAGCATGTATTCATTTGATCTTTCAACTCTTATGCAACATGTTCTTTTTCACCAAATGACCCAACCAGGCAATTATGCTCTCTGTGTACTCCTCCCAAAACCACAGACAGACAATAATATCAGACTGTGAGTGTTTCCTAGATGCCTGAATGTCAGCTCTAAATCTTAAAAGCATTGTGTGTGCAGCGGTGGAAATCGGCTTGAGCTGATTATCAGTGGGAGGTTCACCGGGAACTGTAGCAGGAGTTCACGGGTGGCAACAGGGCAGGTGTTGGCTCCAAAGCCACAGGATCTTCTCACACAGTGCAGCTCCCCAGGGTGCAAAAATGACTCTCCTTTCTCCTATTCTGTAGTAGCTACTGCCTTATTAAGGGAAGGAAATAATCTGGAAGCTGCTTCCCTGCATTGTGTACTATTGTTCCCCCTAGTGAGAGGAGGCTGAATTGGTAAGCAGGAGGAAGATAATGCTAGAGGGTAGCTTGGGATATGTTTGTTTGTGTTTTAAGGTACATCAGTGATTTTGACTCAGGAAACAAACACAGGAACCAATGAGATTAGGGAGAAGCTGGTAGGAAGTAAAAACTAATGAAAATACAAATCAAATGTTGCCACAAAAGACAGCCTACTTCTTGCTCCTTGAAAAAAAAGGCAGGATGAATGTTTATCCTCCTACCATAGCAGAATATCCCTGCAACAACCTGCAATTTATTTAACAGCTGAGTTGTGTCGCTGCATAGTAAGAAGCCTGTCCATTCACTTCCGTTGGCAAACAATCTTGCCAAAAGACACACCATGCCAGCATGGTTAGAGGAACAGAGGATGTCCTTTTCCATGTCTTGGACAGCCACAGATATCATTCTGGTTTATGACAAAGTTGACACTTTTAGCCAACACTGATCTATCGAGACTTCCTGAGCACATAGTTCTTCTGTTCTATCACTCAATCCTCTTTTAAAAGCAAGTGAGAGAACACACGGATGACTTCATATTGTATTGTTTGTGCAAGGTCATTAGCCGAGTGCTTGATTTTGCAAAGATGTTTGGGGGGTGTGTTGAAAGGCTGAGCATTTAAAGCTCAATTCTGATTCTATGCTTATTGAAATCCCGGGCTGCTGTTCAGCTTCCCATGCCAAGACCTTGATACAATACAGACTTGTAACCTGACCAACACTTCCCCCTGAAAGCTAAACAGTTAAGTAAATCATGTTCCATCAGGCACAGTGCATTAAAGGGGCTTCTCTCTTGGGAAAGGGCCTCCTTTTTGAGCTTTATGTGTCTGAACAGTGTCTGAACACCCTATTTTTAAACAAGTGGTACTTTTAAAAATCATCCTAAAGCCTTTGCTGATACTTATCACCTCGCCAAGCCTTATATCTAGTGCCCTCTCGTTATTTCTTCAGTAATCTGTCAGCAAGAAAACCACTTGATGACAGATTGAAAAACACACCCTATATGAACCACTGAAAGGCTTAGCAAGCCAATCAAGCTTTGGATTTCTGCACATAATTATTGAAAGTAAATGGGCTGTGGTAATAGATAGCAGTTTCTTCATCTTCAATCTTTGCCAATACATGCATCGATTGAAGATTTTATGAAATCAATACAGCAACAAATACTGTAATGGCAGTTTGGAAAGATACATTGTGTGGTGCAGTTCACAATAAAGCCAATACATGGCAGGAGAAGCCAAACTACATGATGCTGCATGGATGCATCATGTAGTTTACATCCACATGTAAGTGGGGATGAGAAATTTTAACCTCAAGAAGCTAAGCTGAACGCAAAGATATGTTTTTTTTCCCCACGTTGGACATGAATCACGCGATAATGGTGCAAAATCAAGGTAAAACCCTGTAGCAAGATTACCAACCACCAATCAACACAAGAAGACCTTGATGATCCACAAGTAAATCTGAGAACCTGCAAGTGTTTAAACGTTTAGGATCCTTAAAGCTATGTGCTTACTGTTATTCTTAACAAAAAATAACAGCTGTTGTAGAGCATTTCGTGTACAGTAGTATCTGGTAATACACATAGCATAGCAAACATAGCCCTTTACTACTCAGGTACAAATTATTCCCATGTACGAAAAATAAAATATACAAAGACCTTGCTATGAAGCTTTTTATTGTATCAAACAAGCTATTGATCTCTGCCATGCAATATAAAAACAGTGATTCTTGTCTATTTGGATGACTGAACATATGAGCTGCAGCTAACTTATTGCCTGAAACATATAAAGCCTTGACTATCACAGTAATTCAGGGGAAAGCTTAGTAAACTAATACTGCCCCAAACAAAAGCAAGGCAGCAAGACAGCCTCATGCTGTACCTCTCCCGCCATATTAATAAATGTGGTCACAGCTTTGTCTCTGCCCACTGGCTTGATGGGGGTTAGAAGAGTGCAGTTTGGAAGCCATAATTTGAATGTCACACCATTCAATGAAGACCAATCCCCCTTGATGTAAAGCCTCTCATGTAATCACAGCGCTAATATTGAAAATTATGTGTGCTCATTTCAAGTCGCAGAGAACAAGGTTGCAAAACTGTAAGTGCACTGAGGACATAAAATACTGACTGCTTCAGTTCACCTCTGCACTTTACCTCTCTGAATGAGAGTTGGTTGGAATATAATTATTAGAGTGTAATTACAAAGCCTCTGGTATTTGAAAAGGTCATTTCTTCTTTTTTGATTGAAACCTCGGAGCGGTTGTGGCTCTTTATCCCCAGCTGAACACATCAGTGAAAGGATCTGATGCCTTTTTTAAAGCAGTTTCCAACCAAACTCCCCCTATAGTGAGGAATAAAACCCTATTGAGGCAGCTTGGATGTAAGGCCTCCTATTTGAAAAGGGATCAAATGTGTGAACAGAAGGGCGCCTCAGACCTA
This sequence comes from Symphodus melops, assembly GCF_947650265.1. NCBI lineage: Eukaryota > Metazoa > Chordata > Actinopteri > Labriformes > Labridae > Symphodus > Symphodus melops. Next base: position 19,819,403 of record NC_136697.1, on the reverse strand, counting down.
TATGTTAATTAGAGAGCACTGCCAAAAGGCTTTATCTGCAGCAGCCAGGACTAATGGAAGTGAACAAGACTGAAGCCTTCACCATGCAGATAATGAACACTTGTGCCTTTGCACTGAGATTGGACAAAAAAAAAGTTTTGCAAATGATTGCATTTTAATATAGTTATTACCTGGCTAGTGGGCACAGAAGTACAGCTGAAATAAATGCAGAAAGAATGATCAGCTGCTCAATATCCTATCAGTCACCAAATACTTCAGAAATGACCCTGGGCAGCTTGAGTACTTAGAAATCTCCTTGTTATATTTCATTGACAATCTGCGAAAGTAAAAGTCACCCACAAATTAAAATGAGTCATTCTGGCTTAGTTCATGAAAAGAGGACTTTTGCCCCATATACACAAAATAAATGGTTTTACAGAAAGTCTCTGACTCTCCTGATAATACATCATGTGAAGCAGTAACTTGGTTTTCTCTCTGTGGAACATTTTATACAGCGGGTTAAAGCAGCATCAGAGCAGATGTCGTCTACAAATCACAACTTTTGTCAGGCATAGGGCCAATCATTGTGACAGCCTTTTGCCAGGTTCAAAACATGCCTCCCAGATTGGACGGGCTTGTTTTCTTTTGGAAAGTCTGATATGTTCGCAGCATCCTGTTTCAGTGTGCAGCTATAGCTGTTCCCAAAAATTAATCCTTTTTTTTTTTTTTTTCAATTTCTGCATACAATGTATTCAGTAGTGCAATGTCACTAAGTCCATCAAAAACGTAATGAGTGTATGAAAGAATTAAGGCTTGCAAAGTAGGGAAATGTAGTTCTCGAACAAACTATGGGCCTATGGTGGAACTGATTTCATTCTTTTGTATCCAGGCAACAGATACAATGTTATCGTATTCTTACACAACACTATTGCACTGGGCCAACCATAACAGGCCAAAAACAATCCCTTCACATCAGATAATGTTGCCATTTTCACACAGAGGAAATTATCTCTGCCCATCGTGCACTCACTGCTCCTCAATATTCGGCTTCACCAGGAGACCAACTCCGACCAAAATAATGGGTCCACTTCCCACACCATCAATTTAATTCACAAGTTTTAAATTGTACTTTATATGTGGAGTTAGTGACGTTTATGGACATTCTCAGCCATTTAGAAATCTTTCACTTTGACTCTGTTAAGTTTTGTCCCTATTCAAATCAGAGATGCTCTCAGTAAGTTTGCAACCACCCAATTAACCTCTGTCGTCTACTGCTTCTGAGTTTCCCTTCGGCCTGGTTTGGTTATACATTTCTCATGATAATGCCTATTTGGTGAAAGTAAAATAGGAGGACAGGAAACTTCAGTATTGACAAAGGACTTGTACAAATATTAGGGTAACACTCTGCTGAACTCAAAATAAGGAAAGTATGGGCTTGTGTGTTATTCAAACTTAGTATCCTGCCATTGTAAGATGGAATGGGATGGGAAAAAGCACTACCAAATTCACAAATCTGGACTCAAATACTTGTTTAAAAAAAAAAAAAAAAATCAGATGTATATAATCCTGGAACTCCCATAAACGTTTGATCATTGAGTGGAAAAAAAGTTCCTTGGATCGTTGATAGAGTTCATGTAGATCCAGTCCGGACCCCACCAGTTATCAGATTTAGTGATCTGTAGGCTCATTAAGTGTAAATATATACTGCTTCACATCAACTATGACATTCTGTAGAGCCTATGAAGCTTGCCTCAGAGGTCAGGAGGTCCATAAAGAGATTGTGTTATCTTTACAGGTATCAGTACATGCCTTGCATTCAGCAGAGGCCCATCAGGCCTCCCACGAAGCTCAAACTAATGTTTTTTTTTTTTTTTTGGTAGGTCTGTGTGTTCATAATTTCTTACTGCATTAGGTGAAATGTGAGCACTCAGTCAACGCCCTCTTGTTATTTCCAATCTTTGTGAAGCATAAAAATGCAATATAAGAAGAGATCCGGCTCAGAACATTCTGGCAGTTCTCTGATAGCTTCGCCACTGCTGATGGGAGCCTGTTCCATAAATGACAAGGGCTTTAAACATGTCTGTGGTAATGGAGTAGATGACGTCTATGATGGCTTACAAAGTACAACCTACGTGCAGAAACTACAACTGTGGTATAACAAAAAAGGATTATGCAAGACAAAAGAAATATTGCACATAAACTTTTGAGTTAGTGCCATTGTGATGCAAGACGAAATTATAGGCATGTAGCGTGTTGTAATAAGAAAGTGAGCCTCCTCAATTCCCCACATTGCTGGATTTGGTCCATGTAGATGAGTTGATATGTCTAGTGGGAACATTTTGTCTATGTTGATGCTTTCAGCCTTCATGTGCTCAAATATGTTGCATGTTGTCCAGCTCTATAAACGTTTCTGGGGTGGTCAGAACAACCTGATGAAAGTTCCGTGCTGATGAATAAAGCTTGGGAAATGTAATACAAAATGCTTAAGCTGACATGTTGATAAAAACACATCATCTGCCAATGCAACGGATAAAGTCTGTGTACACTTCACACTGTGCTCAGAAAGCTATCTTGTGGGAGCTTCCGACTTCTGTAGGTTCTGTCCTCAGTTTCATCTCCCTCTGTCCACATATCTGTTTTGCGATTTGATTTTCAAAACAAGCATATAAGCCAAATTATTAGGGAGTGAAGCACTTTTTGATTAGTTTCTTTCTCAGCCTGCTTAGGGAAATGTACAGTTCATTGACCTTTAATAACAGACTAGAAAAGAAGCAAGAGGGCTTTTCCCTCTTTTCTACCAGATGGTGTAGCCATTGGAGTGCATGGAGGAATTTATAGCAACAAGGTGGGGTCTAAACGTGCGACCGAGGTGGGAGACTGTTGGGATACAATACTGCCTAAGTCACACGCTCGTTCCACGTGACTCAGGTCAGATTGACTCCCATCACAACTGATATCAACATAATGCCCAAAACAATTTCCCTCTGAATGGATTGCATTGTTTACTGTGCTGCAAAACTTTAAATAGCTAGAACTTCCTCTGCATTATACTCTGTGATTGTATCTGACTTCAAAACACATCCATGGATATTTCCCAATAGGCTTTTCTTCAGTGGATGGTGTACAGTCGCAATCACAAGACTTCTTGGTTTCCATCTGAATTCCACTCATTCCAGATGTTCTCTGAGATACAAAGAAAGTATGCACCATGTTCCTGCAACATGAGATTAAGGATCACACTTCAACTTCTAGGTCAATGGTCTCAGCGCAGAGCCTCAGTATTGCCCTCCAGTGGATGCAAAGTGAGAAGTTTGGTCATAGAACTTGGACCAAAGAAAACAAATTTTGATGTCAGCGTTCACAGTTAGAAAACGAATAGGTAAATAAATGATAACTCTTGTATACACAGGTGTTTACCTATATCAGAAACAGTGACATTTAAGGTCAAGCAAGAGGCGCTTACATTAAAAATTAGTTTGTGTAGCCTCACCAAAAATACAAATAGACCTATTTTCACAAAAAAAAACCATGGAGATGCAGGCCAATAAATAGGTAAATTAAGAGGTAATTGTTATTTCAGAAGGCTTAATATTAAACATTAACCTATAGGATGAGGTAAAACCATTTTGCTAAGGCTCAGCTTCATGGGCTGGATGACCTTTGCAAAGGCCCCCGGTTGAATCACACAAGCAGGTGCAGCCAGGTGAGCTTCCAACATGGACATCCATTTCCTAAAGTACCGATGGATAGCTGCGCTGAATTAAGATGAACGACGTCGGCTACGAACAACACACAACAGCATAGGAAGGCTAGGAAGCACCAGGGGGAGATTGAGGTTTGGTTTACTCACCTGAGAAGATTTGGGAAAACCGGGCACAGTGACATACAGTAACATGGAGATGACCTCTGCTTTAGGATAGCATAATGGAGACCTTGTTATGACATGGACCTTGTTTTTTGCCGTTTTTTTGTTTTTTTGCACATTTCTTTTACACTACATTGTTTGTAAATGATACCCTGTATCAATGGAACAGATAAGAACAGAATAAGAACATGATTATCTAATCACTTATCTTTGCACAGGCGCTCAACTTATTTCCCTGCCACGAGTTCAGTTGAATCAGTTTCCCTTTGTGGGCTCACTGTGAAATAGATTTCACTTGTCTTCAGACTGTCTGTGCAGACTCTAAGTGACTTTGCTTTCCATTCTCTGAGAGTTGTAATGAGACACAAGTCTCCTCTGAAAATGGAAACAGGGGAAAATGAAACAAACAAACTGGAGCAAGTTCAGTGAAGGAGATAAGAAGGCCCCCCCCCCCTGTTCAAAACATGCTTTTTCAGCTACACTGGCTGAGTGTAATTTAATAAATACTGAAGAGGTCATTTAATTACGTGCATGGAGGTCATAGCGTTCATGCATACTTTCTATGTGCACTGTGCATCGGTCACAGGATATAAACATCACCAACCCCTCTTACTCACTCGATGTTAATTCTCAGGATTATATCCTGCTGTGTTTTCACATCAGCTCACTCGGATTTACTGCAAAAAAAAAAAAAAAAAATCAGATTGAACAAATTGAGTTTTTCAGGAGTTTTTTGTTTGGAAGCCCTTGATTGAGAAGTCAAATAATTTATAGTAAGGAACAAATACTTCCTGTAACGGCATCAAATGCATTAAAAATAGAGAACTCTTCAGAGAGAGCGAGAGCGAGAGAGAGAGAGAGAGAGAGAGAGAGAGAGAGAGAGAGAGAGAGAGAGAGAGAGAGAGAGAGACAATTATTGTCCTTGATTATGAGTTTGTCCTGTGATACTAAGAATGTAGTCCTCAGATCTCAATTGCTTATCTTTATTGAATATTGCTCTTTTGCTCTAGTTCTTCAATACGAGCTGAGCAGCTTGATGGAGGTTTGTTTATCATTTTGGCAAATGGTGTGTTTTTCCTGATGGCAGAGGTTTTTATTCAGAGCTGAGGATGAGTGTGCGCTCTGTGAAGATATTTTTTGCTGGTTTCAGGCTCTGTCGTGCTTTCAGTTGCACTGTTAATGTAGGTTGTCTGACAGTGAAAATAAATACACTCTGTAGCAGCTTGGTTGAACATCTGCATGATCTCTGCTCAGACCTGATCGCTCTCGAGTAAAGTCTCTGTTTCAGTCTCATACAGCCTATCAATGACTTTTCAAAATAGATGATTGTTTATGTGAAAAGTCGAGAATAAGGTTTTTTTTGGTCAAATTTGGGATTTAAATATCAACAGATTGATTGAATTAAAACAACGTTAAATGCTGAGTGAAAAAGTGACCATTCCCTTTATTCCGTACCTCATGGAGACCTGTGTCCAGCAGAGGGCAGTAATAATCAACATGTTCGCACAAGTATCTCTCTTTACTGTTCAAACACTGTTCCCTTGTATCCCTTAAGTTATCTTAAAACATATTTGCCTTTCTTTCATACGATCAAATGTTTTAAGTGACTTACGTGTAGTACATGTTTACATACATGTTTAGTACATATTTGCTGTCTCTGTGTCTTAAATCTCCGTCTAATAAACTTGTAATGTTGTTTGCTACAAACATTCCTGTCTCTTTTTTCTACTTTAATTTTTTAAACACAATGCCTCGACTGTACTTTTTCTGAGCCTTCAGCAGAAAAAAATAAAAAACAAAAATTTGATTAACTCTCCAGTCAGGAAAAAAAAGTTTGGTTAATATTTTTACTGTAATGGAAAAACTCAGCAAAATGTCTATTTCTTAGCACAGGAACAACTATAAATCAAAATACCATCAGAAAATTATCTGAAATGTCTGAATGATTTATTTTCATGTTTCATATGTTATCTGGAGACTTTGCCCTCCAGGCAATTGACATGCACATACATTGTTACTCTATCATATCCCACTCAACAACTGTATCACTAAGTAAGATAGCCCCAGTGTGACCCCGCAGACATAAACCAGAACTGTCTGAAGATCTGTGAATGAATATCATGAATATCCAATGAGGGAACATATTAAAAGCATGCCTTACCATATTCCTTTTAAAAATGCTTTTTTAATCCAGCTTGATATAATGCAACACATTTCAACTGTTGGGATGCTTTGAATTTATAACAGGTTTTGTGTATTTTATTTGAGGGTTTGTTTGGTGACATAGATTAGAAAATGATGTAGTGAAAATAAAGATCTTACAGCCTGTGCTTTCTGCGTTTATGCACCTCCTAGAATGGTCTCCGAGTGTATTTAGGTTGTTGGATGTTGTATTATATTGCATAAAATGGCGTTTATTGCTGACCTAATCAGGACTTTTTATAGCTTTTGAAAAGATTTGAGTACCATCCTGAATTTGAAGTGTGGGCTTTAGGTTAATTGGAAATGTCTGGTTTGATTGATGTGAAGGCGAGGCAGGATTAAAGTATCAGAGATCTGAGCTCTAACTCTGTTAAACACCAGAGGCAAATCCCATGAAACACTACTGATTGCAGGATAATCTTTAGCACACTTATCCAACTTCCACCCTCTGTCTTCCTCCACAGGTGTCTTTTGGTTTTTGATATTTAAAGTTCAATCCCACACTTTAGCCTCGAGTTTATTGTCGATCGGCTCTGGCTTACAGCACATCATATCAGGCTGAAAAATATTTGACTCCATCAAATTCCCTGTCTGTGTGTCAGCAGTTTTCACACTGACTCGCCTTCAATGTCATCTGGATAATCGGCATCATATGCTAATCCAATTTGCCTCTGTACCTAAAGGATGGTGCAGCTCAGTCAAACAGATGAAACTCTTCCACACTTACTGCGAATTAGACACGCACACATGCACATGTACACATACACACACACACACACACACACACACACACACACACCTACACACACACACACACACACCCTCAAAGACATTAATCATGCTCATACAAACAAATACAAAAGTTGCAATCGGTCTGAATTTCAGCATGAATGTCCTCTATAGTGTCTGGAGGAGCATGTGGATAAGAAATAACAGCAATTGTCCTGATGAGACTACAGGGGGGCGTTCACAGTCCCTATGGTTGTAATGTCACACGGGACACTGATTCAACATCCAGCAATTTGCTGTGATCACAAAAGAGCTAAATCAGATATATGTACAAAGGCATCACAGAGTTTAGAAGAGGTGGTGGTTCGGCTCTTTAAGCTTGAGCCAAGACACACGGCACACCATGTCTGCACTTTGACGAAAAGGCAATTAGTGACACATATGTGATTAAATGAGAACAACCTGGACACATTTCCAAACTTCTACTCCAGCAAACATTTGCAAACATCTTTTTTCATTTCTATCTCTGTATTTGTTAGGATTTTCTCATCAATTTGTAAGGCTTGTGAGGCTGTTAATCCAAATGCAGCATAACAATTTGTATGGATTGTCTAATGATATTAAAGTTTTTACTGAAAACTTCAAGTGGAGCTCAATAACAACAGTCTAGGATTCTAGATCATCATGCTTTGCGGGCATCGTGGTGCTGAATTAAATTCCAATACAAATGACTGTAGTACACAATGAATCATCTTGAGGGGAACACCAAATTTAATTATAATCTGTCCAATTCAAGTTGAGACATTCCAATACAAAAAAATATATATATATATATCAGCCTTTTGGCTGTACTCGATCATTTATCATCAAATCATTAAATTTTAAATGACCCCCTGGGGGACAAATAAAGTTTTTTGAATTGAATTTATTGGACATTATGGGTTTCCCCACTGGCGACAATGACAGCCTACACAGCCAAATAAAAGATCACTTATAAACTGACGCATCATGTGAGATCAGATCAGCATTGCCAATCCCGGGAGACACAGCTTGTGATGTTTGTTAAAAATAGGTGTAACTTTCTCGGCCTTTTGGGATCATAGTGATCATATTTGGATAAAGCGATGGCCATAGCGATAACCATATGTTTGGTTGTATGTCTGATTTTTGTCGTTGCAATAAGTGTTGCCCGTGCTGGCCATAAGACCGATTGATTGTTTGAGACACTTTACTTGGCCAACTTTTTTAACTTGGAAGCTACCTCCTTTTCTCAGTCTTCGTAGTCTCCCACCTCGGTCACACGTTAGACCCCATCGTAGTGGATGTAGTTGATTCACCAAAGACTATTTCAACACAATTTTACTGAATATATGAATAAAGATGGTCAGCAACATTACCAAGACCTCTGTTAATTCTGATTTGATACTGTCCCACTTGTGTCCCATGAATTCATACTACAGGACTCCATAATTGCTATTTGTCTTTGGACATTGTGTTTTATTAATTTAAAGCAGTCAAAAGGTACTTCACACACATGAAGGATGGATCCAGTGAGGCTCAACAGCTACATGAGAGGTTCTTCACCCGGAACATGGCGTCAGAAAACCCAAGTGGCGAGCATAATAAATGGAAATAGAACACTTTGAATAATCACTCAGTGTTAGTTGACAATGTGACAGGAAAGATAGTGTTATTGTCATGGAAAATGTCAGCTTCTGTTTTGAAGAGATTTGATGTCAGGTCCTTGGTTTGAGTAATTGGATTTGAGAATTATCTGAAAAAGGGCAAAACACTGATAAGTAGAAGCTAAATGATGAGGTGATGTAAAAGCTGAACGGAAATGTGTTTACACCCATTGATAATGATCTACTTCCTATCACACACGGATCTTTTGACATTAATATTCAGAGAAAATCACAAACTAAAAAGAGTGAATGCAGTTTATGCGAATGAGGCTGAACATCCATTTTGCATGAAAAGTTGCATTCATGCAAAATACAGTGTATTAGTCCTTAGACTAAAACAAAAAGACAATAGTAGGAGAAGCTCATTATGCTTCATCAATATCTACAGAATGGTGAAGTGTGAGCTTTTGTGGAAGCAAGGATTGGGATGTGGCTCTGCACAAAAACCTTGTTTCGTATAGTCTGGCCAGCCAGCGTTTGGACCTCCAGTGTCGACGCCTGTGGTCCTTCACAACAACCCACTGTCCTGGTAGGAAGGTGTGGAGCTGTCTGAGGCTGGAGCGGGCAGTGCAGCTTTCACCGTCTGATGAGAAATAGAAAGGGACCGTGACAGATTTTTGCAATATTCCAACATGTTATGTTCTAACAAAGTAGTAGATGAAGGAGTTAGTTTTGTGCTGGCTTCCTTTGGCTCGACTAACATCACACAGTTTGTCCAGGGTCCTCTGGAGGCTGCGCCCTAGTTGTCACATAGACGCCACAATCAAAAATACCAGTTTTTACAGAAGAAATGAACATGTTTACAGCCTGGTACAGAAAACAAAATAGGTCTGAATAGTTATTATCCTCACAAGCACATCCTGGGTGTGACATTATTAAAAAAACACATCTGTTTAGATTGTATTAACAATACTACAGAATTATCCATAGTGAGGTGGGTAGCTGATCTGATTGACAGGTGGGTGTGATGTAGTGGCCGTGATTTATTTTTTTGTCCTTTCATATCTACATAGTAAACATAAGGTATTTTATAAATATGGAGTTATTTTTATATTCTGTACATATTTTAGATACAATCAAATCATTTTCTTGCTAACTATTAAAATGCCTGCCTACTTTTGCAACGCACAAAATGAACATTTTACATATAATCAGTTGAACAGCTCTGTCAGATTGGGTAATGAAGCATCGTTGCGTGTGATCATCAGATCTATTCCTCTGTAGCTGCATTACCAATAATAGTCCCTCTGAAAGTGGTTTGAAGTGTTATTTAATAACACGCTGTGCAGGATTTTCAATGGCGCTAATCTGTGCAGCTAAGAAAAAGGCATGATGAAAATAAAGAAGACATTTCTCTACTACAATTTTATCTGAAGTCACGAGCAGAACAGAGCACTTCTGGCAGCAATTCCTGTGGTGAACATGCAGGAAAGCTGAAGAGTCAAGTTAAATCAAAATAGGTTTGGCTGCAGATACTGATGGGCGTGCGGATCAGCTATCATCTATAGCCAGGCTCAGCGATGTTTTATTTTATAAGGTCAGTAAAATAAAACATTGACAACATACTTGATCATGTTTATGTCTCGACGGGTCGATTCAGAAATGGCTGTCCAGGGTTAATAAATCTTACATTGGCTAATGAAAGCTTCAAACTGCAGTAAAGGTGCATTGTGCAGGTTATTGAGGTTGAGTATCTAGAGCCATACTTCCAGCTTTACAAATACAAATACTTTGTATGCTTTGCTAAGACACCAATGCTTATACATTTTTACTTGGTGCTCCGCAAACTTATGGCTTATGGGAATTTACCTTTTTTTTTAGATGTTTTTCATACTAATATTGAACACATGGCACTTACTTTGTTAAAGGGAGAGTAGAGAGACTCGGAAGCTGAGACAAAGAAAGCAGAAAGTGAAAATCAGGAAAGGAGCGACATGTCAGACTTGAGCCGACTGTTTCAAGGAGTACAGCCTCTGTACAAGGGCTGTGTGAACTAACCACCAGGCCACAGGTACTCAATAATAACTATTACGCAACAATTCATACTTCAATACTCTATACTCAAGAATACTATACTCTTGATTGCAATGCTAATCCATTTGATTTTTCTAAGATATTTTTATCTGGACCCACTGACTGACTGACATTTCCATGATGTGTAAAATTTAAAACATAAAGACTCAATTAGTGGTTCATCTCTTATAACAGAAATATGAAAATAAATGCAGACTGTAAAAGTGAGGGTTTTGATATCAGAAGTTGTCTGTTTTCATCTGTTTTGAACAACCATGTGTGTAGAGAATAGAGGGAGAACACCTGAGTACAATGTCAGAACAGGTGTCTGAACGCGATTTAACGCAAAGCAGATTCAGCTGGGCATTCTCTATAAACAGATTTCTGCCGGGCAACAATTACATAGATTTTTGTCTCTGAAGTTCGACCCCCCCCCCCCCCCCCCCGGAAACACACATGGGAAGTGTCTGCCCAAATGTATTTCTTTTCAATTACAGGAATATCAGCTGGCTCCAGCAGAAACCACAAAATGTTGGTCAAAAGTGTTGCCAGATGAGAGCCAAGAGCTGTTTTTTTTTAAATTGAACAGTGTGTTACTTTAACAGCCATTTCAAAGGTATGCAATCATTTTCCATTCCAACACAAATATGCTGTATGCATGAGAGGTTGAGTGCCAGCTTTATGATTAAATAAGAGTATTGGGATGAATATAAATAAATCTGTCTCGCTCCAGGCCCCCCCAAAAATCCTATGCATAGTTCCAGAGTATGGCTACAGTAATGTTAGCTTGTAAATTACTGAAGCTGCTTATTTCCTCAGTCTTGTTGTATCTCAAGTGGAATGCATGTTTCCACAAAGCAGAGCTAATCAGCTTATTGTCTCCACAAGTGTGCTGCTCTTTGTGATCTGTCGTCTCAGCAGGAAAAGAGCTTGTGTCCCAATCAAGGGGCCTGTTTTCGGAACATTCAGAAGTATAGATTAAAGAGACCCAGGAAGAGTGGAGGAATCAGGGCTAGACTGATGTTAGATCGGCCACCAATACATGTAGACCTGTCACATCTTTAGCCCCTCCCCCTTTAGCCTCTACTGCTGAATGTTGCAAACATACTAGGACTGATTGAAATGACAATACATGTGATAAAACTTACAACAACAAAAAAATTGGATAGTATATCAACGCAATTGAGTGTATTGGGTTTACACAAGTGAAACTGGTTTAAAATGATTATTCATTCTTTTATTTTCTAATGCAGCCTTTTTCTGCCAAAAAAACAACAACAAAAAATGTCTTCCACTCTTGGATCAACCCTCCAAAACAATTATGTGACACTTGCATGCAGAGAGAGAACAGTTGAAACGTAAATATATTCTGAGAAGTTGTTGATCACAGTTGTATTATTTATGTTGCCAAGCATCTCCAAAAACCTGCATGACCAGCCCTGTGACACTTACTATGAAATGAAAGTTTTATCATCCACAACTTCTGAGTTGACCAGCACCAGGAAGAGACTCTGCTGATAACCACACACACAGTCGCTCTAAAAGCTGACTTGGCCATCTTGTATCTGTCTCCATCATCTTGGCAACTGTAGCAGCAGCATTGCGTGCATGCCAATGTGGAAGGGACATATAGACTCTACACAGCTGCTAAGTCAGTCTGTGCTCTGGACTGTAATTCAAGATTAGTCACAGATCAAAAGAAATGATTAAGTTTATGTTTTACATCTGGGATTGGTTGACAGAATGTGTAGTCTTCAGGTGATTGATGATACATCAAAAAGTTGATTGCTCAACATGAGCTCTTATTATCACCAAATGACAACATAAGTGATTAGACTTGGTAGGGTTGATTGCCCCCAACCCCCCACCCCCTGATACTGATCTCATTTAAGATGGGAGATAATTAAATGGATCATAAAGCAGCAGCTGATGAAAGATGCTTTCTAGCCAGGGGTTATGATTACACTGGATTTGTAATTGCTTTCTAGCCAATCTGCCATTCATAAAAACACTAATGTTATTTTGATTAGGACAGGTTTAAAACATATCCTAGGGTTATCAGTGTCAGCATATAGTTAGTGGAGAAGATATAATGCTAACAGTTAAAAAAAACCAGCTAAAAGAAACAGCAACATAATCTTTCATCTTAAATGCAAACAATGTTTTTGTATTTTAGAAATTAGTTTATAATTTCCAGTTTCTCAGTGACTAGATTTATCAACAGTTGTTAGCATACTAATTAGAGATGAGGATGATATATAGGGCTCGACCATTTCCTCTGGGGTTTCCAGAGCATGTTTTGACTTTGTATGTGGATACGATATCTCTAACGATCTTCTAATATATGCTTTAGGACTTGTTTTTACACACAGCCTGTGGAGAAAACTTCATTATGCATATCATCCCTGATCTTTATCTGGTCTTTGACTACAACAAAAACAGAATGATTATTAGCTGGTTGTAGTTTGAAATCTGCTAAACATACTGGATCTAAACAGTTCCACTCGTTGCCAACAGCCAACGATCTCATTTACCAATATTTATTCCTAATTCTTTAGAACAGCCATCACGACGCTCTTTGTGACCTGTCAAAACCAGCTCTTAAAATGCAGGTGCTGCTGAAGGACATGGTGGCCTCGGTGTGACTCTGCACCTACATTTACTTGACAATTGGATGGTAAAACAGCTTACAAATAGAAAAAAAACAAAAACATTTCCTCAAAAGATGAAGACGCTAACCTCTGTGGCAGTACCCATTATGCTGTCAACAAGTGTCTAAATGGGGTGGGGCAAGTGGAAAGTTTCCCGACAGCATATTTCCAAAAGGTCTATTTTGAAAGGTTTATTCTAACTTTGGAGTTTGTTTTATCTCCCGTTTTTTCCTTCGGCCAGGGGCAGGGGGGATCGATGCCAATCAAAGCCGACTGTGCACTAAAGAACTCCATTAAGATGTCTGAAAATGTGTGTGTCCCCTGAAACCTGCGTTTGAAGTGAGAACATCATCATGCCAGAAAAACTGACAGAGACCAAAGTAAGTTACCTCCGGTTGTGCTAATGGAGTCTTATGTTGTTGTTGTTGTTGTTGTTGTTGTTTTTCAAAGACACTCTATGTTGGGCTCTAAACTGTGACTGCAAATATAAAATAAATATTCTCATTTTCTTTGGAGATTCAAATGATAAAAGAAGAACTGAAGGTGTCATTGTGTCCATTTCCAGGCATGATGTATGATCTTTTCAAAAAAGACTCAAGGTGGGCCCGAAGTTTGTTTACACGAAACTGAAATGCTTAAAAACCTTTTGGCAAATACTTCAATTATAAAGCATAAAACTAGGTGCAGACTAATCTTCTGTGTGCCTCGGGTTAATACACGCCTCTCCTCTGTGTCATTTAATTCTGTAAAACGATCTGATTGACGTATTGTTTCTTCAAGGCACATATGGTTAATTAGCAAGTCACTTAGGAGATCTAACAATTATAGATTTAGCATATGTAAGTATAGGCCCCTAATTGGATTTACAATGCAAGGTGCCTCTTTGCATACGAAATATGCTCTGAGGGATTTCAAGGGCATAGCACATGTATGCTTCAATGGCATACTAATTACACATGTGCAACTCATGAGACCAAAACTGCTGACGAAATGTTTCTGTTTTTAAAGCAGCATTGTGCAAAATATCAAAGAACCCTCTCCAGTGGAGTTTACTGCCTTTGCTATGGAGGTGATGGAGGTAATCGGCAGAACTTCAGAGAGGCGTTTTGGTGAGGAAAAAGCAGCAGGCAGCGACCTGCCTTTTGCCTCGCAGGTTACATATTACAGGTATTTCTGCAGCTGGTTCCTCATGGACTGAAAGGCTGCCTGCCAAGCTGCATGATAAGTGTAAATAGCCTATGCAAATCGAGCAGTGTGTCTATTGTTCAGAGGGAGGTGGGAAACAAAGCATTCACAAGCATTCACGAGGAATAACATCAGAGGAGGATATTGAAAATTTAACAGGAGGGAAAACAAGAGGATTAAAATGTGATCGATACATGTAAATAAAGGCACGCTAACATAGTTTATTCATATGCACTTACTATGCAATCTTACTGAGACATATTAGATTACTGGTATAGTTTGTTTAAAGCTCTAACAGGATTTCCAGTAATCCAATTTCCCAGGATGCTCTGTTGACGTGATGTGTTTGGATAATGCACAGATCGATACATGCTAAACAAAGCTTTAATCTGCTTATTCTGTTACAAAATAGCACACATTCTTTTTTTTATTAGGTTAAAAAAACAATAAATAAAACAAAAAAAAACCAACAACCTCCAGAGCAGTTGAAATGTTCCTATTTCAAACTTAACTTAATTTGTGTAACACTGATAAGCTAAATGTTCAGGTGTCCGTAACTGCTTCAGAATAAATCCGTGAGAAGAGTTTGTGTGCAGTCGAAAGTTTTGTGAGAAGGAAATTATTAATGACCATGATTTCTATGTTGCTGTGATGAATAATAAATCAATTCTAAGAGAAGAGATAAAGTTACAGAGCCCATGAATACAAACGCTGTATCAATGCCACTCGCACCAAATTGAATTTAACTCATGGAAAATATAAAATGACTTGTTTTGTTGTTTTAAGTACCCTGGTTAGACATTTGCCTCAGAGAACAAATCAAGTAGACAACTGAATTTATTGCCCCTATAAGAGACACAATTTAAAGAGATAATGCACAATTCCAATTTCAGATACAATTGACAGGAAGAGAAAAAGTTAATCTATGGTAAACTTTTTTTTTTTTTTTTTATGATTTTCAACATTCACTAGTATGACACATACTTAATCATGGCCATGAAGTGTATTGTTAACTTGTCTCTTTAACCCCATTTCTGCTCCCATAGTTAAACTTTTCATGACAAAGACATGTGGCAGTTTGAACCTGCTTAGTCCAATATTTCATTTTAGCACAGTCTACAATACCACAGCAGGTACACTACAGCTCAGTTTATGCATACACACACACACACACACACACACCTACACACACACGTATGTATGTATGTATGTATGTATGTATGTATGTATGTATGTGTGTGTGTGTGTATATACATATATAGAACCAGAAACTGATACTGATACACACATATCTGTGTGTATATCTATATCTATATCTATATATATATATGTTTTGTTCTGCATAGACATGTTGACACGATGCAAGGTCATTTGAACAACTCCCCCTCTCTTCGTACATCATTAACACATTATATATACATGTTCCTGACACATCAGATTTATCACTTCAATTATATCCGACGCACTCCATTTTCTATATTCTGTTGATGTTATATTTGCTGTGTTGTACCATAAAGAAAAATTCACAATCCCTCTTGGGGATCATTAAAAATGCATGGAGTCCTCTCAATTCCGCTCCGCTTAAATGTCCCTATCTCTTTAATGCCAAACCTTGGTGTGGTTACTCTACATACAGTCCATTATTATGGCTTGCAATTTACTGCTCCAGAGATGGGAACATAACTGTAATTGAAAAAACATAACACATTGCATGCTATGTGTAGGAGGAGGGAATGACTGGAGATTGTTTCTGTTGTTTGTATTAATGCATTCATGCCTGAGTTGCAGAGGGGCTTTTCAGTGACACTTATAGTAATATTCAGATTAATGTGAGCACCTCTGAGGCACCTGCTACGACGGCTTTATGTCAGTGATTGGTACTGGACATCAGTTGAGGTGGACTGTGCTTTTCACAAGTGAAATGGGGACTGTGTCAGGCTTTTTGACATCAATGAAGGATTCAGAATGGAGCTCAAAACACGAATATTTCACAGTCGGGGGACAGGAAACTATACCTAAACTGTGAAAGAAAAGAATTAAAAAGCCTACATGATAAAACTTCAATTAATTTTTTTGGTCACCTTTTTCTTTCAAGCAATGTCTTATGCTACACAAAATAGATCTGAAACTAATTTAAACTAGAAGGAGAAACGCTGTACATGCAAATTAAACAGTTATGCTCCCCCTTGGTTCCTTAGGGGAGTTTCGTTTTCTCTCTGAGGAAGTCATTGTCAGAAAAAAACACCCGCTGATGCACTTCCCATGTGTATTTCTCAGTTGTGAGACTGCACACTTGAAGCGACATTCAATTGCCGACCCCTCTGAATACCTTCTTTTAGCTTCACTCAAGCAGAGGTGGTATCAGGAACAGGTGCTGAGACAGATTAGAGAAATGAGGACTGAGTGTTCAATGTACATAGACCATGGCTTTGTTTTATATCAACCAGGGAAGGAGAGAAGACGGCAAGATGTACAGATTGAAGTTGAATAAGAGTAACATGCAAGTGACTTTAAATTGATGTCAAGAGAAAGGAGGATTTTATGGATGTCAAAGTCACTGTGTCGCAAGAAGAGACAACATTGAGTACTGGATCTCAGTTAAACTCCAGAGTAGCATGTAATGTTTATAGACAGGAAAGTAGAACAGAATGTATTACTTAACTTCCCTCTGAATATACATGACTGTAATTATAGACAAAGTCTTGACAAAATTTGATTTAGAAACTGATTAAATACTAACTTAGCAAAAAACTGAATCTTGATCCTTGAAATAAGGCGAATGAGGGAGTTTCTTGCATTCTTTCTAATGGCCAGCAGGGAGTAACGTCACCAGTAGCAGAAGAAGTACTGGTAATAAAAACCAAAAAGCTAGTTTTGTTCTCTTGAGCCTTTTTCTCTATATTTAAAATATTCTCTGGGTGTTTTTATGCGGTTGTTTTTGCGGGATAAACTAACTCTGCATAATTAGGGAAGATGCTAATGAGATTTAAAGGCAGGGTTGTTCTAGCTATTTGTTAGTATGTTCAGGGTCTACCTCAGCTCTTATTCTGTGTCTGCAGAATAATCTATGGTTGGATGTAGATGGTGTTTACGAAATGGCGAACACCATCATAGGCGTTGAAACACTAGCTGAGACTTTTCGCAGTCCATGATAAGATCAGATAAGAAGTTGAACCCACTTCTCTCCTTAGTAAACAAATTACTAGTTTGTGGTCTTAGTTAATAGTTAGTATCAGTTTCTCGTTCTTATTTTGTGAATTATGTTCTAAAAAATGAAAGCTTGGTAAGGCCCAATGGCATGGTTTGATGTCATAATCATGTTGCTACCATGGCAACTTTTTTTTTTTTTTTTACCATGATAGATACAATGCAATGCATTTCTACATTCTTATCCAAATATGCTCTCTTCTGGTTCCAAATTAAAATGGTATCTGTCAAAACATCAATCTTGATGCCTCAAAATCGAGTTTTAAAAACCAATGCATGATATCATAATTTCCCATCCCATTTTTGAGATCATCTATAGTCTGGATTATTGACATTTCTTGGAATGATTCCAGAAAGATCAAATTCATGTTCTGTATTTACTTCAATGTACAAAGTTTTCAAAGAAAAATGGCTGTCTTTTAAGCAGATGGATGCTCCATTGTGTTCACCAGCTGTCAGTTGTTTGGATTTAGAAACAGATGCTTCTTGCAGCTTGAAATGATATTGTTGAGAGGACAGAGCCATAGTACATATGTCGGCTGGGGCAATGCATCAAAGGCTATAAAGATGCTCTACAGAACTGAAGGGAACTGCAGAGTCGGGGGAAAAATCACTCTGGGTCCATCGCATCCATTTTAAAACATTCTTGGTGCTAATAAAAGTTTTAGAAGTCAATAAAGAACATAAATAAGTCAGCAGTTCATGTATGACCTTATGATTAGAGATGTCACCAATATTCTATCCCAGCGTTAAAGTAAGGAAGTCAACCAACTTCCTCTTCCTCTGAACTGTAGAGCTGAGTCCGACATTTATTTTATTTTTTCCCCCAAGTCTGCCCGCATGAGTTTCTACAGAGGTGGCCAAATGTCGCAGATTTGTTTCCTAAGAAACTCACTGGAATGATTGTCAGACAAAAATACTGTAGATGATTTAACATTACGTCAGGGTTTTTATTAAGGAAGAGAAAAAAATGTGATGCAAAATAGTTGTAGTTTTAGTTGGAAAAAGTTGCGTTAGTCAGATGACACTGTTGTGAAAAATTTATTTTCTCACTTTAAACAATCCTGTGGTTAAATACCAAATACAAGAGTTAAAAGTCTGAATCCGTCTTTT
Organism: Symphodus melops; assembly: GCF_947650265.1. Classification (NCBI taxonomy): domain Eukaryota; kingdom Metazoa; phylum Chordata; class Actinopteri; order Labriformes; family Labridae; genus Symphodus; species Symphodus melops. Next base: position 19,800,774 of record NC_136697.1, on the reverse strand, counting down.
CATCCATTCAACAAACCAACCATCCTTCATTCTTGAGGTGAATGTCATTGTGACAGATAGTCTGTAACATAATAGACTCTTCTGTCATCTCTATAAGATTTACAATGCATTTCTAGTTTCTATTCCAAGTCTTTTCCTCCCTTTATCACAGATATGTATTTAATGTGACACTTCTCTGGCACTTTTATAACTCAACTGTGTTCAGTATGTCAAAAGTGAGGGATACATACAGATGCCGTAAAAGCATTTAGAAATAATCCTCCCTGTGACTTGTACATGAACCTGCAGCATATAGGCCTACAGCATACGGAGGATTCACAGAGAGGTTCATGATATCATGGAGATTAATCTCTTTTCAATGTGAGCACTGAAGTCCATTAGCACAAATTAACCAAGTCAATCGTAACAATGACTATAGATGTATGTATAGAATCTTCTGGGCTCATTTCTTGCTGTGAAAAAAACACATTTCAATTTGCATAACATTATAAGTCATTCAATGTTTGGTGAATTTTAATAGAGCAAGATTACAGATTAATTTCACTATGGGTGAACCAGTCCAGGTTAATGGAGGATTTTCAGCAAATAAGCATTAGAACGCCACAGGTCATGGATTTAGGTGCAGGCTGGGGACATGAACCTACTGCGTGTACAGAAGTGATGATTATGTAATGACATAAACATGCATGTTCTTTTGAAAAAGCCTGATGGAAAGTGATTACTCTGAATGTTTTATCAGGCATTGTTTTAGTGTTCTCAACTTGATTTCCATCACAATATACTATGCGTTTTACCACATCTGTCGTATGAAACACTGGAGGGGTCTGCTTTGTGATTTCATCCCTGACAAAAAAACTGGACAGGATATTAAAGCGTGAAGCAAACATACGCAGACAGTGAGAGAAAACACTCTTAGATTGATCACACTGATTGGTTTCGGGAAGAAGAAAAAAAGTCTGAGAAAAACCGAAAATCACATCTGTTTTTCCCCGCCAACAAATAATCATCTTTCATGTTATAACTCAACAGATGTGGTAAAAGAAAACACAGTTTTACCCCCCAGTGATTTAAATCTCTGAAAGTATGGTGTGTCACAGAAACTGTTGTTGGCTGCACTATTTGTACAAACAGCTAGTTGCTAAATTGTTCAATTAGAAATCAGAGCAGAGGGTGAAAGGTGTGTCTCTTGTCTTGGAGATGAATCCATTGTAGCATTGCCCTGAGAGGTGGAGGATGAATTGAAGTAGGAGAGAGGTTGTATAAATCATGTTGGGCTATTTTCCCTGTTTAGCCAGCCAGAGTGTAAAGACCTTGGATCACCCTAAGAGAAAATGCATGCTATCCCATTATTCTGACTTTTTTATGTATTCATCATTTTAAGTTTTATGGCTATTTTTGATATACATACATAATGTAAAATAATTTGTCATAATTTGAACAATAACTCTCAGCTGATTTAAAAAGGTTTAAAGAAGTCTTGGAAAATATGGCACAATATGTTTGTTTGTTTTTTCATTTCAGTTTCCTCATCAGGATTTTATAATGAGTCATTCTTTAAGCTGAAAGATGAAAGTTCCTGACCAGTACAACTTACCATTAGGAAAGAAATCATTTTGTTTTTAGGATGCAGATATTAGCACAAAGTGAAAGCACTGCAATGCTAAGTAGTAGTATCTTAGAACAGCTCTTAAAAAGTACCCCTCCTATTAAGACATTTTGGATTAACAATGGTATCTTTAAAAAAAAAAAACACTTTTTAATACTGTAATGAACAACTCTTTAGTTTCCTTTTTATATTCACCAATGGCCTCCTGCTTCATGGTCAATAAAAATTGGAGGGGGAAAATGAAATCAATGAATAGCATGTTTTAGCTGTCAGTCAAATCCAACTATTAGCTTAGGCTTAGGTCATAGAAGGTAACAATTGAAATCAGAGCTTCTTTCTTTATCAAAAACGGAGACGGTAAGATTAGTAACTCTGGACAGTGAACTAAGTTTAGTTTAAAAAACTTATTGCATGGGGAAAACTGAACTACCAGCAGCTCCAAAGCTCATTGCATTCATTATATAACATCTGCGTCATTCAAATACAAGACAAAGCACAGCTGTTTCCCCTTTGTTGCCAATCTTCAAAAATCGACAACATTGAAGCAGCAGATGAGCTTGATACATTTGGAAATAACAACAGTGAGTTCGAAGAACAAAAGTTAAAATATGGATACAGTATGATAGATGCTTCTTCAATGAACTATCTTTACCAAATCAGATATAGAAGCACCCTTTTTCCCATTATCAGAACATGCCCAACTTAAAATATAAAGAGATTGGTAACCTTTTCCATCATGTAAATCTCCATTTGCCCATCTAGCCAGTAGTTTATTGTAGGTCTCTCATGCATCAATCATTTTTCTGTCAGAGCCTTTGTCCCTCCCAAATATTTGTCATCTTGTTGTACTCCCGTTTGAAGCTTTTGAAGCATAGGAGCAGCAAATATATCCCCTGAGCTATCAATGACTTAGCATTGAACTTTGGTCAATCTGAACTTTAGAAAATACCAAACTACTAATTTAAGCTGAAATACGAGAATGAATGTTCTACTTCCGCTCGATTGATTGAAAGGCATCTGGTACTGTTATCTCATGGAGAGATTTCAAACAAGGAAGTAGTTCATATAAAATGTTAACACCTTTAAATCACTTTTTTTCATACATTGATGCTTTCCTCATTAAAAGTCTTTATCCCTCAGCAAGTGATGTTATGGACAGTATCCCAAAATGAGACTTGTCGGTAACACAATATGACAAATGGATGTGAATATGGATGTGGAAGTGAATCCAAACATATTCTGCATATATCTGTCTTTCTGGAAATGTGGAACATGCTGCTGTCTCTGCCCGGTGTCTCTCACCAACTAATAAGGCATCTCCAGGGAAAGTTTGACAGTTGGAGCAGCTGCTACTCTGTGACTCTCGAGGTATCACAGGAATGGTGAGTAATGTAAGCAATATTTCATTTTGCAGTTAATGATTTCAAATGTTCTTTAAATTCACACAAACAAAATAGAAATTATATCTCAAATTATGAATATTAGGAAATCATCATTTTTTTACAGTAACACCTAAATAAGAGGAAATCTAGAGTGAAGTGAATTCTTGTAAGGGACTGTGGGAAGTGATTAGTGACTGTTAAGGTAGAACAGTGAGACAGACTGAGACGTCTTCTTGACTTTCTCTGGGGATCAATATTACATTTTCTTTTATCTTGCAGATAAAAGGAGGCAATCATAACAAATCAGTTCATTGTAATAGAGCTGCTGCTATCAAAGGACCCTCTCAGGGAGCCTGGAACTATTCCCTGCTTATCTTACTTGTTAAGTTCAATTTAAGGTCAATATCAACTTCTAGCAATGGCAAAACATCTGGAAAGATGACTACTTCAGTTTTCAGATTATTTTTTTCAGCCAAACAATGTTGATTTCTTTGACCGAATCCCATTAACAGAACAGGTTTAATGTAGAAGAGTGAAAAACCTGTTGGACACTGTGCACATTGGAGATCTGTGATTAAGTACACCAAGTTTGTATATCTTGGGGGAAATAGTTCAGTATTCTCCTTGTCTGTGTTTGCTACATTCACTTGACGCAGACTCACTCCCTAACATAACCCTGACGTCTCAGGGGAATCTGAAACCTGAATGCATAGAGTTTTTGATCCTGTGTGGTACCTAAAGCACAGACCAAATGGAAAAGGATTACAGTCCAATATGTTTCATATATTGAAGTGTAATATACAAGTAAATAATGTTCTGCTTCCTTTCCTCAAAACTAAAATAAATTCCAGGTAAGATTTATATAACAGTCACCTTATACCCTAGTTAGTATCTTTTAGGAAGTACAGCTTTTTGCAGGGCTGAAATTAACATTGTATCCCAAAATAAATGAAAAAAGATATTGTCAGAAAAACTAACATGTTTGAGTGAGGTTAAGAAGGTGACTGAGTAGCAGTCGCTGTAGTTCAGTCCGTAGGGACTTGAGTTGGGAACCGGAGGGTCACCGGTTCCTGATGTGGACCGAGTTGGTCTGGTAGCTGAAGTGGTGTCAGAGCACTTCTCGAGCACTGCCAAGGTGCCCTTGAGCCAGGCACAGAACCCCCCAGCAGCTCAGGGGGCAACTCTGACATCTCTCTATTAATGTGTGTCCCCAGATGCTGCTTGTGCATGTGTGTGATTCAGGCCTGTGTGTGTGAGAAACATGTCTTTACAATAACAGAGTATGAACTACATTTTCCCCCTTGGGGATTAACAAAGTATATATAATAAATAAATGTTAAGCTGGTCTGAACACTGAACAACATCACTGACTAAATACCAGATGAGCTGGGGAACACGCTTGATAACGTAGTGGCTGTCTGAAAGGTTACACAACAAAAAAAAACACGATCTGAAGACCTTTCAAATAATTTGTTCAGAGTGCTATTTATGATTTAAAAAAGTAGCATTTACTAATTGTTTGTGTTGTAAATGACAATATTCTGAGGATTTTGCTTTACACAGTTTGAGGTCATTTCCTGTGGATCTTTAGATTTGCTGTAGATCTTGACCGAAGCTGGATTTTACAAGTGTGTTTCTGAATTTATGCCCCCTGCAGTTAGCCTTATCATATGGTTGAAATTAAAGAAATCGTGAAAGCCTGCCTCTCTTGTTCAGAACTACATTTTATAAGTAAGGGGTTACATTTTTTTTCAGAAAACACTACCAGCATTCCATCGTAATATTCTTAGAAAACTTGCCTATAGCATAAAGTTTTTTCTTTTATTTTGAATTAAACATTTTAAAAGAAGACATTTAATGAGCTGCCCTGAGTTGAAATGTATAGACTGTTTACTCTGAGCATGGAGGACTTTGTATTGATTAAAGCCTCTTTCTGTCTGCCTTTTGTTGCTGCTTCACAGCAATCCAAAGCATGCTCATTAAAGTCAACATGAAAGTAAAGCCTTGTTAATCAAAGGTCTAACAGCTTCAACACGAAGAAATTAAGAACAATGCAACTCAGAAGGGAACAACTGAGAACAATTTTAATAATGCACAATAATCCTGATTAAAGTGTTAAGATAATACAAGAAGTAATGGGGAAACTTTGTTGAGTTTGTAACATTTTCCTCTCTTGGTAAGTCCATATAAGGAATTGTCTGTGACTCCCTCTACAACCGACTGCAATTCTCCTGTTCTGATACCAGCGAGGGGAGGGATCTCCTGAATAATGACTTCTGGTCAAAGGTACTGAGAATGTGGAATTACATCAGCAATCATTTGGCAGCCTGTGGCAGAGGTGTCATCTCTATTATTCATGCCTTTATGTGGTGAAGACCTCGGCTTCATTCAGTCGCTTCTTCATTAAGGTGTTGCATTAAATCCAGATGATGATGCAGAATATGAATGTAGGATGGATGTAGTTTTGCTATTTATTTATATATTTTCTCAAAGTTTCAGCAATACAAACAGCACTGGGGGTGACTGCTAAGATTCTCTTGCTTCGGTTATTAAGAATAATTTTTTTTTTCACAAAATAGAGACCTTATAATAACCTTATAAGCAATAACCCTTTACCAGTAATCAGTGGTTGGTGAACATGTTGATAATGTTTATTTTAGCAAGCACATTCTGTGTGAATATCTTGTAAATGTTTTCCTTTTTTAAATTAACTAACAACAAAAGCAAACGTAAGGACTACAAACACAATTATTTTGCCAACAATATTCCAACGTCTTGTCTCCTTCCTAATACTAAAGGTGATCAAATATAGTTCCCTGGAGAGTACCCTTGAATTCAAAACACACAGTTTGCATTATTGAGGTAAAAACACAAGTGTTGAAAGCATTGAAAAACCATCATCGGGTAGACAGCAAGTCAGTTTCAATTCGTATGGTGTTTGCTGGATGATAACACAAACTGTTTGTTTAGGAACTTTTTCACATTTGTATGATTCTTCTCCTCTGCAGTTTTGTCTCGCAAAATTCTATTAGCTTTTCTTCCACAACAAATACACAAACCCTTCGGGAAAACACAAGCACACAGTTTTTCACACATTTTTTCTGGTCCTACTGTTTTGGATGTTTGTCATTCACTCTTCACTGATAATGCAAAGTCAACTGTGCAAATTTACCCTCAGGGTAATTTGCTGCTTTGGATGAAAAATCAAGACACTGTTTTTCACTCAGCCCTCAAACAAGGACAACACATTATTTGTTAAAACACTTATGTAAGTTTTTTTTTAAGCAAAACAGGGAAATCAGGTCACTTTACATGGCATTTACGTCATTTTAAGACACTGCTATGATTGATTAGAAAATATACTGAGAGTCATCCCTGTCTTCTGGTAGCTCTTTGAGGAGATGATGGGATAAGAACTTGTATATTGCTGCAATTATGTATACAGTGCTTTCACTCACACTGGGGAACGCCATATGTCTTAAGTCTTGGGTAAAGAGAGGATCTTCAATGTAAATGTTTGTATTGGATTACATCATTTTAACCATCTCACACTGAGCTGTGATGAGGTGCAGCAGATGTTTGCAGTCTCTGAAGGTTTGAAAATGAGCTGTAAAGCTTAACCAATTAGTATTGTAGTCCACAAGTAGGCACAGAAAGATTCTAAAACAGATGTTATTGAACTTATCAGAACAATGTCCAACATTGAAATCTGTGTCCTTCACAACAAAGTAAAAAAACATGCCTTCTAATAATTGAAAACAGGTTCAATATGAAGATGAAGGGGTGACTTTCTGCAAGGAGGCGCTCTTTGTCAGTCCATGTATGCAAAAAACACTCATAGCATGTCAGTGAGGCATACGATATTATGATGAGAAATCTCCCTCTGGGAAATCTAGTTGCTGCACTGAACATATTTTTTCATGCTAGTGAGTAGATGCAGTGTCTGGCAAGCCACTACATACAAACAGCATCATTCTTCTTGTTACACTGCGAGAGTTTCTTCACACATCGATGTATCATCACCAGTCTGGGAGGCCATTTTTATTTAGTTGCACACCTAAAGATAATACATGGCTGTGATCATTTGTATGTTTGGCTATCCAGCTCTCGACAGCAGCTCCTTCCATTTTAAAAAGAGAACAATGAAATAAAATTAAATTGTTAAATTTAATGCATGTCATTTTATTACGACTCAACTCAAAATGACCAAGTAGCACTTTGAAAATGTATTGTGAAGCTTCATTAGTGATGACAGCTATGTGTTTGAAAAATAATTTCATGTGTAAATTACCTTTGTTTATCCTTCAGGGAGGAACACTCTCTGCAATGCTGTGTTTATCCACTGTTTTGTTCTATAGAATGCTTTCCCATGGTTGCAGAAAGCATCAACATAACAATGTTCATTTAACTACAGTGTGCAGGGGGCAGTCAGATTAGCACATTGCAGCACCGTTATGATGTTGTGTGGGCAGAATGCATGTGGAATTAAAGCCTGATTGGTTCTCTAAACATGAGTCAGAGAGTGGGACAAGTATAGCCTGCAGGTATCCCTAAGAAAAAAATCAATTTCTATACCAAGTACCTTTATGTGGCAAGTGAATAACGTAAACTAAAAACCTAGCATTTAATAACAGTAAACACATAATGGCTTCCATTCATCCACTTCAAAAGGAAGCTGTGCACAACTCCGACAACTCCTCATGTTTCTAATACTCTTCGGCAAACCTTTTTGCCTACTTAGATACTAAGTCTACTGTAATGTCAAATTAAAACAAGCTATATTTATTAATTTATGTGTTGTAGAAGGCACTAACGGGGGTCTGGACCTATGATTTAATTTATTTTGCATCGTTCTCTCGATTATCTGGCATTTTAAAGTGATTCCCATTTTCTCTAATTTGAAAGTAATCAATCAAATGAGCATAGAGAGGGGTGTATTGCTTATATAATCAACTCCACAGGAAAGATTAGCGCTATTGTCAATCTTTTGTCAAGTGGCTCCGGCATGTCGGAACCAAGTAGGGATAATAATAATGGCGTTCAGTTTGTACTGACAGTATGTTGGGGTGATTCCTATAGGGAATCCACGTTGAAAATGATAACATTCACATGTAACACATCTTATTATTACATTGCCACACAGGTATACAAAAATTACAGAAAGAAAATAAAGTGTAGATAAAAAGTAAAGTGTCAAGCTTAAACTTGGAAAGCTTAAATGATTGACTTTCTTTAATCACCACATTCTGTAGTGACGGACACATAGTGACAGTCGACATGGGAATATTTATTCCAGGAAAGTGATAACAGCAGCAGACAAAATATATTTATTCAGGTTTGCAGTGCTCTTGGAGTGTGTGCTGTGTAAACTCTGTAAAACTCTCGGAGAAGAAAAGCACATCCTCGGAGAAAAGGCTTTAGAGAGAGAAAAAAAGACAGACCACAGCTGACAAGTCTTTTCTCATCTTCAACGGAATAACTCACACTCCAGACTCCCAATAGTCCTGGTAATAACACAAACTGCTAAAAGTCGTTTTTGATCATCTAATTAAGTTTTTAGTTGCAAAAAACAACAACAAATAAACACTTGGGTTATCTTCTGTGGAAAGAAAACAAAAGCAATTCAAATTGTATTGGGGTGTGAATGCTTCTAGATAGACACAAACAGCCCAAACATGCCAGCATGGAAGTGTTGAAGCTTAAGCTGAACTTCGGACCTCATTTGCTGGGGAGACAGTGGGAGAATAATCATTCTCATCCTGCAGAGTTGGACCCGCTTCCCTTATGGTCTCACACAATTTCTGTCACTGAGGTTTCATTCCCTTGAACGTGTGTTTTTTATTTTTTATTTCAATGCCCTCGGTTAATAAACTGAACAACCTCAGGCAAGATTCTGTAACTCAGTTCTACATGCACATTCACACAATGCTTAGCACCTTGTACAATGACAATATAGCCCTGCTCAAAAAAACCTAGTACTATTAGTAGCCCAATAAATAAACTCAAACTCTTAGCCTAAAAAACAAAGTTAGATTATTTTCATTTGAGTATTGCCCATCGACCTTTAACATTATTATTTCATTATGTATTATTATATAATATGTTTGATTTAAACCATACCTTTTTGCTGGTGATGTCACATACATGATGCAAAGTTCACAGTACAATGTAGTTTATTATTTACTAAAAATAGCAGTGACATTCGGTCCTTTGTTCCAATAAATAAATTATAATGCAGTCGCCTTTTTAACTGCCAAGCATTATATAATAAAGCCCTTTCTCCTCCATGCGGCGGACTGGAGGAGTTAATCCACTGCTCTATTTAGTCACTGCAACTCTGATCAGACAGAGCAGAGGGGTCAAAGCTCAACCTACATCAGGCACGTGTTGAACATGCTGTTCTAGTGTTTTCTGTCACACTGACTCAGACGAGTAGGTCAGTGCTGGCAGCCGCAGAATGACAGAATAAGACTGCACTGCGTCATTCACATCCTCGCCCAAATCACCTCAGAGTCAGAACAACTACAATGAACTCAGCTTATCACCCTCGCCACCTGAGCAGAGCTGTGTGTGTCTGCCGAGCTGCACTGTTAAACAGCTATGCAATGAACAAGTCACCTTGAGGCCTGTCACCACTGTGCATAAGAGGATGTCATTTAGTAGCTCATACTGAAGCCTGCAGTCATGCATAGCTTCCCAGGCTGACTCGTAGGCTTTTTTTACACTGCAGAGTCATGCCAAGATAAGATCCTGTCATTTTGCCCTTTAATGTATATTCAAGTTTTTCATATTTCAAAGCAATATGTTATCTCTAAGTTTTGCTGTTGTTAACTCAAACATTCTTTCAGGTACAATTTCTCCCAACCCTGAAAGTTTGGGAAGTTTAAAGCTCTGCAGTGGGTTTCTCAATGCTTTGCATCCTCAGAGTTCCATGATCTTCTGAAACAAAGTCTGTCTGCATTTTCTCATCCTCTGGAGCTGTCTCTCTACCTTTGTCAGCCAAAGAAGACCAAAAGGCCTTTTTTATTTTTCATTAAATGGCTCAGTCGCAAAAATTCCATTTATTTGAATTAGGTCAACTAGACTCTAAGGGTAAAAGATTTTCTTCAAAGGACTTTCTATAAACGCCATAGGCAAGAAAACTGAGCGTAAACAACAGGAATGTCCCATCAATTTCAAGTGATTAATTCAGTTTGTGACCTCAAAAAGCAAAACCAATAATTATCAAAAGTTGCATCTCTGCGCTGAGGTCCACTCTGCATCTGATTAGTCATCCAAAGCCCATGAAGCTGGATTCTTATCTTCAGCCTGTACTCAATACATAAAACCCTGAATCATCAAACACCCTGAGGCTTAGTATCGCCAGAGAAAAGCCACATGAAATCAACAACCTTTTATAAATCAGCACACAGTCTATGGTTGACTTAAGTCGAGTAGGATTAGGTCTAAAGGTCTTCATGTCCCTCGATAACAAAGGCTCTAGAATATGATGCTCAAAGATGCAAGCTTTGAGTCCATGATACCCTGATGAGATGTCCTCATCTCACAGAGAGCGCTTTGTTGTTCATACAAAGAGAGGTTCTCAAGGTTAAAAACATTTTGTTTCATATTATGTTCTGTAAGTAGAAGAGAGAAGTTTCATTATCATTCTTTTTAAACTGCTGATACCAGTCATTACTCATTAATGTCTTTTTACTTTCACTTACCTCCAGCAGCAGGAAGCCTTGAGGACTAGATTCTGCAAACACTCAGTAATTGAAAAAAAACAAAAAAAACATTGATTGATAAGGACAATGCTGTTTATTTCCTATTTGTAGCTCCTTTGAGGAACCTTCAGATCATGTTGCTTTTGAAGGCCTCTGCAGATACAGAAGTCCTACATCTTTGCTTATGTTTCCCAGTAAATGTAAAATTTGTGTTTTCCTGACAAATTAAATGTCATAATCTTTATTTTATAATGTCTAGTAAGCAACTCACAATTAACCGTTAGTGTGGAATCATTTTAAAAAGGTCTGTTTGACAGCATACTGTTGATCTCCTATTCTAACACTTCCTCTGCAGCAGGAGTGAAAAGCGTGTATAATAACTACATAGAAATAACTTGTATGCTTGTATACTCCTCACTGGAGCTTTGAAAAGCAGCAAACGTGCACTTTGAAATTGAAGATCTAAGAGTTGGTTGAAAAATAAATGCTTATACATGTTATTTTGTACTCTTCCTTACACTTGCTGTGTTTCCTCGTATTATCATGACACACTTTGACTTTCTGATCCAGTGTTTAAAAATGCTGGCTGGTTGTATTAAATAAGTAAAAAAAAACCTTTCATTTCACCTAATTGTCCTGTTGCAAGTGTAGCAGACTTCCATAAGTTTACATGTGTGACAATAAGGTTTCTTTTATGACATTTCCATGTTGAGTGCTTTTAGCTCCCCTTAACGTTTCTGTGGTTCTTTGGACCACCTGCAGTCTGATTGTGTATTTAGTTGTGTTATTAGCATTTAGTTGGGCTGTGGAATTTGGGGTTATTTTAAAACGTGATTGTGTTGTGGACTATTACTTCTGTCAAGTTGCAGAATTCCTTTTCTTTTTTCATTTTCTTGTGCGATTTTAAAAAGTGGTCATGCTGTGTGGAACTAAAAAGTGATGTGTGGCCTGGAAGTCCACTGGACTTGTGCTGTGTTGTGGTATTTGGTTCTGTTATCTGAATTGGCAAGATGAATTCGAGATGCTGCATTTGTGTTGTCTTGTTGATGTATGTATATTTGTTGTGGTTTTTTAAACGTAGATTTTATTACAAATTGCTATGTAGAGTATTGAGTGAATACCTCACAATAAAATTAGATTGTAACTAGATATAAATTGATCCACATTTTTTCAGTTCTGATCCATTATTATGTTATTGTTTGTATTACGAGTAAGGCTATATAAAGCTGCCGTAAACCCAGCATTGCATATAAGCAGCAACAATTGTCAGGTTTTCAAATTCAATCTTTTTAACTGAATTTTAAGAATTGTGCTTTTGATCATGAACTTCACTGTTTATGTTTTTATGATTACACACAATCACCTGACAATTATCTGTTATGTCTTATTTTGTTTTATCTTTTTTTTTTTTTATTGGGCCTGCAGCCCATTCTTCCTTTTGTACAATTCCCTTTGGGAGAAGATCTGGAGCGGACTGAGAAGTTTGTGGCTGCTTCCCTTTTGCTAGAAGAAAAGAGATCATTACACAGCATCAACAACACAACATAGAAATCCACCGATTGCATCTGCAACCGCAATAACTTATAAAGTTGTCTGTTTTGAAGCAAGCTAAAATGCAATGTGCAATAACATACAACAATATAGAAATCCCATATTAGAAAGCTGCCTGCAGGTCTGCATTGTGTGTTAGTAGAATGAATTAACTTTTGGGTGTACTATTAATAGCGGAAGAAATTGTAATATTGTTTCTCACATGGTCACATCAACATTCAGATGCTCAACAGATCTATGAGAACGTGATGTGATGGCAGCAGGTGTTAAAATGAGAGGAAGGATCTGTGCAGGGAGCCTCACGTCGGTGAAAAGGTCGTGTCTCACATTTAACAGGAAAACAGACGAGATATTAGAATCAGTTATGAGGCACAGCTCGGGTCTAAACAGTTGTCATTGGACTGCTTTCATAATTTGGAGCTGTTATTTTTTATAGTTTCATCCAGGGATATATTTGCATGTTTAGTTAATTATATAACAAATAGAAACTAATTGGGTGAAAACCAATAGTTTTAATGCTGAGCCAAGAACATGTTTATTGCTTCCCTATGAGTCTGTGGTGCTTGTTTTATACACACACAAATAGCTGTTTAAGTTCTGAGTAAAGGTCACTTTATTAATGACTAATTTCGCTGACTCAACCAAAAATGTTTGTGTATATTTACAAACATCATGAACTAGATAAGCTACGTTGCTTTGTGTAGCATTTTTCTTGAAGTCATGAACTGAAACTCTAAAACAAAACTAAATCAGCCACACAGTCAACACAGCCGTTGCAGAGGCGAGACACAGATCGCTTACTGTACTTTTTTTCCTCCTAAAATGTCAAGTGTTAGGTGTACCCATTTCCATTGTTCTCCTAATTATTTTCACATTTCAACATTGAAAACAGGCTTAATGTTAAGGAGATGCCAGCCTATTTCTAGAAGTTCTAATTTTTCGGAAGCTGCTGAAATGGAGGTGTAAAAAGAGTCTCTCTTCCTCTGCAAAACACTGAGCCTCCTGACTCATAATAACAGTAGCCTGAAACCAAATAATATTTATGGCAGTTTTACAGTCTATGACAATTTCCCAAATGTGAAAATAATCTTGAGAGTTGTAGCATGCTTCTTCATCTATCTGTATCAAGGTCATAACCCTTAGGTTGAACTGTCAGCACTTGGTTTGTATCTTGTTTTGACGTTCCCATTTTATCCAACAAGTTTAAAATTGGTTTAAATGTTTACAAGAACCTTAGTGCATGTTTCTGTCTTTTCAGAGAATAATATTTGATTATTCTTGAAAATCCTGGAATGGATCACCAGCGTTGGATAGTCAAGGAAGATTCTATTGGCTGATTTTCTTTAGTGCAAACATAAAAACAGCGTTCTCTTACAGCAGTTCATGTCATCTGTTTGTCGCCTGCACTGACAAGTGTTTCCAAGAAAACAGCTATATAGCTCTTAAGAAAACAAGCAAAATAACCATGCAGTTTAAACATGGCTTAAAATCAATAAATGCTGGTCGTGATAAAAGCAAGCCTGAAGGAAGAGGAGACAGTCAGAGGGGGGCAGCACAGAGTGGCTCTAAAGACAGATTGTGAATGAATCAGAGGAATCACCACAAACAAAATGCACCACTTACCCAACCTAAAGGTGACACCACCACCACACATGCACAACACCGTACATCCATGCTGTCACACCACAAGAAAACCAGTATAAGAGCACCATCCCATGTGGAAACACTGCAGATGAATTTGTGCTGTTGTTTTTATAATAAAGTATTCAGGAAGCACAATCCATAAAAAAAGAAACATACATTTATAATATTGAATATATATCTTGTATTTTAAAAGTCATTGAGAGAAAAATGAACCAAAATTCAAGATTCCTTTATTGTCATTCAGACTCTACCAGACAGGTTAGGTATTGAATCAATTCAAATTTACACCGTGATTGAACATGTTACACACAGGCTGAAATTCACACAGATAAACAAACAGGATCATATGGGCATGCATTAATGGAGAGATGTTGGCCAATGGCAGGGCTCAGGAAGTAAAATGGCACTTCTCCACCGAATAGACCAATTTCCAGATTTGGTCCATAACGGAACTTGAAACAGCAAACTTGGGAACCACCGTTTTCCAACTCAAGTCCCTGGAGACTAAGCTACTGCCGCCCCCATTGTAGAATGGAGTTCTATTGCAGCTGGCTCTAGACATTAAACAAGTAAATAAAAACAATATATATATGCACATACTCTATGTGCATATTAAAAAAGGGGTCAGTAGAACAAATAATTTATTCTGTGAAAAGCACAAAATAGTCAGATACATAAAAATTGTTTGTACAAGTACAGATCACAGTGAGTATATTGTGTATACAAGGAGGGACAAACATTAAGTTACAGTAAACAAAAAGCATTCAGGTACAAGTATGAAACACTGTGCAGATATTTGTTACATGAGAGATTAAGTTTGTCTTAATGCAGACTTGCTTTACATCATGCCTATAAGTAGAAAGAAATTCTGCAGGGCTGGTCTCCAGGCTGCACAGTTAAACAAGGCAATTAAACTTTATCAAGCAGAATGTCTAAAAATGACTCCCAGAAGTAATAGTTCAATAACATCCAGGCAAATGAACACTTGTACAGAGCCATGTCTTACGAAAGGTAATTTTTATTACCACAAGTGTATAATAAGAGGAGATTGTGTTAAATCAGAAACATGGATATGAAAAAGATCTGTTTGAGTTAGTGTATGCTCCTTACTCCAGATATCAGTGTGAGCCTTTAACTCAACAGGTTGAAAACAAAAGGTCCTATTGACACACATTAAACTTTGCTGTCTCATATCTAAGCCCCTCCCACTGACATACCTGTTCCTGCTCCCTTGTCTATCATCCCCAAATCAACGAGGATATCCCGGATCCTTCTGTCCCAGCTACAACTTATGGTTAACATTAAAAGAGAGCAGCTATGACATATGAGCTGTCGTAAGTTTACAGTATTTATCTAAATTTACAGTTACTAGCAGCTAGCTTGAAAGGTGAAGGTGTTAATCTTCAATCCAGCAACCTGGCATCTGAACAATATTTCGAACTCATGCTTATTGCCCCATTTCCCAAGTCAGGTAGTAATTCTTTCAACTAATGTGTGTTCACAACTTTTGTTTGTATAATATTATAGAAACAACATGCACACTGTCAGAGTCAGTGAGACATATTTAATCAGTCTAGCAACAAAGATCTTATACCTTGTTACAAATGACATGATCATAAAAAAGTATACACAAATTGAGTTACATTATGACACACTTTATTGTCCCCATGGCAAAACTTGTCTTGGACTCAAAATGCTGCCAAACATTCAGCTGATTCATCTCCAATCAATCAATAAAAACAATAGAAAAAAACACATCCCCACATCAACAGAAAGGCACATATACCAGACAACACAACATATATTGCACATTACCTATATTGCACAAGATCTGCAAAAAGACAACATGAGAGATAAAATAACAAATGTAAGGAAATATATAAAGTATACAAGGACACCATGAATCTATTGCAAAACCCGCATCCTTAATAACAATTACTAAGAATATTTATCACTGTGAGAACAAAATAGTTTTTGAGGGGGTTCAGAGTTGCCGTCTTGGACCTTGGGGGTTGTTCATTTGAATTTTTCCCACATTCATATGGTTTGTCTTTGTATCTTTCTCTATCGCCCTCTATCCCACGTTCTATAGCCCAATATAACCACAACAGATGGCTTTTCAAAATAAGTCTGGTTTCGCTCAGGGTTTAGGCAGTTTGTCCTCGCCTCACTGAAAACCTCTTTGTTACTTTGCTAAATGTTGGTAAGTGCTGTGCTCATTGTAGACTAATGTTTGGCCTGTAATTATTATAATAAAGAGTTCAGTCTCGACCTGTTCTTTTTGTAACATTTGGTATGAATTAAAGATTTATCTATTGGTATGGTATATGGTGTCAGAACAGTTGGTAAGAAGAGTCTCCAACACGAAAACTGAACAATTTGTTGGGAAACTTGGGATCTTGAAGAGTGGAGCAAGTGTATTTACTCATTTGCTTGAAAGGCTTATAATACCAACATGGCAAATTTCTTTGTTTGTTTTGTTAAATCATGACGTCAAATATTCAAATAATAATTAATATAAGGGCATTTATACTTTGTATATGAAGGAGTTACACAAAAATAAAAATGGGATAATAATCTGAAAGTGCTAAATCAAAGGAAACTGTACACACTCATTATCTCAAGCCCTCTGGATGTAGCGTCTCCCCCTTTAAATAAACTCGACAGGTGGGTGACAGGTGTGAAATGTCAGAGTGACAATAGGATGCGGTGAGCTCGCTGTGTCGGCTGTCTTTCAGCTGCTTGCTGCAGCACGTGGATGAATGCGGGCGCGCGCAGCTCTGATTGGCCGGGCGCACGAGCTCTGAGCTCTCTGTGCCTGTCATTACTGTTACTCCGACTCACAAGCGCGTGAACACCGCTGTGCTCGGTGTGAGCATCTCCGCCCGGACTTGGAAGTAATCTCTTATTATTCTCCTCTCACCATGGATGCTACATTTTATCAGATTATATTCGGGGAACTCGCGGACTTAAACTGTAGTTTGATGGATGCTTTCCAGGACACTTTTTTTGAAAACGCGTCTCTTTCATTGCTCACTACTGATGGTAAGATGGACTTGCTTCCTTTCATTTTTTTTTTTTTTTTGTGTTGAGTCATGAAAAATAAAACAAACTACAACTATAAGCAGCCCTTTTCATTTATGTGTCTCCCACCAAAGGTTTTTATTGTAATGCCACAACGGATGAGATTGGAACCTGCTGGCCGCGGAGTAGCACTGGGAGGATTGTGGAAAGACCCTGCCCAGAGTACATAAACGGGGTGAAGTACAACACAACCAGTAAGAGCATACTGCTATAGAAAAAGTAGTTAATCATGCATTTTATGTTTAAAATGAGTCTAGAACATAGAGAGATGTTTATTTTGAACACACAAAAGGTGATGGCTTGAGCAAAGTAAAAAAGGCTAACATGCAGAACATATGAAATAAATGTATTATTGCAGAACAGCCTTGCTATATGTTCATGCAAATTTATAATTTGATGAGTAAAGCCAGTCCGTTTTGACGTGAAACACTGCTGACAGTGATTCTTAATGATCATTACACCTTCTGTCAGTGCAGCAGCTGCGTGAGCAGCTCACTGAACGTTAAAGGACAAATCTGCCCAAAGACACTTACAGTTTACAGGGCTTGAAATGATAGTCCATTTCTACAACTTAGTTATTACTGAGATGTAAGGGAAAGAAAGGGTTGAGGGAAAAAGCGCTTCAGTTGGAAAAAGCAGTTTCAAAGGAATATGAATTATAATTGTCACCAAATGTAAGCGCAACAAAGAATTTCATCATTGAAGAAGAAATTTATCACAGGCAGAAATCCAGATTTCCTCAGCTTTAATTGGGCAGATTGCATTTCAGACTTCTACACTGTCAGGCAGCACCAATCTTTGGCTGTCAAATCTGCTCCAGAGCTGAATCTTTAGGTCTCCTCCAATACAGTATGCTGAAACTGTAGTCCTCAATAATTGTGGAAGACTATTTTTTGGCATTGCCACATTTCTCTCTATTTATTTTAGATTGTGGTTTGAATGAAGATGTTTTTTCTGAACTCTTTTAACAAAACCTGTAGTTTTTATCAGAACATTTTTCACTTTTTCTGATTTTCGGAAAAATTGAAAGAATCAGCTTTTCCTTATCAACACAGGATAATTCAACATTTTTAAACCAAGCACTGAAACAACAAATCACCTCTTTTACACCACACCAACTCTGTCCCCATATGTATCTCCTGTATTAATAATTTGACATGCTGAAGTTGCCTATATGATACCTTTAGAAATTAATTAATTTTCTTTAATTTCTCAACATAACCAAACTTAATTCAGAATGTCAGAGGCTGTATATATTTTTTCATTTAACCTTGCAGCTGTGATGTCTAACAGGCGCAGGTGCAGTGTCATTAGTCACTAACCACATACTCAAACACTCTTACACACACCCTGCCCTCTGTAGTCACCTCTTTCCTCATTATTATAATCTTTGTTGTGTTTGTGCTCAGCTATTGACACTCCTGTTTAGGGGTTTGATCCACTCAGTGTGAAAAGCGATTGTAACACGTGCCAACAGCTTTCCTGAAGTCTACCTTAATTGACGTCTTTGTAGATCCAGTTAATTTTATTTAGATGTTTTGTGCTGAGATCGAAACATTTTGTTAAATAAATCTTACAATCAACAGTTTGGCTTGTCAAATAGACCTATTGTTTTTTTGTTTTTGTTTGCTGTAGGCGATGATATAATCACTCTGCCATTCTTGCCTCCTGCTGTTTTGAAGAACCTAAAAGAAAAGAATTAGAACTGGAATCAAAGAAAATTAGTGATTTTGAATAAGTGAAAACTGAGTTACATTACTGAACATGTTACATTCCTCAGGTAGAATGAAACAGGTGGCAGGTTTTTTGTTCCCTTTCGTAGAGCCCTTGCAAGATAATAAGAGGACTCAGTCTGTCTAAGCAGAGATTGCGTTCGTTTTTTTCCCCTGCATCTACAGTGTTATTAAGGGGAGTGAATTAACTTTAACAGGTTGGACTGTTGACGTGTGTGGTATGTGCATACTTGTGAAAAAATCATTTTTATCAATGGGTGTGAGTGGTATGCGTTTTTTATACAATGTAATGGATACAGTGTCAGGCAATAGAGTGACATTTTACAGTTATTTTTCACCTCACAGGTATATAATATTGAACATCTTACGATATGTTTCAAGCACTAACTTTAAAAAATATATATTTTATATATATATTATACTTCCGTTTTTTTTATCCCTTTAAATTCTCACCGTAGTGAAAGATAATAATGACTGTAATGTTAACCATTATTAGTTTAGCTGACTATGATTAACTGTCACACGCTAGAAAAAGGGATTTTACTGAGATGATGAAAATTTGCTGTACACACTTCTTTTGATCCTATAAAAGCATTATAGTCTCAGCAAGGCATATGAGCATGCACTGTCTCAGGGTGGTAGACGTAAATGCAGCATGATGTGTGCATGCTAAGCCTTTGCAGGCACTTTTCAACTCTCAAAATCAGGTTCAATTGTTCCAGACATGAAATGCTGTTTTGTGAGCTTCCGGATACTTTATTTATGAACTGTGCGCATCACATTTTTGACACAACAAACTTTATAACCTGCCAAACAGAGCCTCCACAGGCATACATGTCTGGATAAAAGCCATGTTACAGTGGATCGGTTCAGAGATTGATCTGAACCTCTTTTTTCTTTTTTGAAAATGCAGTTATTTACTTAATTTATGCACTAAGGTCAATACGTTGAAGTAGCCAAGGTAACATGCTTGTGAGCATCACAGCTGTACGGTTTTAGTGCCTTAAAGAGGGAAGATCCTTGGTTTGATTCTTGTTATTGTTTGTGTTATTGTTATGAGTTTTTCCAGCATCTGGCCAGTTTAAAACATGCAGGTGAACCCTTAGTTGAGGTTCATTTGTGTGCATTTGAGCGTGAGTGGGCTGTCAGTCCCGTAATTTACTTTTGACCTGTTCACAATGCACCCTGCCTCTCAGCTTATGTCCTCTGGGTTTGGCTCCACCCTCTCTTCACAATCTAAGGATAAGCAGTACATCGATTGGGAGGCTTAAGTATGTGTGCTGAATATTACGTAAAGCTTTTTTTTCACATGTTGTTTCTTACAGGGTCGTATCTTCCCGTGTGACCCTGTTGACCTTTAACCACATCTCTCTATATATTCAATATACTATCTAACTCTGGAGGCTGTGAAGTGATTACTTATTTACTGTTCAATGAAGAAATCAATGAAGCATGTTGTATTCTTTTAAAAGTATTGTACTAAACACAATGGTCAATCTGATATGATTTGCTGACCCAAGGAGGGATAATGGAGTTGAAATGGGAGGAGATAATGGCAGTCAAAGTACAATAGGGTGATATAGGTACGAAATAGGAGGTGAAAAAGTTGTCAAAGTAGGATTAGATGGTAGGAGTCAAAGTAGGATGCACTCAAATGGGTCATAATAATAAGGATTGTGGAGGATCTGAGAAAGATGTGATTTTAGGGATCAGTCGGATGGAATGAAAGGGGTCTAACCGAGATGCCAGGGGCCAAAGTAGAACAGGGTGTTACTGGTTCAGAGTAGTTCGTAAGATAGAAGTCAAAGGAGGATAGAATGACAAGAGTCAAAGTGATAAGGATGAGCCGAGGAAAGGTGGGAAGGTAGTGAAAAAGAGTATGTTAAGTTCAAAGGGGTCAATGAAGGGAGAAACTAGGCCAGAGAAGAATGAAATGATAGGGGGTCAAAGAGGTAATAGGGGTTGAAGTTGGATGGTATTAAAAGGCTAAAATATGAAGGGATGATGCAAGGGATTAAAGTAAAATAATTTGATATGATTTGAAATTGATGTTAATAAAGGAAGTGAAAGATGAGATGCTAGGGTTCTAAGTGGTACTGTATCAATATGGTCAGAATAGGATGGCACAATAGGGAGCCGAAGTAGGATGAGGAGATACTGGGTGGATATGGGATTGGTGGGGGTCAGATTAGAGGGGGTCAAAGAAGAATGAAAGTTGCTATAGGGTAGGAACAGGGGTTGATTAGGGTTTTTGCTGGAGCTACCAGGAACCCAATGAAGACTAAGGGTGGGTGCAGGTCTCACTGCACATTTGGTTCAGTATCCCTCATTGGTTTAATGGTTTAATGAGTTTAATGAGAGAGGAAGAGAGGAGGAGAATGGGGTTTGGGATGAGGAGGGTTGTGAAAACTGAGTCAAATGGATGAGTTTGGGTGAGGCATGTTTATAGGTATGTGCAGGTAATAGAATTAGGGAGGCATAAGTGATGAAGCTTGTGAGGCGCTTATGAGAGAGAAAAGAGAGAGAGAGAGAGAGAGAGAGAGAGAGAGAGAGAGAGAGAGAAAGGGGCTCGGTCCTTTTTGAGTCATTATATTGATGTTAGATTAGTATGCTGCAGGGTCCTGAGACGATTGATCTTCTTGGATGACAAAATCTGCTCCATTTGCTTCCATTGTTAAATAAAAAAGTTAAGTCACAAATCAGGTCAGACTAACAATAGAAGTAGGCCTGAACATCACATGATCAGGTGTTAATTATTAGAGTGCAGTGATGCAAAGAGTCTAAAGAGATGGGGAAAATGAAGTTGATGTGAAGCTAGAGCACGCTGCTCTTCAAACAGAAGCTGAGTTTTTTTAGTCTTTCTAGCTACATACAGTATCTGACCTTTGGGACTTAGAATAGAGTTACTTCCATTTCCATTCTTGGGAATGTCTCAGGACTTTGTGTGCTACAGGCCTGCATATTAGAGGAGCATGACCCTGGATGTGCTACTTTTTATGCTTAAGGAAAGCCCCCTGTGATTTGTACTCCATTTGTTGAACAATGGAAGATCTCATTTAGGCAGTTTGTTATAAAGTATGTTCATTCTATAGAAGCTCACAAATCAATATCTCTGTAATTTTTATGTCGACTCAATGTTTAACATCTTAACGACTCAAAAATTAAAGGTTTCTAAGACTAAGTTAACTGCTCAGGTAAGGAGCTATAAATTCCTTTCCTTTTTTCTGGCTTACATAAATATTAATGTCTGTGCAGAGTGGCTTAAGAGGTTTATGCATTTTTAAACCTCCCTGTCTTGTGTTTTTTTTTTTTTTTTTGATGCATTTGTTCAGTTGTCTGGCTAACACAAACTTCACATCACCCCAGCTGGGGCGATTGTTAATGTGGTTGAAATGAATTTATTGTATGTCTTTAGTAACATACGACATGCTTTCTTTCGAGCCTGGGGCAAGACAAGTTGTTTGCAGCGGTAGAGATGAATGACAGTGTCAAACAGTGTCCTCCTTTGGTAAACTCACCTCATCTCGTGTGTCTCTGTTCATTTTCACAGAGGAGACGTCCGGTCTGCACATAATGTACCTCAACCTAGCTCAAAGTCAGGAAAGCCGAGTCCACAATGGAACTTTATTGATTTTCTTATCAGGATTAATAAAGTCTGAGACATATCAGCGCCACGGGCTGTATCAAGTTCAGAGAGGATCGAGGGTAGCAGCTGCAGCATTGCATGTTGGGAGTGTTATTAGAAGCTTTTTTAAAATCAGAGATTAGTCTGCATATGCCACATTACCTCATTTTTCTGATGCAAATTCACATTTACAGAGATAAGCAACATCAAAGTTGAACAAACATCTCAGAAGGTTTGACGTTGGTATGAAGATGGCTTGTGATTTTTCCCCCCAATATATTCAACACGTTTGAAAACAAAAACAATGAAATACTTAGCTGTTAACAAACTAAAGGGCAAGGTGAGAGATGTTAAAAAAGCAAATCCCTGAATAAAGATGTTTACGTTTGTTCATCCCCTCTTATTATTTGACTCCCAAATTTCTGTGACATATCATCATTGGCAAAACTAGTTAAATACCCAATCATTTAGTTGCTTTATGAAAAAAATAATCTTTTTCAGAAAGTTTGCAAGCCACGTTTAAAGACAGACCTGTGGGCAAAAAGTTTTATAATAATTAATATAGTCATATAGGTCACTGGGCGGTATGGTTATATAACTAATGTAAGAACTTAAGCAGTGAAAGAAATCTTTCCACTCTTGAAAGGCCAACTCATTCTACCAGCAGCACAACCTATGACTCACCATTGTTAACTCAGTGAGATGAATAACAGTCTAAATGAGTTTAATAATGCTTTATATCTTGTTACATGTTCCCATGGAAACCCAGTGAAGGAGTAACGAAACAACTATAGTCCTAATGTGGCAATTCTGTACTTGCATGAAGAAATTGTATACCGTAAATTCCGGACTATAAGCCGCTACTTTTTTCTCACACTTCGAGCACTGCGGCTTCTACTCCGGTGCGGCTAATGCATGGATTTTTTATGGGGGACAATGAGCTTCTGCCGCAAAAACATTTGACTTCGTCACGTCGGATCTTAATATCAGTCATTTTGCGCTTTATGCACGCACCCTCACGATGGAAAACACACGGAGAAATACATATGATGCAGCTTTCAAGTTAAAGGCGATCGACCTGGCTGTCAAAGAAGCTAACAGAGCTGCTGCACGTTAAGATGACACTGACAGCGACAACAGAGACTGAGGAAGTGAGTAATGAAGTCATTCTGAGGCAGTGAATGGATGGACTTTTTCTTGTGAAATATATTACGGTCATCTTTTTCATCAGCCGTGTTACAGACACCGTCGGCTAGGCTTCGTATTGTAACGGTTCATGTTGTAAAGTCAGTAGTTGATAATGTGTTCATAATTCCGATTATGTGGAGAGTCAGTGAATGCACCAGCGAGAACGTGTTGAGTGGCTGTATGAGAACGCTGGGGGAGAGAGTTGGATTGTTACGGCAAGTTATGTGTTGCTCTCTGCTGTAAACGGCGTGGTCACGGCCGACAGTGATCGGGTTATTAAAAGTTATTATTTGAACGCTCTCGTCGTCCTTTAACGTCCGTACGGACGCTACAGTATTTGCGGATGTTACCGGTAGCCTACGTCTGTGTAAATAGCTCTTGTTATAGCGTGGACACCTGCGGCTTATAATCAAGTGCGGCTTATATATGTACAAATACATTTATTTACTTATTTTTAGCCGGTGCGGCTTATATCCAGGTGCGCTCAATAGTACGGAATTTACGGTATTTAAAATCAAGTTTATTGATTTGAAGTTGTGTTTACCATGAAACTAACTTGCTATGTTATACACGCATACTACAGATGCAACTGACTGTGCAGTCTCTCATGCAGAGAATCAAGCACTTCTGGTTGCAACAATTCATGTTATTTTGTCTCTGCTGAATCCAGAGATTGCACAGAAGACCTCTGGAAAGCACCTCTCCAGTGGTGAATCTTCCCCCTTAAAAACAACCCGTTTGATCCACTTCTCCACGCTGAGACTGGTCAAGAGAGCAGTCAGACAGCAAATTCAGGTCAACATTTGAGGCAAACATTTCTCTAGCCACTGCACATCAAGTACTGCAGGCGGTAAATCAGCCCTCGGCCCCCCAGGCTGTACTCACTACTGACTTGGCTTCCACACATACTACAGTATAAAACAAGAGGGAGTTTCTCCAAAGCCACTGGGATCCTAAATTGTAAAATGTGTTCATAAAAGAAAGCATCAAAAATGACCAAAATAAGTCAATACACATTCAAAAAAATGCCATTTTTGTTTCTGAAAACTTTTCTGATCGTTAAGAAATTGGCACAGATTTTTTTTTTTTTTACCACTTTGCAGTAATTCCAAAGTAAAACCATCTTTCCAATCACATACTCGTCGCAGGGCAGCTCTCCTCTCTGGTCTCTGTTCTTAGGATTGTTTGGAGGAGATTATTGCATGTATGTCGTAAGAAAAGTTGAATAATGTATAAATGATTATTAATTAGCAATACAAAAGGGATACCATTGTCTATTCCCTGCTGCAGGAGTTTTGTGTGGGATGTAAAAGCTCCTGTGTGGAGGTTTAAACTTGCTATATAGCAGTCGAAAAATTAATTGTGATACTTCTGATACCAGCACAAGCAGATGAGAGTAAGATGGATTTTTTCTCTGTAGTTATTGGTAATGTAAAGCAAAGAATTAATGTCTACTGGTTTGGACGACCGCTGAACACACTGAGTGTTTTAAAAAGTTCTGACCCCGGACCCGTGTGCAGGGAGATTTCTTATCAAGATGCAGCAAAACCAAAAGAGCGCCGAATCCCATCTACAGCGAGCAGCTGCACAAAACGGGAAAATCCATCGTTTGTAGTTGTGTGCTTTGTATTCAAAGACCAAACAGCAGACTTACTCTCTCTCTCTCTCTTTCTCTTGTCCACTGCAGAGTATAAAGTCAATTGCAGGTGATTTTTTTTTCCAGAGACCCCCCAACATGTTGCTTTTGAGGTTTTCAGGGGAGCTCAAGTGTCAATCAGGGGCTTTCAGACCCCCTGGTATCCTTCCCTGTATTTCGCACCATGGTTTTAATGCTGATTAGATCTTTCAAGAACAGCTGTCATTGTTATGCTTTGACTCTGTGCACTGCCTCTCAGCACACGTGTGTCTGATCAGACTTAAAGTGTTCATTTGCACTTACTGATGTTTCCTCCTTTCTCGATCCTGGCTTGTGTTTTTCTAACGCTCTGATATATATTATAAATGTTTCAGCGAAGTGAATAGTAGAACTTTAGAGTTTTTTGATCAGGGTAATGTGTTTGTGTTAATGCAGTGAGCTGCTCTAAATGACTGGGAAAAAGTGCATCCACCATGTGACAGCACATTCATGCTCTGTAGCTGTGTAAAGTGTTATATTATGTTCTTGTTTTCCATATCTATCGTTTGCTTGTTGGTTTCCCTCGGGGCTACAGCTTTGTAGGCCTTTTGCTTATTTTCTCTTACCAGCCAACTTCTGTACAGCTGCGAGGCGTGAGACTCTGACAGCAAACACGTGGGCAATCGTTTGAACCTCTGACCCACAATCATACTTATTACTTATGCGTCGTGAAGGCATGATGAGAAAAAGGAACGTTGAGACACAGCTGTGGATAAACAAATTAGCCAGCAACTATTCTTTGGGCTCGGTTGGCCTGTCTGCTTCAGTGGTCATCACTCAAGTCACCACACTTTTAAGTGGGATTCATTGTTCGCTGAAGAGACAAACTGGCACAAACATAGACTCCCTTTTATTTCAATTGTTCACGGTTAGATGCCTTTAAGACATATGCCGTGAAGCTACAATTTCTGCTTCCATCCCAACCTTGTTCGATCATCCACAAGGAAAGGAGTTCAGCATTCATTTGTTGGACATTTTTCAACATATTTCACGTTTTCTCACAGATTAAATAAAAAAAACAAAAAACCTTTTGTTCATCACAAATAGTCAAGTTGCATTCGGTTAGGCTCTGTAACCATAACCTTCTGTGACACTTGAGAGTTCACCAAGCTAGAAAAGCCGTGAAGAATAATAAATACATAAATACAAATTCCCTCTTTGAGCCAAGCTTCATGCCTCTGACATGTTCTCCAGCTGGGTCATAAACAAATGTCGTGCACTGACCCCCACAACTTTCCAAAATGTGCATATTCAGATATAAAGAATAGCAAAGTAAATATTTACTCAGAGGAATAATGAATAAGTTGAACCCTCTACTCTTCCGTCCTCTGTCTTTACTTGTATCCTGCTGTTCAAGAAGATTCACACCTAAACCAAACCTTCCTGAGCGAAGCGTCTTTCTTTTCCCCTTAAATTCATCTTGTTCTAAAGATAATCACCCATCTGACTAATGCTGAGCAGATCACAAAGAACAAATTCATCTCAGGTTCATTAATGTGTTACTAGGGGGATATTTAGCTTCAATAACATCTCTAATGGATAATCTTTTTGCCATAGCACATACTGTAGGCAGTTAAAAATCTACGCCCATGCAGAATGCACTTGAGGATACACTTTTTCTTCACTATGGAGGCATGTAATCTTTTGTTGATCAATTAATTCAGGCACTTGACATTTGCTTTGCCTATATGACTAGATTTGTGTCTCCTCCAGCAAATATTGTTGGATGGCTGGAATGAAAATTAGATAACCCCGCCTTATTTGTAATATTTTCTGGTGTTTTTTGAATTCCTGGCATGACCTTATCTTGACTATCTGCATTGTTAAAGTAAAAAAAAATTTTTTTTTTTTTTTTTTTTTACTTTAATCTAAAATAGCCAAAGCCCAAAGATTTGCTCCTCTCTAATAATTCTAACTCTACTTATATACTGTCAGACTCCCCCATTTCATGTTCAACCACCCTAACAAAAAAACCTCCCAGTCAACTATTAGCCTGCCTCCTGTTTTTAGCTCTCTTCTCATGTTTTTGCCGTAGCTTTCTTCCAGGTATATCTCATTACAACTTTCAAAGAGAAATTATTTCATCCAAAGCAGTGAAGCACTGACAACTTTCCTGCTGACCCAGCGGCAAGCTGTCTCCCCCCTTGAGAGAGCCTGCATGAAATGACTTTGCAAGTCACTCTAAATCAGTGTGGTGCTGTGCGTTTCCATTGAGGGATGGATTTCTGTTTTGTCTGTTTGTTTTTTTGAAACTCTTTTCTGCTTTGTTGTAAAAAACAGCTTTTCTATCATTCTTGTTCGATGAAGAAACAGTATGATGTATCGTCCTTTTTCACAGATGAATACTGACATATCGGATCATTTCAGCACATTCCAGGCCCTGACATTTTTAATCATCCAATCAATATTATTTATATTGTGCCAATATGCTGGCAAAAGTTATTTCTAAAGACACTTTACTAAAAGAGCAGGTAAACTGTACTCTCTTGTATTGTTTCTTAAGACCCGACATGAGTCAAGACAGTCTGGCTGCAGACAGGGTCTGAGAGTGGAGGAGCCAGACCCCTCTCTATGAATCCACAAATGGATTTAACCTAAAAGAAAATAAATAAAATAAAAAACAATTTCAAGACTTTTCGAGTTGTACGTTTCCGAATAAAGAGTTGTTATTTTAGTCTAGTTATATTGCAAAAGCAGCAGCTACCTTTAAGTAAATGAGGAAAGTTGAAAGCTGTGTGTCATGTTTGTTTAAGTTTAAAAAATAAAGACACATTGGCTTCACACTGTCATAAGTAGGTAGGCCACTTGTTTCTATCACTTCAGGTCCCTGAAAGTAGACAGTAAGAAGCTGGGGCTTATTTGAAGAAAGAACCTTGCTGACTTGAGGAAATTGTCTCTGTCGTTGCTTTGAGAGTTTCCCTTTTATCATTTTCACGCTGGCTGCTCTTCTCACACAGAATAATAATTTCAAGCATAGCCTTATTTTAATAGATTTAGGCATTTAATTTCATAAATGAATGGATCTATTCTTGTACATGTACGACTTTATACTTTTAAATTACGGATTTTAAATTTTGTACATTTTTGAGATTTCATCCTGGAAAATCTTTAACCTGATCCTAATACTCCTTTGTAACATATTGATTATATATCATTAAATAGTTTCACGTAATTAAACATATTACAAATAAATGCAGGCATACATTATGGTATATAATCTAGTTAAGATATTTTATCTAACTAGATAAGCCTTAACCTTCACCAGGCCTCAGTCATCTTGAGAAAGGTCTTTTTTTTTACTTGCTGCAGCACTTGCAGAGCCTCATCTCCCACTGCTAACTCAACTGTCAGACGTGGGAGGCGGAGACACAGCGGCTTCCAGGCACTCTGAGGAAACAGGAAAACAACAGTGGCATTTCTACTTTGGCAGATTGCCCGCATTAAATTCTACCCTCCCCATTAAGCTCTCAAACAAACAACAAGCTTTTTCTGTTGTTGTTTCCATCTGTCTAGCGACAATCCACACCAGTGTCAGTTATATTACAAAGATTTATTTTAAACAGCAAAGTGTCGGCAGAAGAAGTGGGTGTCTTGTTTTCACTAAAAATATGTCAGCAAGGCTTCTGCACACGCCACAAATGTGCATGGTACAGAAAAAGTTGAGCATCGTTTTTGTGTGCTTCCTTTCTCCCTCCAGCTGTTCCTTTTATAGAAGCTGTGAGTGTGTCAAAATGTCACAAAGGAAACACGCCAGAAAACAAGGACATCCAGCATGGCTTTTCAAAAGGACATTTGATATTTAAGGCTCTCCAAAAGCTTAATTTTGAATCTTTGGCAACAGTTTTAGTTGGCTGCAGTACATCTAAAGGCATACAGTAATCTAATAGAAAAACCCAACACATTTAAATGAGACAGGACTGGTTGAAGGGCACCAGACCTTTGCACATAGGCAATAAAACACTTATTCCAGGTGGAAGTCAGCAGGTAAATGTTTTCGTTTGATTAGTTTGATGGTGGGAGAGAAACTCTGGACCCACCACAGTCTGAGAATTCATTATGTGTTCCGGATAAACATCCCTCATAAGCTAATCTGGTACTTTTTGGAGTTTGTGATGAAAAAACTGGAGCGCTTGTGACTCTGTTTTACTTTAAAAAAAGAATCAGCGCCTCTGACAAAAAGTATAACAGCTGATCTGACGAGAGGACGGGACAAGATTATTCTTTGTGCGAAGAGATTTAGCTGCCATGTTGTGTTTAATCAAACTTGGGTCGGTCAAGGTTCTTCCAACTGATATGTTTAAATGTTATGACAATTGCATGATAGATTAGACTCACTGGGGCTAATGATTCATGATCTGAACCCCCAGGTCATCTGTTCTATAGATCTAATATATTTTGAAGGTAGTTTCACCATTTCTAACAAATTAGTTTGAGTTGAACAGAAAACTGCAAAAAAGGAAGCCCTTGTGATTCTCTGTTGTTTATCTTAATAGCAACAAAGCAGGCAATGTGATGAACTGATATGTTTTCTTTTTGGCCTTTTGAAAGGACACTTTTGTATATAAGACTAAATATGTCAGCGGGGTTGCAGACACACACACATGCCGTTCGAGGTAAGAGCAGAATTCACAAACACTCTATAGAGCAATATTTCACAAATTTGAATGCTGACCGGCTCAGGCTAAATGACTGATTCTTGCATTTAATGGGCGCTTACCTTTACTATTTAGGAACAACATGCGCACTCTTTCAAATAACAAACACAAGGAGATAAGAACAGCAGTCAATTAAGAACATGTTAATGAATCTGACAGAAAGTCTTCTTAGAAATGTTCTTTATACTTTAGAAAAAACTTAAGGAAATTATGAAGAACATATTGGTGAATGAGCCCCAATGTTAACATTTCCTAAAACCTATATTATTCCAGACAATTTCTAAAATGTAGCACTTATCAGTGCTTTTATGGTTTCTCAACCCCCCCACAGCTCATCACTTATAGAGATGTCATATTTGAGATATTAAACTCAGTATGAAGTTTTTTGAAAAACCAATTCCTATGAATATATAAGGTAAAAAAAGATAGAATTATAATGACCACATTCATAAGTTAAGAGCAAGTTTCTATGAGCAACCTTAAATGTTAACATGCATTTCCCTGAGCTGCTGTTGAGAGTGCGAGTGCATCTGCCGACCATTAAGAACATCTGGATATGACTGTGTACGGAGCTGAGAGGGTTACTGAGGACACATTAAAGCACAACGGCATTAAATCGTGATATATTAAAAAAACATTCTTCATTTTGCTGAATGCTTTATGAGACAGTATTGGATATCTTTTCAGGATAACGTTTTAAAGAGAACCCTACTAATTTAGCATTTAGCATGAAGTCTATGATATGGTTTCGATTCGTAATGAACAGTTAAAAAATACAAAATATTATCAAGAGTGATTCAGCAGAACTATAGACTTAATTCTGTCGAAAATCACCTAGATAACATATGATGCATACATGTGATTCTGTAAAGTAGTACTTTTTGAAAGAGATTCTTAGCACAGAAGTCAAAAAAATAGATTTCATTAAAGACAACTTGGACTATTTTAGGCGTAAATGATGAAGTCATGGAAAAAAAAAATTATTGAGGAAACATCACTTAGTGTAAGCATTCTGCCAGAAGCAAACTTTATATTTAATTTTGTATTAAGCTGTATAAGCTGTACAGGTAGTGCTCTATAAGTTTATAATTATGAACAGAAATATGATCTATTTTTATCCTAAAAACCCTAATCCCCACAATGCAACTCTGCCAAAGCAAGCTGATTTAGAGGTTCTGATTAGTTTTCTCCACTCATCCATTTTTTTCCTTTTATAAAAAAGAATTGAACCAAGTTGGTGTGCTGTCGCCACACAGCGAAAAGCTTCCTAGTTTGAATCCATGTTGGGCAGGTCCTTTCTGTTTGGCAATTACCCCGTGCATGTGTGGCTTGTCCGGTGACTCCGGCTTCCTCCAACACACGTCAGTCGGGTCAATTGGTGACTCTAACTTGCTGAATGTCATTGAAGTTGATTGTCTGTCTCTGTACAGTATGTCAGCCTTGTGATCGATTAGGGAACAGTCCAGAGTGTACCACTTCTCACCGCTCCAACCTCCCCAAGCATAATGGATGAATTTTCTTGGGACTTAACTGATGCTAACAATAATGAGTGTTTAAATTGATGAAGTTCCCTTTTTACATCGGGTCAATGACAATGTTTGCAGCCTGTTTCTTTTCTTAATCATTTCAAGGTGGAATTGGTATTTCAGCAAATTTTTCACTCAGACAGACCTTCAGTGGTCATGATGAAAAATTTAACATGTGCTTTTCAGTTCCTTTTACAGTTGTTGAAACATTCTTCTCATTCTGCAGGTAGGTGCAGATGTGTCCATCCAAAATTGTCAACTGGTTGTTACATTGCTCAGCCTGAGCTGTGTTTCATTTCTACCTGGCGCTTGCTCTGCACTCGGTTTTTTGTTTTTTTTCCTCTCTCTTACTCCTTTTTGTGCTGCTTCTGAAGAAGGAGCCTCTTATTAATCTATTCTCAATTCTAAACGGGGTCTACAAATATGAATATTTTAAATGATTATACAAGATTCTGTGCCAACAACATCCAGATTTAATAGTAAAATGGTCAATGGACTTGGACAGTACTTCTAGTCTTCTGACTTCTCAAAGTGCTTTTACACTAGATGGATTACACATTTGGATTATAGGTACATACATTTACAAACAGTACTGCAGTTTGAGAGGCCTGTGGCATGACCGTCTTCTGCGACAAGCTGACATTTGCTTTTCCCTAAAAGATTGTGAGAAACCTTGTATTCCTTTATACACAGAGTTTAGACTTCAAACACCATCACATGCATTTTCACTGTAAGGTAACTTTAGTACATTAAAGTTTGTTAATCTTTTAACCTTGAGATTCTAGTTGTAAATGAGTAAAATATTTGTTGTACTAGTTGAATTCCAAAATACATTTAACATAATATAATAATATATATTTTTATTACGTTGAATCAATGTTAAGGATCCTTTTCTATCATCCTGCCTGTGACCTGTTTGCTTTGTTGTGTTGTGTTTGTGTCTTCTTGACTCCTTCCATCATGTCCAGACATGGCCACATGTGTCTTGTAGTGCCAGTTCTTGCAGTGTACTGTGAAATTTACATGCTGTGGCCTCAATAAAAACTACATTTCAAATGGCTGAAGGAAACTAACTGGCTCAGGTGTTCTGCTTGCACTAGCTGTTTTGATTGCTCAGCTTTGCTAAATAACAGCCTTTCATCTTGACTTCGATTTGAAACTCATCCACCGGCTACACCCTCGCTGACTATTTCTCAAAGCACCTAAACAAGTGTGTAATTTGTGACAAGCTGTGAGCAGTGGCTTTGAGGTGGCGTACCAGTGATTTAACTAGGAAGGTTGTCCATGAATCAAGGAAACAGCCTTGTGGCTCGAATGTAGCACAAAACCACAGATAAAGATGAGAGACCTTAAGCAGGGAGAAATCAAACCCCAGACAAAGAAAGGCAGGGTTGCACAACCTTTAAGTGAAAAATGTTGTACTGTGATTGAACTGTCACATTGATGCAGGTCGCACAGTTGAAAGCGTTCCAACAATCAACTGAAAGATATAGGTCAGTGCAGGAGCCATAAACGAAAAGACTTTTACTTATCTTCAAGACTGCTCCTGATAATTAGATATTTGATACTGAATCTTTAACTCTATTGTTACATGTTATTGTTTCACTTTCAAAGTCCAACACAGTTTATGCAGATGGCGGTTCAACATGAGTGTGGTTCTGCTGGGGTTTTTTAGGATAGGATATTACTTTATTGATCCCCAATAGGGAAATTTGCCTGCAAAAAGGACGTTTATTCTTGCTACTGTAACTTTGCTTAGTCCTGTGTTCATAATGGATGAATATTTGGTCTTAGTAACATAATAAAACAAAGAGTAAGGTCTTTCACCTGTGTCTCTTGAGATAACATTTCTGTGAATTGGTGCTATACAAATAAAGATTGATTTCACATGTTCAACAAGTTATGTTGGAACTGCTTTCCTTTGCATTTACCCTGAAGATTCCTTTCTGGGCTCATCCAGTCGAGGCGGATGGCTGTTCACCAATAAGTCTGGTTCTGTTTGAGGTATACCTGTTGGTTGGATCCCTGTAATGAATATAAAAAAGAGTAACAGTAAAGTAATGTCATCTTTACTTATATAGCACTTTAAAAAATAGAGTTTGTGCCAACATACTTTACAGAAATTATTAACAAAATAATATAATAAAAAAAACAGTAAATAGCAACTCCAGCTACAACTCTGTAGTGTACCTTTGAACTTGTGTTCTTCTGTTTTTAAATGTTTTACCGAAGTGTGCATACCATGTTTTTAAAAAATAATCTATTTTCATATTGTTGTTATTAGATATACCAAATTATTTTAGTATATTTGAATGGTTTGGTTTACATACTTATAGTTCAGTTGAAATTCCGATCGTTTCTGTTACAAATATGTTCCCTGCCCTTTAAGTTTGAATGTCCTTCTATTTATGTGTTTGCTGGTTTATTTCTGTTCGCTTCGTTGTCAATCTTTTGATTACTCCCTCCCCCCCACATACGACAGTCAGAGTCCATCTCCACCTTTAAATCCCAACTCAAAACCCACCTGTTTAAACTGGCATACTCACTGTAACTGTTCACTCCACACTACACCTGTCTTTTGTTTGTTTTTATGTTTGGTTTTAACCTAATGTATTGTTTTTATCCACTGTAAGGCGACCTTGGGTGGCTTGAAAGGCGCCATTAAATAAAATGTATTATTATTATTATTATTATTATTACTGCCGTATCTGAAGCTTGAATTTGAGGCTGATATACAGATGTGCTTTTAATCCCTTATTTAAGTACCACTCAACTTCACATTTATGTTAATCAAACCTCCTTTCTTTGTTTAACTCGTCGAAGAAGCTTCATATTTTCTTATCCTTGAACGGTAACTTGGCATTTTGTTTGCATGTACATATTTGTCCATCCAAGAAAAGCAGTAGAGTTGGCAGGGCGGCTAGCGGAGGAGGTGGGCAATGTTGGCAAGGATTAGTCTGATTGGGATTTGCACATTTCTTTGGTATCCTTCTGTCTTCACACCAGTCGATTGTGGCCATTGTTGTGCTTCTTTCAGCATTAACACCTTTAAATGGCAGCATTATTCTTACGCAAGCACCAGACACACTGAGTCAGTGGGTGATTTAATTTTAACCGTGTGAATATAATGCAGTGTCAAGTAAAACATGAAGGGGATAGAGTTATCATGCGTAACACACAGATGGTTGTGTTAGTCAGAAATGTGTTCTGCCTGCACCAGTGCCTTGAATTAGTCCTGCCTCAGTGAAATAGCTCACAGGGACAAACTCAGAGCCGGCTCCCCTTCCTCTATTCCTGCATCATCACAAACACAGTGTGAAATTTTGCTTGCAGAGACTGGGATCTTTATCTGGCAGTCACCTTGTGCTGCGACTGTGACGTTAACTCAAACAATCCTTAAAACTAATACAAAAGGGTTATATTAGCTGTTATGGTTGTGTTTGCAGATATAACACTTCTCATCATGATTAGAAATAAAATAATATCTTTGCAAAGTTAATTTGTAGATAACAAAAATGACGACACACAAAGATGCAAATGTCCTGTTGACTATAGACTTGTAGTTCTCCAAAATGGCTTCAATGACAATTTCAATTTGTCTTTATTCAGATATGGCAGTGTTGAGAGACTGGAAAAGTTGGGAAGAGAGAGTGGGGGATGACGTGGTAAATGTCAAGGGTCAGACTTGAACCTTGTGCTAGCGCTCCAGCACATGCGGCGTACCCCTTTACCTGCTAGGCTAAGCCAGTGCCCAATCATGTTGTGATTTTTAAAAGCTTTGTTTGGATAAAGGAGGGACATTCCAGTGCTCACCTAAAGATACTGACAAATGACCTAAATTCCTTTACAAAGGTATTGCCTGCTAAAAAAGAGTTGATTTTGGATTAGTTAATCCATGACGAGTTACCATACCCAAATGCATATTACTTGGCATAAATGGTAAAGTGACGATTACAAATGTCATGTTCCTTGTGACTTTGGTAGATCAGATTCTGCTACTTTTTCCCATGAAGGACAGACCAAATGTAAAGACTATGTTGTGTAGCTTTGAAATACTTTTTGAGTATCAAAGAAGGAAACAGTAACGTGATCTTAAACGTCCACACTGAGCTAAATAATCCAATTTTGTAAAAATGAGTTTATTTGCCAGTCAAATTACTTTACAAGCAAAGTTAGATTATTCATGACAGCAAATCTTCTGCTGCAGATAAAAATAGAGCCGTGTAGACCCACTAAAGGACAGCCTGCAGGTCCCAGCGGCATTAGTCTGAGGGTCCTTAAAGCATGAGCAGCACAGCTGTGTTGAGTAATCCAGCACATCTAAACCTTTAAGCCCCTGAGTCTAGAAAGGACACTTGTGCATTACAACACATCCTCTCTGATTTCAATATGTAGAGTAGGCATCTAAGTGTCTCCAATGACCTTTTTTAAAACCCTGTCTGGGCCCATTTTTAGTTTAGTCTACCAGCCAAAGGGGAGGATACCAGCATTGTTCTGCTTCAGCGTAGTGCTACTAACAGGGAAAGGCACAGGTAGCACGACCAAAGCCATGTTGCATGATGATAACAACACCTTCTAACCTGCCCTGCTCAGGCTCAGGCTGACAGTGATGCAGGGAGACACCACCATGGTGTCCTTGGTTGTGAACTTTCTGTATGTATGTCGACAGGGTGTCACACTGCAGAGCAGCTAGCCTCAAAGAGGTCCCACATGGCATGATCCAGGCACCCTTTAACACTGGACTTTTTTCCCTGGCAGGCTTTGCATATTGCTAAATGTAGGATAAAGAACTGACGATGAGTAGTAGCAGCATTTCAAAGAAGAAATAATTCTCTAAGTTTGCTGTCTACTGACTGCTTTTCAACATGACCTATGGGCCACCTAGAAGGGGCCAGTTATAAGGATGCTTAGCCTGACAACCTCACATTAACCCCTTATTTCCCTCGGGATCAATAAAGTATCTATCTATCTATCTATCTATCTATCTATCTATCTATCTATCTATCTATCTATCTATCTATCTATTTATCTATCTATCTATCTATCTATCTATCTATCTATCTATCTATCTATCTATCTATCTATCTATCTATCTATCTATCTATCTATCTATCTATCTATCTATCTATCTATCTATCTATCTAATATACATGTCCCTCAGAGATAAGGGACTCTAGCATTCCTCTTATCTGAGAATGAGAATGAAGACTTATATGATCTGTTTATATATTAATAAATAAGAATATCTTATGAACTGGACTGATGCCCAAGGTAGAAATAGCTGAAAGGCCATCTGACAACTTCAAAAGAAGAAATGTTTGAGATAAATCTGCAAATATCTGAAAGTTCAATGCCAGCATTTCTGACACAGCAAACGTGAGTTTTGTGACCAGCAGTTAAAAAGGTGGGGGTGTGAGAAGAAAACTCAGTGAGACTGACAGAACCTCAAGTCAACATTTGAAGAGGGCCAAGGCCTCTGTGCTCTCTGATATGTTCACTCTGAGTCTCTTTCGCCATGATTTCCCGAAGATAAAACAATTTAAAGATAATAACTGCTCCTAATGTTCAATAAATTAGTAAATAACTCTGCGGAGGCCTGGACTGGTGGAAGGGAGGGCTTTTTAATCCCTTTTTGGAGAGGCAGGACAGTGGATAGTGTCTGGAAAATGAACAGAGGGAGAGTGTGGGGAATGACATGAAAGGAGCAACGGTTTGCCTGCTTTGAGGACTAACCCTAACCCTATAGTGCAAAGGCTGTACAGCGAACCACTCAGCCACCAGGGCCCCTGTTTTGTCACAATAATTTAAATGCTAGAAATAACATTTTAATATTTACATTGTTAAAAAACAATTATATATGAAGTAAATTTATTTGTATATTCTCTAAATTTCATATACTTTATTAATCCCCGAGGGTGAAATTCTGGTTGTGGACATGCACTGATGGAGAGATGTCAGAGTGTGGCAGCACTTGGGCAGTGCTCGAGAGGTGGTCTGGCACTTCTCCAGCTACCACACCAACTTCCCAACAACCCTCCGGTTCCTAAACCAAGTCCCTATGGACTGAGCTACTGCCGCCCCCAAAGTTAGCCTTTCCCCCAGACAGTTTACGTTATGTTATGTAAACAAATGGAAATATTGGCTCACTTTAAGATGTATTGTTATGCCTTTTACATAGACCTGAATCACAGCATCCTGTCCTGAAACAAGTCTGCGGACCGTGTGAAAAGAAAAATGGTTTGACTCACTGCAACGAGGAACATCGTCTCACTCCTTGTCTTTATCTCGAAATTCCAAACTCTGTTGAGTTTGCACACTCGGTTAAAAAAGCACTGGGTGCCAATGAATCAATTCTCAGTAGTGGTTTATTTGTTACCCAATTCCACTGATGATCATCATGGACCCTGACTATAGGGTATAGTGGTTATTTGCAGGGACCCCTTCCAGCAGTAGATTAGAGTACCATCATGCTGCACCACAGAACTCCTCAGGAAATCCTTTCTTCCTGTAGCAATCAACCTGTTATCTCATCTACCTCACACAGAGAGATGCACTGCAGAGACATGAGGCTCTCAGGTGGCGGCCCCTGTATCTATTTTGGCTCTGTTTCTAGCAATCACCACAACTCTCTGAATTGTGGGACACCATGGATTGACTGCAAGAAAAAAATGTTGATTGATTGAGGTTTGGATCTTACAGGTAATGTTAAATGTTGTAACGTGTTTCCCTTTTTAAATATATTTTTCTCTCTTTATATAACAAGTTCTTCATGTTGCACATCTTTTCCCACCAGACAAAGGAAGAGAGTACTCCTTTGTATAAAAATCCATATTTTCCAATATTTTGTTCAACAGGGAGTAAGATATAATTCTCTATACAATCATCTGCATGTACAGTAATTCAACACACAGCATTTGTAAAGATTTATCAACAATAGCGGAAATTAGATCATTTGCAAAGCAACAATACCGTTGGGAACGTTGTTGCCATAGAATATCAAAACATACCGTTTTACCCAGTATGACAGATGACTCCATTTAAAAGAGGGTTTGCGGCTTGACTGTTCCATTTCACAAAATTTCAAAAAATCTTTTTTTTTTTTAATTTGTGTTTAGAATAAGCTTTTTTTTTCT
This sequence comes from Symphodus melops, assembly GCF_947650265.1. Lineage (NCBI taxonomy): Eukaryota > Metazoa > Chordata > Actinopteri > Labriformes > Labridae > Symphodus > Symphodus melops. Next base: position 19,762,266 of record NC_136697.1, on the reverse strand, counting down.
TTTTTTTTAGCAAATATCCAACTTTTTTTTTCATGTCTCTTAATGTACCAAGAGAGAAGAAGAAAACAACAACAAGGCTGAGTGAATAAAGTTGTACATAACAACTGTACACAGGTAATTAAAAACAATGTATTTCCAACTGCATAAGTCAGAGGAATGTTTATACACACGGGAAGTAATATGCAATGTGCAGATTGAAATGTGTTTCAGCTTTTGTGCTGGAATAGATAATACATGTGGACTCAGTACCTTATAATAGAACTCCAATTTAACAGCAGAATGACCTTTGAAACCACATGACCGACTTTATAATAATTATGGTGATTTTACTGTCAATTAGTTTAACTCATAATAACTCCAAACTGATGTCATCTGGAAACTTTTTTAGTAGTTTGCAGATTTTTAATTACTGCATCTAAACAATACTATTCAGTATTAAATCATGTATTTTATTTCAAGTTTAAACCAATCAGTAGACTGTCACATCCAGGCTAGCGAACTGTTAATGCTGCATGGCAGCTGATCAATGAACATGTTGAGGCAGTTTATGCACAGTCAAACAAACAAGCACAGTGTGTTTCAGAGTGTATTGTAATTGACTGCTTTGCTGTGTCGGTGGGAATACAAGTCCCGCTCATTCTAGAGCTTTAGTGATTTAACAGACTTTGATTTAACGCTGAGATAAACAGTTGAGAATTGGGATTTCACATCATGAAGAGCCAACACCTTGTGCAGTCACAATATAGAAAGTGTGAAGTAAAAGGATCTTACAAGTCTGTTTTCCTGCTTCTCTCTTTCTAGCTCCCAGACCTGTTTTATTTTCTCTGCTCTTTGGATACAAATGTCACATTATGTAACATTTTCTTTTTTAATGCAGTGGAAAACCTCTCTGCTTCATGTGTTGCTGTATGTGTTTCTGACGTGGATGGTTTACTCACGTCAAGTTGTTTTGGTGTACAGAAGTGCAGTGACGAAAAAATTAGGAGATTAGGAATTAGGAGATTATACGGCGGTGCAGTGGTTAGCACTGTTGCCTCGCCGCCAGGAGGTTCCTGGTTTCATGCCCGAACAGTCACAATCCAAAGACATGTTTGTTAGATCAATTGGTGACTCTAAGATATTGCACGTAGTTGTGTATGTGAGTGTGACTGCTTGTCTGTCTCTCTCAGTCCTGGGTGTACCTCACCTCTCACCCAATGACAGGCAGCATCGGCTCCAGCCCCCCTGTGAACGGAAAAAGACAAATGTAGATAATGGAGGGGTAGATTTTCTGAACATTTAGATATATATTGAACAATTTAAACAATAATATATGTAGGAAACTTTCGCTTACAAAGTAGGTGATATTTAAAGCAATGTAAGAACATGCTTTTGGCAGATGGATTTCCACAATTGAGTCTACTTTTTCATGAGGTAAACTAACATAAGTGTGCATTGCTGATTTTTTTCAACAGCACACATTCATGGCTTTTGCCTGCAGTGAAACCATAATGTGAGTTTTTCCAATAATAAAAAACTGAAATAAATGATGAGTATCTTGGCAGTAGATCAGTTCATATAACCACTATAAGCATCTGGTCATAAGTGAACAGAAGAAAATAACCAGCATTCATCTATTACTGCTCTGTACCCGCCCCTTTCCTCATACATTTCCCCGTGTAACCGAGATAAAGAGGCCCACTGAGTGCATGCTGAGGGGCTGAAAATGAAAAATTCAGCTCAAAGTTGATTGTGGGAAGTGTTTTTTTTAAAGATATGCAAATAAAGTGACAGAGTAAGAGGCTTTTGCATTTCCCAACTATGAATAAAATTTGTTTTGCTGAATTGGTATTCTGTGTCACATTCAAAGAGATATAGTGCTCAAGTATGAACCCTGCTTTGAAGAAATTACAAGGAGGGTTTTTCTTCGCTTTTACCTGCTTTGGCAAACACATTACTTTAACCTTGCCAGAACGAACAACTGGCCTTCACTGAAATTATCCAGAGGCAATTTGAATACAGTAGGGAACATTTTAAAAGAAGAGGAAATCTTGTTGTCCAACCAGCATTTTAAGACATAAACAGTGTTTGCAATAATGTTTTTATCACTTTTCTTGCAGGGAGTGCTTACAGAGAATGCATGGATAATGGGACATGGGCAGTGAAGAGCAATTACTCCAGTTGTGAGCCCATTTTGGAGGAGAAGGTGAGTGTTCATTCCTGCTATGTCCTTCATCCTGCAGGCAATCTTTCAGCCGTCTTAGATAATAATCGCAATATTTCATTTTGTACGACATGTAAGGAAAACCACATGATTGTTTTTTGATCACATGTGGCAAAGGAAACATGCAGTCGTGATTGTTTTTTGCTTTTTGAACTGTATTATACTTGTATGTGGAGGGCATGTAAAGAATCCATAAATTTGTTTTTCAGACACCTAAAATTGACAGGTACAGGCTCGTCTGTGTCCTTGCAAGAAAAGCCTGAGGTCACACTGTATGAGTTTTGGCCTGATTACCTCACATTATGTCTCCTGCTTGTGTGTATTTCTGGGTCTTACTTTATTTCCTCTGACAAATTTTAACCTGTGACATCTGTAGCGTGTCAATGACATCTCCTTTCCCAACTTTGGAAAACCTATATTAACAAAGCCATAACTGATATTGGTATGGGATACAAAAGGGTTAAGGAAACATTGGGGCCAATACCGTATCGATATCGGTATCGATAATGAGGAAAGCAAAAATCGTATACCAATCTATCGGCCGACATCTTTCATAGCTCTTTGTTTGATCTGCAGAGATAGCTAGATTTAGATATGCACATGTATTACATTGATCCCTCAAATGCAATTGTCAAACACTTACAGTATGGAGGAAGATACACCGGGTAAGAAAGAAAAGATGGTCACTCAACTGGAAAGCAACTCACAGCTTGACACTGGTGCTTTATGCTTGTTATAATCCATATAACATATTGTGCTGTCAACAGCCAGAAAGAGAACTGCTTGTGTAATGTAGTGAACCTCAGAAATGCTTTTTATCTGGTGATTAAATCTTGTAATATTGGCAACAAATCTGCAATAAAATTGGCCAATACTGAGGGATATGCTAATAAAGGCCAATATTATTGGTCAGAAGTTGAATCAGCCGGGTTCTACTGGCAAGACATATTAAAGGCAATTTTCCCATGATACACTTTTTATGATTTTGGTTGAAAATTTCTTGAGGTCCTGGCAAAAATGAATAACTTGTGTGCTCTGAAAAAAGGAACGAAGAAAATCTGTCATCGATTACAATTGTAAGAATGTAATATCTTCGACCAATGTCTGCACTTGGTTCCATTTTTATGAATCAATCATTGCTCCCTGCTCTTATCTGTACTTTTACTGTACCATGAAACCTGCATAGTGCACATTGAAAGACAAATTTACATTTTAAGCCCAAAAGAATAATCTCTCTTTATATTTTGTTCTGAATTATAATTCTTGTGTTTTCTTTGCAGAGAAAATATCCGATGCATTATAAAATAGCACTCATCATCAACTACTTAGGCCACTGTATCTCTGTGGGAGCTCTGGTTGTGGCCTTCATTCTCTTCTTGTGCTTAAGGCAAGTACAAAAATAGTTTCCCCGTCTAAATGTGTCCTGCGTGCATGAGACCTCACAGAAGACAATCAGCCAAATTCACGTAATATCCTCTGACTGCTTTCGTTAACTCGCTTATGTCAAAGGAATAGATCTCTGCAGCCACAACTCAGCAAGAACACTGCGGACATAATGTGTGTTTCATAACACTCCTTTTCTGCATACCTATTTTCATGTCCTGGTTTGAACACACAAACACCTACATCTGCTATGACAGAACAGGGCTGAGACCTAACAGTCTCAACTGAGTTGTGCACAATGGTTTGATCGATGCGGGCTTCCGACGGCAGATATTGATTTCTTTTGGTTAAAGAAATGAAAATAGTCAATATTTTGTGCTCTCTTTAGATTTGAGGGAGCAAATCTACATTTAAGTGTTTTCCAGGAAAAGGTTATTCTTGGCAGGATAAGAAAATTTTAACCTATCTCTCCAAGGCTTCAACAGTGGAAGTGATTCATCTCTACTTTTTATTGTATGACGGGGGCCCTTGTGGGAGTCTTTAAACCTCAAGATGCTTCTAAATATATCCATTTTCTATTTCCACTTGTTATATCTGAGTCAAATGTAATTATACATATAATCTATTTCTGCATGTGATTAGACACCTAAAAATCCGCTTTGTAGACTTTTTAACATTAAAGACATCATTAATTTAAGTTTTCCTCTGAATGGGAATATCTCACTGTTTATGTTTTTTACATCCACACATATTACATCTAAGAACTGCTATTGCAATTTGTAAATCCTAATGTTTTTTTAATTTATTTATTGGAGCCTACATTTGCAGTGACACGATTGGCCATTTGAATATGATAATAAAATGACAATATTTCCCATAATTTAAAATGATGCAGCACTCACATCCCCTCAGAAATGTAACACAGATGAGTTATTAATCAGATCAATAACCTCATTTGACTTAATTGTCTATCAGTGCATGAGATTTAATCTAATATATTTGTTTTGACCTCTTGGTACAGAAGCATACGATGTCTCCGAAACATCATCCACTGGAACCTAATCACCACCTTCATACTGAGGAATGTGATGTGGTTTCTGCTTCAGCTTATTGACCACAATATTCACGAGAGCAACGAGGTAACTCCACCGACTGTGCAAGCTGTGTTATAAATAAAGCCACTGGAAATCTCTCAGCTTTATAAAAACAATCTTATCTCAAGAAAAGCTTCTGATTTGTGTTGCAGTTAAAAAGTAACTGTGAGTCTTGTGTTTAATTTTTTCAGCCCTGGTGCCGTTTTATCACAACAATATACAACTACTTTGTGGTGACGAACTTCTTCTGGATGTTTGTTGAAGGATGTTACCTCCACACGGCCATCGTCATGACTTACTCCACTGATAAGCTCAAAAAGTGGGTCTTCCTTTTCATTGGCTGGTGTAAGTATGCTCGTGTACAATTTAGTAGTTACACTTCTTTTTCAGTACAACAGAAACAGATGACTGCTTTAGACACAAACTAAATCTTCATGTTTTGGAAGAAAACTCCTGCTTTAAAGGAAAAAATGTTTTAGTTAAAAATGCAATAAAGCGAAGTTGGTTAGGTACCAAAACACAACTGATTCATGAATAAAGGTTTTACATTTTTTTTGATGAATTGTTAAATTGGAGTAAACCTCACAACAATACTGTATACTATGCTATAGTCTATACTTCGGTTATACTTTGAAACAATCCAAGTTTCCTCAAGATTTCTGCTGAGCAACTGTGTCTGGAGATTTTCTCACATCACATGATCGTCTTTAACTCGTGTTTTTATTCTCAGTCACCATAAAAATAGAAATATTTAGATTTAACATATTTGTTGATCTAACAACCTTTTTTAAACTATATCAGTGTAATTCAAAGTTAGAATCGTAAAGATTTTCAGATTACTGCACGTTTGTTCAGTCTTTTGCCAAATAAGGCTACACTTTTGTGACCGTATGACCCTGATGGAAGAACTCCTGTTCGTCATACTTTTTTGGGGGGTATTACAAATTTCATGTCAACTCAACATTTCTGCAGGAAACTTTAGTCAGCATCTGACAGTCTGGAAAGGCTGGACGCCAGGAATAGTTGAGTCAGCATGTTGTTGTCACCAGTATGTGCTGAGATGCTCGTAAAGAGTGAGTGAAGCCAAACAAAGAAAAAATCACAAAGATGATGAATGCAAATGTACTTTTACACATTTTCATGATTAATAATTTTTACATTTAAAAAAAGGTGAATGAAATACTTTTACAGACCATTGTTTTTTACATAGAGCAATTCAAAGTAAGCAAAAAAGGACATTACATATAGAATATAAGTCCAACAACCACAGACCACTGTATTATAACCGCTGCATTCAACACTCCTGCTGGCTCTGGGCTTTTTCCCGGAGGTTGCTTCAAAACACTCACAGTTCACTTGTCAGTTGCCCTTGTTTTTTAGCTCTCGGGCCTCAAAGCCTTTGTTGTTTCCAGAACAACCTATCAAGCCTTTAACTCTGAATATATTCTAAGGGGACTTAGACTCAAGACTACAACATATTTCAGTATTAGAATAGATGGAAAATAAATAATGTGCATGATTATTTTTGGCATAAAGATGTGTTAGTGTCTGATTCAGTATAAAGTTTTAAAGTCAAAAAGCCCTGTTTCAAATAAGATATGCACAGGTACTTGAAGGTTCTGGACTATTTTCAATGAAATCAAGATTGTGTGACAGCTGGACCACAGCCATATATGATATTTATCCTCAATTCTAGGCTTGCATTTGCTTGAATGAACCGCTTTAGTGAAGTCTTGTTCGTACGTGAAGGCAGAGGAGACTCTTTGTTGCTCACCCTAAAGACAAGGATTTGTTTTCACGAGGGAACAGAGAAATATCATTTTTTGTACTTAACTTCCAGAAATAGAATAAATTAAAAAGAAATTGTAGCAGATGTCCTCTGTCGGCTCATCAATTTTCGATACTCACATTGACTTTAGCTATTAGGAAAAACAACGTACTGTCAGAAAAAATCTTCTCAAGGCAGAAAAAGCGCATAGAAATGCTGAGCTGCTCTGACATTTTCTTTATTTCTTTACATTTCAGACATGTTCTGTGTTCATTCAGAAAGAAAAATAAACATGCACTTTACTAAATCTAGGCCATGCAGCAGGGACTTATGCACACACGGATACAGAATGAAACAGATAAGTAGCAGATGACTTATGATTAGTGATGACACATGGGTGACATGATCTGGAGGCTCATATCGGCTTTAAAATAGAAGTAACCAAAGGCAAATATTACACATATTTATCTAGTTTGAATGGTCTGATGTGATTCCTCAATGATAAGTGAAGGATCCTTTCATCTCTAAAGAAAGTCAGCTGATCAGCACTTAAAAGTGTACTAACAGCTCGTGAAGAGGAGAGGAAATGTGTCGTTTTGTTGGGACTTTGCTGCTGTTTCCTTCTTTCTAGAACACATTCACAACTAAAAGGGTATAAGTAAGAAATAATATGATCAAAATTGAAAATTACGAAAATGCATGTCATTTGAAATGTTATGCAATATAAATGCAGTGGTTAGTGCTGTATTTCCTGGTTTAAATCCCTGTTGGACAGCAGCCTCTCTGCCTGTATGGAGTTTGTAGGTTCTTCCCATCCATACCTAAGTTCTCTCCGGGTATTCCATGTTCCCCCTACAGCCCAAAGACATGCTTGTTAGATTAGTTGGAGATTGCCTGTAGGTCTGACTGTCAGTCTGTCTCTTTAAGTCAGCCCTGTGATTGACTGGTGAACAGTCCAAAGTCTACTCACCTCTCGCCTGTTGACAGCTTTGATAGGCTCCAGCCCCCCAACAACCCTAACCAGGGAGAAAGCGGTATAGATAATAGATAGAAGAATGATACATAATCAATACTAAACATTATATCCAACAGACCCTCACCGTTTACAGTACAACATTTTTGTTTTCTCCACATTAAAAATCTTACCAATATCTTACCAATATTTATTAGGATGGATAAAGTGTAAATGTGACTTAACAGAAATGCTTTGGCGCTTGGACTTTATGCGGTGGTTGGTGTTTGAAGAATGACAATTCTGGGTGTCAATAGAATAAGCTCACCCCATGGAGTCAAGACACTGGTGGTGGTGAAGCAGATGACTTGATGAGACAGAATGGGCGAAGAATTGATGGGTGATGATTCTGCGAAGATGGGCGGTGATGGGGAGGTGGAGGGGTGCACATAACATTCGCATGATGGAACTAAGTCAGAAAAAGAATCATATTTGAAAGGGGAGCAGAACGATGGTAGGCTGACAATGACGGAGGAACGCCCTGGAACTGCTTAGACGTGTACAGCTGACGAGACAGCTGATTATCCAGTGACTGCCCCAGAAAATGACTGCAGAAACATGAGTGAGCGTGCAAAATGGGAGATGCGATCGTGAAAGCTATTATATTCTTCCTGACTGAACTTACGCTAGAGCTTCATTTAACTTGTGTTACTTTCACCCCTCATAGCCTTTGTTTCGTTAAATGTGCAAAAAACACAATGCTATACCTTTAAGTGCATGATAATTAGGCACGTATAGCAACATTTCAAGCATGCTTTAAAGTAAAGTCTATTGCACAGTAGTATTGTAGTTCAGAAACTTCAACTGTATTTCTGTAGAGCACAAGCGAGAGATATCTGACTTCTCATTGTGCTACTGATATTAGTCTTGAGAGTTCTTTAATTAGCGTTCATTAGGAGATGATAGAAGTAGGTCAGATTAAAAATGTCTCACACTAGAGGACTCATGTAAAGTGGGATTGAAATAGGTTCTGGCATTTATACTTCAAGCTCTGACAAACCACTGATCTTGTTATCTGCATGTTTGATCCACTACAGACTGTATAGATAACACGGTGACGGTCTGTCACCGTGTTACACATGTGATGTGTGCTTTTGCTTCTGATATTTAACTGGAAGATGTTTCGCTCAATTAGCTTGTTAGCTCACTCGAGAGAGGTAAAAAAAAAAAAAGGAAAAATTGAACTGCTTTTTCAAAAAGGAGCCATCTTTTCTTGATCCGCACTCCTGCATGCTCTGGGGGCCTTTACTGTACTTACGACTCAACGTGCAACAAAAGGTTTTAGGCAGCACAGCCTCAAAGAGAGTGTAAAATAGGCATAAGGTCTCAAATGTGGCCCAAATTTACATAAAAACAAATACTTGGAGATAAATAGAAGGCATGAAAGGGCTTCTTTTTAAAAGCAAAAACACAAAAGAGGGCTCTCCATTGCTTAGAAAATCCTTCAAATGGGGAATTTTTCATTAAAAGCTGTGACCAGTTCAAGCACACTTCTTCCTTGTTCAAGTCAGTCTTGACAGATTCTCAACATAAAACAAATCACAGGTCTGACCCATGCCTGATTGTTCTTGTGCTGATGTGACAGACATTGTTCAAATGTGGTCCGTAGAGACTAAGATGAACTAAAACGACCATTGTCATCTATGTGGCTATCAGTTTGGTTCACAAAAGTCTATCTATTTTTCACCATTACACAGAATTTTACAATTTTTATTTTTAGAGATACCCACAAAAATGTGTGTTGTCCCTGCTCCCTCAATGACTCTCGTTCTCTTTTCGAAAGTTGTAGTCTGGACAGGGGCTTTTATAGTCAGGGATAGTCACCTTTTATGGTCTAGGTGTGTGTGTGTATTCTCTTTGACTCACAGGAATCTTTTTATGTTTTCTAGGTATTCCATGTCCAATAATAATAGCCTGGGCCATAGGGAAGTTGTATTATGAAAATGAACAGTAAGTATTGAAAACATACATTTGTTTTATTGTTGATTCTTTTTGAAAGGTTTGTATTTTGGGCTTTTCACCCCTTCATTTGGAGACAGGACAGTGCATAGAGTTAGAAAGCAAGGGAGAGGGAGAGAGAGAGAGTTGGGAATGAAATGTGTGATTGCAGCCAATTTGAACCCAGGCTGTCTGCTTAGACTACTTCCTCTGCCCTTAGGTTGCACGCACTAACCATTAGGCTACTGCCTGATTCTCCTTTGCTTTTCCTACAGATGTTGGTTTGGTAAAGAACCTGGAAAATATATGGACTACATTTACCAGGGACCAGTTATTCTTGTGCTACTGGTGAGCAGCAAAGTCATTAAACTTTACACTCAATATTAATTATTTTCATCCTATCTGTAATAAACAACTCACACAGATACATGATTAATCACTAATGCCTGACTCTAAGTGTTAAGTGATGAAAACAATCAGCCTTGAAATCAAAATGAATTAACAATGAAAGCCAATTCCATTCTGCAGCTAGCTTATAAAAATGGTGGAATTAATCTTCCTGATGGGTTAAGGTATTACAGTAACACACAGATCCTGAGAATATCAATTTGTATTCATAGAAATGCATTCACTAATGGTTATGTACAGCACAAGCTGTTATCAGCATCTTCCAGTGTGGTGACCAGTTTAGATTCATGTGCTCCTCTAACATGCTCTCATTGAGAGAGGAGGAGGAGGCTTTGACTTTTGCGGCTGCTCCTCCCACTCAGTGTTTCACCAGCTGCTTGCAGCAGAACATTGCTCTGGCTGTTTTAAAATGTGAGCAATTAGACGAGGTTTCAAAAGCATTCATTTCTGTTTTTCTTTCTCTTCTAGATTAACTTTGTTTTTCTCTTCAACATCGTCAGAATTCTTATGACCAAACTCCGAGCATCAACCACATCGGAAACAATACAGTACAGGTTAGTGTGTAGTATATGGAAGTGATGCTTTTGTTCTCTGTCCAGGGACATTGTACTCGTTTAAGACTGTGATGTAATGTCTTTCAATTGAAGATTTGGAAAGCAGAGGTATTTTATCCTCCACGATTCGCTGAAACTTTCAAATTCTGACTAACTATGTTTTAAGAAAAATCTGGGCTACAAGCTAGGGCAAAATTCATAATCGACTGAACTTTATTGATAATAATGATATAACACACAACACTGTGGATCCAAAAGTGCTGAAAAGTGCAAACCATGTATCAGCTATATGGTTGGCTACGGGTTGAATGGTTGTACAGACCATGCACATCTGTAAAGGAACTTCTGTTAAGTGAATAATATGTTAGCATTAGCATGTCACTGAGCTGACTGAACCTGACCTATTAGTTCTTTAAGTATTTCTTATGCATTGGTTTGGTTTTAACTGTATGTGCATGTCCAGGCAGTAGCAGGCAGTAACAATGATATTATTTTAAGTCTCCCATTTCAATTTGTTTAGCTGCTGCTCTCTCACCTGCCTGCAATATGTGGGAAAGAGTTTCAAATAAATGTTTTACCTGTCCTCTTTTCTTCAAGTAAAGATATTTTCCATCAACTACTGACACAAATCTAAGTTCATTAAAGGCCCTGTTGTTAACTATCTACTTTGTCAACTGCCTTAATAGACTAGATACCCATTAAACATTGTTAGCTGGAGCTTTGCCAAAAGCTCCTCTCAACTTTTGATCCAAATACTGTATGATCAAGTCTGGCTCTTACAAAACGACATGTCATCAAGACAAAAATAAAATGGGAGACATCATCATAGCTAATCTCCTTTTAAATACAGTTTATGGTTGCACTGCTCTTTTCTTATAAAATCTAAGTTGACATTGAGATTATTATCTCTCCAAAAGCCAACCCTGTTTTGGATATAAAGATGCTGAATAAAATGGATTTGACTGATGTTCCTATTATATGTGGTAAAAGAAAATAAAGTCTAGACTCCAGATAAACAAATTACCCCGAGTGGGCACAAGTTAGTTGCAGAACTTAATGCAAGGAGCTTTTTTATTTCACCCCAACAGAAAGTGTCTGAGGTGGAGAACCTCTCATGTTTTTGACATGACTTGATGAGCGAGTAAACGCTGAGATTTGGTGTGTGTCTGAGAGAGGCGAGCTGTGTGCAATCCCACTTCTTGTTGTCATGTTGTGTGTCTGGCGGCTAAATTGTGAGAGCCTTTTCCTTTTAGGTTATTCTGTCAAGTGTGTTTCTATCCTCCGGGGATTATTCCAAGTGTTCAGGGTGTTTGCTCTGTCAGCTCAGACAACTTCAATTCAGGCTGTGCAGGATAGACTTGGATTTAAAGTCGTTGTGTGACAGATATGCTGACATGAGCCATGCAGATTTCTGTGAGAAGAACACAAGTGTGAGGTATGATTTATTGACCTAAATATAGAACATTAAGATTCCTTCAAAATACTGCCAGGTTAACCAGCAATGTATGTTGAATGTAAACAAGGGCGTCAACATGGAGTTATGGGTTTTTAAATTGTTTGAAGAATTGATCTACTTATCTTAAAAGCCCAGAATTCCTTTTAAAATGTGCTTATCTGAATCTTTTAACTAGCTTTGTGTTTATTAAAAAGCATGCTCCATTGGACAGTTTACAGACTTTTAAGCAAGGCAGTAGTAATGGGTGTGACAAGTAATCGGTGTACCAGTAAACAGCTAGCAACATGAAGCTTGCTTGTTTACTCTTAAATCAGGTCTGACCGTGCAAGGTTACGTTTTGATAATGGAGGCTCTGGTTATTGGTGAATTAAACGGTTAGTGTGTGGTGTGTTCAGATGGTCACCACACTATAAAAACTGAACTGTAAAATCTGTCGTGATTTGTCATCATGTGTGGGGTCTCTGAGTTTTGGTTCAGATTTTTTCTGTGTGTGCCAGGCATTAGCGGGAAAACGCATCAAAGTCAGTGAGTGTGTGAGGGTGGACATTGAGATTGGGCCAGAGACAAGAGAAAGTATCAAAATAAAACAGGTTTTGACTGCTATAATAAAGACAAAAACAAAAGTAAAGGTAACTGACTTTGTTACTTACTATCGGAGAGGGGCTGCAAAACCTCCAAACCAAAATAAATATAATACACCATCAGATCTATAAAAGCAGGCTGTATCAATAATTGTAGAATAATTTATATCTGGCACACTGCATAACATGATAAAAGATGATGCTGGTGATATTTAGGATTGTGTTAATGATATTTATGATGCTTGTGATAATGACGATGATTTAAAAAAATCCTGTATTCCACCCTGTGCATTGCTTCTGTGTGGTTCCTTTGGCACTAATATAAAAACTTGTATCCAATCTAAGTCTGTTTTTGCTACACTTACTCTCAGATCTTTAATGCTTTTGAATGTGTCTGTTGAATGATGCAGTGATGGTTTGCTAGCAGACTTTATCAATGCAATCTTAATCTTTGCGTGCATTTTGAGAAAGTTCTGTTTTTATCGTACAAACTAGGGTGTCTGCTGATGTGTCGATATTTTGTATATTTTTTAAGTAAGGCATCAAGTGTCTATTTGTGTGTGTGCATGTGTGTGTGTGTGAGTGTGTGTGTGTGTGTGTGTGTGTGTGTGTGTGTGTGTGTGTGTGTGTGTGTTTTTCCCACTATTCCACTGTCGGAGAATCATGCCTTTCTTCAAAATGAACTCGGACTGAATCCAGGCTCTCACTGTACTAATTTTATAAATGAGGTGTTTTATATTCTGTCCTTGTCTTCACAGGAAAGCTGTGAAAGCAACACTGGTCCTCTTACCCCTCCTAGGCATCACCTACATGCTTTTCTTTGTGAATCCAGGGGAGGACGACATCTCACAAATAGTCTTCATCTATTTTAACTCATTTTTGCAGTCTTTTCAGGTAAGAGGAAGGATAATGTGTAACTGTATACAAAGAAAACACCTTGAATCTTAGTGATCTCTGAATGAGTTTTACCGCACAGCTGTATCTTATCTTTTGGGATGACTTTTAAGTTTATGAACCTTTTTAATGGAAGATGATTTAAAGTAACACCTGGCTGTGTTTACACATTATGGCCCTCTTGCCTCATGTTAAGTGCCCTTCCAAAAAGTTCAAGATGGACACAAGAGCATGAGATTTTACCCATGACTGTTATAGTATTTGATATGATGTTTTGAAGTATCAAACTGAGTTGGAAGGAGAAAATGATTTCAAGCAGAGCATGAACTTTAGAAGACATGACAACATTTACTTCAAAAAAGTAACACTTAAAGTCCTTTTATTCTTCTTTTATAACTGCGCCTTCTAACTTCTCTGATGTCTAATTAAGCTCCCGTTACACACTAATGCTGTGCGACATCCTAATCTAACAGGAATGTGTCTCTTTCTGCAGGGGTTCTTTGTGTCAGTGTTTTACTGCTTCCTAAATGGGGAGGTGAGTCACTGGCTCTTTGTGAAAAAGTGTCAGTATTTATGAATTTCATTAAATTGTAATGTTTTTCTTGATTCTTAATCTTAATTTAGCCCGACATGAATTTCTAAGATAGGTTTAGTCACGCTGCAATGTCTTAACTACCCTCCTAGTAACAATACCTTTCCAATTTCAAGCAGGGGTAGCATCAGTTAGCTTTTATAATGAGACAGTACAAAAGGATGTTGTGTTCCATTAGGGACATATTTGCATTCTGTTGTTAACCAAAATATCTTTTTTTGACTGAGCTCTGTCGTGTTCATCTAATTAACATGAAAGTAAATTGCTTGAATTCCAGCTGTGGAAAAGGTGGTTAATTCCCTTTGATTACTCATTTGTCAGTAATTGTGAGAAATGAAGGACCCACTAAGTGCTCTCTGCCAGCCCTCAAATACAGTATATTAAACTTTGGAGGTGGTAATGCGCTTAATTTAATTTGGAATTGTGCTCTGAGTCACCACTTTAGTCCAGTTATTTTATCTATTAAGTACAATATTGTGTTTCAATAACTCTTGGAATTTTGGAAACATTTAAACTGTTTGACTGCTGTAAGTCAAGATTGGTTTTGTTTGCATATTCTCTAGTTTCCCTCCAGTTATTTAAAGAGTGACTAAAAGGGATAAAAGTTATTTTACGGGGTGTAGAGATCAAGCTTCTTCTTTAACCCCAGGCAAATAGAGCAGCAGTGTGAATAGTAAGTCTTTTTCTGTCAAAATATTATTCACACATTTAACGTTTGATCTTTTCAAAACAAGCTCGAGGGCACTCAACAACTTCCACCAGCCAATAAAACTGTGTCCTCTATGTTCAAATAGATGCAAATTTATAAGGGCAACAACTAAAGGTATATTTTTATGGATGTACTGTATATGTGTACATTCATATATACACCTGCTGTGTGTGTGTGTGTGTGTGTGTGTGTGTGTGTGTGTGTGTGTGACAATATGGTTTCCATTGAGCTGAAGTTTCATCATATCAGCTGTGAATGTGTATGAATGAATGGTTACATTGAGTCTGAAACAAGTTTCTTGGAGTTAAAGGCAGAGCTGGTAGAAATGTTTGTTGCTGCTTAAAACTGGACTCCTCCTCCATGGGCTCATCCCCTCCATATTTTTATCAAACATTTCAGGTACGGTCTGCAGTCAGAAAACGATGGCACCGCTGGCAAGACAACCACGCCCTGCGAGTGCGAGTGGCCCGAGCCATGTCCATCCCCACATCTCCAACCAGGATCAGTTTCCACAGCATCAAACAGACCACAGCTGTGTGACCAGAGAAAGAGCACATCATCTCCTATTAAACATCTAAAGGAACAGACCTCTTGTTCTGTCAAAACACACCATCAGAACATACTCATTTCTCTTACAGGACCACATTATGTCTGACATGAGCAAAGAGGGACGTTTCTGTTGTTTGTGAAAAAAAATAACATAGGAAGCTACACTGGTAAGTGCACATGAAGTGTGGCTGGGGGGAAAAAAAAAAGTCACGTGAGGTTTTATCTTCTTGAAGTGTACGGTTTGAGGTTTTGAAGATTAGAATATCTGACATAAATATGGCTTCATCATCAAACTGTCAGAGTAAGTCTCATGGTCTGATCTCACGGTGTGTTGTCATTGCTGCTGTCATCTTGTTTTTAATGGAGTAAGATTATCCTACGTGATTTGCTGCAGGATACTTTTAACAGCTCACACAACTGTTAGCATCTGCTTCATTCTCACATGGTGGGTGGGCTATGGAGGAATTTCTTACGGTGTCATTAGACGCGCAAAAAAAAGCCATTTGTGTGTTTTGAATACTGAAATGCTCTTTGAGCAGGTTGGTCTTTCTCTTCAACGGCTGCTTTTGACAGGGTCAATAGAGAGACTCTAGGGGAGAGGGCAGTTCACCTGAATAAAAGCAATGGAAATACAGTTTGAAATGTATGAACCATTTAAAATAGACTCTGCTGTTTCTTGCCAAAAGGGATGAAAAAGTAATTTTATTTTACGTTTACAGGTGTTTTTCACTCCACCTGTGGTGACTCATCTTGGTCAATGTGAAATGGTTACTTTTTTACAAGCCAGCCATTTCAGTCTGAGAAGTCTGAGACCCCTCCTTTCGTTTTGTGTACTGTTACGCACAAGTTGAATTTTTTGTATTGTATTGTGTGATTGTTAACATTGTTTAAATACTTGTATACAAGCAGAGCTTCCTCTCTGGTCCAGGTATTTGTTTCTTTTATTATTCCTTGCTTCTCCCTTTGCTGTCTTTTGTTTTGTCTCCTCGGAGCAGGAGGGTGATCATACAGAGCTATTTGAGCAGAACTGTGTTTGAACTCCCTGAGGCTGATGGGTGAGCAGGCCTACATTAGAGGCAAGTGAAGATACAGGTCACATTAAGTATTGTGTAATGTACTGTATATATGTAATGTAAGTACTGGTAAAGTGGAGAAGATGATTTCTTTTTGTCTTTATAAGATCCTTGTGTTTATTAGTATCGCATCAAAGCTGCTGTTTCAAGAGGAAAGAAACAGGCACCAATTTCCTCAGATGCCAACTCTTTCATCTGCTCAGGCTGCTCACACAATTACGGGAGCAACAAAAAACATCCATTTGCAATCTCAGACTCAAAATCATTGATCTTTTGTGCTAAAATATAAGGATAATGAAAAAGGATAAAAATTGATGTTTTTTTGCAACAGATTTGATTTTTGTTGTGGTCTTTTTGTTTATTTTTAGGTTATATTTTGCATAGAGTCACATGAAAAGTTTGACACCACTCCTATGTATGTGCTTCAATTAGCAGTTAGCAGTAGCAATGAATCAATTAGCTTAGCTGAACTTAAAGTCCAGAAACACAGGAAAAGCTCCAATCCTAGAAATAGTTTGGCACATAACCACTACATAGATATAAAGATTGTTCAGTAGTACACTTATCTTGTTGAATGGGTTTGAACATTCAATAAGTTGAAATCATTGAAGTTATTGGTGAATATATATCGTTAAAAAAAACAATTTCACTCCAGCTGCTTCCCCATGTTTCTAGTCTTTTTGCTAAGCTAACAGAGAGCTTGCAGTATTTTTATATTAAACTAAAAGTCATGATTGAACATCTTCACATCTGACTTTAAAACAGTGACGTGTCAAACTGTTTTTTAGAGGAAAATGATCAATTTTCATCTTGTTTATTTAGTTTCCTTTTTCTGTAAAACATGAACCCAAGGTTATTTATATGTTTCTGTTTTTGGTTCTACGTCCACTGGATCTGTTTTAGATTTTGGATTTTAGAGATGAAAGAGAATCTCTACTGTGAAGAAATGTGTTTAATTGTTGTTATGTTTCAAATATTGTGTCTGTCTTTGTTGTTGAATGTATGTTTTATGTTTGTACTCTGTTTCATAATATATGAAATTTACAGTTTCTGTTAACAGCTGGCCTCCTGGATTGAAAAAAAGCCTATTTTCTTTCCAAATGTTGATCATCCAAAGTGATTTTATTGTAAATATTTGATCCTGTTTTATAAACCAATATTTCTGCTGCTGAATCACAACTTCTGCAGGTGTAAAACTGAGCGCCTCCCCATGGTCTCCATAATCGAATCAATGTGAAATATGTTTATACAAAAATGAAAAAAGAGGTCATTTACTGACATTCACCAAAGAGATAAATCATGTTTACCAGCATCCAGAATCTTGTTGTCCCCAAAAGTTGTCACTGCCCTTTGTAGACCAAATCATATGTTTATTTTATTTGTACTCCATATAGAATTTCATGTATTCAGTGCAGAGTGACATAGTTGTATATTTATCACTGTACTTGGATACATCTGACCAACTGATTATGTGGGAAAATACATGTCCAACCACCTATGTTGCCTTATAAGTGAAAAGAAACACATCTTACATGTCAAAAGTAAGCTAATGTTACTGTAAATAAAGATTTATTGTGTGATTGATATACATTTGTACATGCACATTTACAAATGTTAATTTGATTAAAACTCATTATACTCTTATTTCAGTGTTTGTGTAGTCTCTTCTCTTTTGTAAACTACTACATTGATCAGAGTTGCAAGAGTGCACGATGCATTACGTCTACAGCAACATTAGACAATCTGGCATAAGCTGCATATTATGCTAATGATATCTGCTGAACAGATTAATTTCATGTCTCTCTCTCTCTGTGAAATACATGTAGCAGTCTTGTAATAACTTGATCAAATAATTAATCTCATGATAGAGTTGACTAATGCAGCGTCACTGACACTGTGGCATGTAATTGTTTTACTTGCAAATATAGTTTTCAGGGATGGAAGTGAAGCTGCCCTGGGAGGACATTATGTAATTCTGTATGAGTGCAGAGACAGTTTTTCTTCATTTCAGGCTGCGCTGGAGTGAAGTGGAGCATAAACTGCTGCCTGGGCTCAGAACCCTCAAGGCTTTATGAGTTATACATCCCCAAACAATTAGCAGAGACTCTGATGCAGCTTGTTGTGACAATTAATTCTTTTGATGCCTTATAACAGTATGAAAGGCGGACCATGGATGTGATGTTCTGGAGTGTATGCCCATGCCTGAGGCAAGAAGCGTATCTGCACTTCATCGTGGACCGTTTGCCCCAAGCTCTTTGCTTCTACATTAAACTCCATTTCACCAGTCATTACCTCAGGAATAAATGACTGACAGCCTGAGGCACACATCACAATAATAATGATGCTTCATCATTATTGTCATTTTATATGCTATGATGAGGTGTTTCCCAGTGGACTTTACGTCATTTTGTAAATGGATCAACAGTAGGTATCTAATCCTTTCAGAAACAATTGCTTGAGGAGAAGGCAATGTCTTATACAGAGCCGGAGTTACATCCTGCTTGGGATGCTTTGTTGAGTTGACTCATAAAGGTCTGATACATTTTATGAGGATTAGCCTGTAAACAGCTGTTTGACATCCCCTGTAACTCTTATAGAGCTTTATCAAGTGTGACAAAACACATTATTACGATTAAAATAATTTGCCATATTGTAAACTTCTATGAAACATTCTGATTTCAGAACCAATATTATAGAAAACTGCACTGCTATGTCAATGTCTCCCTACAATCCCCTAGATAACAAAAGGAAAGAACTGAAAATATTTTATAATTAGAAACTCTTCATATATTCTGTATATTGAATGTATTTATTTATAAATAAATAAAAAGATTAAAAGTGTAGATGTAAACATTTACTGACATCCTCAGGAAAGTATCAATGACCGTCAGCCTGCTTGTTTGAGACTTTATATTTGGTGTTGTGTTGTTTCAAGTCCGATAGCAAAATGTGGATCACTTTAAACAAGGTGCCAACAAGCTGCCTATATATATGTATAATTGTAGAATGGCAAAGTTAATAGGATGAAGTTATCGACTAAAATGTATAATCTGCAATGAAACATTTATTTTAAAAAAATCTATGTCTAAAGCCACTGTGATGTATTTCAGATCCTGGATGCTACACTTATCACTCTTGGGCCTCTATTGACTCTTGTCATGTTGGGCATCTTGACTTCCTCCAACATGTTAAGGAAATCATGATACCAAACATGAAGGATAATGACGACACTGAGGATTTTAATTATAACAAGGCCTGCCTGAAGAAATAATGCAAGTGTCCTCCCTGGGATGAAAGTAAGCTACTTTGGTCATGTGCCAAGTGCCTCGGGCTCACATTAGCTACAGCTGGGAGGCAGCGGTGAGCTGACACGATTTGTGTAGTGTTGTTGGAATGGAATAAAAGGAACTGATGGAATAAATTGTCCATGTGTTATTTACATACAAACAACCACACCAATTGTTGGGGTTGTTGGTTTATGGTTTTTGAATTCTTTTGATTTGTTCATTCAGAACATACAGACATCTTTGTATTTCTGTTTTTATTGAGTAACTTTGATTTTTTAAGATTCTGCTATTAACACTGTGGACTACTCTACTACAAAGCAGGATTTTTCATTGTTTGATATCCCTATTACTGATATCATCCTTCATTCTTCAGCAAAGACTGAAAAAGCACCTAAGTATTTTAGTTGTGTTTTTAAGTTGTATGATTATGTGTACCCTACTTACTGTATTGCTTTGTAACATATTTTTTGTCTGCAGCTGAAATATAATGTCTGAAGCCGTCATAGAAGCTATACAGGAATAGTCAAAGCAACACATTTATTTAAGGAAAAACAGGAGTAGTTTGTCAGTTTGAAGGTGAACTATTTTTTTGCACATTAATAATCAATGTTTTTTTTAATGCCAGTTATCTGTCTTGCATGCTGCTGCAGACGTGTTATTTTAGTCTGTAGAAGCCTATGTTAAACTTATTTTTAAAATATTTTCCTGAAGTTTGTTTTGTGATGATCTGCTGACATTCAGGATTAAGTGATAGGTTATAGGGTATGAAACAAACGGAACATATCTTTTAGGTCATCCTTTCTCTAAAATGTAATGGATACTTTATGTGAAAACTTAGCTGATAGTCAGAGAAATCACTACAAACGCTCAATCCTTCAACTAATAACATGTGAAGCCTGACCAAACATGCACAAATGAGAATATTTTACTCCAGCATGGCATTCTCTCATAATGCTTGGCCTATGGGAGCTAAGATTGTTTAGAATTGAATTGAATTTTAGTAAGAACATTGTAGCTGTTTACCTGGAAACACATTAAGGAAATGATTCCATTATGATATAGCCAGCAAGCTAAAACCCTCTGGATGTACGCAGTTGACGCAAAACATTTCAAAACTGCTTGTTTGAGATTGTATATGTGGCATCTGGTGCCATCCTAGAGGTCCAGTAGAATGATCTTGATGCTCAAGCAGGAAGAGGGCTGAGTGACAAAGATAACATAGGTTGAAGGTTAGCTCTGCAGAGAAGAAGTGCTTTGGAAAAGCCAGTTACAGAGAAAGTCATGTTAAAATAAAATTAAAATGGTTTGGGTGAGTTCATTTCCAGATAAGTTAAACCCTTATTGAGCTGTTGGGCAAGTCCTAACCCTAACTCATTAACCTCCAATCTACTGGTTCAACCCACAAGCTTAGTTTGCACTATAGTGAATGTCTCACCTCATTTATAACAAAAAAACCTTAAAGGATTTACAAAGTAAGTAACAGCCATAATTTTATTTTTTACATTTCACAAATTTTTCTATGCTTTAAACATCACATGCTGTAGCGTCAGTTAAAACAAGCCGTATGGTAACATGCTAGTTGTTTGACAGGAAGTGAAATAAGAACATGTATTGTCTTAAAGTTAAACAAGCTTTCAGCAAAAAAAGATTCAATGTAGCAAACCAAAGTCATTTATTTTTGAGCGATATGGCTCAATTGAGTGAGTATCTCAAAGTACGAATATCACTGTGCCAGATAGTTGGGGGTTTTTTCTCATTTGGGGTTAAAGACCATCTGAATTTTGTATTACAGTATTTGCTGACTGTAAGACTGTACTTGAAGTGTTGAAGGATGTAGATTCAACAACAATTTAAATGATGTCATCAAAGACAAAAAATAGAAATGTAAATTCTAGGCTGTGAATGGGAGAGTATGCGTCTGCATGTACAGAGGTAGAAGTTCTTGTCACAGCACTTGTGGATTTGGGTCTGATTCCAGCCCTTCGCACATGTCATCCTTCTGGCTGTCCTATCCAATCAAGACAAACATAGCGCAAAAAAATAACTTTCATTCAGTTTGAAAGCATCTGGACCGTGGATTGTCACAAGAGGATTTAGAGATTTGTCATGCTTTTATTTATGTGTTCAATACAGGAACAGAGCATTAAATCTGTATAGGAGTGTGAAATCCAGCAAAGGAACAGGATGTTATTTTGTCCAACAGTATTAACAGACTCCTTTGAATGAGAATGAGGAAGACATAATTTAGGTTACAGCTCCCTCTGCTGGCTCAAGAAGGGAATTGTAAGAGGTATCCCTCAGATACGTCTTACAATAGCTTTACAATTTTCTACAAAGTACAAAAGTATTAAAAATGTATGAAATATAAAAGCTAAGAATAGGAATAAAATATACGCTGGATTTACCTTAAACATTCCATCTAGTCAAAAATGTGAGCCCTTTGCTGGAGTAGATGAACATTTGCAAAAAACAGTGATGACAGCTGTAAGTAAGCAGTATTGATATTGAGAGCAAAAAATCAGTGATACATATTAAAGTGCAATTGTGACAATCATGACTATAATGATGAATAAACATGACATATGAAGTGGACTTTAATGATACCTAAATTAAAGTGCAGGAGTGTAGACTAGTTAACAGCCGAAACTATTGACTAGAATAATAATGACGAGTATACAGACCGATAAAGTGAACTTGAGTGCAAGGATACTAAACTCACAGTTTTCTTTTGGTTGGAAAGATTTCCTGTATCTGTCCTTGTGGCAGCAGAGTTGGACCAATCTGTTACAGAAGATTCTCTGTTTACTGTCCAGTAGGTGGTGCAGAGGGTGATCAGGATTATCCATAATGGATACACGTCCTCCTCTCTGTCACTCTGGCCCCAGCGTTGCTCCCCCAACAGACCACAGTAGGGTACAATGCACTAGCCACAACAGACTGATAGAAAATCTCAAACATCTTGCTGCAAACATTAAAGGATTTCAGCTTCCTCAGAAAGTAGAGTCTGTTCATCCCCTTCTTGTAGACATTCTTGAGTGTTGGCCTTCCAGTTCAGCCTGTTGTCTATGTTGTTGCCAGGTACTTGTACCCCTTAACCACAGCCACATCCTCTCCCAGGATACACAGCGGTTGTGGCGCTGTCGTCTTCCTTCTGAAGTCAAAAGGTGTTTGTTTCACTTTAGTGATTTTTGGGAGGCAATAGTATTAGGGGGAGACACACCTCATTTTGTGTTTTCCACATAATGGTCTCACTGTGTACAGTGCGCCTTACATATTGGGGCCAATACCAAAAAAAATACAAAAAGAAAACCCTTTTCAAAGTGTCATCAGCAGACTTGCAGCAAGACAGAACTACTGGCAGTGTTTGTGACAGAACCAGAAGTGGTGGCTCACGAGTGATGGACCGCAATGATGACCAGTACCTAAGGACCTATACACCATTATGTTACTGCCACACAGCTCCAGGCCTGTTTACGAGAAGTGAGGTGGACTAGGGTTTCCAGACAAACCATTCACACCGACTCCACTGCTTTGGCTTGAATGCCATGACCGTTGCATGTGACTCCACTGACACCAAGACACCGTGGTGACCGCTCGAGTGGGCCAAAGACCATGTGACCTAGACAATGCAGGAGTGGTTTACTGTCCTGTTCACTGATGAGTGTCGGGTCACCTTGCACAGAAATGATGGTTGTCAGCATTGCTGGAGAAGGCAAGGTGAGCGATATGCTGAGGTCAACATGGTCCCCAGGGTTTGCTTTGGTGGAAGAGGCGCAACAGTCTGGGTGGGCATCATCAGTCAGCGCAAAACAGATTTGTTGATTGTAGATGGCTCAGTCACTGCACGTTCTTACCTCAGAGACATCATAGAAACCATCATTGTCCCCCAATTCCGCTAGCAGACCCCCAACTTTCTGTTCATTGATGATAATGCTCCACCACATTGTAGCAGAATTTTCACAATTTGACTTCAAGACGTCGGAGTGCCTCATATGCTATGGCTAGCAATGTCCACTGACCTGAACCCCATCGAGCACTTCTGGGACCAGCTGGAGCAGCGAGTAGATACTTGTTCTCCACCCCCACGTGACCTGGCAGAACTGCGTGTAGCACTTGTGGAAGAGTGGAACGCATTACCTTAGAACAACATCATTAGGAGCATGAGACGTCACTGTCAACCTGTCATTGTGGCAAATGGTAGAAACACCTGCTTTTTGGTTTTTTGGGGCTGTCTTTGTTATTGTCTAAATTTTTTGGGTAGTAAATATTGCACTAATGAAAATAGTGCTTCTCCTCATTCATTAAAAGTAATATCAAAGGGAACTAGTACTCATTTCTTTGAAATTCAAATCAAATAGAAAAAAAACTAATGTTAATGACAATATCCCTAACTTATTGTGAGTAGTGTAAACTACTCTCTCACAACCAGTTCAATTTCAGTATATCGATCTGCACCAGATGTTGAATAGGGGACCTTTTGATTTCCAAGCAAAGTCCTGAGAGACTTAGCTACTGCCACCCTCAATTGTGTAAAGTCTAAAATAATTAAATATTTCACCACTATTTATGGAATTCCTTTTAATCCAGGGCATTGGTTTGTAGCATTTGTTCTTTGTATTTTCTCAAGCATTATATCATTACATTTTGTCTGTACACATGGGGCACAAGTTAATGATTTGAACAGCAACATTAGCTGACAAGGTTCTAATGCAAATGATCTTTTTCTATTGTGAACAGACACAGCTAGGGAGTATTATTGAAGAAAAGAAGATTATTAGATTTATTTATTTAGCAAGATCCACAGTAGAGATAATGTTCATTATGAGCACAGCATCAACACATGCATTCCCAGAAAAACACTGTGAAATATTGATGAATTTTAAATCAATCTGATGCACATGGAAATGAGAAATATACAAGATGGGATTCACAGAAAACATCTAAGATCTGATGTGGTCAAGGATTTATTTTCTTGTGAAGGTCATACAGATGTTATTCACTCATCGAATTTGTAATGCAAAGTGATAAAGCACCAGAATGACAACAAGTAACCCTTTTCATGAAGCCATAATGTATTTTACAAATGCTTCATAATTAATGCATCCATTAGCATCCTCTTGGTTTTGCATGAGCTGCTCCACCTCATCCTCCTTCATCTTCTCACCTGCAGAAAGAAGATATCAAAAGATGTGACAGCTTAATCATTGCAAGACGGCTTTAAAAATCCAGCTTGCTATAAGACTGTTAAACTTACCGAGTGTTGCCAGAACGTGCCTGAGCTCAGCCCCCATGACTGTGCCGTTGCCCTCCTTGTCAAAAACCCTCAGACCCTCCACAAAGTCCTCAAATGTTCCACGGTCCTTTGCCTTGCAGATGTGTTGGAGTATGGGCAGAAACTGGTCAAAGTCAAGCATCTTGGTTTGCATGTCTGAGGGAAATTATTAAATTATTATTTAAAAAGATTGGATTCTAATAGTAATCTGTAAAGACTTCAGTCAAAACACTGTTTCACATATGAGTCTTTCAGATGCTGCTTTTGAATCTGATTATAGGTATCATTATAAAAAAATAAAGGGAACATTAAAATAACACATCCTTACACAAAGTCCATTGGTGGATGGAGCGAGACATGATTTCCCAGATGTGCTCAATTGGATTCAGGACTGGGGAACGGGCGAGTTAGTCCATAGCACCAATGCCTTCATCTTGCAGGAAATGCTGACACACTCGAGCCACATGAGGTCTAGCATTGTCTTGCATGAGGAGGAACTCAAGGCCAACCGCCCCAGCATATGGTCTCATAAGGATTCTAAGGATCTAATATCGGTACCTAATGGCAGTCAGGCTACCTCTTGCGGGCACATGGAGGGCTGTGCGGCCTCCCAAAGAAATGTCACCCTACACCATTACTGACCCACCGCCAAGCTGGTCATTCTGGTGGATGTTGCAGGCAGTAAAACGTTCTCCATGGTGTCTCCAGACTCTGTCATGTCGGCCACCTGTGCTCAGTGTGAACCTGCTTTTATCTGTGAAGAGCACATGGTGCTCGTGGTGAATTTGCCAATCTTGGTGTTGTCTGGCAAATGCCAAACGTCTTGTACTGACTGTTTGAGCAGACACATGCACATTTGTGGCCTGCTGGAGGTCATTCTGCAGGGCTCTGGCTGTGCTCCTCCTGTTCCTCCTTGCACAAAGGCGGATGTAGCGGTCCTGCTGCTGGGTTGTTGCCCTCCTACTCCCTCCTCCACATCTCCTGATTGGCCTGTCTCCTTGCGGCACCTCCATGCTCTGGACACAGCATACCTTCCTGCTACAGCTCGCATTAATGTGCCATCCTGGATGAGCTGCACCAGCTGAGCCACTTGTGTCGGTTGTAGACTCATGCTACCACAAGAGTGAAAGCAGCGCTAGCATTCAAAAGTGACAAAAACATCAGCCAGAAAGCATCTGAACTGAGAAGTGGTCTGGCGTCACCACTTGCAGAACCACTCCTTTACTGGGGGCGTCTTGCTAATTGCCCATCATTTCTACCTGTTGTCTATTCCATTTGCACAACAGCATGTGAAATCGATTGTCAGTCAGTGTTGCTTCCTAAGTGGACAGTTTGATTTCACAGAAGTGTGACTGACTTGGAATTACATCGTGTTGTATAAGTGTTCCCTTTATTTTTTTTAGCAGTGTATTATGTCAACGGCGGGTTATTCAGCATATTAATCTTAGTAAAAAACAAACCTTCAGGCTTGGGTTTTCCAAGGACATACATGATTTCAACATTCGTGGGATTCTGGCCCAAAGCTCTGATCAGATCACCACATTGGGCGTAAGTGATCTTCATCTCGTTGGCTGGTGTCCTGTCAAACAGCTGGAAAGAATCTTTGAAGTCTGGGGACAAATGAAACGGTTTGTTATTTTCAAAAGAGATTCAGCTCATGCCATTCAAGTGTGCATGCAGAATCTTTAAGAGAATGCCTTTAACTCTGCTGCATAGCGTTTAATGTTGGTGCTGCAGTACAAATTCAAAACACTGAAGAGGGTAGTCTACCCTGCTCCTTCCTCTCTAGAGTTGAGGCGTACACAGGTTGTCATGTGGCGGACACTGAGGCATCAGTGTTTAATGAGCTCTGCATAATTTCTGCTTTCTATTCTTTCTTCATTTTTCAAAAGCATTGCCAATATTTATCCTATTTGTACAACCTTTGTGGTTGTTGAGCTTATTAAGAAAGGCTTTCTATGTCAATTAGAATCAGTTATGTCTGAACCGGTTTGTTTGCTTTCTTGTTTCCATCACTGCAACACCTGTGGTTTACTGTTTGCTGGTCAACTGAGAGGCATCTAATAAAGGAATCTAGGAGTGTCTCAACGCTGCCTACCTTCTCTGGTCCAAACAAAGGCAGGCCATTCTTGGCTAGAATCTAACTTTATTTTAGAAGAAGGACATACTGGTTGCTAACATATTGCTCATTTAGATGCTCTAATGGAGAAACCATCGAAAAATGATAACCAGAGGTCCTCCACTCTACTTTCATTGACATCTGATTTCATCTCCTTTAAAAGGGATTGAGTCAGATGGATGTGTTTACTCTATTATGATATCATATCCCTAAACCACTGTATCATCAGCTGTTGCGAAACATTTCTCACACACTAATGGGCAGCTTGATCACACAAACCATTCAACCAGCCTATAAATAACTGATAGCCCATACGACAGCCTTACCCTCAATCTGCTCGGGGGTGAATTCAAGCTGAAACAAAGACACACAGGAAATTACAAAATGAGACGATTACTATGTTATTATAGTCTAGTTCATAAAGATAACAACTTTATAAGAATAATTGTGAAATTGTTGTGTGCACCCCATTGTGTCTTGGCAAAATATCCGGTTACAGTCAGCATCTGTTCCATCCACAGTGCATGGTTTATAATGACCTTGGGTCTCACATGCTCTTCTGTCAGTATGCCATTTGTTTGCTACAGCCAGATTATTTCGAGATTATTTGAGAAACAATTTTAAAAGACAATTTTGAGAACAACAAATCCCACTGGGATGAGTTATTAATTTACAAACCCATAAATTAAAAATGTGAAAGTTAATAAGGCAGTCCTCAACATGTTTTATTTTAAGTTTAGTATTAAGGAAAACCAAGCTTGCCCAGCTCACTAATCAAACATTTTTAGAGTCAAAAATGGTTAGGATGTCCTCTGATATTTCCTATAGTGTCAGTCTGATGTCTAACCATCGACAAACCTCCTCCCGAATGAGACGTCTGTAAAAATATTTTCCAAACACTTATCTAAGCACGTCTAAAAATGGATGGCGATGGATGTAATTATCTCTATTTTTCTTCCTCCCAGCTTTTATTAAACCCTTTTTTTTGCCCAGAGAGGAATGATGCAGGGTGGTCTGCTATTCATGGGCATAATGAAAATCATATTTTGTGGCTTTAACCATACTCTATTGTAACGTGGCAAGAAAACATTGCCCTGATGGGAAGGCGCCAAGTCAGTAGAAGATCTTTCCATGATATGTGCTGGTGTTTGGCCCTGAATCTCTCCTTAACATAAATCACAGATTCTTCTCTAAAACACCATTCATTACACATTTTTAAAGAGCAAGAATAACAGGAATTACTTGACGCTCTGACTAATCCTGTTTTGGCTGCAATGCCAAGATTATTTCACATGAGGTCTCTGATGCTCTTCAAACAGCAGCTTGACATGTCAGATGTATGTATATCTTGTATATCATACAAATAAAATCCTTCAATAACAACCATTTTTAAGTCTTAACCCAAGTGATAAGTGATAATTTAAGGATTAAAACCTTTAAGTGAATCTCAATTTTTAATTTCCTGTGCCTTGAACACAAATGTAATAATATATATTTTTTAAAAATGCCCCAATATATATTTTTGTTTCGTTTTGGTTTTTACCGTGACTGTTGTGGGGTCAAAGTCCGGGGTCTTAGGGCGCTCTGGCTCTGGGGCTTTTGGGGTTGCAGGTGCAGCCGGCTTCGGCTCCTCCTTCTTCTTCGGTGCCATTTCAGAAAGCTTTCAGGCTACAAAGGGGACGACTGACACAACAGTGAGGGATCCAGCACTGTGCATGAAGCCCAAAGAGGTCAGGCCTCTTTATCCTCTGTCCGCAGGTGTCATCTACACCCCCCTTGCCATGCCTGACCACAAATCCAACAATAGGGGGAGGACTATAAAAGGACATGCCTTTGTGCTTCTATTTAAGACAAAGGCTGCCGCGCATGTGGACATCATCAGTACATGGTTGATGCAAAATGATATTGGCTGAAACCTAGGGCCTAGAAGCCACTGTTAATCAGGCTATTCTTATCATCACAAGTGTGACCCTGAGTTAGCTCCCTAATCCTGGAGTGCTGACCTTGTTCAGCCAAGTGTGCTGGTTATTAGTAATAAAAGGGAGCCAGAAATTAATAACTGGCTGAATTGTAAGGGTGAAATTGTTTTAAACATGCCACATTGATGATTGTATGATGGACTAATCCCTATATAAATCCTTAATTACAGTCAAAACTCAGTATAAGCTTTATATCTCATGGTAAGTCTTTATCTAGTCTGATAGATCTGTAGGATTTTGAGAGCATTACTCATAAATTAGCTTGAGAATAAATGTCACAGGATGTTTAATCTATACTTCATGAGTGTAGTTTGAGGTTCACAAGCCACAAGGAGAACTAGAAGTCAAACATTAATCGATGGTGATGCTAAGTGCCACTTAGTGACGCTGCCGTTCATACTTGAGTGAGGATCGAGTACGTAGACAGAGTGCTAGCGTGGGTGATGTTTACTTTTGTTGTTGCTGTAATGATGAAATAAAGATCAGTTTGCTTGAGTGTAAATAATTGAAGAACATTCTTTAAGATATTTATTCAAAGGCCTTTCTTCCAGATGGCTTTCTAAACTACACACTGTCAGATAAGAACTATAAGCACACTTGGACATACTGAAAGCTTAAAGTGTCTTACCCTCAAACACTTTATCGCATTAACTTCAAGATTCTGTTTCTCACCTTTAGGGCCATCCAAATCACTGCACCACCCGCCTGGCTGTCCACCATGGCCCCCACCTCTGCAACTCAAAACACATCTTTTTAAACTTCCATATTCAGTCTGAACCATTATCCAACCTGTCTTATGGATCCCCTTAAAATGATTTTATACACTGTAAATTTGAATCTTTTAATGTTTATTTTGACAATTTATTGTTACATTGTTGTTCATGTTTTCAGCTTTAAAACATTTTATTCAATCACTTTCCCCCAAAATTATGTATTTTGTTTTTAGAGATTGATGGTCTCTTATGGAATGGACTTTGTGCTGACATACATGACCTGCCAGCTGCTCTGGGCTCATAGTTAAGCTTGGGCTCTGCATGCTGTTTGAAAAAACGTGTGTGCAAACTATTCAAGTCAACAGTGGCAAATGGTGAGTTTTGGCAAAGCAAGAAGTGAATCAAAATCATGGCCTAAATTATAATGAGTTTGCTCTTTCAGTGCCATACCACATTTATTTCTCTCATGTCCATCCATCTGCCTATAAACCTTTAAACCCTGAATAAACTAATGAGTCTGGAGGTTTCCTGTTCATAACAAAAAAGCAAAGACATTTAAATCAATATACCGGCATTGTATGAAATCAGAGATCCCTTCTGCTCTGCAATGACAAACACTAGTTATGACTACGATGTACAAGCTATAAACAAAATCATTTGATAGACAGTTTTGGCTTTTAAAAGGATTTTGCAGCTCATAAAATCATGAACGGCTGGAGAGCAAATTACATAAAGGATATGCATGGATTGCTTTTCGATTGTTACACATCTAGACCTTTTTATATCAGCTTGGGTCATGTTCTTCGCTGCTGCATGTTAATACACTAAACATTAACTGATATCCAGAATATTTCATCCATCAAATATAATGAGACATTTTTTTTTTTCAAATAATTTGGCTAATAATGCTTTATTTAGCTCTCACTCATGTGGCCTGATCTGTCCTGGAATAGATTGGACATTGGAGCAAAAAAATAATCACCAGATTAGAGCTGATGTATATTTAAGTCATGGCTTTAGTCTGTTTTTCATTAATTTCAAAAAGCACATGACTGAGTTTGTCAGTGTGTGGCTTGACCTAGCCTGCATAGAGACACACATAGAAACTGTGTATGTCAGTGTGAGTTTAAATGGACCCAGCCCTGTGTCACTCACTGCCAACCCTCTTTCAGATCCAATCAGGTGATTGCCATTGACAATCCTCAGCAACAATTCACAAAATGTCCAACCACGCAGTCAAGCTCTTGAGACATCCAAGACCTGTGCAGTTTGCTATTTCGGAATGAGTCTGTTGTCCGGCTGGCACTTAATATTGGAAAGGCTCCAACTTGGAACCATGAAACGACCTTCAGTGCAGCCTCTGCTGTACGCTGCTTTTACAGCGTTCCATTTTACTGAATGGAACCACAGCTGTTATATAATTACCCCTGAAAAAAGTGGTAGTATAATTCAGATGTCAGAAAAATTATATTACTGTTTTATATCAAGATGAAATCTTAGTTTGAAACAGCACAAAATAGAAGTTAAACGGATTAATTAAGCTTTCAGATTGACTCAAGTGTGACTCGTTGTTAGTTTGATCCAGGTGTCAGCCTGGAAGAAACACATTTGCCAAATCTGCCAAAGATAGCTTTTGGGATTGGAGGCATATTTTGGAGGGGGTTTTGGATGTTACCTGTAGTTTGTAAGACTTCTAGCCCAAAGTCCCCTTTCCGTGCTGAGCATTGTTTAGAGCAACGACTGGCAACATAAGAAGCTGATTAATAGCTGCATGCAGATATCTGCGATAACATTGAAGCCAGTAGCATTAAAAGACAGTCAAAAGCTTTCTGTATTTCTTTAATAATATTCCATTCTACCTGTTTTCCTCTTCAAACTGACTTTTACTTCTAGCAATAAAAAATTTGCATAAATACAGTACAATTAAGTGCAACTTCAAGATGTACTGTTTAGTGTTGGTACATTTAAATAACATTTTCAAACAGTTTCTTTTCATTGTGACTTTTTTATTCAACTTTATATCCGGACAAATCTTTTTAGTAATACTCTAAAAGATGTACAGCCAAAAAGAAGTCTTGAAAAGGAGATATCTTTTTGTACTTCTATCAGTCACATGAGACACACAAAGCGACAGACACATTATTACCTTTCAGTAAGAACTGTACTGCCAACCTTGGAGAGATTGTGTTTATTAAATAGCCAATTATTTCTGTTATTGAGAGGAACTATACTTTAAATTCAAGGTTCAAATGTAAAGGTTCTTGCTCTACAGCTCGGTGCTACGGATTTCTTGTAATTGGCTTATGAATCTCTTTTGAATAAATAAATTTTCACCTTGAAATCTGCCGAACATTCCTGATGGAGTCTTTGCTGTTCTCTTCTTGTATGATCCATGTGATTCCCTCAACAGCCATGCAAGTTGAATTCTACTGAGTTTGAGTTGGATGAGCTGGAGCTTTTTATTCATCTTTAACAATTTCTGCTGCTGGTAAGACCGACATGTCTTGTTACACATTATTTGACCTTTTCCAAAGGCTGCACATGAAAGTTGTTTGGATGTGTCATTCATCTCTTTTGCCTTGGTAACATCTTTTATGTCAACTAAGTTTAATGAATTTCACTCAAACCTTTAGTATGAAGAAACCTGCTGAAACCGGCTTTCCAGTAAAATTTGCATATCTTCAGACTGGTTCACATAACACTTTGATGAAGGCTGAACCACTGTCTGATGTTATTCTACTTCCCTTTTATTCCTCTAAGGCTGGATTGCTCAGTAATAGAAATATGGTTGTTGAAGGTAAAGTATTCATCCCTGAACCTTTTATTTACATATAATATCAGGTCAGCAGAAACCAATAACTCAGTGTCAAGGCTGACGTGATTCCTCTATAAGCCTGTTTCACTGTTGTCCACTAAGACCTCCTTGGTATCTACACTCACCTTGCTACATACATAGAAGTAACCATGAACTTTCTTGAAGATGGTTTTATGTTCTTTTATGGAGTCATCATTATTGAATTACATTGTTTTTGATAATAGGTAAGAAGTCCGTGCAATCTCGAAGAATACCAAGATGTTGTCTCTAAAGCAAATATGGCAATACAAGTGTTTGCAGATGTTTGGTTTCTCCTGTCACCAAACATTCTCAAGATCTGCCATTTTGAACGCCACGTAGCTGACAGTCAGTAATCAGTATTCTCTGTCTTGTTGGTCATTATAACAATGTGCAACAAACATAACAAACTGGATGTGAATGGTTCTGTCAGTGTTTGTTATCCAGGTTTGTGTTTTTTTTGTCTTTACATTGCTTATACTGTAAGCTAGTAGCACATGTGGTGTTTATACATTTCATTTAGGTTTCTGTTCTGTAAAACAGGTGTTATAGGACATGCTCCTTTTCTGAATTCTGCTTCTCCAAATGTAATGTTGACAACCATTGCAGTGCATTTGTAACAGAAGAAGGGTGAGGGTGTAACTAAAAAAAAAAAAGGTCTACCACACGATCATCCATTCATGTTAAGTGAATGAAAAAGGGTCATTAACTATCAGCAAGATTTCACAGAGACAAGGACACCAGGGCCATGAATTAAAAAAAAAAAAAGAATAAATATAAACCCCATAAAATATCAAGAGCGAGAAGAGTTTTGTTGAATGACTAAATATTTTGCTTTTTTTCTGGGTTTGTGTGTTGCTTTGCATGGTTTATGCATTTGTAGTGTGTTTGTTGTTTAATGATCTGCTTGAAGCTGTCTGAAGCAAGTTTTTCCATCTCCAGTACTTTCCTAATGATTTTTCACATGTTGATTGATTTGCATAATTATGTTTTTTTCCACTTTACACTTCTCACAGAAATCTTTGCAGCTGTTGCTGCGCATTAGAATGAAGCTCCTCCATAATGCAACTAACATTGACTTACAACACTGGAAGAGAGCAGAGAGACTGATCTGTTGCAATAGCTTGGCTTACCTCCTCTTGTGGACCAACGTCTGATGGATGATGGGAAACACGCCACTTATTGTGACTTTGATTTCTTTAAAATGCAGTATGAGGTGTCATATTAATAACTCACTCAACAGCCATGAACTCTCCTATGGCTTTACATTAGCTCTCTGTGCAGCTGTGGCCACACTGTTCCACTGTGATCATTTACCAGCAGTCAGGATATTGAGTGTCCAAGCCAATGCTAATTCTAATAAGGTGGTTAATATACACCAGCTGGATTCCTGGTAGATGCTGTGACGTGTTCACTATCAAATCCACAGAGCCGTCACTGAAATCCACAAGCATGTAATTATACTGTCCCCTGTCCAGCCAGGACCTCATGTGCTATCCAGCTCAGTGTGCAGAATTAGTGACAGTGCCAGTCTGCACAGGCTGCCCTCCAACATACACAGTGTTGCCATGTTGCTTGGCATGAATCCTTTAGTAAAGATAATATAAACAGGTTTTTAGGGACTCACAGCAGGATTTCCGTAAAAACATTTTAGCACTAATAAACAACATTTCTGCTTTTGCTGATGATGTGTTTGTGCATGTGCTGCAAATGGAGAACAAACAATTTATTGCATTTTGAACTATTCTTCTTTTCCAGACAACTAATGTGTTTTATGTGCAAAGAGTGTGTCATATTATGCATAGCTCTTAACATGGGGTTGGAAAGAAGAAAGAGTGCAAAGAACTGAATATTATCATAGCAGAAAGAAAAACAGAAAAAAGGGAAACAATGAGAGTACAAAAAAGGAAGTAAACATCTTCAGTGTCCGCTTGAGAAAAACAGTCATGCATCAGAGATTACAAGATTATGAAGAAGCAGAATATAATTTATTCACGAGCGGGATGCCACTCTACACGCCAAAATTATAAGTTGTCAACATCTGTGCTCTCAAACATCAGCATCTAAGCCCGCAGCTTAACCATAGCGCCCTCCTTTGGTCACAGGGGGGACTTACATGACCTGATACAAACACAATATAGTAAACCTTCCATTCAATCTCAGAATGAACGGGGAGCCTTCTGGGCACCATCACTGAATCATTATGAAATGTTCCAAGATGACTTTGTTTGTGTATAATCTGAAATCAAGTTGATGATAAATCATGCTCATTTCATTTTCTCAACTCTGTGTTGTTCATCTGCCGGCATCTACTCTGTCCCCTACAGTGAACATTTCTCTCATGGCATGACCTTTATAAAAACAACATCTGACCAGCTATAGTCTCTGTCCACTCATTACAAAACTGAGTGCTTTGAAGCAATGGTGTTTACCACCAAGTCATTTTGGCACCCACACTGAGTTGTGATCTCGGCACAGTGCAGACGCAGCATTACATTTAAAAACAAGTCTCTCCTCGCAGCTGTACTCCACTGGCCTGCTGCTGCAGTTTATTATTGATCAGAGAAATGAACCACATCCAACTTGTTTATTATACTGTTCTCTTCTACGGTCACATGCTCCTTTTTTGGTTCATTAGTGTCACTATGACTCGTTAATATTGATGACAACAGACATTTGCTAGTTGGTAAGACTGTGCACAGATACTTTAACCCTCATCAATGTCTTGTGATATAGACATCAGACATACACTCTTAAAAGAAGAAATTATTAATATAATAATTCCAAAGTGTTTTATATTAGTAATTCGTCAGTTGAGTTGATTTTATAACTGTAATGGTCTTTGACATAATTTGACTGAAAATACTTAAGTTCATGAAGTCATTAGAATCTCACAAAGCTCTAAAAGAGTCATTCACCTTTAACAGAACACAAACCTCTAGTATTTAGCACTTGTATGTGCTTTCTTTTTCTAAATGGGTTGTTTGTGTATAAAGGTTTGTCACCTAATTATTCACCTTGCTTCACAATAGTTAAATAAGAGAACGAAGAAAAAGAGCAAAAGTGTGATGAGTGGAATTTTGTAAAGTCTCTCTGAAAGTAGCTGCCTTTCCAAGTGGGGAGTTTTGCACACTGAAACTTTGCAACAGTGCTGATACTGACCAATCACAAACCAACACATGAGAGAGATGATAATACAAATCAAAATAACCTTTTTAGTTTTATTCACATTGTGTTGTCTAGAGTGTTTTCTGCGTAATTTACTCTCTTTTTTTTTTTTAGACATTTTACCATGACTGAATACCTTGAGCTTTATTATTTTCCCACAGAAACAGTTTTTGACTGTCTCCATTTAAAGCTACGGAAGGAGGTTAGTGCCACTGAAAATCTTTTTTCTCAGAATTCTGACTAAAAACTCAGACTTTTTTTGACTGAAGCTCAGAATTCTAACTTTTTGTCAAAAATTCTGAATTTTTACTTTTTGTCTGACACCAAGAATTCTGACTTTTTTCTCTTCAGAAAAATGTACGTTCTGACATTCTTAGAATTTTTTTTTTCTTCTGGTGGCTCTTACATATAAAGCTGTTCTGAAGTTTCTTAATTTTCTTAATTAAGGGACTTTTTAGTTTGGTATAATCTCTAAAACATGCACTGTGACTAATCATGGTCTATTACTTTTCAAAAGAAGGTCTTGTCATTTCTTTTTTAAGACAACATATCGTCGAGATTCTCGGAAAATGTAAAAGTTGAGAACCATTGTGTGTTGTGAAGAAAAATTCAAATTCAGACAAATGCAACTTTTGGTGGGAGTCGTGAGACCGTTCTGACAACTATGTTCTTCTTTTAATTTATGTGCCAACAGTTTTTCACTTGGACTTTCCCACTAGATGTTGACAGTAGTTACACCCTCACCCTTCTCTGTTCATGTGTCTGGTAGGGGTGACTTTTTTGCTACCACCAGTCATATTGCAAAACATCTTGGTTTCTTAGGAATCTGTTGACGATATTGGACATTGTTGACAGTCAAACACAACAACACATTGTATAATTAGAAAATGTGCTGATTCATGTTTTTGCACTGTAATTGCTTTAATTGTGGCTCTGAATTTTCAGTGTGATATTTAAATGTCTGCAGTGAATACTGTGTCAAGCTTTCTAATGAGGTGTTTTAGCATATGCCCTGGTTTGAATACAGCATTAACATCTGGCTTTCCAGTCCCACTAAACCTATAGCTGTTGTTGTTGATTCCAGATCACAGGCCAATAAATCAAAGGCTTGCTATTTCTCAGTTGTGTTTAGAGGTCTGTGAAAGTCACCATGCTGCCTTATCTTTTTAAACCATATGTTTGCTTTACATGGCCTCAGTAACTATAGATATCAAGAAGTATGAAAGACATCTGCAGTCATGAATGTTTCCGCAGCATCAGTGTGTATAACCCATGTCAGGATTTCAGGGATGAAGTTTCTTTGACCCCATTTGTTCCTTTTCTCTATTTCTGAGTTAAACCTTTGGGAGACCTGCGTGGGTGAGCTGTCAGCAACAAGACAACAAGAGCCGCTGCAGGACAGACAAGCTGACCCCGATCATACTGAAAGGAACCTCTTGAGGATTGTTTCATGACAAAAGAGGAACATTTCTTGTATGTGATGTTTGGTGTGCGAATCACGGTGACAGTACTGTATATGGGAATGATTAAAAATAAAACAATAAGGAAAAGCAATTGCAATCAGAATCTCAAGATCTCAAGTGCTTTTTTCCAAGGCACTGTGCGTTAACTAGGGGGACATTTCCATTCTCCTATATTTCTCCTATAGTGCATGTGAAGCATATAAATGCATTCTTCGTTTATGTTATAGGTAAAATGTGGGTGGAAACAAAAATAAAAGCTTTTTGTGACCAAAACATACATGTGCTTTGAATTTATGTGTTGCTTTTTACACACAAGGTATATGGTGGCTTCATACTTTTCAGTGAATATTTGAGGCTACTACAAATGGCATGTGTATAGATGCCTGCTTGTCCATCTGATTTTGAAAGATGTAAAAATAGAAAAACCATGTGCAGATTTTCCATTGGCAAAGATGAATGACAGAATCCATTGAAGAAGCCGGGATTGAGGAGGCTATCTAACATTTCCAGAGTGTTTGTGGGGGATTTAACAGGTTCAATTATAAGATAGAGAATAAAACAAAAGAGACTGATCCCAACCTGTGGCCATCTTTCTGGATGGCTGCACATTTCTCCTTCTTCTACTACTGTACTCCCATTGACAGTCTGAAAAAACTATGCCAATATGTAACCTAACAAAGATTCCACAAATGGATTTATAAAAGCTCTTTCTGACAAATGTGCACTTTCAGTGGATGCTTGGCTGGTCCAAATAATGACAGAAAATGACCACCTCTTACACCCCCAAAATATGTTCAATAATTGGCAGTATTAATAACCTCTTATGTGATTTGTTGCCTGCAGAGGATAACATTTTCCAAGGGCTTATGATACCTACAGGAGGTTGAGATGAATCATGCCAGATGGATTTCAATGATAAAAAGGGTTCCACAACCA
This sequence comes from Symphodus melops, assembly GCF_947650265.1. NCBI lineage: Eukaryota > Metazoa > Chordata > Actinopteri > Labriformes > Labridae > Symphodus > Symphodus melops. The sequence continues at coordinate 19,724,282 of NC_136697.1, read as the reverse complement.
GGATAAGTACCATGACCAGAAACAGTGGCACGGCGATATAATAACTGGCTTAGAGGCACGTCTAACCTTTCAAAAACAAGTGTCTGTTTTTTTTAAAAGAGGAACAGACCCTGAGACCCTGACAAATCGGAAATAGAGCTGAGATTATTCGCACATGTCATGAACAAGGGCTCCTCAATTAATCTTCTGTCGCTACAGTATGCGGAGATCCTACAGAGAAACAGTGGGACGCAATCCTCTGCATGGCACAGCAGCAAATGTATGCTCACATGTCATATTGCAATTTATGACAGCTTTCATATTGTTCTTTGCCTTTCACCACAGGAATAATAGGATCATGGTGTGAAAGATTACGGTGAAGGATATTTTTACAGTAACACTGAGAGGAAAAAGAGGAACAAAAAAATGAGAAGTGGAAAAAAGAAAGAATATTAATATTCTGAGTATCCTAAAAAGACATGCAAGTTCATTCTGCATGTATGAGTTAGAGTTGAACTGGTTCAGTTTTTCATGTTATCTTGGATATGTTGAGCAAGAGTCAAACAAGCAAAAATATACTGATTTTATGTTCTCATTTTTAAATATATTTCATTATTTGTATTTTACATTATGTATTGTTTGTATTCATATACATTTGATCCTTAATATACTGTGAAAATGTCCAATTACATGTCATTGATTTATAATTACAAACAACTATAATAAATGTATCGGACCCAGTGGTTTGGACCCTCTTGTTTATTGACAATAAACTTTAACTTAACAACAAAGGCAGAGTGGCTTAAAATAATCCTTAACAGAATTGTCAATAAGGACATTATGGATGCTCATAATGCACTTTCAAACTTTAACTCCCTTGACCTGCTTTTAGATTTCGGGTTATAAAGTCTAAGGACAATGTGTCACTTGACATAAGAACCTTAAACTTGTTATTGTCAGTGGGCCTTTAAATAAGGAGCTTTTGTTTAATTTTGTTTCATAACCACTTCATGCCTGCTTATGAAAGGTCTCGACGTAACACTGGTGCCTCTTTGTGACCCACAAAAGAAATTGAGACCAATCCAAAAATTTTAAAATGGACTTTTTCTAAAGTTATTCTGAAAGCCTATTCATGGGGATAAACGGTGTGATTTAAAAAAAAGCCATAAACAGCATGCCAACCTCAAGAGCTTTTGATAACATTTTCCCTGGAAAACTTTCATGGAGGGATGTACATTTGGTCGATCAACAGAAACAGGGGGATATTTTCCTTTCGAAAATACTTTGCAAGCATACAGAGGCCAGTGTCAGTGGAGATTGGACTTAGTCTTCAGGGACCACTGAAGTCATCAAATGAGGTTCCACAATGGTGATCGAGCATATAGGTCACTGATTAAATATGAGCCTTATCTCATCTGTAAGTCGTCACATCTTTGTTTCAGTGCTGTGTTCCTCATGCAGACAAACATGTCCGCATAACACGGACAAGTCTTTCATTTGCCTACAATTTCAACCATCCAACTTCCTCCAGAAACAACCATCCAGTCCAATATTGATCACTCGAAGCAACTAGAAGCTTTGACATTGCTGGGGTCGATGGATGAGCCAAACAACAAAGAACTTTCATCAAGAGGATCAACATGTACCAAACCATTGTACTTTTCCCCCCAAACAGAGGCTTGAGATCTTCTGCATCTCCTTTGAGACTAGAATAGATACCTTGTGTGTCTGCAGTGTGATACATTTGTTGCTATTTACAGATGTAAAGCTATATGGGTTTGGCAGATTAAAAAAAAAAAACGTGTGTTGGTAATGGATATAATAGGAATTAAAAATATATATATTTTTGGCACACCATTTTTTTGGGTCAATATGAGATGTATAAGATCCAATTCAAAGAAGAAGAATCTAATGTGAGGTTCAGAGGAAGACAACAAGTTGAAAAAGCAAAGAGATCAATCAGCAGGGTAACACCAGTGACTCGCGTTTATCACTTATTGCCAAAGTTGTCGCAAGGGAACAAAACAGAGATCTAAGTGTTAACTGTACTGTTTAGTTCCATGCAGTTAAAACAAACATACAAGGTTAATCATATAAAGGACCACAAAGTTATGAATTGATTTTATTTCACTTTATTTTACGAAACATGCTAAATTTAGGTTTTCATATGGAGATGGGGTTTTTTGACAAAGATATTCGCTAAAATATGCACAATATGTATAACTTATAATTATATTATAAACAATTAACTAATGTATATATACTTCTTCTCAATACCTAAAAGGGGGATCTAGACTATTCATATTTAATTGCATGTTGAGTTCAAGTCAGGGTCACATATGTTTCGATGAGAATACTTTTGGTTGCACATGTAATGAGGGCAGAATGATTAAAATTTAACTTAGTGTCATATCATGTGAAAACAGCATCAACAACGTGAGATTCCACCTCAGGATGGATGCCACGTGATTCGCTGTTGTGCAGAATCTCTGATTTCTGTGTTGCAGAAACACATGGCAGTGAATCACTGTGAACGATTTGAAAGCTTTGTACAGTGACTGTATTGCTGTTCTGCTGTATTTCCAACATTACAGTGAAGTGATTGGTAAATTGCACAATTATCTGCTGACATATAAAAGATTAAGTAGAAGGAATATTCAACTAATAGTTAAGCAGTAACATGCTTGTTGACTACCATGACCTCACATGAAAAAAAAAAAAGATTGGCCAGTGACAGTAACAGTATAATTGCAAGAATAAAGAACCTCAACATTTTTAGCTTCAGCTTTTGTCTCAAAAATCATACATAAAAGGATTCATTATGGAGCATGTCTCTGTCTTCTTGTATGATAAGTACAGTTTGGCTTTGTTACAAACTGACTTTTGAATTGTTGGGGGGGGAAAAAGCCTGTCTGACTGTTAGCCTCAGAAAAACAAAAAAATCTTTTTTCTATTTTTTTATAGATCAGTCAACACTACGCTATTCTCAGAATAAAAATGATTATTTCATTCACTTGATACATCGCAGATTCATGCCGTATTATAAAAACTACTTCTTTACAAGATTTTGAACAGAAGGCAGATGTCAGAACACATGGCGTTTGTTTTGTTTGGTATTAGAAAGAACAGCTGTGAAAATTGTATATGCTCCATGTCCTTGATTGTTGTTGACATAACTTTTTTATGCTGTACACAATGATGGAAGAATTATTCAGAGTATACTGCTTTCTCTCTTCATAGATTCTTGTTTTGACAACCAACAGTGCTCACAGAATCAATACAGTGGACAATACTACTCAGACTACGAGCAATGAACGCTTACAATACAAAATATTGATCAGGTTGCATTCAGCTCTTGTACTTCTATGCAGGAATTTTAGCCATTAGCTCTGTCTTTTGGGGCTGTTGGAAACGGTTCAATTCCTGGCAAAGACAAAATATGGAATTGCTACTGCATGGTTGAAGAGTTTCTAGTTTACACCAAAGAGCCTACTTCTTAGGCGCTATTTAGCAAGGCATTGCATCGCTCCAACTGCCAGGGGTGCCAGTCCCTGTGCATTATCTCACATCTGTCAATAAATTCACATTTGAGCTTAAGTGATGTGAAGTCTAACAATGATAATAATAATAATAATATTATTAATAATAATAATGTCATATAAATCTCTCCTTTTTTACCTTTCTATGTTTATGTTTTATTGTCTTTTTAAAACCTTGCATGTAAGGTGTCCTTGGGTTTTTTGAAAGGCGCCCTCAAATAAAATGTATTATTATTATTAATAACAGAGTAAAAAGGCTGATTGCCTTCAGAATATAGATAAAGTGTATAAAAGTGGAAGATTAAATTAAATAAAAAGGTTTCATTTAATGCTATAAGACCCACAGACTGCATTATAGAGAAATGGTTGGAAGTGTTTGGAGAGGAGAAACTATTCTGCAAACAAAATAATTGTTATGCAGATTTGTTTAATAGAGACATCAACAAGATCTTTAGACACATTGGTTTTGCTTTTAAAGAACATGTGCTGGTATTTATCCATTTAACTTGTTGAATTTCCTCATTTATTTTAAAAACAATTTTATTGTCACTATTTTCTAAAATAGTGGATTCAATGAAAAAGAAAGATAATAAAGTCTGAGGTCAAATAGGCTGCATTTGCTGCTATTATCATCATTCCTATTACTACCCATGCTGCTGTGGGGTCTGTGAGACCTCAAACAATAAGGAAGTAAATGTCAAAGTGGGGCCAAAGTCAACAAAACACACAAGTTAAAAAAATCAGGCTAGGATCAGACGTGTCACAATATATACGTCGGGGTAAAAAAAAAAGGGAAAAAAAACATGTTGCCTATATGCTACTGGCATGAAACAATTCATATTTCTTAAGTGTTGGATTACTAAAGGTCCAATGTTTAAAGTCCAAATATAAAGTCTGTGTAAGAAAAGTGTTAATGCAGCCTTGATTGAAATCCCAGCGAAGCAGCAGATTGACCTGTGTAAAAAGAGGGACGACTCCTGCATTATGTCTCGGTAATCCAATCCTACTAGATGCAACTTTTTGAGAGACTGCAGGGGGAAAAAGCGGTTTGGCATAGGCCCTGCGATCTGTTGAATGTGGAGTTTGTTTGAGGGGTGAGAAAATATGTCATTTCGGAGTCGTGGTTTATTCCCACGTAAGAGCTGGCGTACCAATCAGATGCCGTGACGCTCCACCCTACCTGCCTTCTCTCCGCCCCCCCTTTTCCATCCACATACTCACTAGTGAACACGACCTGCCGCCTGCCACATCTGGAGTCGCTCCACAACACGACAAAACTTCGACTTTTTACAACAACACTCAGGCGTGTGCGAAGTGTGCGTCCGTCAGGGTGACTTTTGGCTTTCTCTTGGGTAGTAAGTAGAGATTTAAAGTTAAGTTGACATTTCTGTCTTGTTTCGGAGATTTCTTTTTTGGGAGTTTCATACATTCTTAGCCACGCCAGTTTTTGATGATGCTGAACGCGATTTTTTCTCGAGAATAAAACAGCCTACATGATGACACATCTCCAAGTTGTGTCTTTATAGTTGTTTTTTTTTATATATATACAACAAGCCAGTGATAGTGAAGTGAAGCTTACCATATGTAGTTATTTACGTTCACGCAGGAGAAACGTGAAGGTCTGTGATTTCACGCTGTTTCTGTGGTTTAAATGCTGCATTTAAAGCCCGTTTTTGACCCTGCTGCTTCACTGCGCGTCAGTGGATCTATGCTGCGTTTATGGAGACATAAGTCACAGGGAATCAAACAGCGGAATTTAAACAGCGACTTGGTGATGGAGTGACACATTTAGGGCTTATTTTATTTAGTCCAACACTGATCTAACATTTGGAAAGGGGGAGTGGAACAAACCATAAGGCGCACGGCTCCATGCTGAAGTGTTTAAGTTAGTCTGAGGGGAAATTTAAAAGACCTAAAAATACAGTGTTGGTTTCTTTCCCTACAAAGAATCATTTGAACTTCCCACCGCAGAGCGAGAGCGACATAAATAGCTCTGACATGTGGATGTAATTTCAGAAGAAGGGGGGAAAAAAAGAGACAGATGCAGAGAAATAAAGAGAGGGAGAAAGAGAGAGCTGAGCCGGGCATATAGTAAGATTATAGAAAATTAAATCGAGGGCAGAGCGAGGCGATTACCGAGTTATGATTTCACAGGCAGCCGTAAGCATCGCGAGGCCAGATGGAGTAAGAATACACTCAAGTCACTCCACTTTGAAGAGAGTTAAGTAGCTTAAATTATTTCATCTGAGCATCATCAGCGTCTGTTTGAGGACTCTGAGAGGTAGAGCCGGCTCAGGTCCCGGGATGGGATCCGCTCTGCTGCTGTACAACCTGGACTTTCTGCTCATCTCACTGCTCAGCACTTTGTGCCTGGTAAGTCTGTTTTTTTTTCTCTTTCAAGAACGTATGCGTCCATATATCTTGTGCAATCAGCCAAATGGTCTCTTGATGTTCCCTTGATTTTTGCATTGTGGTCTGAAGAGGTACCGTCATACCTTCTCTCAGCAGAGAACATTGCAGCAGCCAATGAGGTGCCAGATTGGCAGCTATTATTGCAATAGGCAACTTGCATCAAGAGGATAAAATAACGAAATGACACATGCATATGTTGACTTGCAATTTACATGTTTATCTTGTGGTTTCAGCCATATCCACCATTAGATGCTTGCGAATCATGTGCAAAAATTTCTTGATTTGAAAATCACTGTCTTAAAACAGAGTTACAAGCTGATTTAAAGGCTCAAAAGAAAGTGGAGCAAAGGATACAATGGACACACGTTGTTGTTGTTGTTGTTGTTGTATTTGAGCTTCATGAATCAACTGCTGGAGACACAATTTTTTATCAGCACATGACAGGACAGAGGACTCTTAAAAGCTTGCTGGTGTGTTCCTATCCATGCATTTTTCAACAGTGTCATTACAAAACACAGTGTTTGTGTTCAGCAGAGCCTTGTGACCTAGTTCACTATATGATTGCCATTTTGTTAGTTGCACATTGTTGCTTTGAAAAACTCTCACCTGTTTGAAGAGAAGTGACTCTTACAGTCTGAATGGGAGTCAATATTTCATTCATAAATGCAGCAGAAGCAACTGAGCTTTTCCAATACGCTGATTGGGGTTGTCATTTTTTTTTTTTTTTTTTTTTTTTTGAAAGACAATGTGTTTGTTTGCAACAAGCCTATATTGAAAACAGCTATGGCAACAGTTAAAAGGACCGTTACAAATCACAGACACACACGCACATACATGCATACACAGTGCACAGGCAAAGCAGCGTACCAAGTTGGCTGTGTGTGTTTTGGCTGAGGCTGTTGTGCATTCAACAGGCAGTTCGCCCAGGCTCTGAGGTACGGTGCATTTTCCCACTGATGTGGTCCATCGCTGCACCGCAGTGGACCTCGAGGCTCATTGGTTTAGATGGCAGAGGAAAACAATTATAACATAGCTGTGTATTTATAGCTGATTCAACATTCAGACGTTAAAAGGCTCTGTCTGTGAAGGATGTTTATCTGCTTTTTTTTTTTTTACTTTGCTGTTTGCTTAGTCGTCGTCTCCACAAAAAGTCTTCTTTTTTCCAAACTGTGACCAAATGGGATGAAGATCTCACCGAAAGCCAAAATTAACAGTGGAAAGTCTGCGTATGTGTTTAAAGAAAGAAAACAAAATGTTTAAAAATCAGGACACGCAAGTTTGAAACTAAGGGGCTGTTCGATTCCTGAAGGTTCAGCGCATCAATGATTCGATGAACACAATGAACAGGTGGGAAACAGAAGTCGTTATTTTCTGACAGAAAGTTGCTGATAGGGGAACAGACAAGGAAACTGCCTCCATTGTGTTTTACACCTCAGCAGGCATGCTGCAGTGACGGCTCACTGACAAAGGACAACCTCGCAGAGCCTTTGTTCACTGTGACTGGCTGCCTCACTTACTCAGTTATTACATTTATTAAGCGGAAGCCGTGCTCGCAGGGAGCTCAGCGAGTGTTTAATTTCTACCTCATGACTGTGTTTTCCTCCCTGATGACTTGCATGTGTCTGTTCCACGATGGAATCATGACAACTTGTATCTACTATACAGCAAAGTGTAACCTCGGAGTGCGTCGACTGGGTTCATGGCTACGACTTAAACTTGACTTTTTCTCGAGAACAAATGGTCGTGTTCCTTCAACTTTCAAAGTAGTTATGTAAATGTTGTGATTGACTTAACTACTTCTACAATTTCACAAATCAAATTGTTTGTTTTTTTGAGGCAGAGCGCTATTCACAGGGAGGGAATAGCTCTCTGCTTAGTGTTTAGTGCATGCACACTTTGTGCTATCGTCCCCAAAGTGTACTGATGGACAGTTTTTACAGCATGTCATTATTATTTTCCCTCTCTCTCTCTCTCTCTCTCTCTCTCTCTCTCTCTGGAATCTACCCGATGTCCTTTCTCTAAACGAAGATACGAGACTCCCCAAGCTTAAAGAGGGAGTCTCTCACAAGATGTTCACAGACTTTTGAAATCACACAATATGAACTATATACTACAGATTAATTTAAGAAATACAATTCTACACTTCGTTTAGCAGACACTTTTATCCAAAGTGGCGTACATCCAGGTGTAAGTACATAAGCAAGGATCTAGAAAAGAGGAAACAATGTCAGTAAGTGCAAACGAACAGCTTTAAATCTGATTGGACACACAGGTGCTGACGGGCATTGCACAGAGAAATACAACATCAAAATGTACTTAATTATTGCTTTTTATACGTTACATCTCCTTTCTTTTGTCGTTTATAATGCAGCAAGCCTTTACAATTAGGGCTCCGAAAAGTACTAACTGTGTGACCCTGTAAGAATAGTCTTTCAGAGTAGCTTCATCCATTTCAAATTACCCCGGACGTAACTTCATAACGCTGATTAGAGTGTGGAATAATCTCTTCTCAATCTGTCTCTAGTAATTAGGGACAGCAGATTAGGCCTCTCTATGAGCTGCTGGTGTATTTTAGTGTTCATGAAAAAGGCTTTATATTGAACTGAATCACGAAGAAGAAAACTCCATTCTCCTTTTTCTTTAAGAAAAAAGAGAACTGAGTTTGGCCTGAAACATTTTTGGCAAATTAAGTTGTTGCTGATAATTTCAAGCAAAAATGCTTCAGTTCGTGTTGATTCCTTCTGGTAATGATAGTGACTCTGCAGCTCCATGCTGACAGTAAAATCAACCAAAAGGTTTCACAAATGATAAAACAGTTGACCCTGCTGTGTAAAGTTTGCTGTAATATTCTTAATTGCCACCATTTTAATTGACCACAATATGAAAAAACAATGTCAACATTTTTTAAAATTTATACATTACAATTGTTTTCATAATGTTAGAGATACATTGATGCACTTTGCAACATAAATGTGCACTGTGTTTGTTTTATCGCATCAGTTCTAATACTGAAAAGGTTTTGAAATGACTTCTGTCTTTTTTCATTTCAAGTACATCCATCCAAAGTCCATTTGAAAAGAAAGCTGAGTGACGTGCATGTGTAACCAGTAGGCTATTTCATGCTGCACTGAGTGTGCCACTCCAGACAGTTTGGCCGTGGCTTTGATCTGGTGTCCCTCTCATCAGGCCCCATTAAGACACAAGAGAGACAATAAAGGCCTGTCAGGACCAATGTGTTCATCTCAGTGTTCATTCAACTCGGTCTTGGGTCTTATTCCTTTTATTAAAAGGCAAATACATCCATATATATACTTCCCCAATAAAGGTTTCATATATCGGTAGTGCGGTTGGCATTTTGATTTGAAGGATCCATTTTCATTGTTTTTCTTACACGTGTGTGTGTGTGTGTGTGTGTGTGTGTGTGTGTGTGTGTGGTGCATAGCCAGACTTCATATTCTGACCTTTACTCCCGCCGTGTGTGAGAGTAGAAGCAATAGGAGGTGTGTCACCTCTGATTAAAGTAGCAGGAGTGCAAATTTGGATCAAAAAACGATCAGGATTTGTTTTGCTTCTTTCAGAAAGTATCAAATGTATATATTCCGCATTTTGTGACCTTCTGTTTTTCTTCTCAAAATGAACTGTTTTAACTAAAGGTAGTCCTTCAAGGAAGTCCCAATGTTGCAACAAATAGGCATTTAAATTCCCCCTAATCTCTTCCAAAAAAGCTGGTAAATCCTGAAGGGACTCATGATGTGATGCTTTGCTTGAGCTAATGTGAACGCTCACTTCTCCTAATGTGACATTACACAGACCAAGTCCAGGGAATACAGGCCATCTGGCCATTTAAATCCTTTTAACCCCCCCCCCACAATAAAAAAAATACAAACAAGCACATTATAAACCTTATGATGTACGCCATTAAGCAATTGTCTTCTTGACTTGGATTAACAATTAATTCTATGATAAGACATTCTTTTTCTCACTTCTTTTCCTGCTTTAACATGACTTTATAAACATATTACACATGTCCAATACAGAATGCACAGACACTGATGACTCAGAGTGTGCGGGTCAGACCGGCGATTAGCAAACATTTTGTCTTAACATTTGAAGAGTTAGTGAACTTTTGCTGACCGTTTGATAACACTCGAGAGCCTTTGTTGAAAGGAGGTGCCTGCACTGATGGCAAATTGCACGCGACAGTGGAGAGGATTTCTTGTGGTCATTGAAATTCTCTAAACATGGAGAAGTGAATGGTGATGTGGAAAAAACATCTTCAAATATCAAGAAAGGATCAAAATCTCAACATTCTCATAATTTTTGTCATCCTGATCGTAAGGACTAATTTGCAACTTACTATAATAATCATAATCATTATAATAATTAATTAATATATTATATTTGAGGGCGCCTTTCGAAAAAAAACCCAAGGACACCTTACATACAGGGTTTAAAAAAACCAAAAAGTTATGACCAGTTTAACCACTTATTTTTCTGAATAATGTTCATAAATGCACACAAACTCTGCTGATACGTTAGAAAATGTCTCTTTGTTGGGGGGTCTGAAGGTCTCTCAGAGAAGCTTTTTAGCACCAGAAAAGTCTGTTCTAACATACTGATACATTTTCGTACACACTTTAAAATGATTTGTGTCCTCTTTTGTGTCTTTAAATGTATTTTACAGTGACACATTTATTTGAAAACATGTAAGCTTTAAGTTCTTGTTTTTCTGTTCTATTTCAGCCCTGCAGAATCCCTTTGTTCATGTGTCTTTTTTTGACATCACTGGATTGACTTTAGTTTTGTTTATAGACTGACAGAACTTATATGATCACAGATGACCGAGTATGTAATTATTCTGTGACACGTGGTCATAGCAAGTTTTGCTGAAAAAAGATTTTCTATTCATAGAAGGGGCGGGACATTGTTGATTGACCGACAGTAACTATGGTTACACACTCTCCCCTTCCTGCTGCACTCTTAACGAGGAGAGAGAGCTGCTGATTGATATCACTTCGAGCAGCATGCATGGAAATACTGATTGTGATTGTACCAATTGTTTAATTTTTTTTTAATGTAAGTTTTTAAACATCGGACATCGCTCATATCATCCGTTTCAAAATGTCTTTACATTCTATATTTGGTTATCACGACAGTAACAGTTTTAACAACAGGATTATATCTCCATCAGTGACTGTTTGTTTGAGCTCTGCTCTGTTGGATTCTCAGCAGGCTGTTAACGTCTCTTGGTCTGGTCAAAAGAGTTTGTAGTATCGCCATCCAAAGTGCAAAGTGTTATTTTCACTTGTAAACGATCACATGTTATGTTGTTAATATCAGGTATTAGCTTACACAGCAAAGGTACCTCTGAACGTGTCCATGTTGCTTGTCCAACTTATTGCCAACTCTGAACTGAAATACCTTTAACTCAGGTGTGATGTGAGGTAATTGGAACGCCCCATTGTGCTCCCAACTCTGTGTTGAATTTGTGAAGTTGCTAAAGAGAAATACATTTCAAAACATCCAGTTAATCAGAGCATTTTTATTTTGTTTGGTAAAACTCAGTGTACAATATTTCTTCACTTCACTCTACAGAGCTAGACTTATTTGTCTTTATCCAAGGTTAGATGTGATTGGGTGACAATGGGTCAGAAAAGTCTTGAAAGTCGACTAACGTGTTAACAGGTTCAATAACGGCCTTCACCACAGGAAGCAGGAAGCTTGAGACAGACCTCACTTCTCAGGCTCCTTGAGCAAAATGTCATTCTTTGTGTCGCTTCAAAAACACCAGAAATAAAATTCTCTCAGCCCTCAGTCGTGTTGTTGTGCACGAGGAACTGTAGAGAAATAGAAATCAGCGGTATGGTGACGACGCTGAAGGAGTTTAGAGGGCGTTTTCTGGTCCACAGATGGTACTTATACCCAACGTGCTGAGATGTAATTCTCGACCCAAAGGTGCCACAGTTGAGACAGCCTGTTTGGTAATTTACTTTTAAAGCACGTAATGTGGATTTAAGCAGCACAGAGGTGTAAACTCTGTATCAGCTGCTGCTCTACACGGCTCAACGCTGTCGGTGACTCACCCGCTGTCGTCATTGGTCAGTTAACATGTTTGCATGAATTTTCCTGGGATCAGCAGCTCACAGAGGCAACTTGTAGTGTGGAAAAGCTACTCACACGCATAGCGTTATGCTGCGTATTTCAGTGCAAAGCTTTACAGTAGCAGAGTGAATTCCTGAAATACCTGCAGATTAATCTAATTACAAGAATTTTCAAGTCATAGCCATGGTTTTCTTTTTGTCCGGAATAACTGTCACATTTCTCCGTTTTTTTTTCAGGGCCTGTGAGTCAGACTCATAACATGCGTGTTAATAGGAGGGTCTTCAGTTACACCAGCCTGCTAAGGTTATAGCATGGCTGTGTTTGTTTCAGGAAAGGGGCTTGTTTTCTTGACTTACCGTGACCTCTGCCTTTTTTTTTTTTCGTGACTTTTCCACTTGAAGAATGTTAGGGTATGTGTAACTCAATGCCTTTTTTACACCTCAGTGAAAAAGTCACACCTCTATCGGATACTTTAATTATGTGCCAAGGCTGTTTGAACCTAAGCATTCTTACAGGTCTGCCATCAGCTAGCCTGTTGCCTTTATACGACTTATTTTTTAAAACCATCACACGTCATATTTGTCCTTTTTTTTCAATGAGCGATCCTGTAGATGAGGTAGCTCAAAAGATAAAGACTAGCTGTTGGATTTAGGTCAGAGTAGTTCAAAGTCAATATTTCAGATAAAAAAGAATGTAAGTTAAGTACTTGACACAGTTAGCAAAATAAAAGAAAGGACACTGAATGATCATGTTTTAAAAAAAAATAGAAATACACTATATTTAAGGCAAAATGAAAGTATACACATTTTTAAAGCTATAGAAATAGAAGTTCAACTAAAACCTTGATGGACTCTGATAAAAGATTGTCAAAGAAGGAACTTATCAGAGATGATATCAAAGATGCTTTCTGAAACTACATTCAGTTTCAATCTTGTACCTCGCCCCTTGTGATTTCCTTTCCTCATTGTGGACTTGTCAGAAAAGGATTATTTTTTTCCCATCAGAAACATCCGCGTGTCAGCTGAATAAAGGAGTCGTGAAGTCATGCTTCACGTCTGTCTTTGATAAGGTTTTCTCCTGCAAAGATGCTGTTGATAAATGGTGGCAGAAGTCTTTTCTCTCAAAAAGGTCTCTTAAGAAATTGTGTGACAGCCTTAAACAGTCATTTAAAACTGAACCATTCAAGAGGCCAAGGCCTCACTAAGTGGTTGTCGGTCTTTGTGTCTCATGTGGTCAGATTTTCCATCAGCTAGCTGCTGTATCAATATTGTGGTGCAGACTTCCTTGCGACAATATGCCTGGAATCTCATAGCACCTCAGTTGAGTGGACATGTGAAAATTCTCAACTATGTAGATGCCTTTGACTATCATTTCTGCTCTGCCCTGCCCCCGCTGTTTTCTAAAGGGATTCAATTTCAGATTTACAGAAGTTCCCAGACTTCTTCTGCTCTCTAAAAATTCATAAAGAATCCAGTGTGTAGACTGTCCTTTATCATTTACATGAATTATTAAGAGCAAAAATAGCAGGAGTTCACACATCCTCTCCAGTTGTTTTCGTGATTTGGAAGCAGCTCATACCTCGAGCAGGAACACTCCCCTGGCACACGGCTCATGGCTGAGAGGAGGGCACTTTTCTTAAAAGGACCTTTATTAGTTTCATTGCAAAAACTCTGGGGCTTATGGGTTTTCTAAGTATGCAGTTCACAGCTCCAGATTTTCCAGTAATAAGTAAGAAATCCTCATACAGCGGTACGAGGGAAATTCTCAGCCAGTTTACATCCAGATAACAGAGCAAAATTTGTCTCTTCTTCTCCTGCATTTTGGAGTTTTAAACTTGAGCCAGTGTGAGCACAACATCGTAATGTACTTGGACTTGAATTTAAATAACTTGTATAATACTGTAGAGACTTATTAAAGGGTTGGGCTGGACTGAAATGTTCTCCAATGTTAAGTTGTTAAAGGTCAGATTCATGATTTATTAAAAATGTCATCACAAAATATTGTGCGCGAGTACATGCTCAAACATGAAATGATATTGCTCATTGGTCAAAGTTCACTGTGTCTATCCCTGGTGGACTTCTGACGTGTGTGTGTGTGTGTGTGTGTGTGTGTGTGTGTGTGTGTGTGTGTGTGTGTGTGTGTGTTTAAGGACAGACACAGCCCTGTGGCACTGTGTACTCAGTGGCTATAGTTAGAAATACATTAAATGGCTAAACCACAGTAATTAGGTTGAAAATATTTGAGCAGTCTGGGATGCACTTATTATTTTGTTTTGTTTTGTTTTGTATTCAACCAAGCAGGTGATTCTGTTCATGAACTTCAAGTTTATGTGATTGTTGTTCCATCCATACCTACTGTATGTTGCACTTACAGAAGCTCAAAGGAAACGACAAATAAATAAATGAAAAAGGAACACATTCATTAAAAAAGATAATCAGACAATTAGTAAAACAATAACTGCAAATCAGTACAAGAAATTAAATGAGGCATAACAATATTTACAACATAGTACGGAAAATAGGGCCCCACCGATATGGAATATTTGGGGCAGATTCCGATATCGAGAGTAGGAAGAGGAAATAAGAGAAGATTAGATATCTTTATTGTCATTGTACAAGTACAATGAAATGCTGTGAGCAATCCAGTGCAACATATGCCATGTTAAAGATAATAAAAAAATAAATGTGCAAATATACAAACACTATAACAAAATGTGCTAATAAACAAAATTATAAATCATATACAAATGAGACTGTAAGAGTATGAATATGGGTCATTAATGCACTCTAAATAGACAGTAGCAATTAAATATACACAGGTTGAAGGTAACATATGCTGAGTAATAAATATATTGCGATGAATAAACCGTATCTGTAGAAATAGATAATATACACATTTATTGCATTGCGTCCGTAAAACGCAGTTATCAAACAATTATGGGAAAAAAAAAATTAAAAACAAAATGTTTTTTTCAATCCATATAGTAAACTCTGCTGACACGGGCACATATCTACGATAAAATGAGCCAATAACAGTAGTCACTTGATATGCTAATATCAGCCATTTTCATTAGCTGGCAGATCTGGCGGGTTCAAATGAAAATCATTTAAAAGGTAGTGTTTTTGTAGGTGTGGTGACACTGGCTGTTTCACCATCTTCTGGTGTGTGGAAAGCTGTTGCATCTTCTGGCTCTCTTCATTTGAATAGTGCAATATCTCCTACCAGATTGCGGGAGATCAAACAGTCCACTTGTAGGGTGGAAAGAGTGTCATACAGTAGATTAAATTGCATTCTGCATCATCAAGGGGAGAGACCCTGATTACTTTCTCATTACTTTCCCATCGTGCAAGGCTTCTTGTCAGAGGCACTGCAATCTGCCATAGGTACGAGGATCTAATTCAGCTTGTCCGGACACTCTAAACAATGCCCAGATAAAAGCTGATGGTGGTGACGATGATGATGATCCTCTTATACCTCCTGAAGAAGTGAATCCTCTGCTGCACTTGCTTGACCGGGTGAGCGGATTTCTAAAGCCATTTCACATATTGGGGGGGGGGGCTTCCACACAGAAGTAGCGGGCGAAGCAACAGAGTCAGCTATACGACGCTATACTGATAATATTTGCCTTCATATCAATTGCTATGTAGTCCAACGGAATGAGGACATCAACATGAGAGGACAGCACCATACTGGTGAACTGAAAACGTAATGCAGCTGTTGAATTACGTGCATGAAGATCGTAGCGGTCGCGTGCAGACACTTTATGCACCATTTAGAAACTTCACTCTATCTCATATCGGCTCGAGGGGAATTCTCTGTGTGGACTTGCTGCAGAAGAGAAACTCCGGGTGCCAGAGTCAGAGTGAGAAATGTGGCTGTTTGCTGTATGCATGTACAGCATACAGCAGATGGGAGATCCCTAGCGATATGGACGCCAGGAAAGTTCATGCTGACCCTTTACACAGCCCAGCCGCTGATGCACATTGGGGAGTGGTCAGCAGTAGTTCTGAAACTCACAAACTTATATTTTGTCTATTAGACATTCAGAAACAGATGTCCAAACAATATCTCACCAACCTCCACTCTGTAGGCTGTCTCTCTGTCGTCTCTGACGAGTCCCACTACAGCTGTATCGTCTGCAGACTTGATGAACTTTTGCACTGGATTTGGCCATAAAGTGTTTTGTGTGCAGAGTGAAGAACAGTTGACTGAGCATGCTATACCCTGAGGCTCATGTACTCAGTGTGAGGTTTTGTGCGGACACAGACTCTTTGAGGTCTGTCAAAAAAAATCAGAACTCATATTGCAAAGGTTGATATTCTGGCTTCTGTTACTTTGAGGCTTGCTTTGATGTGATCCGTGAATAGTTTTTCTAAGGATTTCATGACAGATGTCAGCGCCATATTACGACAATCATTCATTCAGGACATGGTTGATTTACTTTCTTTGAATCCTCTGGGTACGACAGCTTGCTTGAAAGAGACGTTGAACATGTATGTCGAGATAACTGCAAGGCAAGCTGAGCAAAACTCTCTTAAAAATCCCAACCAGGGTTGTAGCAGGTCCTGCAACCAGCATGGTTATTGTATTAGACAAGAACCTGAGCTCAGTGTGAATTGAGGAACTTTACTTGGTGTGCCTTTTATGTCTGTTGTTCTTCAGGAATAATTTGAATCACATTCTTTATAGGACACAATTATTGACACATTATTTTTCTATATATTAAAAAAAAAACCTAAAGTTGCTTTTATCATATTCACCTTTTATATCTCCCTAACTTTTCCTGATTCCATATCCGAATGATATCTGTCCAAAGAATCCCAGTGATTAGGTTGAGAAAACCATTAGTTTGAAAATGAAAAAATCTGTCAGAATGGAGTGAAAGAGAGAAAGAAGGAGCCTCGAGACTCAGGGAGGCATTCGACCATAGCATGATGTTCTAGCAGCTCCATCTGTACTCTCTGTATTGGTTTAAACAGGAAAAATGATTTCATAGAATGATTAAGATCATTTCACAGTTAGTGCAGTTACACATCCCTTGAGTACTCTTCAAAGATGAAACTATTTACAGTCTCAGAATCTACATTTTTATCTCTAACATTGTGAGGCCTGTTTCAGTTTAAAGAAGGGCTGAAAGACTTTGCACGCGCTGTGTTAAACTTAAATAGTGCTTGACAATGTGGTATCATCTAGATTTCATCCTTGGAAAGTTTGATCAATGGGAAACAACCAGCTTTGTATATGCAAGGAAAAAGAAAATCTAATATATGCTTAACCTTGTTATGTAGTATTTAATGAATCTCACCACGCTGTATGATACTGACTTACTCTGGTCTCACTCGTCCTACACTGGTTGCCTTTTGCCACAGACTCTGCCTTTAACACATGAATACAAGTCATTTTCAGTCAAATAAAAACACGGTTCACAGACCTCAGCACCGTTGACCTTGAAGTAAGTGGAAATTGAAACGCTGATGCTGACAGGTCAGTCGCAGGCCTCTCAGTGCACGGTGAACTGTGTATTTCATTACTGACCGTCTGAACATCTTTATCCTCATCTGTTTGCATTAGTATTTTGTGTCCCAGATATGTATCCCAGCTCTGATGTGATATGTATATTTCTATGTAGTTAATCCTTTAATGGCTCAGGAGATCTTTTAGTGGCTTTATGTGTGGAAGAACAGCTTTTTAGAGCAACCAGGCCTTAGAGCAACAAATTCAAAAGCGGTTCAATAAACTGAGTAAAAATATGAATGGTCAAAGCATACTTAGGGTAACAGAGATCTAGCAGTTAAAAAAAAAAATCTGTTTTGAATTAAGGCTCTACTGAAGCTATTTGATTTTTATTTTATCTTCTTTAACTGCACGTACTAATGATAATTGAAAGCTTTTCCCTGGAAGTCACTAAGGGAATTATGCTACGTGTTATTTATGTTAACCCTTTCAGCTGTGCTGAAGGGAGAAATGCAACATATGCAAATTTAAAAGATCATGTTGAATGTCATAGCAGGGCCTCCATGTTTATTCATTGTTTTATTCTGCAGAAAAGCCGTGGAGTAGGAATGTTAAATATAACCGCGTGCTTGAAATAATTAGCAGTACACTTAACTAATTGGCCTGTATATACATTTGTTTCAAGACACAAACAGTAGTTCATCCATTAGAGCTGTTGTATGTAATTAGTGAGCTCCGACATGACTTATTCTAAATTCTACTTGTTCCAGAATTATTTCTCTTAGGCGCTTCTACTTCAGCTGCTACCTCAGTCGATGAGTTCACTCTCAGCGGCCCCTTCAATAAGCGAATCAGAAGGGTGTGTTATTAGCAGGCAATGGGAGACACCTTGGGTGATTAAGTTCAATTTAGAAGCTGCAATAGGAAGCTACTTACAATTAGCAGTCTTGTACAAACAGTGACCTTGTCCTAGTTCTTGTAAGTAGAAAAAGGGGCTGATTGCTTGGAGTGTTGTCCTCCACGTGTCACCTTTTTGCCCTCAGCTCCTTCTGGACTGAGATTGTTAACCACGGCCAAAAACGCTGATTGCTTTGTGTTTTGCTCTCACTGGTAATGGCAGCGATTGATACAAGCTACACGACGGATGCTGATGAGTAATTGTAAGGCTTTAAAGCGAGTGTCGCACTAGGCTTCAAGGTGTCCTCTGGCTTACTTGGTACAAACCATGCTGCAAAATATAACTACCTCATAGACCATAAAATACAAATGTCTTGTATTAAACTATGCAACTATGTTAATTTTACTATTACACAAAACAAATGGAAAGAAGGAAATCCACATAATGAAGAAGCTGAACCCATCATTACTCAATATTGATCATAAAATAATTGCCAGGTAATTTCTGTCCATTAACTTTTGCTGTAGCTGGAAAGGGTTGATAATGATAAATTAAAGGGATGTATGAGATCTTAAGAGGTTCACAGAATTGTATACCTGATTCTTCAGTAAAATGTCCTTTTTGCATCTCTGTAGAAGAAAATGATGTGAAAGTAGTTTCACGATTGTTGACACTCTGTCTTTTGTTGACTCGATCTGTGCGAGAATTACAGGCATGAGCAAGCAGACGGATATGCATGATGAGCTCGTCGAGTGTGGTTCGATGATGGCTGCCCTTGCTGCTGTTTAGATTCGTGAAAGCGTTTGTCTGTAATGACACTTCTGCATTCATGGGGTTCAACAAAGGGGGAATAGCTATTGAAGACTCCCTGCAAAGGGCCAATTATGACTGACAGTGAACTGAGAGATCCAGCAGCGGCTCAAGCTTTTGTAAGCGTGCTGTTTTTGGTACCTTAGAGACAGATATATTGTGTCATCTGTAAAGAGTCTATACCTGAATGAACAGAAACAAGATCGTCCACCTAAACCACGAACAGTGACCTAATCCTATGTCATCTTTCATTTATGAAAATCTTACCTTTGGAAAGCTTTCAGACTTTTTTCTTGTGCCGGTGAGTATTTTAGTGAAACTCTGATTTAAAAATGCATGAATCCATTAACATGTACCTACTGTCAATTCTAATCAATTATATAGTGCCCTACTTTCTGCAATCTCACCTTTTCTTTTTTTTTTTTTACAATAACAGTCAAGGCAATGTACAGGTAATACAAGTAACTTACAAATGTGACATTCCATACTACTGCTATGAACTAAAGAAGAATATAAAACATATTTAAATGATAGACTGTAATGATTACAGTGTTAACAAATATGATGTACAGTTTCAATGGATGTTTGACTGAACAATGCTCTTTGAAAGCTAAAATGAACTTAACTGTGGTGATTTAGAGGATTATTGCTCATGTTGCCAGGCCTCTCGTGTCAGGCTATGATATGCCATTAATGCCACAGTGTGTGTGGTCACACTGCATGGTTTGTTCTTTCAGCTGATAAAAAAAGCTCTTATGGAGGATAAATCCACATCTAAACATATATTTTTGACTCATAATTCTCATAATCCACATATAAAAAGACCACCATACCCTTTGTCCTTGCTAGTTATTACTCAACACTTTTGAGGTCCATTAAGATATTACGAAATATCTGGTGCATTTGATTGTTGCATAACCATTAGTAGTTTTTAAGCTTTTGATGAAAATTAAAATGCGGCATTTGCACGGCTCCATACTTTGCGTATGAACTCACTTACATAATGAAAGAATAGTCCGTTTTAATTTGAAAAAAACAACACAATCAAAGCTAGCTTACATGAGATGTTTGCTGCCTCTCAGAGTGAGCACACACAATGTTTCCATCAAGGACAAAAGTGCTGTTCTTCAGCCTCACGACCAGAGCAGGGGTATAATTAGGAGCTAAATGCTGCTTTAAGTCAGAATGTGGTCTGCGAGCATTTCCAAAGGACAACCAGTCTTGTGGTTTGTGGTTTTTATCATCAAATGCAAATTGCACAGTTGAAGAGGAGTGGCACTGACTCATAGAGTTTAGAATATCCAGGAACCTCATCCGCTAAAACATTCATGCGGTGCAATATGTCAAAAGAAACATATTCAGGGTTTTTTTTTTTCCAGATAGCGGACGGGCCATTAAAAACAAGATTCAGCAGAGGTATAATTTTCGAGGACCCTCCCCCCCCTCCCCCACCCCTTATTTTGTTGAGAAAAAAAACATACAGGAAAGTTCAAAAGCCCTTGGGATCCAATTTTGAAAACATGCCAACAACAAGGAAGTGAATGTTAGCCTACAGTGTAAAGAATGGCAACTGACCAAAACAAGTACATAAAACAAACATTGGACTGTATTCCCATAATAGAGGTGCTTTATAGTGCGCAGAGTAAATATGAACTGTATATTATTTATCATCTATGTGACGAAGTGTGAGCTGGAGAGGAAAGTCTCACTTAATACAACCATTTAGCTAAAAAATCTCATCCTCAGTGAACAGATCGGCAAACAGACAGAGGCACCATTGGACGACTCTGTGCTACTAAAACAGCTTTGGTTTTGATTTCAGTCAAATTAGTAAAAGACTTCTAATCAGACAACAACGTACTAATAAAAATGTTCTAGTTTAAGATTCATTATGCACCATGTGTTTAGGATAAAGTCACCGGACCAGCACACCAAAATCTGTTTTTGGTATTGAGACAAATGACACGTCATTTTGTCTTTACTGCTCCGTAACATTTTTCATTTATATCACTCGTGAGAATTTCTAATGTTGTTTTCAGTCTGCTCTTAAACATTCTTTGTTCATGTTGAAGATGAAGACTGAGGGGCTGTCTAAATACCAACTGTTGTTCTGGATGTCAGCCAGCATCTGACTGAGTAAAGTCTGGACTCTAAGTGGTCCTTTGGTGCTGAAACCATTAAGCTTGCCTTTCAGCTTTCCAATGAACTCATCTCTTAATCTGACAACCTTCCCCTTAGTGCCACCATTCGGCTTAAAAACTTTGGCGGCTCTCTTGAATAAAACACCTCAATTAGTCTGCACCATCCATCACTTTAAATAGGCTGTGGTTGATTTTCTTAAAGATTGATGTTAACTGGTCTTTTACTGGTCTGGTACTGCTGATCAAACAGGTTTCAGTTGGATTTATATCTTTGTTTGAGACATTGAAGGATATTCCCTTGAACAACCCCAGCTTAGCTATTTTGGCTGCCTTTTTTTTTTTTTTAGTAATTTATGGTGTGAGTGTCTTTTGTGATTCATTTGTTATAACGATCACTTACACACACCAATAAACTCTGTTAACCTGCAGCATTATGGCAATCCAAACCATTGGTTGGGTTTAAAAAAATAGCTATATTTTTCTATACTAAATCTTTTTAAGACACTATAGCACAACATAATCATCTGCATCAAGAAGATTCTAAATAAATGTGGAAATATTTTAGATGGTTTTTAAAAACAAAAATGATCACCAATTGGCCTTCTCACATGGGTAAACTTAATATTAACAAGTATTCGTTTTGACCTTGACTTTTAGTATGGTCAAAGCAAAGATCACAACCCTGGGAAGTATCTGAAATCCCTCTGGTTGGATATGGGTTTCATTCTCTTGATTATTGTTCACTACTTAATAAGACTTTTGTGCAGTCTTTTTCTTTTATGTATTTTATGGTCTGAGTCAGTGCTTATGAGAGCAATGGGCTGTACTTGACTTGCAATCCATTGTTGACTTGCACAGATAATTACACTCCGTTGGACTCTGTGGTGTTTGTGTGGTTTCTTTAAACTTATTGGATTCTCCAGCTTTTGTTGGGTGTTTTGGGCTTTCAAATGAAAGTCTACCTCACAAGCTCCAGCGTTTGACTTTCTTATTCACTGTAGGGTATTTCAGGAAATGACTTTGGTTAACCACAACTCTCTTGAAGAAAAAAAAAAGTGCAAGGCTGTCTACAATCAGAACTGTTGGTAACGTACCGGAAATCTAGTGAATCCACTCAATGTATGCAAGACATCTATGCTTTTCCACTTAAGTTAAATCAGTACACCTATTAACATTACGTTTAAAATTTAATTTTCCCTTTGGCTAAAAAAGGAATAGTTTTTGGGAATAATCAGGGGGCACACTTATTACCCAGAAATAAACATTTGAACAGTCAAGATATTAATATGTGATACCAAAAAATCCACATTTTTATATTTAAAGTCATCTTGGGATGAAGTTACTAAAATAATTTATACACCAAATGTTGAAATAAGACAACTAAAAACGAATCTGTAAATGTACAGTACTTCACTCTCATACTGTATAGTGGCAGTGTTTAGTCGCTGTGGTTTAACTCCTAAATACAGTTCTCTCAATATTGGTCCTATGTCCTTGCAGGCAGCAGCAGTTGAGTCCATCCAGCCGCAGTTTGCAGAGACAAATACAAACTTGTGGTTTATTCAAGTGGAGTTCGTATTCTAGGCACCAGTGATGAAAACACACACATTTATACGCTGTGTATTTTTCTAATTTTCCTTTTGGCACACACTCGAAAGCATTCAACAAAAAGATTACTGTTTTGATTGAAATGCAGTAAATAAGAATGTCCATGTTTCTCCATGTGAGAGTCATGTTTACGTTGGAGGTTTGGAGTCGGGCCAGCGGAGGAGGAATAGTTTTCGGGAATAATCAGGGGGCACACTTATTACCCAGGGTTCTCTTCTTTAAATTGTAAATGATACTCATGGCTGCATCTCTGCGAGCAGAGAGTGAGTTTAATGTTTCCCAGGAGCTCAAATTGACTTGCAAAGGTTAAGATCTTTGTTTCTTAATGTGTTGGCTCTACTGAGAAAGTTTATGGGATTTAAAAGTTGAGTAAACTTGCTGACAGTTCACTCTACTTTGAAGTGTTTGACTGTCATTTGTTGTTGTGCCAGTTGGCACAAGATTCAAAATATCAGCAAGAAAGTATAGATAATGGATGGATGTTAGAGGGAAAAAAACAGTAACATACATTAATAGCTTGTTCTTTCTATTCAAACTGTGAAACTTAAAAGTTAATTATACAATGCTGTACCAAACAGGGATGACAAAGATACATGTCCTGAGCAGTTTCCATCGAGATCAGTTTTTCTGGCTTTCTGCAGCGTTCACCTAAAGTAACACCATCCAGTCATTCAGATGAAAATAGCGCAGACACCTCAGGAGTGTTCAGTGGAATATTCTAAATTGGCATAGTTGGTAAAGTAAACAGGTAGTATCTATCCTTGTTCGCCTGCGGTCCAATGTTGTTCCATCTGTGGTTATTTGCAGTGCAAAGCCATAAACGTCTTCATTCTGTAACCTTATTCAGCCTCAAACTGGACATCCTTATTTCTGGCCTGAAATGAGTGAAAATATTGATGGATTGAGGTATTGTGGTTTTCAGTTTAGAACCAGCACGACAGTTTGGTATTTGCAGTTTAAAGTTAAATGAGCAAAATTACACACTGGCATCAGAGACAATGTACAAAACATGCCTGCTTCCCTCAGCTCAGTATACATGTTTAAAAGTGTCTTAACTGCTCATAAATAGGAACCAGACAGGGTTTAAAAGTAGGAAGAAGATATAGGAACGTGGCTTTGCTTCGATTGTTTTCCATCTTAAATTCATTTTCTCTAATACTTTGACTATCTTCATTACAGCTTTGTAGCGAGGTCAAAAACACAAGGGTTTTTGGATTTCTTTGAGAGCTGTAAAGTCTTTTTGAATCTACATAGAAAACACAAAGTCACTGTCAAGCATTTAATACTGTTTATACTTCAGACTGCCTGACAGTAAAGCAGTTAAAATGATCACCCTCCCGACCAGCTTCAACCTTAACATGCTGCATTCAAATGAAACACAATTTAAAAATCTGTCTTATTCCTTGGGGCGCCGGTGGCGCAGCGGCAGCGCGCGCGTCCCATATAGCGAGGCTTTGCTCCTCGCGCGGGCGGCCCGGTTTCGCATCCAGCCTGTGGCCCATCTCCCGCATGTCTCTCCCTGCTCTCTCCCTGTTTCCGACTCTATCCACTTTCCTCTCACTATCAATAAAGGCCAAAAATAAATCTTTAAAAAAAAAAAAATCTGTCTTATTCCTAATGCTACTTTGACTTTTCAGACTCTAAGTAAGTTTGGATGCTAATATGTGTTTAGATCTTTGGTAACATTTTGAATGCAGGACATTTGTAGGACAAAAGTCTTTTTACCCCCCTTGAGAAATGAAGATCAGTCAAGCTCTCTTTACTGAAAGCCATAGATATTATCTTAAAGCCCAAATCATTATCAGTGCCAAACAGAAACATACACATACATACAATGAGATTATTTCTGCTTATTAGACCTGGCTGACTTGTTGTTTTGAAACTTATTTTTACATCTACAATGTTCTGCTGTTGAGCTCCTCTGATTTTGTACAGCACATTTCTACACTGTGGGGCAATTAGATGATAATTTAATCTTCTCTGAATATCTTCATCTCTGCCTTTGATTATGTGAACTCAAGCAGAGGCTACAGTCAAATCTTGAATTTTAATTTGTTTAATTTTGAGTATTGAAGATTGCAGTTCTTGCGGAAACATTTTTAGCAGTGTAACTAATAGCATAGGTGTGCACAATATAACCTGTTCACCCTCTGTTTCGTTTCATTTCTTTTTTTCTCAGATCTTTGTGACTCAACTGCCTCTTTCTAATTGAATTTTCCTCACTGCATAAATCTCTCTGTCTGAGCAGAATTTGGAAGGTTTTCATCCACCCATGTAATTTCTTTTGAAAGTGAACAAACACAACAGCAGACGACTGAGCAAACGTCTGTTTTGAATCTGTTCTGTTTGCTCTGCATCACTGAAGCAAGAAGAGGGTTTTAAGCCTTACCTTAAAGTACTCTGTCTGTCACATGTTGGTGTGTGTTATTGTGTGGACACTGCTGAAATATGACTGAAACACACCATGAATACTTCTATCTATCACAGATATAAAATCCTGTTTATTTATGCAATGATATTAATTTTAACTGCAGCACTTGGCACAAGTTTTTATGTTTTATTTTCCTCTTTTCTTGTCACACTAAGTAAAAAAATAACAATGGTCATTAATTATTACATGTATATACTGTACTGTATACAGTCACATACGTTATTGCACCTTACTGATCTATGGACAAAAAGCAAGTTAGTCAGTGTGACATTATGGAAATTATATCCTTGACTGGAAAACAACCACGCCACTCACAAAATTTCACAAAAGCTGAGAAAAAGCTTTAAGAACATTGTTCCAAATACAATGTTGTTCATGTGAGACAGTTTTTCCGTCATTTTTGACTATTGTGAGCACATAGTGAATACAACCACAGGAATAAAAGCAGTGCCTTTTAACAATGTCTGAGACTGAATCTGACAGGTAAATGAAAAGCGAGGTCTTGTAAAACCTTTTAGCATTTTAGCCCCAGCGAAAATCCAAATAAAGACGGTGTACCTTTGTGCTCATGAACACTGTTGTGGTCAGACCACTACCTTAGATGACCTTCAAGATAAAGAGCAGGCTGTCTTACATCCAAGACCACCCTGTTTCTTCCTTTCTTATCCCTTCGGAGAAAATAACTGTGGTGAAGATGATGAGGATTAGTTCACCAGAGGAGATTTATTTAGAAGATGCTGTCGATAGGACTATGACCAGGGATGTCAGAGGCAGCGGTCAGTGGTTTGTGGGGCAACTGCGAAGAGGACATAGAGACATTGTTAACCCATCACTGAATTATAGTGAAAGGGATTTGAACATTATTGAAGTTGAAGATCTAATTTACAAGAAATTGGGTAAATATTTGCCCCAACATTGTTCAGTCTAATATCATATGTGGAGGGTTAGGGTTGGGATATTAATGAACAAACAAACAAGCAAATGCAGTAGCCAGTATGTCCTCCTAATGTTGATTCTGGTCAATATTTGTTTAACACCAGAGAAGCAAAGCAATTTAAAGCTAGCCCCACACTGCCGTTTGGACGCCCCTTGTATGCCAGATATGAGACCAGTTATCACGACAAATCAACAGGTGTTGCAGCAATAGAAATAAGCAAGCACACCAGTTCAGATAAAACCAAATACATAAAGAAATACAGTAAAATTAGAATAAACATGACAATGCTTTTGAAAAATGCATATGCGTATAGAACACAGAAAGGTTGACAGGCAGATGCAGAGCTGGCTAAACACTGAAGCTTCTGTGCTGAAAACGAGATTGGGATCTATCTGGAAGATAAGTGACGTTAACACTTACATTTTTCCCTCTACTTACACTATTTAATTTTTTTTCTTTTCTCAGGTCAATGCAGATGATGTCCTGACGAAAGAGGAGCAGATTGGCCTGTTGTTCAGAGCCAAACGGAAGTGTGAGGGAAACATCAAATCCAAGCACTTAATACCTGGTGAGTAAAACATAGACTAAGAGTCGGAAGACACGAAAACAGTGGTGTGTGTCACAAACATCGGTGATATGAGCTTAACTCCGATAAAAAGACAACACTAATATGTTGATATAGGACAGGTTTTTGGCACATTTATTCTCTAAGGTACGCATTATATCATGCTGTCATGCTAAGAGGTGCTTAAGACGTCATTCCTATCAGCAGAGGCAGAATGACATTTTAAGGATTTACTGCTACTAACTTATTTGACAAAAATTTGACTTTGTAATGAAGATGGTACTGAAGTAAAACATTAGGGCTCAAGAATACTGTTGATACAGTCAATCCTCGGGAGGTCTATAATGTGGCTTAAAAATATCACAACAATCCAGTTAAACTTTGTTGAGAGTTAAAAATTTAAAAACAAACCTCATCCTGAGAATGTCACTGGAAAAAAATTCAAAACTGTAATCACTTCAGAACTGGTTCGTTCTGTTTAATAGTTAGCTCCTGTAACCAGCATGAGATGTTAGGGATGTAAAGTAATAGTAATATAGTAAATTGTGATACTAAATGATAGAGGGATTACAGCCATGATATTTGACATGCTCAACACCCTATTTAATGAGTGTGTTGGATAGAGAAAGAGAAAATTCATGAGGCTGTCCATTGTGATTTGTCCATATTGACAGAAAAACCTTGTTAATCAACACAGAAAGCAAGCCGATTATGTATGAGATTTTGACACGCTAACGCAATGATGAGGCCAGGCACTGGCGAAGAGAGAAACATTTATCACATCAAAATGGTTTTATTTGTCTGAATACGCTCGGCTCAGGGATGTCCCCTATGAATTACAGCTGAAGTGAAAAGGTTTAATAGAGAGCGTGATGAAACCTCTTGGGATTCAGACAGAGGTCAACCTTACGGATACAGATTTGAAATACGTGCACAAGGCGAGGGTATGCCAATAAGATGTAGGAGGAGGAAGACGTCCATTGGGACAAATAGTAAAATGAAACAGAAGCTGTGTCGGTGAAGCAGCATAGCAGGGTGACAGTGTTTGTGCCTCAGGCTGTATAACCTGCCCTCTCGTCCTGATTGAACGTGATTGGTGATTTCTTTGAATGTGATTGGTGATTACAGGAACTAATCAGCTGATTTATGTGCCAATGTTAGAGCTCTGTGACAACTACCTTGATGTTTTTTAAAGTTAAACAATGACTATTTTTTGCAGATACGTTGATCTTATATCCCTGTTTCATTTGAAAAAGCTTTTTGAAGCTGTTTTGACACATTTTTCTTTGTCTCCTTCGTCCCCCCTGTGGGTTACACAAATGCTGGGATTGAATATGAGGCTGATCCAGAGGTGAAATTGTGTATTTATGGGTGTTCATTTTCCAGGCGACCCCAGCTTCTACTATATCCCGCTGTGGTTTCTGCCTTTTTCCCAGTTGATTGTTCAGAGAAAGATTTTGAATTCCACAGCCAAACCAATCATATTATTTACTCTTTAACCCCAGTGCATTGTGGTTGCATGGGATTCTTAGACCCTCCAAACGATACCCCCTTGTAAATGAAACACATAATTAAAAATGTTTACTTCCCGGCTAAGAACACAAAAGCTTTTGTTGACCCTTACCACTAGTTACATCGGGTATTTCCCAATTTTTCATGGTTTGGATAAATGTCCACAAATGTGAAATTACATGTTCAAAAATCTGACAGAATTGCTGTTTTTGGAGAACTGTAGGCGCCGAACAGCATCTTGTGTGAGATATCCGGGCTTTATATAACAGCTCTATGTTTTTTCTCAAAGTCTATTAAACAGGATGTTATCACAGATGTTAATGCAGAGCAGCAGGTCAAACAATATGTCCCTCTCAGATAAGAGTCTGCTGTTCCTCTTACCTCCATCAGTCCTGATTCATCCTGACAGGTGGTGGTGACTGGCCAGCCTGGTGTCACACTTAATACTCCACCTTCCAGCAAAGTCACTCCATCTTCTCATTAACACAAGAAATATCTTAATTGTTTTCTTTCAGAGTGTAAAAATAATGTCATAACACTTGTGTCTGAATATTAAATGTGAAAAACAGCTGGTAGCCAATTAAGAAAGATGTGCACAGTATGAATTCATGCTGATTTAGACCTGATTTCTGACTCATATGACTGATTTTGAAGCTGAATTTCAGCAATGTACTTAAGACATAGCTTCAATAAAAAGCATGAAACTGATATGCTGCATGAAGAGTATAGCTATTGCTAATTTATAAATCTTGTCGCTAGTTGAGTATTAAGAACATGAAAAATCAGAGCTATTTAAAATAGCTGTGGAATCTGACTTTATTGTCTTTTAGTGACACAGTCTCTGTCTGGACATCAGGGAGGATATTAAAACTGAACCTGGACTCTAACGAGCCCATCAGGAACATCTGACTGATCCTCTGTGAGCTGCAGCCAGAGCTGCTGTTCTGAGGCTTTCTCAGCACACGAGAGCTGACCTGCTTACCTGATGATGTGGACAGACACTGGATGAGACTCATTATTTATCTCATGGCTCTTTCCTGACCTCTTTTAGAAGGTTGCACATAATGCTCATTCATATCACCGTCAGCAGTTTACCAGGATTAAACGTAAACATTGTACTCTATGACTAAATTAAGCACATACATGCGCTCATTTAACGTGCTTGAGTTGAAAATGTTTCTTACTTAATGGCACATGAATGACTTTGACTTCAATTCACTTGAACTTGATTTGAACTAAAGTGGCTCATCTGGCTGTTTGTTTGTAATTATGTCAATTAGAGATCATTTCAAATCTGGGACGTGGTTCGCTTGATGCTCACTTAGATTGAGGAGACAAGTCAAGATTTGACTCATAAAATAGCTTGTGATGTGCATATTGTTGGTGTTCATGTTTTTTATTGCCTTACCTCCCCCAGAGTTTTTCTCTCTGTCCCTTTAAACTGTTGGTTTAACTGGCCTGTTATAAGAAATGTGGAGTGTGACTTTTTTAAAATGCCAGTCTGAAATGAGCGATTGTGTAATGACTTGATTCTGCAATTACAGGTTCACTGCGAACGGATCGAGTCCTGTGTGAGCCTAAAACCTTAATCTTGGTTTCAACATTTAATCTACTTGTTGTTATTTCTCCTTTGTGCTTTAAATACACAAAGGTCTCCATTACATGGCTAAAATAAGGTTTTCTTGTAGGAAAACACTGAGGTTTTCCTTGAGAGGACAGTGGAGGGATGTGGGTGCAATGCCCCAGACCTTGCAGTGTGAAAATAGCTCAGCCTTCAAGCTTGTGGTCTGGGCAAGGAACAACATCAGCAATCATTATAAAAAGGCTGCATATATCATGAGAAAATGCAGTCTGTGTTTTGACATCTGCAGGTCAAAATCAAATGAGGTGGGGGGAAGAAAACCTTATTAAAAACCCCATTGACATCACTAATACCAAACTCCCTGCGTAGTCACGTTTATATTTAAACGTGGTCAAGAAACGTACGGGAAATGCTATGTGTGTGTTCAGTGTTTAATTTGAGCCTGGTAGTACAGTAGGTGGTCCCATGGTAACAAAACCTAAAGCAATTCTACTTTTACTCTCAGGATGTGTGGTCAGTGTGATTTTTTTTTCTCCCTCAAAAGATCCGTCAGACTCTGACAGCTCTGTGCTGTCTACTCTTTAATTTCTCGCTGTAAGTGACATGTGAAGCAATGACGGCATGCTTTTTATTTGCCTGTTTCTTTGCAAGTTTGATTAAAGGAATGGGAAAATAATGGATCTACTGCAAAGAGAGGATAGTTTTAGTTTTATTCGTAGCTACTTATTAGTGGTCACAGTGGGGCAGATGGTTTCAATAATACAACATAAAATGCCAAACCATGAAGGAGGCGATTGCCAGAAATCTGTGGGGAAACAGACTTTGCTTCCACTATCAGAGAGCTTTACAATTAAGGGGCTCTATTCTTACAAATGGCCATTTTTTCCCCTTTTGAAATCTGCAGCTCTTTGTCTGAATCCTGTTTAGATGTCGCAGATCCTTTCACATTCTGCACTAAAAATAGTCTTAGTGATCTGCGAGAAAAACACACCATCAGCAATTTTGTTGGAATCCTCAAAGGTTTGGGGAATAACAAAATAATGTTGTTTTAATGATTGCACGCCTTGTTTTTATGATTCACCACAAAAATGTTTCAAGTCAGGCTGAATTTTTAAACAGCCCGCTCTGAAATCGAAACGTTCAGGCGTAAAGCGTTATTTAAGGATGTCACTCTTTTAGGTCTAAAATGTTTTCCTTGATACAATTTTGTTAGTGAAATACAAATGTGACAAAAGAGGAGACATTTCTAACACTTATTAGAAGACAAACTTAACTAATCCTGTGTGTGGGTTTTTCTTTTTTTTTTTTTTCACACACTGTTATTGAGACATCCTACACACACACACGCACACATGCACACATGCACACACACGCACACACACTCGCACCCACAAACAGGATCCTCTGTACACGCACTGATGTAGAGATATCAGAGTGAGGGGGCTGCTCAAAATGATTGCTCCTGTTACTATTGCTACTCTTGTTTTTAACAAGGACATTTAAAAGCTGCTCGAGGCAAAAAAAAAAAAAAAAACCTCTCTCTCTCTCTCTTTCTCTCTCTGGTGCTGAGAGCTGTTCAGCACACACCAGTTAGTGTTGTTTGGATGTATAATGATTGCCTGTCTGAGACATAGATAGCTGAATGGAGCTGACAGTTAGAGTAACAACAGTTGGCATACATGTTTTGTGTGTCATTTGGTGCTTAGAGATACGAGGTAGTAGAAGGAGACACTGAAACATTCATGTTGCTTACTGCCACTTAAAGAAACGACCTCTAGAACACCAGGACTCCATGTTAATAGTAAGAAACATTTGTAGGCTGTATATATCAGATCATTAACCAATAAACTGATAGTATTAAACAATTAGAAACATGTTTATATTTATTTTATATTAAAGGTGATGTAAGTATTTGTTTTCAAAAAAGAGATAATCAATGGAGAGCATACAGGTATGAAACTTAGGTCACATAAAATGGGCTTCATTCAGCCCCTCAATGCAGTCTTTGTTGAAGGGAATCTTTTAAATGAAATCCATACTGAAACCAATTCAGGACAAAATAGAAACAGTATGATGCCATCAATAAAAGTCTTTTTTCAATCTGCTGCAACGAACAAACACACCCTTAATGAATACATGGATTCAATGGACTACTTGTTTTCAGCATGCTGGGAATTCCATGATTGCGAGTCCTAATTATAAAACAATAGATCAGTGTGACCCATGTCTGTTAAAACAAACAGTCAGACTCAGCACATAGTAAGACCCTGCTCTGCAGCGCTCTTTCATATACAGTGTAAAGTTCATTTATCCGGCCTGTTTCTTAAAGCACAATAGAACCCATGCAGCACTCTTCTGCTGTAAGAGCCTGCAGCCATTTAACGCTTGAACCAAGAGAGGTACTCCATCTTTAAAAGTCAGCCCTGCTCTTGTCTCTGCAGATGGTTTCTGCTCACCAGAATGGGACGGGATTGTTTGCTGGCCGGAAGGAGCTCCAGGAAAACTTGTATCCACTACGTGTCCAGAGTATATCCATGACTTCAACCACAAAGGTAGGATTGACCAGGGATGAAATCAAAGCTCATTTTACCTGCGGAGAAGAGCACCAGCCTAACACGAACCCCGGAATAGGCCTTTATAGCACACACTCATTACGAAAACCTCTTTTGCAGTTTTAGCGTTAATGTAGATTTGACGTAGAAGCAAACTGAGGATGAGTCATCGACTGTGTTGAGTAACAACTTGCAAGATCTGTAATTAAAGCGAGACTTTTCTGTTGGATCTGTAGGACTCGCATACCGTCGGTGTGACAACAATGGATCATGGGAGCAGGTTACGACCAACAAGACTTGGGCCAATTATAACGAATGTGCAAAATTCCTCTACCATTACAACCACAGCCATGAAAAGGTGAGGGGAATATAATCATTGTTTACATGCTCAGTCACACACATACAGTATCTTCCTTTACAACAATTACGAGTAAAAGCCTTACAGCCTTTAACCATCCATTTTCACCCAGCAAT
Source organism: Symphodus melops (assembly GCF_947650265.1). Taxonomy (NCBI): domain Eukaryota; kingdom Metazoa; phylum Chordata; class Actinopteri; order Labriformes; family Labridae; genus Symphodus; species Symphodus melops. The sequence goes on along the minus strand of NC_136697.1, from coordinate 19,691,286 downwards.
TACAATCCCTTTGTGCAATGAACGACACATTTTTATACATGTCCTCTCACTAATGCACAGTGTAAGTGAACTTAACTCATGTTTGATGAAGCGTCGAGATGATGACAGCGGGAGTAATGACAGGATGGTAACGTGGTCACTCTGTGTTAATGTGAGGCTGCGTTCAGGTTAATGTCTGTTCAAACATAAACTCAAAACATTGTCTAATTAGTTTTAATTGCAAAGTGTAAAACTTGCCAGAAAGCATTCCATTCAGAGGGGAAAAGCACTCACCAATTATGGCTGACGCTTGTAGCAGCTCACGCCACAACTAGATAAGAGGAAACTCAGATTCTGCAGAGTGGACTTAAAATAACAATAATTTTTAAAAAAACGTTGGTTGTTGCATCTCACCAACAATATTGAAGTGTTTCTTTGAATAACTTTGTCTGATATGTGTCTGCAAGCGCCTCCCATTTTGACTTTGCAAACAAAAAATCCAGTCTGAACCAAACAAGCTGGCTCTCAACTAACTATACTAACATATATTAGCATCCTCATGCTTCGTTGTGACTCTCTCTTTCTTTCTCTGTCTGGTGCTGAGAGCTGCTCAGCTCACACTAGTTGCAATTTCTCTCCCTGCGACCTCACTTCCTTCCTTTCTTGTGCTGAACACAGTATCTCAGAAAGGCCTTGAGGAAATATATAAATTTACACTGATTTTTTTTTTTTTTATCCTTATCAGAAATGAAGCCAATTGCAGTTGAATATTTGGAGAAAAAAAAGATATCTAGTGTACCTACTGACCAGAACTAAGAAGCTTGGAATAGGAGAAATTATAAATGATTTTCCCTGATGTTGTTTGCTGTTGGTTTGATTGAGTCAAACAGTTTCAGGATCATTACAGTGACAAAGCCAAAAAGGAGTTTCCTTTTGTCAACCTTTTGTAATTTGTTACAGCTGTTTTCCTATTGTGTTGTTTCCATTATGTTATGCAGTGTTTTAATCTCTTAAACACAACCACCCCCACACACACACACACCCACACACACACACACACACACACACATACATACACACACACACACACACACACACACACACGTACGCACACACACGCACAAACACACAGCAAATCAAGGGGAAATAATTGTCTATAATGAGCGTCGCGTGACTGTCAACAATTCTCTCCCAGCTCTCTAATTTCTCCAACGTTTAAACTCTTCAGAAACAACACCTTTATTTTCCAACTAAAACCCCAAAACCTTTCATACTGCATATTAGCAAAACATAATAATCAGGCTTAACCATCTGTAACATAAATCAGCATGAGGGAGTCAGAACTGGGGATCATAAATACCAACAGCGCTGACATCACCGTCACACCACGGCACATGTTGAGAAAACTCTTTTTTTTTTTTTTTTTAAGAGAACACAGCAGCCCGTAACTCCATCATTCCCTTGAGACTGACAAAGGTTGGTCTGATCCTGTATGTGTGTCTTTCTTTCGCATTCTAAGAGGGTTTTATGTTGTAACCCTTGTAGTGAATAAAACTGCTGGGAATAGAAACAGCAACATCCTGGCTCTTAAAGACAAACTGACACTTTTAGCTCTTACCATGTTGTGCACTTTTTACTTCTACTTATATGAAGCACAGCTAGTAGTTTTTATGTTGTATTTCCTTAACTCTTATGGATGTTCATGTGAGTGCAGATGAATACGGTGACTCTTTTATTTCCATTTTGTTATGACATTAAAAGCATTCTGTACTGTTCTGCTGTGCATGGAAACACTCCACATGTCTCACATATGAGAAGCTGTATAGCCTTGAAATGGACGAGTTGCTCCGTCTTTCGGGGTTATCAAACACCTCTCATATTGACAGTGCATAGGAGGCTTACAAAAAAGGCGTGATCAGTCAATACATTGTAACTGACTGCAAAAAAAGACGATTAATTATTATAGGTTTGTCTCTTGAAAATCTGAAAGCGTCAACAGCTGTCCTTGATTCATATTTCTCTCCCGTGCTTGCATGTGAAGCCGGGGATGTGGGTATAACCTCATCATGGCGCCCTTCAATCTCTTTCTGACATCAGATGTTTACGATGATGGGCTCCAGAGAGTGCGGGCTGCAGCAGTTAATGACAAATGCATATGCACGAATGAAAGCCCTACACATATCTAACTGCCATACCGCGGACCACCACCACAAGTGAGGCGCCCATTTCTTTTTCTTTCTTTCTTTTTTTTTTTTTGTTGGAGTATGTTTTTTGGTGCAAGCTTCTGATGCTAAGTGATAACAGCAGTGGAGTATCTGGTTACATCACACAGGGCTCTTGGCCTCTTCGTGCTTGTTGACGCACAGAGGGGTCTGGTTAGTGGCTCTCCTTACAGCGTCCTCTGGCTGCCAGCTCGCTGCTGGAACATCACGCTGCTCCACCCAGCCTTTCTCAGCTCCACCACCCGTGTCAGATGTTGTTTCCATCAGTAACTTCTGGGTGCTTGAAACGTTCTGTCGCCAAGAAGAGACATGTTTGAAAAACCTCTGACGCACAAATATTTGAGTGGGCTTAGTGATGGGTTAGGGGTGGAGGGGATGTGCCGATATAATGTGAACATAGTAAACAACCCTGTTCATTGAACTGATTGAAACTTAGTTTAAAGATGATAAAATACTGAATCAATGCTGTTTCTTCGGGTTTGATGAAGCCACCTGTACAGAATAGGAGCTATTTAAAGTAATGTGTTTATTGTATGGTGCTCATTATTTCTTATAATCTGGCAGTACCATCCTCCTCAGTGTTCATATAAAAGAGGGAACAGATTAGATCAACGGAAAAGCCTTCCAATTTGTGGTTTTGGTTGATGCCTTGTTAAATCATTTAATATAAAATAACTGATCAATGTCTAACTTCATCGGAACAAATTCATTGGTGATCTGAATACATTTTCTTACACTGTGGCTGAAAACAGAATAAACATAGAGCTGTATAGACGTAAAGCAACATACAAGCGAGGATCTGGAAAAGAGGAAACAATGTCAGTAAGTGCAAAAAAAAAAGCTTTAAGTCAGATCGGACACACAGCAGTGCACAGAAGCACAACATTGACGGCTGTTCTTGGGAGCTTAAATCAATATAGAAACCATCTTAAAAAATCATCGTTATCAAACAAAATCAATAATATCAAAACCATCATGACCATCACCATTCAGGTTGTAGGTATTATGTTTCTTTCAGTATATCTAACGCTGCAGTGAAATAAGGTGATGTTTTACAACATTTTTGCTGCCCGGCTGACATTCTCATAAATAATGCTCTTTCAACAGGAGGTCTTTCACCGTCTCTATCTCATCTACACTGTGGGCTACTCAATCTCCCTGGGATCACTCATGGTAGCTGTGGTCATCTTGGGATATTTCCGGTGAGTCAGCGCTCTCGCTGCAATTTTTTTCCAATCAATATTTTCAAACAGACGCTGCCAAGACTGGGAATTGCAAAGAAACAAAAAAAAAAAAAAAAAAAAAACAGGGTGTTTAGGTTGTTAAGGTTAAGGTTGGAGCAATTTTAGGAGGAGGGATCATAACGGGGATTCTTAATGTTTCATGGCATGATGGACCAGTGTCTGATCATGATGTCGTTGCAATCATGCTGTGCTACAGAGGGCATATTAATTTCAGGATGACTTAATGAAAAGAAAGAGGCTCTGCATGAAATCATGCAATCAGCTATACAATCATGCAATGCAGTGTATTAGCTGTCAAGGCAAAAACATGAAGCACGCAACTGTATCAAACATTACCTTTGACTTTTAAGTTGACTTTTAACAAACCATGATATGTCGACTTTTGAAGAAGAGTCTGCCTCCAGGCTTGCAGTAATGCGTGTTCCATCATCTGACATTTAGGTTCTTGTGTTGTTTGCATGCTGATTTCAGAATTCTACACATAGACACGAAGCTCTGTTATTGTCTTTTTAATCCCACCAAGCTGTAAATAATGTCAGTTATGAAGCCGCAGAGAATCACGATTTTTTAACGAGAATGTATTTTTCATCCTTATCTTGCCTTATTGACAGCAGTATTCAATGGAGAATACCCTTTTATAAATACAAAAGGCCAGATATTTTTTCATTTTTTGGGACTTTAATTTGTATTTCATGAACTTTAAATCCTGCACATACCTGCAAAACTACACAGCTCCTCCAATGCACCTTTTGTACAATTTATGCATTTTTTTTATAGGTTCTTAGCAGTGTGGTTCCTGAAATACAAATCACATTAATTTTCTCTATGGTCGATTTGGATAACAAGCTACCTGAGTGTGAAATGATGGTTTATGCTCCTGTATGATATCAATGGCGTCTGAAAGAAACGTCACTGGAGGATTTGAATGTACTTAACCACTAAAAAAGTAGGTGGTCACTGTTGAGCGCTGTCCTGTTATATTTAAATCGCTTTTTCTATTTGTATCTTATTTTGTTGAAGTTTCTTGTCAGCAGGAGCACTGCTGTTGTATAACTTCTTGCTGTTTTTCTTGCAGTCTTTAGTCCTTTGCAAATAAGTAGTTTTTCCACAAAACACCAAATCAAATTCCTTGAATGTGTGAATGAACTCGGCAACAGAAAACTGATTCTGACTCTGAAGTAGTTAACACATCACCTTTTTCACTTTAAAAGTAGCTTGTTGCTTAAAACACATTCGCTTGCATTCTAAAATCGCTTTAAAATTATCATTTCGCTGCCAAAGCGTCAGGCTTAACACTTAATGCAGATGATTGATTTTGCATACTTGTGCCTAACAACTACCGGTATAAAATATGAAAATAGCCTTCTATAAAATAATGACTCTTTAACAATCAAACAGTTTACGGAAGTATCAGCTGACGTCCTATTTGTCAGCAGTTAAACAGACTGACGTTCTTCTTGTATTGGAACGAATAAGCTGTAAAACATTAGTTCCTTTTGTCATTAAAGGTCCAGATTGACTTTCTGAAAGACTCTGATTTGGCCTACTGGCGACTAACTGCTTAGGTCTGCCCTCAAACAAGGTTGAATTCATTTTTTTTCTCTATTTGCTTATTTTGTTTAGAATGGGCAAGTATCAGGAATCAATGTAGAATCACTGTTTACCAATGTTCCTAACAGCGTGCCTTACCGTTCAGGCCAGCAGGCAGACAGCTTCAGGAACGCTTTCCAACTGGCACCAGGAAATCTACGGGCCAAATGAGTTTAATAAGTTATCCCAGGGGCCCGCCTGACATTCTGGCCCATGCTGCGGAGCGCTCCGTGTCTCCCTGTCAACATGTCAGTATGTAGACAGGAGAACTCGTAAATGTTCTCCGGGCCGAGAAAAGGGATACATCACATTAGCAGTCGTGTTCTGTATTTTACACCAGGGAAATGTCTGCTTGATTAGTTTCAGTTGACCAATCCTAAATCAATACTTTGCAAAGGGTAGCTCAACACATCCAGTATTATGTCAACTAAACTCTCATAGGAAGAAATATTCAATTATAAATATCAAAGGGATCATTGAAGTACCTGAACTTTTTGAATTTCTAACTTACATTTAGTTCAGAAATCATAACTCACTTTTTTCTTTGTTGACTTTGCAGTGACAACATTTTACAGCCTCTAATCACACATCTGATTGTAATCTTTATCATGACCTCAAAGTGCCACTCCACAGTAAACTCTTAAACAGGATGTTTTTGAGGAGCGTTTGACAGATACATTTGTGCTCGTCTGCAGAGGGAAATTTGCAGGCTTCACTCGACACATGCTTGCAATTTTGTTTTTACAGCTCACTTTGAGGCAAGCAATTCAATATTTGAGCATTTCAAGCCCCTAAATCTACAAAAATGTGTTATAGTCAGCGTGGAATTCAGCTGGCTCTAATTAAAATCAGGATCTTTTATATGTGTGTGTAAGTGAGTGAAAACTCTCACTCTTACTTGAAGGTGTGCCGGCCCCGAGAGCATAATCACACACTCAAAGAAAGACACACAGAAGCAGGATCTTTTTTTTATTTATTTTTTTAACTTGTCACTCATGTTTGTTTTTTTTCACCCCCAGACGATTACACTGCACCAGGAACTACATCCACATGCACCTTTTTGTGTCCTACATGCTCAGAGCTATCAGCATTTTTGTGAAAGATATCGTGCTCTACTCTGGATCAGCCTTGGAAAGCATGGAGAGAGTCACAGTGGAAGACCTCAAGTCCATCACCGAGGCACCGCCAGCAAACAAAACACAGTTTGTGAGTACACCAGCACAGCTCAAACACACACGCACACGCACACACGCACACACACACACACACACACACACACACACACACACACACACACAGATAGATAAGGTCAAGAGGAACATGGAGCCTGGAAGATGGGGGGGAGGGGCAAGGCAATTTTATTTATATAGCGCTGTTCAGACACAAGGCAATTCACAGTGCTTTACAGACATAAAAATAGAAAAACATTAAAACAGAGCTTAAGGAAAGAATGCAACAGTAATTTAAAACTAAAATAAAATAAACCGGTGCAAAAGAATCATACATCATTAAAAGACAGAGAGGATGTAAAAATACTTGATAAAGGAACAACTGTTAAAAACTACTAAAAAGGAAGAATGTGTTGCAGTAAGGCAGACAGTATATTTCTAATTGAAAGCCTGAGTGAATAATGTAGTTTTAAGGCAGCAGTCCTCACGTGTTCAGGGTGTTCACGTGTTTTCATCTTTATATTTCAAGAACTGATAGTATCTGTTTTCCGGTTGGAAAAAAAAGCAAGTGTGTCCATACAAAGTGTATAAGAAAAGAGGAGACTGATTTTACTTAGATAAAATTATAAACGTAATTATCCTCGTTTGATTCCATTACACGCTCAGATAATTTGATTTGTGGAGTAGTTGGGCGTTAAATGTTTTGCTTGCAAAAAGGAAGTGGTATTTCGCTAGGTCTCACCTGCTTTTCAAGCAGCACTGGAGCAAATAAACTGCACTGTTTGTCAGCATGCCAAGCTTTTACTAGGCCAGGACTTGGCCTTCGCTCTCGGAGTCGAATTTAAAAAATGGGTAAAGACAGGGAACTTTTCATGCATGCTTTAATATGCAAACAAATAATTTGCGCAATATATTTAGCTGACATTTTTATCCCGTGACTGTGCATAATGAGTTATGATTAAAACAGCTTCATTAAAGTTGCAGATTTATGTGGCAAATCGGAGGAATACAGGTATGTATACCTTTGCATACTGTACTTTAGTGTGTTTATTAAATTAGACCTGGCAGCCTTAGAACAATGATCCAAAAATGTTGTTTTGTTTTTACCCTGAAACCACTGTACTGTAGCTTCATCTAAAAAATGAACCCTTTCTGTCAGCCTAGATAAAACAGTATTTATATATTACAAGGCTTATTCACAGATGAAGGGTGCAGTGTTTGGAACATTTCATTAGCTGACTTTTTTTTTTGTGCATTGATCATAATTTGATTAGCCTGTTTGAATCATGTCTTCGTTTTTTGTTTGGTCTTATCTGGGGGAGGAGAGGCCAGAGAGAAGTGTGTGTGCACAAGATGCTGCAGCAACATATGTTTCTGTTGTTTCTGATGTTTTCTTCGAATTGGTGCGATACAAATGATGATGGATGGATGGATTGATTGATTTGCTCACACACAGAAATAAGGCAGATGTAAAATTATTATTGGACCAAAAACAATAATAATAAAAGAAACCAACAAAAGCTTTTAAGAAAACAAGCTGATCAAAAATGAAAGTGATGAAAATGAACCGAGATAAACACACAGAGAGAAAAGAGGAGCACTCAAAGGAATTCTAAAAAGGATTTCATCACAATACGGCAGCAACAGCTGAAGCTGAAAGCCGCACGGAGGTCGACTGAATCAATGACTGACTTAATCAGTTTGGGATGCTGGGATTTACCCACCAACTGTCAATACAAAAGGACATAATAAAGCCCGCTGTAGCCATTGATAACAAGGTTGAAGTCAATGAATTGAACAATGTATCTCTTAATGCAAAATAAAACAAGTAAGTAGGTCACAGGGGAAATTCACTCCGCCCACAAAGAAACTATAAAAATGCATCAGCATGTTGCTGTGACAGCTGCTGGTTTCTAATCATCTCCTCCGAACTAGTTGAAGAGGGTTGTATGATAAGTGGACCGTGTGATAACCTTTCGTTTCACTTATGATCAAGTAAATGATGCAGATAGGACGAGTGATAAAAGATACAACAGGAAATTCAAAGTACTTGACATTTTCAAATCTGAAAAAAAAAAAAAATCTGCTGCTTCTATAGGTGTACTTAAACATATGCTTGGAATAAAGAATAGGTATGATATTGACATTTTGTGAGAGGCTGCCATGAAAAATACTTGTGCCGTATAACTGCACTAAATGTACTTAAATATAAAAGATGTTGATTATAAACTGAATTATTTCTCTATAATATCACAACCTTCATGTTCTTTACACATCAAAAGCAGTGTTGCGTCATGTTGACATTCACGTCGTTCTCTGCAAAAACATCCACTCAACAATTCCGCGCAAAAGTAAGTCTCGGGAAAATATAGTGTGTAGTTGATATAGTGCAAAAAAAGGTCAGTACATAAGACAGGATGTACAGACGGCGGTGAAAAGCTTTTAGGCTGCAAAGAGTGGAGTCGTTTTTTTTTTTTCGAACAACATGGTGGCAGCAGGCTGAGCAAGTCCACCAAGACATCTCTAACCCTAGCAAACATCTTCCAGCTCCTCCTCGGGGAGTCCAAGGCGTTCCAAGGGCACTATGGAAAAGATAATCCCTCCAGCAAGCTCTGTGTCTACCCTGGAGCCTACTTCCAGTTGGACAGGCCCGGAAAACCTCCCGAGGGAGGTATCCAAGACGCATACTAATCAGACGCCCGAACCACCTCAACTGGCTCTATTCAACATGGAGGAGAAGCAGCCCTCCACATGTCTCAACTTCTCATCCTATCTCTAAGGCTGAGCCCAGCCGCCCTCTGGAGGAAACAAATTTTGGCGAAACTGATACTTTGGCTTACTCAAATACTATAATGTATGGAGCATTATGAAGAAGAAGATAAGAACATCTAGACCCTGAAATGTTCAACGGCTGAAATCTTACATTGGAAAACATTCTACACTCAAACAGACAGAAAACAGTCTCCTCAGTTTCCTAACAAACAGTGTTGAGATGCAACAGACAAACATGCCCTGTCTTAACTATTTTCAATCGCCCCCCCGCTATCATGTCCTGTGTCTCTCAATCTCCGGTTGAAAAGATGCTCCCTGGCAAACAACCGGCTGCAGCTGAAGAGTTGTTAGATTACAAACTGTGCTCTCTTTTTTTATCGTCCCTCGATCTTTTCTCATCAGAGATGAATGGGTTTCTGATAATGATGAAATTAAAAACATGTAAAGAGCAGGACGGCTGTGTGGAGGTCCACGTTACAGATCAGTTTCACCCCTCATTAGGAGAGCAAGCAGCTCCTTTTTTCATCCTTATTCGATACACAACGTAACTTTACTTTTCAGCACTCTTAAGAAAAATCACTAGCAAATGCAAAAGTTTTTGTGCTGTGATAGAATTGAACTTTTATTGCTATTTATTGCTACATGACCCAATCAGAAGCATGATTGAATTTGGATTCCATTTAAGTGTGCAAGTCACTGCAATAACTGTTAATAACAGAAAACAAAGCAAAGCAGCAGCAGACAAAGAAGAAGAAATAATTCCTTTGAACAGTTGTAAACCTTCGAGCAGACCTTGAGTTTGTTGCACTTTGTCTGTTTTTTCTGCCAGTTTGTTCTCAGTAGGTGGTCGCATAAATTGTCAAAGTCGCTCCTTGATTAGTAAGCAGCTCTGCAGGAGGGGAACCAGTCTCATAGTACGGTTAAAGTGTGAATCTTTGTAAGAGCATGCAGCTGCCTTACGTCCCAGATCAAATCTTTAGGGACAGAAAATCTGCAAAGATCTTAAAGTGGTTAGATTTGATCCATGTTTTTCAGTCTTCTTTGGACTAGCGATCAGTATGAAGAATTAGATGCAGTTTTTTGATTTTATGTAGTTTTCTGTTGTCCACTCCACATCAATAAGTGTCCGTTCAATATTCCAGTATTCACTGCAAAGGCAATATTTCGGCACAGACCACTGAATAACGACCCCTGCTGTAAACTGCTGTGTAAATATGGAAACAATTGATACTGACATATGAAAAGCATTTTTTTTCCCAGTGTGACTATTGATTAAATCTGCTCTCCTTGCTGTTTGTTGACAGATTGGCTGCAAGGTGGTTGTGACATTGTTCATGTACTTCTTGGCGACCAATTACTACTGGATCCTTGTAGAGGGACTTTACCTGCACAGCCTCATCTTCATGACCTTCTTCTCGGACAGAAAGTATCTTTGGGGATTCACCCTGATTGGATGGGGTGAGTCTTGTGTTATTTACATTTATCACATATACCGCTAGATGTTTGTAAAAAGCGACTTTTTGGTAGCCGTATTGGAATGCAAAAACTTTGAGAGGCGCTTTAAAATCAAAGCTGTTTTTATGAATAAGTAGACAAGGATATAGGAGAATGCCCCATTGCATGGAAATGGGCCTTACAGTTCCTGCATTGTACACACTGTGCGTAAAACTTACATAAGCACAGCGCATACAATGTGGATGCTGTGCTACCCAGGTTCTACATATATACACTTTTTAAGGAGCTCTTTCGTCATCTTTTAGGAAGTTTTCTCAAAGCAATGGCTATTTTATCAAGTGTGTGTATATTTTTGACTTTATTCTCCAGGAGTACCAGCCATGTTTGTGACCGTTTGGGCGACTGTGAGAGCAACATTTGCAGACACAGAGTAAGTGATCCTCGTGAACATTTTTTCAGTTCTTCTGAATATTCTTTTTCTTGAAGTGCTTCACCACACAAATCGTGGAGCAGGTAGGTAAAACTCAGATGCAAATTGATTCATGAAAAAAATAATTTTTTTCTGGGCATGGTGAGGTATGAAACTACACGGCTTTATTCACCTTCCAATTTGAAATAGGTAGAGCTTTTCACAGGGAAAGAGGCCTCGAAACCAATTTGGCGGGCTTTAAAGCCCTTCTTTGCACAATCTGCAGCCTCCACATTTTGTTCCTGTATCCTGGTTGAACATTGAGGACTTTGGATCTAAGAGCTTACAACTAAGCTGCCATGCAGGAGTTGCCCAATTGCCCTTAACCTCATGCAGCTATAGTACTATATAGGGAAACTTTGTGTTGTCAGTTCTGACTGTGTATGAGTGTTGTGTAGAATGCACAGATACGTTTTTCTACGCCATCTTTGAGCCATCTATTGTCTTCACACAACAAGCGACTGTAGCACTGTAATAGGGCCATCGCATGAAAAGATATCCGCCTCAAAATGAAAAGGATTTAACTGGAATTCAAGAAACAGACATGTTATAAAGAAATAAATATAGCTGTTCTTGTTCTTGTTCTCTGTGGAAAATAAATAAATTAGTAAAATTAGTTTGTAAACAATTAGTTTGTCATAAATACTGTAAATTCCTTTAAAACATCATGATACAACACAATTTAATACAACAAGATACGATACACAGTTTGTCATGGATTCCAGTGCTGGGTAAAAAACTTGATTTGAACAGAACCTATTTTTTCAGTGGTTGGTTACCTGTGGTCCTTGATAAATGGGAGGGAGGGAAAACACTGGGCATCTACTCTTAATTTCTTTGATGAAGGATTACCAGTGTTCTCGGATTATCTCAGCTCGCAGCCTGATCCTTACTTAGGCAACTACTGATCCATGTTGTCATTGTCATTGATCCCTGCAGGTGTTGGGACTTAAGTGCGGGCAATTTGAAATGGATTTATCAAGTGCCTATCCTGGCGGCCGTTGTGGTGAGTACATGTTCACTGCTTGCACATTTTCCCCCTGCTGCTGAGGAAACAGCAGTGATTTGCTGCACCTGTGGCACTGCAGCTGTCGATTTGGAACCCCTATTATCATCGCAATGACATTATACCATTATGTTTCTATTTACAGGTCAATTTTATGTTATTTCTGAACATAATCAGAGTTTTGGCAACCAAGCTGCGAGAAACAAATGCTGGAAGGTGCGACACACGACAACAGTACAGGTAAAGAGTGTTAGCATTTTGCTAATTGTGCTACACTTAATAAAATAAGTATTTATTTAATAACACTTTAAGGTTTTTAGCTTTGTCAAACTAAGACGATACATGTTTGTTCTGTCGCTGATACAGAAAACTCCTGAAGTCTACATTGGTGCTGATGCCGCTGTTCGGTGTGCACTACATCATATTTCACGCCATGCCGTACACGGAGGTGTCTGGAGTTCCCTGGCTGATCCAGATGCACTATGAGATGCTGTTTAACTCTTTCCAGGTAAGGCGGCAATGGTAAAAAATGGTCAGTCTTGCTGAAAAGCTCAGATGGTCGTATTAAATTTATTTATCTTTTGAAGTTAAACAAAATGGAGAGTGTGGTTGTGCTAGATCTCCATTAAGATACATATTTTTTATCTGTTATCATGCACCAAATTAATGTATTCTACACATCTCATATATATTATATTTGCTCTATGGTAAGAGTGCTGCAGTTAAGTTGTGTTCAGTTTTTGGTTTTATTTGTGATGTGCAGACAGCACTAAGACACATTTCTGATAAATGTAAACCCACTTTACATTGACTCGTATTCTAATTCTTATAAAGAGGAAGAGAGGGTTGTTGGATGTTCAACTAAAACTTAATACAGATTGGTACTTCTTAAGTGCTAACTGAAGCTAACTACCCTCTAAATTCATGGATAGTGTCAATAAAACTTTCTCTACCTTTTTCAGGGATTCTTAGTGGCAATTATATACTGCTTTTGCAACGGCGAGGTATGTACTCTGTAGCAATTTAAATTAAGATAATTCTGCATGAAATGTAGTTGTCTAAACAACTTCCTTTTCTTTCAAGGTGCAAGCCGAGATCAAAAAGTCGTGGAGCAGGAGAACTCTGGCACTTGACTTCAAAAGAAAAGCTCGGAGTGGAAGTAACACATACAGCTATGGACCCATGGTGTCACACACCAGTGTTACTAATGTCACTGCCAGAGGACCGCATGCCCTCCACCTCACCACCAGGCTGGGTCCCGTGCCTGTGAACGGACACAGGAATCTCCCCGGGTACGTAAAGAACGGCTCGGTCTCTGAGAACTCCATACCTTCATCGGGACAGGAGCTCCACCTGCCTGATGAGGAGCATTCTGCAGCCACGCGGCCTTGTGAGGATGAGAAACCCTCACCTGTGGTGGAGGAGGAGAGGGAGACAGTCATGTGACCTGTGAAAAATGGGGAAAAAACATGAAACTGTCCTGTGCGGAGAGCTTCACCATCAACACTGCCAGTTTTTCCATCCTGTGAAGCATTGGAGAGGGATGAGGCCTATGTCACAAAAAAAGGTTTCTTAAATGAGCCTGGCTGCCTTAAGTTGAGGGACGGTGTCCCTCATTTTTGTGGCAAATTCCCTTAACTTTCCCTCTCTCACCAACCACCTGCCACATCGAATGTGTAATAAGACAAAAACCGACTGACATTTCTTATTTCTTTTCCACTGCCAGAACTGTTGTTTTCTTCTTTTTCGATTGCATTTATTTCTGCTCAGCTTTCATGCGTAAATCTAACCGGGGTTTGTTACAGCAGTCGCCATGAGCGGCCTTAATCACCTAAAAGCCAGGTGGATGTCTGAGTGCATTTAGAGGCAGTTCCATCAGCATGTTTTCGTACAAGTCAGCAGTAGACTCGGCTTAAAGATTATTATTGCTACCTTTTAAAGCATCTGTTCATGCTCTGCAGCATGGCATCTCAAATGACTTAAGTCCACTTCAGTGTTAAAGGGAAGGTACTCAGGTAATTGAAGTCCTCTGTTGTTGCACACCTATTTTTATACTTTAGAAGTTATGTCATAGTCAGCATTTCTCGGAGGATAATCATGTTTTATAGCTGTTTGAGCTTTTTTGTTGTTGTTTTAAATGTTGTACAAATTTAGCTGTTTAAGAAGAACCTGTTTTTTATTTCTCTGATTTCAACACATGTCAAGGAGTTTAAATGAATGTTTCATGTTTAGATTTTCTCCAAAAATCCCTTTTCTCTCTCACACACACACACACACACACACACACACACACACACACACACACACACACACACCTACACACACACACCATGAGGCCAAAATAACTGACTTATTTGAGAGTTGTTTCCCTCTCTTTGGGATCAGTGTCAGCTGAGGTTAGGAGGAACTTTATGGGAATGAGGGGGAAAAAGTGATCATATGATCTCACACATTTTTCAAAGCAGTGAAAATGTTTTTAAAAAACCGTTTGCAGGAAATAGTCTTCAATTCCACTGGAATGTTAATTAAATGAGGAATTCAAGAAAAAAAAAAGATAACAAAAACATTTGTGCAGATTATGAAGGAAAACCTGGAAGTGTATAACGTGTTACATTTTACAGATGCTCCAGTGATATGCTGCTTTTTGATGTAAATACAAGTCATAATGTTTACAAAGATCAGAAATACATTTTAATTGTGAGCTAATAGTGTTCATGTGTATTAATATGTTATAAAGCTATGTTTTTTCCCCATGTGTTGGTTTACAGAAGTTTTGCAATATTTGATGATGTACAGTATATAGTCCCCAAAGAAAAACTGTTAAGTATATTTGCAGGGCATTCAAACAAGTGTTTCATGAAGCAGGATTTCAGGATATATTTGAAACTCTTTAACTTGTCAGTTGTTCTGAACATTTCGCAGGCTAGATGACATTTAATCTCACACCAAAGGAAAAAGGCATGGTGTGATGTCAGAGGAAGTTATATTGCAGCCTTTTGTTTTTTTAAACCATGATGTTGTTTACAGTGACCAAAAAAGTCTCAAAGTTGCAGTAAATTGGAGCTGATATTAATAATAGGAAAGTGTCCAGATAGAAGCACTGAAACAGAGCATTCTAACATATTTTATAATTCATATGTTTCATCTAAACAGCAGTGAGGCAGACGAGAAAACCCGAACAGTCCGCAGCTCAGTGACGATGGACTGAAACTGTCAAAAGTTGTGTTGTTGTTTTTAAGCCTGCGTCTAATCATGGTCTCTTTCACCGATAGATTGGTTGCTCTTTGTTTTGGAGCGAAATGGTGATTTGGAAAACAATTCGGTCCATTTCAAACACAGATTCAGTTTCCTTTTTTTGATTGACTTCGTACTGACTGATTTATTCTCCCAGTTCCCTAAATCTATGTTTAAATCCATTATGGGGTTTGCTTTCAATTATTATTGAAAGGTTAGAAACTAGTCTGTTTGCAGTTTTTACTCCTTAGAAGTCCGTCCAGCAGGTTAATAAAGCGTGTTGGATAATGAATACTATTTCACATTTGATTTGAACCAACCAGTGAACCTTACCAGACTCCTTGGCTGTTTACCAAGAAGTCACATTTTAAAATGGTTAGGTTGGTAATATCAAAACACTTAAATACCTACTGGATCCATGTCAGCCACGGATATAAAACTATGTTGATGTGTGTTTGCAGTTTGAAGATTCAGAAATTTTAGGAAGTGCTTACAGTCCTCCAAAAAATCAAATTAGACCCTTTAACTTTTCCAGGAAAATCAATCATTGCTGCTAATCAAGGCTAAGTGGACGGACTCATACTTTAATTGCATGTTCCTACAGGCCACAATGATGGAAGACTGAGGAGACCTTTGTCAAATAATGAAGCAGTGATTTACTTACACTTAAAAAATTAACTTTTAACTGGTCTCTTTCATTTTGAATGTATTGCATTTTTATCCATTTTCTGGGAACCTGATTCTGAATTTTGTTCCCAATGAAAGAGTAAAGATGTGATACATAAAACATTTTCCATTACATTTTTTTTTTTTTTTGTAATTCAAGCTGCATAAATTGACATTGGGTATGTAACAGTACTGTCATATAAATCAGACATTTGTCAGTAATAGTGTAGCCTGTACAAGAGCATGAACATCTTAAATTAAAGAAGAAACACTCCGAAAATAAAATTTGAGCACTTTAATGCTATAAAAAAGTACCTTTGTTCTGATTGTAACATGTAAAATGATTGTGTTTTGGAATCAAGTGTAAAGAAAGTCCCATAATCATAGAGCTAATGTTGTATTTCATTGTATTTTAAATACCTCTCATGGAAGTATACTGTGTGTTTCATGGTTGTTTATTTATCTCAGTGGAGTCCAAATGGGTCTTGATGCTTCAAATGCAGTATGTGGAGGAGTCACACCTCATATAGTGATGAAGGCACGCTGTAGATATCAGTGTTAACTGTTCTCTAGTCTCTAATGTTTCATTGGTGAATTGTGATTATAACAATAAATCCAGAATTTTACTGTACCATAATGTTCTCGCAACTTTCTTGATAGAGATGTAGACAAATGATTCATTCTTTTGTGTAAAATGTTTTTGTTTATTTAATATAATGATGAAAAAGTCATCTTAGAAAAAAAAACTCCACAAGAGCTAGTAGAAAACCAACAAGTCAGATTTCATTTTTGAGCTTTCTTTGCTCCCCCTTTAGCCCCTCCTTTGCCTCCTTTTTCTCCTTTGTCCCCCCTATCTTCCTTCTCACCAGTTTTTTTCCCTTTACCCTCACCAGCGTCTTTCTTCGATGCTCCCTTTTCACTCTTTTCACCTTTGTTAGCATCCTTCTCAGCCCCTTTCCCTTCTTTGGCACCCTTGCCTTCTTTTTTGCCCTCTTTGGACTTCTTCTCTCCTTTTTCACCATCCACTTTCCCCGAGACTGTTGTCACCTCCTCCTTCTCTTCTGCCTTTGCAGCTGCAAACATACAGGAAAGGTGCAAACAGTTAATAGCTGCTTCAGGTAAGCTATCATCATGGTCCTGCCTTGAGTGCTAATTGGAAGTAATAATGTAATTCAAGAGAGGGCCTGGGCTAAGTAGGTTGAATGTAATGAAGGCACATCTGTTTCTCTCTGTACTAATAAGCACGGTCTATTTATTCTTTTAATGGCATGGCTTTGAGGGCTTTACTGTGTGAAATAAGGGGAACACAAGTTAATAGTCCGCTTTGTGTTGAAGACCGTGTGTTCCTCATTTATATTCAGGATACACACATTTAGAATCAGAGAATGAGGATGGCTCCTCTCCTTATAGACGTAAGACTCTAGTTAAGGAAAGGAAGCCAACATCCAAGTAGCACATTATGAAATATAATAATGCAAAAGAGAATGATCTTCTGGGATTAAAAGTGCATTAGTTTTAAGTAATAGAATGAAAGAAATCAAAGTTTTAAATAAGAAGTTTGTATGTAAAACATGAAACTGACTGTTAGCTGAGCCTGGCTGAGCACGAGATAAACAGGAATGCTAACTTGTAGCTAGCTCTGTACAGAGGAGACCAGCAGACAGGAGATTTTTTTTGTAACCACATTATACTGAACAAGGCACCTGTGAAATATTTACACTATGCTGTTTTATAGTTATAATAGTTAAATGTGGTATTAATGAATTACCTCCAAGCCCCACATGATGGTGTCACCCATTGAATGGTTGTATTGTATTGTAACTGAGAGTGACCACTCTCATTTATTGTTCTCTTCTCAGTAAACAGGTTATGATGTTTATATTTTACAGTTCACAAATGTGTAATGCATGGAGCACCCTAAACACCAGGTATGGTAAATGTTATAGTGGAAGGATTTATTTATTCATTCTGACCTAGATTGACAATACTTTGCAATCTGACTGGGACTGTCCTGTTTTCCAGCTCTATATTCTAAGTCCCTACAAATATTTGTCAAATATCAACATTGTTTGTCTATATGTCAATTAATGTTGTTACTGTGGCTTTCGCTGATTTAACTATGGAAAAACATCACTAGTGCACCACAAGTCAAAAGTCAATCCTAAATGGTGTCATGCAACGAGGAAGTCAGCAGCCAAAGTCTTAAAGTGTCTTATGATAACCATGACCTGCTGAAGAATACGAAAACAAATTATTTAAGTATATTTAATTCATTTCTTACAGTGTCAGAGTCTAGAGTTAAGGTACACCCCTCAAGTAAAGCTGAAACTGAAGCTTTTGGGCTTCAAAAGACCTCCTAGACCTAGCAACCACATGTGAGACTGTAACCATAGCACCTGTGGTATAGATCAACAAGAAGCATTAGTGTGATTTTTCTCTTCAGCAACTATTGTGTAAACAAACGCTGTGAAAATTGCTCAAAGGACAGATTTCTGTTGATGCCAAACAAAGTGTCAATGCTTTTTTCCCTTCTACAGAGGCCAAGAAACCCAACAACAAACACTCACCAAAAATGTTTTTCTGTAGGGGGTTCAAGCAAACAACAATTAATGTTGTGAATAGATTTTGTGTTTTCACTGATTTCTGATTTTTTCTGCTTTTATTCTTGTATATTTCACCTGCAGCCAGGAATAGGGCAGATGTTCTAGTGTCTCCGTTGATTTTGGTCAAGAAAAAGGCGACGTGAGGCGACGCCAGTCGCCCTTTATTGCCACAATTCTTTGTCTGCTTGGTGTGTCAGGACCTTTACTCTGTGAAGATCTTTGGTTGACCTTAGTTGTTTTTATGTGGGCTTTATAAATGAAGTTCATTTGACTTAGCAATGCAACTCTAGCCCTAAATGATGTTTCCAGAACAATATTTCAGGGATTATTTGGCGTCATTTTTGTACAACTGGAGGAGGGGGAATGGTCTCTTCTATCTTTATATGCAGCCAATGCTGTAGACAGAACTAGTTTAGAAATTAGTATTTAGGGATTTAGATTAGTGAGAATAATCTCAATCCCTGCTCGCACGCTTCATACTTACATACTTCTAACTAATAAAAGTGTTCTACTAAATCTACGGAAAATAAGATTCCTTTTACTCCCAAATGAGATATTTAACTGTATTCATTTAATGGTTTTCTGTTTCTTTGATATATTTTTGAGGTGGTGGTGTGCTGTTCAAGGACTGGTGGTCGACAATCTCCTCAGTGTTTCAGGGCCTTAAAATGAATTGCCAAATCCTCACCCCCACCCACCTTACCAACAAAAGGTAAAGATCCCCCAGGTCTACAACATAAAGGATTGTTGTGTCATTTTGAAGCTGAAACTTACAAATATGTAAAGGTCAAGTGATTGTTGTATTTCCTCTCTTCACTCCTCTTCCACTTTACCTGTTAACATGGAAGAGGCAGAGCCTATACTGCAGCAAGACAGTAGGGGGAGCTCCAAATGTTTTGGCTTCAATTTTATTCTAGCTGACATGTGCTCCATCTTTTTATACAGTCTGTGATCTACAGGTGACAAATACAACACATTCAAGTAATAATATTGGGTAATAAACACATTCACAATTACTGTACTGGGGCCAATAAGTACTTTTAAAATGAATTTCTAAAGGTGAAGTCCATCCTTCCTTGTCACTGTGCTATGATCCTTCAATTATTTTTCCCTCGCTGTCTATTAAGAGATGTCTATGTGGATGGACGTATGATTGGGTTTTTTGATTTAAGAGAAAAATGTTGAGAAAAGCTCACCATCCAGCGAACTGACTTGGTACTCTGGAAGAAAACAGGTTCATGTCAGATACAGAATGAGTGATACGCTATAGTTTATAAGTCTGTCTCTTGAGTTCAGGTATTTTATTCACTGTTTGTGTGAGCACATGGGAGATGGTGTGTTTGCAGCAGACACTGTGAAACTGAAGAGGCTCACTGCTTTCTTTTCTTGGGAGCGTATTGACTCAGACGTTGTACCGCTTTCAAACAATGTGTCAGTGGTGGCAAAAAGAAATACAGAAACATGGATCTTTACAATCAGTTCATGGTGTGAGCTTTGTTCCACGGTCATAATATTTTCTGTCCTCGAATGCCTCATATGATAATTATCTCTCAGTAGTAAGCAGTACTAAGCAGTAAACAGATTTGACCAGCTTCTGTTACCCATGCACTCATCCAAAAGATAAAATTGTGTATTTCTTGATCCTCATTTGCAAAATGTAATTAAGTTATGTTTGATGTTATTTTTACTTTATCCTCAGGAGAACCGTTTCATGAGTGCACTGTTGTTTTGCATAATTGAGCCCTCATTCTAAAGCTTTCTCAATCTGAATTTTAGAAACTTTTTTTTATAATTCTACGGCATTATTTGTTGTCGTGCAGCCGAAGCATCAAGTAATCTCTCCAGAAAAGTAGTCATTTGCATGTTTGCTATAGAAGATGATTGTTGCTTTCCTTCTTAGTTAATCCTTAAGCAAGGATTATAGCATGGTTTGTTTGCAGTTTATGCTTGACATCAGCTATTAAATATGTCTTTATAAAGGCTGCAGGCAGTGTGCCTCCCCTTCAGGCCCTCCTTCAGCCACACGGATGATTGGTAATATAGTCATAGAAGAGGATTCAGACCTTAACTCTCCATGGTGCCACTGATGATTGAAGAGTTACATTCTTTTGCCACAGTAAGATTAGCACGTGGTTTAATTAAATGCATTAATGCCCCTCCCCCCCAAATTGCACAATAACTGATGGACGCATGTGTGCATACAAATGCATAACGTAGCATGGAGAGGAACAGGCAGAGACAGATGTCAGTCCCTATTTGTCATGTTTTTTAACCTGAAAAGGCAGCTGAGATAGAAAAGATCCACACAAAGCAACACACCAGATTCCTGAGAGGAAAAGAAAGGGGAAAAAAAAGAGCATTCAATAACAGCTGAGACCCAGGTTGCCGGCAAGAGAATTCACATTTTATTTACACTTGTGGCAGACTGAAAATTGTGAGTTTCTTAAAGTGTGTTTTGAGAAAGCGACCGGACAGGTTGTGAAATAAACAACCACATACAACATGAATGCACTTTCATTTTCACATCTGACAAAAACTTTCAATCGTGTCATGTCCTCAAAGTTGCCAGCTCTAGACAATTTCATGCAAATATTCATGAAGCAAGATATGTGACTCTGAGAACAATGACAGCCTAAGAAATTACAAAAAGCATTATCGACAAAAGTCCAGCTGCCCTGAAGAAAGCACATTTGCAAAAGCCGAACAATAAAAAAATGTTGCAGCACTTCAAGACTTGGAGGATCTTTATACTGTCTTTTTTTGTTTTTCTTACTCTCTTTTCAAAGTTATATAAAAAGTATTTTGAATGGAGGCTCCACTTTTGCACACTTGTTTTTGTTCTTATATCGTTCTATGCTCTATTTGCAACATTGGCTTGAAGGACTACTGCGTAGGATGTCTGACTGCGAGATGCACTGAAAAGAACTTTCAAAAGTGGCTACCAATTGGGTTTGTGACATTTAACGACTGGTGATGGACAGTATACACCACATTTTATAGCAACGACAAAGCTGAGAGGATCATCTGAAAGAAGATAAGAGCGGGGGAAAAAGATCATCCTGTGTCTGACAAAGTGAGGGAGCTGGGTTGCTCCTCGCTCAGCCTAACTATGGAGAGCTGGCTATTATTAGCACTTTGGACCTGCTCAGAGACTGTCTGTACTGCAGGAGCATCTGTGGTAGCTGAATGAAAAGAAGGGAAGGAAGAAGAGGAGAAAAAGAGAATGGAAGAGAAATTTAATATAGCAGCACACAAACAGAGCAGAAGAATTGTAATGAGTGCAGCATGCTTTGTGAGGTGAAAAAAAGGGACAATAAAACCTAAAATATAAGATTCACTAAAAAATAAATGTGAAAGGAAAATCTTTGGGTCAGACATTAGGACTAAAAAAGCAAAGAGTCGTAAGACCACGTAGATTTGAAATATGGTTTTAAGAAGCATCTCAGCCCATACATAATGACCCAAATTAAAACTGTTGCTCTACATACATAGTGGGCCTTCCTCATTTCTTTATTTCCCCTCCCCTCCAGGTCTGTAGGAAAAGCTTTTGTGTGAAGCAATCGCAGATTGCTCTAAAGGGACAGAACATACTCTGCATAATGAATTGGGGATTTTTAGTGTATAAACTTCAATCATTTTTCACACATTTATCTTTCCTTTTTTTCTCATTTAATGTTGGTCTGACTGTTAACAATAAGCAGAACCATTCTAATGGAAAACACCATAGTCCTCATCTGACTGAACTATTAGGTTAATGATTGTTCATGATGAATGGATTGATTATCAATTAAAACGTGTCTCAACAATATTCAAAGGGTTTTAAAGAGAAGTACTTACATCCTGGTATCTCTGTCAGCTCATTCAGGGGTGGCACTGTCTCTAACGTGTTGGCATATTTTTTGGCGGCCTGTCTCTGCGCATGCCGTGCCTCGATTTCCTTTTTGGTTCTCGGGATTCGACACTTGAAAATACAACACAGAGTGATAACTGAAAGAGAGGGTGACACAAACAGAACATAATGGGTTTCTGTTCTCTATTTTTCCCATACACATTTTGGTGGAGTCTATAAATGGAAACACATGTTCACATGCTAGACACACTCAAACAATGACACTTTAAGATACAGATAGATTTAACACATTTCCACATTTGAGACTGTAACTTATAGTTTGCATTTAAGTTTGGTCAGACTTAAAGCTGTTTGTTTGCACTGACATTGTTACCTCTTCTCTAGATCCTTGCTTGTATTGTACTTACTCTTTGCTGTATGTCGCTTTAGCGTCTGCTAAATGAATTGTAGAATTGTAGAACTGTAGTAGGTTAATACAGCATGAAACAAGGAGAGAATACAACCATTTCTATTTGTCTTCACTCCTTAAAAGACCATGGCCGACTAGAGTTTTACCTGAACATACACCTGAGCAGGCTATTTTATTTTTTGTTATTTTTCATTTCCCCTTGTGTTCCTGCACAACCTGAGTTTAATAACTTTTCTAAAATATGTTCATCAAAAAACTTGTAGCAAGGCTTAGTTTCAAAATAGAGGACTATACGTATTCATTTTACTATTTTGGAAGTCTGACTCTATCAAACAGATCATTTCCAAGGTGCTCATTAATTGTGTAATATTGAAGCAACAGCCTACCATTGTCATGTATCCCATCATGCTTTGTGTTTAACTAAATGCATGGTTTGTAAAACTTGTTAGTAAAGTCAGTATTGAGAGGATTTAGATTCATGTAGTTAATTAATTAATTACAGTCATTATAGTGTTGATATAATCATACGTCCCTACCGACCGTTTTCCTGAGTGGATTGCTTGATTTTTTTTTATGCTGTGTCTTCCTTAGACCGCTGTACAATACTTACTTTACAATTTACTGGTTCTAAAATAATCCTCTGTATCTTTGCAGAAGCCTTGTCATTATGTCTTAAGCAATATAAACTATGGGACCCTTGTTTTCTTAGGAAATAGAAGTGATCCCTCTGATTCATGATAAGACATCTCTGTCAGTTCCACTGGTTACACTGTCACACTGATAATTACAATATGGACACACAATTACATGCTTGAACATCTATGGCCTCCAGTTATTCCTAAAGATGGCTGTCTTTTTCTTTTTGTTTTGTTTAGAGCAAAACAAAGAGATTTCATTACATATACTGACCAACTGCTAAAACAAACACAGAGAAGATGCCGATGACCTGCCATAACCTCAGCCCCCAGAAAACAACTGTCTCTGAGTTGACGGGGTCGGGCTTCTTTGGGGGATCTGTGGGTAAAAGCTGTGCACAAAAAGAAAGAACATTGATTATTTTAAGTACCTGCACTCGACAATTAAAGCACTTTGAGGGAAAAAAGCTCAAGGAGTAAACAAGTATTTATTTAACACAGGCGTCACACCATTTTAGAATTTAGTCACACAACTCACTTTTCAGGAAAATAGTTTGTTTGGCCTCAAGGCTCAGACCTTAGCACTCCTTACAGTTTAAATGTGGCATGCAAAAATGTGAGATCTGAGTGATGGGGTGATATCTTAAACCACCTAGTCAGAGCCTACAGTTTGATGCTGGTGTGTTTTTTTTTCAGAGCTGGCAATGAAGGAACAGAGTAAGAGACCAGAAATCCTCCAGCTTAAAGCACACATTCAGATTCTGGTTTAAATTGTTTTTAGGTCCTGACAGCAATTACTAATTAATGTGAAAAAGTTTTAAACGGGTAAGAACTTCGACCAATGTCGGAACCCAACCATGTTTTATAAACCAATATAACCGAGGATGCAACTCTGAAATAGACCACAAATTGGATGGAGGTGAAGGGGGTGTCAGGTGATTGTGGATCATGATGCATGTCAAGTGTGGAATCAGTGCAACTTGAGTTGACTGCCTTGGCTTGCAGGCTTATATGTTCAGTTAACCTTCTGTTAAAGGAAACTCAAGGCAGCGTGCTTTTTTCAGTTAGATAACTGGGGTTCGGATTTTTCAGTCGATACTCCATCTTTCCGACTTTTTTTTATCTTTTGGATGTTTTTTATCAACAAGTTAGTCAATCCTGCAAATTGTTGACATTGTTGTTGACACTGACTGCTAACTGTGCGATTCTTGGACTCACTGAATGCTCCATTCTTCTGTATCATGCTGAGCTTCTTCCATTAAGATTTCAACATGGGGTCAAAGTTTACTCTGAAATATATTTTTTTAATTAACCTTTATATAACCAGGTAATTAACCCATTGAGATAAAGATCTCTTTCACAAGGGTGACCTAGCCAAGAGGTCGCAGCACATAATGATAATACATGACATCCATACGTACAATACAGCAGCAGATATAAAGAGCAGTATATCTGTATGTATGCTGTCAATCTGATTGTGTAACCCATTATTTACAGTCTGTGGTGTAACCATGTGTTCCATTTACTTTCCAATCACCATATTACCCTTTGCTCTTTCAAGAAAAGTCAGATACTGAAAATTAGCCACAACATGACACACGTGTTTCCTGGTTCATTACTGTCAGCTGGCAACTCATTTGAAAATTAAGCAGACACCAAAAACATCCCATGTTTTGGATATTTATGGGATATATTGTACATATACATGTATGTCTGACCCATTCTGGTAACTGAACTGACTCTTTTGTTTGTGATGGCTCAAATGATGAAAGAAAGTTTCACTGAAAATCAACCGATCGATTTTGATCAGAGAGCGGTAGGAGTGATTATTGTGCAAATGTGTAGACAGTTATTTTTAATTTGTTGCACACATTTACAAAAAAACATGTGCTGTTTATCTGATGAATTAAAATGTCTAATCTTTCTGAAAAAAAAAAAAGTTATTCTTATTGGAGAACTGAGCCTAAATAACGAGGCAAACTGTAACTCCATTGACAGGAAGAAAAAATCAAGGCTTGGTATATTTTTTAAAGGGTAAAAAGAATGACATTATAGTGACTACAATGACAAACAATAAAAAAGTGAGACAGTTGACAGAATACAAAAAAGCCATGTGAGACAATGACTAAGGGCTTTGACCTGCTTTGTAAAATTTATCGAGATAACATTTTTAATATACAAAAAGATTAAAGATTGACTGATTGATGTGTGGATGATTTATATATTCTAGCAGTTGTTCTTTGGAGTTATGGAGTTGTTTAAAACAATCATGCTCATGTGAATAAATGAACAAATAGAATACGAAGATGATGATGAATCAGAACAGGGATGAGGATTAAATATCTGGATATTAAGTCAAGTAATATGATTCTGCAAAGAAATGAAAAACCTACGTGACCTTTGTGTTTTTGTGTTTGTGTCTCCGGTTTATTACTCTCTTTACTCAACTTATATAAGATGGCATGAGAACATATACAACCATAATTATTAAAACATTTAAGTGTTCCAAATGTCAGTCACATTTCTAGCCATATCTCTCTCCAGAGCTGTGGACTGGGGAGCAAATTGTATAAGAACTAAATTTGTTTTTGTGGGAGTAAATCAATAGTTGGATCACTTTGCCAGAGCCAGCTAAGCATTGGTTTTCAGATAAAGATCACTGTAAGGATTTCTCCTTTACTGTACATTGATCATCTGATTGGATGAAACATGGTTGTCCTGGAAACTCTAAACCTGGGTCCATAAACCTACAAGCATTGGGTCAGAAATGGATACTCATTACATTTGCTGTCTTCGCAAATAACATTATGATGTTGTAAAATAGAAAAATGCTCTCACAATAAGCTCTGACGGCGAAGAAGGTGAAACCAGGGACTGAGAATGTAAAGAGGCTTAAACGGGACATTAAATTAATTTGCTATGATATAAACTTAAATATTTTAGATGGAGTATGATCTCAAAGACAGATTGAGGCAACAAAAAATGTGTTTTTATACCCGGGTGCTCTTCTTTTTCAAAGTCTCTTTGTATTCAGACCCTAAGCATCAGGGGAAAATAACCTGTTTTTTTCTCAAATTAAAGCGAGATTTACTGCCAAATTGAACTGTACGAGATGCCATCTGGATGACACAAAATAGGGGCTGCAAACTTTAGAAAAGACACTTCAAAATAAACCTTCTGGAAACACGGTCTTGAGCAACTTCAACAGCAGGATTAGCCTTCATATAGATCTGCAGCACTGCGCTTCGATACCACGAATCTTTGCCTCGAGGGTGATTATGCAATGCTAAGTCCTTTGCTCTGTTGGGCCATTTCATATTCCAGGATTAGTGGCTATAATCCTTAAGTTTTCTTCTTGTGTAACAAACAACACAAATTTATTGCATGCTGAACAAAAATTACCTCAAGTTAATTGTTAGATCATAGTTTGTTTGTTGGGTGATTGGTCTTCTTTTCACCACAGGTCAAACTTATTGACATGTGTGGGTTTTCTTCCTTAAGTAACTGTTTTGTTTTTCTGAGACCCTCAAAGGAATAATCAATTGAGAATAGTGTGATCTAATTGGGGATTAACATCTAAAAGCAGAGACAGACTTTAACCTGCTTTATTGGTATTTTCGACTTAAATTTTCATACTTGTGCCACATAAAAGCCAGACTGACTTCATCAAAGCACTCTTTGTGTCTTTGTCTGGCTCTTGTGAGTATTGATCTCCCCCTCAGTAATCCCATGGCTTCCTTATATCACTCTTTAAGATCCTTCTTCCACCAAAACAGCCAATACTTGATCTTATTTTGAATTATCTGAATGCATCATACACAAGGGCAGAGAGAGTCCTGGAAATGTCTGGTGCTTTCTCTGACCTTTCAGCGTTTGCTTTAAACAGAGTTCAGAGTTCAGAGGACATGAGTGTCACATATGCAAGCAGGGTTAGAAAGGTGTATAATAAAGAAACCCTTGTATTTATTGCATCCTTCTGAATGCATACAGGAATTTAGATAAATAGCATTTCTCATAATACAACATTAATGTCCTAAAATGAGTATAAGACTACATTTATTCATAAGACATGGCTTTTTCTCTATAACAAGGAATTTGCCCTTTATGGTACATGTTTGCATTGTGTACCAGCCTTTGTTTAGTCTTAGTCTTATTCTCTGCAATGCTTCCTACCTGTCTTAAGATAAAGTACAAAAATAACCAGGTGTCACCACATCCATCCTCGTGTTTACAACCTTTATAACAGGTGCTAGGCTGTTCATAATGTAACAACACGTTATGTATCAGGTTTCAGCTTATATGCACTAACTCCTCATTAAGTTAGACAAGCATGAACCCTAGCACACAAACAGCAACTACTGTTAAAAAAGCATCCTGAGCGTACCCGTCACACAGATACGCTCAGGATTATTCCTGACAGAAACCTGTGGAGGACTCTGTGATGTATCAGGCTCTTACCTCAGGATCCGGAATCTGGGACAACACGGGGGATATGCACTGAGTCAGCAGCACTGCTCCCCAGCCCCGCAGCAGGAATTGAGGTGGCCACACAGTCTGATCCCCAGCCATTCTTTGCCCCTCTTTCTTCCTGCAGCCACCCTGCACCCTCGCTCTCTTCCCCTTCTTCCTCTTCTGTCTGTCTGCCTGCCTGCACTGGCGCCGTTTACAGGACAGGACCACAATGGCCCTGGGTGATTAATGGCTACAATGGTGCTCACGGCTTCCTCCCATCCACAGATGTCTGCTGAAATTCTCCTCTATCTCTATTTCTCTTTCCTTTCTGCAGGAACTCCATACACACCAGGGGTTCACACTGCGGGCAGAACAAAACTGCCTCACTTCAATAGAGGGAACCAGCCCTGCAGTTAGATACATTAATTAATTAATAGACCTGGTGTGGTTTACAGCCTGCTAGGGACAGGCAGTTAACACAGTGTGGGGGGATGGGCTGTACAGTTAACCATGAGGATGGCCTGCGCAGGACAGTGAAGCAAATGGCTGTGAGCGCCATCTTATTTATTGCTTCACTATCAGAAGCATAAAAATCTGCACAGCCTTTGTTTGGTGTAGTGAAACTAAAGACACTGCACCAGTGAGAGTTCTCGTTTGTGTTTTTAGGGATTTGATTATGAAGCTCCATCATCAAACAAATGTATTTTATTGTGAATGAGGTGTTAGTAGAAGCCTTAACATGATAATCTTAGCAGTTTACACATCTCTTGTGTTTACACTTGTTTGTGAATAACCAACATACAGTATATATGTTCTAAAGTAATAATTCTTATCTGTGTTTGAGTCTCGTAAAAAATAAAATAATTGACCCTACAGGTCATTGATTCAGACCATCCCGAGCAAGCAACATTATAAACTTGATGAAAACAGATGCCAAAAATGAAATGGGCTTTTGATTGTTTTTAATTTTATCCATTTAAGAGATTAACTATCCGGGATCAAATCAGTCTGCCCTCGATCACTCCATCCGTTCTCTTTCTGCCTCTAGCGAGACACATGCAAACACGAAGCTTTCCAAAAGTTCCAGTGCAGTTTAGAAGCTCTAACATAGGCTTTTTGAATCAAACTGAATTACTCTATCAAAACAATCTGGGAGAGAAAGGAAGCGAGAGAGAGAGCACAGACTGATTGAACACAGCCAGCAGGGTTGCCAAATTGGCGACTTTCCATATCCTCTTTGTGACTTTTTTTGTCAAAAGCTACTAGCTAGCGACTTTTTATTTCATAAAATGATGCCTATTTCAATAGCAAAAACAAAAAAAACAAGAATCAACAGAAGAAAGTTGATTTGTAGTTCTTAACTTCTTGTCAATTATGCAAATTAGGCAATTATATATATATATATATATATATATATATATATATATATATCCCTTATAATAATAAGTGAGTCTATGAGGATTTCTTTTCCCTTTTAGAAATACACCAGGACTCACTCATTCATCACCATAGAAACTGAGGCACAATACAAAACGTTTATTAACAGAGAAGCATACAATTTGACACAGTGAATGTCTTCTTAAATTGTGCGTCCATGATGAGGGATAAGAGATGCATGCTAGCAGCCTGAACGCCTGCTGCTTGGATTTTTTATTTGGTAATAACAAGGGCCCTTCTTCTCAGCCTTAATCAGAATCCTGAGAAGAAGTCATTGGCTTTTGTGAGATGTGTGTGAAGCAATCGCTGAAAGATTATGATTTAAGATTAAGATTCACCTTATTAACTTAATTCTGTTAAGTCATGCAACACACACATAGGCTGAAATGTACAAATGCAAAAACAAGGATCCATATGGACATGCTCTTATGGTGAGATGTCAGATTGGTTTGGCTTTCTCTCTCTCTATTCTAAAGGCCAGTTCTGAGTAATCTAAACTGAACCAGTGCTTGAGCGTGTATAATGGAGAGATGTGTCATCGACTGAACAATCAAACATTGAACTGCAGACCACAACTTTAATCTCCTAGGGTATGTCCTTTATCTCAGACACAGAAATGTATTTTCCTCACTTAGACCTTATACATCCTGACAGTTTACCGTTAATAGTTGTAGCTTGAAACACTTGTCTACATTATACATGTAAATATTATGTATAAGTAGATGAGTATTTGTAAGTGTTCTCTTCTCTTCCTCAACATGCCCAAGTGTCAAAGTTTTTTAAGGCTTATTTTCCATTCTGAATTGACTAATGTTCTTTAAAGTTTAAGTTTGCATAATCGAATCACATGATTACATTTGATAACGCATGAAGATCTGCTTGTGCTGAGACATCCATTTGCTGGAGCTCTGTGCAGCTAGCACCTTCCTTCCGCAGTGTTTATGTATTTATGTATGCACCATCGAATTCTAGATGACACCAAGGACGACTAGTTGCAATTATGCAGCTGCTACCACATGGACAGATTCAATGACCCAATCTCTTAATTCATGCATATTTTGAAACTTGGGTGTTTTTTCCAAGTGAAGTATTTCTTCCAAGGATTAAATTAAGCTTTAGATAATCAAATTGTTATAGTAAAATCATTTAAAAGCCTTTGATAATATACAGTTAAAGAATCGAAACAACACATTAACAAGTTACTCTGTCCAGGTAATTGCTCAGCAACCAAATGTGCATAGAGACTGCTCTTGTGTGTGCGTCACTTTCGTTAAAAATCAATTGTCTAAAAATAAAGACCATGAAAAGATGATGAAAAAAAACGAAAGTAAGAATCTTCCTCAATACTGCATAAGCAAGTTTTAAGAAGAACAGCTGATGAATGAGGCCCAACATTTCCTGACATTTTTTAAGTCATAATCTCATAACCCCCCCCCCCCCCCCCCCCCCCCCCCCCCCCACACACACACACACACACACTCACACAATGCCGAGGCATTATAAAGGAAGCACTCGCTAATTTAACTTGGGGATATTAGTTTTTAACAATCTCATTCAAATGTTAGATCAAGTGCATTTATTATCAGAAACATTATAATGCTGCACTTTCAATTCTTACTGTGAGATCCAAGTTCTCTAATGAGAGGGACATTGCACAGATAGGGAGAGCGGCATGAAAGATGGCTCAAAGTGGGGATAGCAACTTCAGAAAGGCCTAAGAGAATGAGCTTGATCTTGATTTTCCAAAACTAAGAAAGTTTTACCCAAATCCTGTGAACTTGCTCTGTCTCGTTGTTGGTTGCAGGACATGTACACTATAGTATTTCCTAAAACTTAACCTGCATCAGTTTCAACACCAATGTCAAACGGGAGCAAATAGCATGCTAGTTTTTGCTTTCGAGAGGAAGTAAAGAAAAGTCAGAATATAATGTGCAGGTGAAGGGTTTTTACATGAAACAAAGTTCTAAGACCAGGATTAATTAGTTTGATTTGAAATGTTTTCTACACTTTTGTAACCTTACTTTAGCCTAAACCAACATATTCAGTAGGAATTGTAATTCTGTTAAAACAGCTTAATGCATCATAGTTATTTTAAGCCCTTTTTTCCATTCTCCAACATGATCTTCTGTACAAAACAACATATGCATCGTATTTTGGTAATAAAATAGAGCAGTTGTAGAAGAAAAAAAAACAGAAGAGAAAAAAATGCATGTGGATTCTGACCAAGCTTGACTTCTATTTCTCCCTGCATTCTGTCATAGCTGATTTTAGCTTTTTTGCCCGTCAGTCTTTCCCTTTGCTAACTCCTCCTAAAAATCCCCTGCTGCTTCACTTTAAGTGGATAAAACACTATTTAAACACAAAAGGTCAAACCACTTGTCTGATTCTAATAAAGGGGAGGCAAAAGGCCTCCTCCGGTGGGGACGATTTTTTTAAATGACATTTTTTCCTATGGTTATCTGCTGAGTGAGATTCTGTGTGATAGAAGAATCTAGCTTGGAGTCATTAAAGCTGGGTATCATGAGGTGGAGGGCGATTAAGGAGACAGCGCTTCTGCTCAAGGCATTGAAATCGGTGCTATTTTTAACAAGGTATCTCTCCTTTTTTAACCAAACTGCATTCTACTGTATCTTTTGTGCCAGGGACTAGTTACAAGAAAAAATGGAGGCAGCTGAGAACTTGCAGTTTGGCTGTTTCAATGATTAAACTCATTTAGAACTGTTTGTAGAGCTTCAAGAAAGCCTTGTGTGTCTATATTAAGTCATACAGTTTGTGATTGCATGCCTCCACTCATAATATTACTATTTGGAAATTCTGTTCCAACATAATGAGGACCCATTTAGTATTAAATAGTGGATGCATTTAAAAAAAAAAAAAAAAAAAAAGTTGTATATGCTTTATTAATACCCGAGGGTAAATTCAGATTTTACACTCTGTTGTTCTGCTTTTCACATAAACAGTCCTGAATCACACACATGCACATACACAACCTGTGGACATGCATTAATGGAGAGATGTCAGAGTGCAGGGCAGCCCAGAGGAGGTGCTGCTGAGCTTGTGGGGTTGGTGCCTTGATCAGCCTCGGCAGTTCTCGAGAAGTGGTCTGGCATCTCTCCAGCTACCAGATCAACTTCCATATTGGTCCACATCGGGACTTGAACCGGCGACCTAACCCAAGTCCCTACGGACTGAGCTACTGCCAGTGTGTCAAAACAAAGATCCAGTTATTTATATTCACAAGGCACAGAGAAAGAGAGAGAGATCGTTTCATTCAGCAGTAAGCCCTGAGGTGGCTCAGCTGGTGTGTCATTCCCTTTTGTCTCTCCCAATTATTTTTCTCTCTCTCTGTCTCTCTGCTGTGAAATATCAGGTAAGGGTAAAACCATACAGAAACATCTTCTGCCTGAGATAAGCATCACTCATGCACTCATCTCCAGAAGGCAACAGATTGTATCTTGAGTGAAATGTCAATGCGCCTTGTGTCAGCATGTGATAAATGCTGTGTAAAACAATTACATTCTATAAGGGACATGTCCTCCTATTGGCTGATAAACCCCTTAGGATATCTGCACCAGTAGTGATTCACACACATGACACAGCCAGTGAGTCAAACATCCAGGTCTGATGCATTTTTTGGATATCAATAAATAGGATATGTCTTAATGTGCACTGTGCATTAAAATGCAACAACATCAACATTCATGAGTGGAATTTTTTTCCTGGAGGATCATGAGATATGAGATGTGAGTGTTGCAAAAAAAAAAAAAAAAGTATGCTTCTGGAGAGCTTTTTCAATTTGGAGTTCTTTCTTTTCTGAGGTGAGGGTGAGGTGAGGAAGAGCACACAGTCAAGATTTGCAGTTACTCTAGTGATTTGGAGAGGAAGCATTCTTTGAAGCAGGGCATGGAGGGCCACCATGGCATGAGGCTATGTTTTGACAAACTACTGTATTTTCAAAGAAAGTCCCAGCCATCCTTTCAGTGTTTTGGAAAAAATGTTGTTGTCTTTGTACTTCTTTTTTTTATTTCTTTTTTTTTTAATTATTATTATTATTTGCATTTCAAGAGTTTATTCATATAAAGACAAAATTACCACAAGACACAACATAAAAACAAACTAAGAAAGGCAAACTAAACACACCAAAGAGAACAAAAAGCTATAGACAAAAAGAAAAGAAAAAGATTAAGATCTTCCATGTAAATTCTTTCCAATGGTTTGAGTTTGTTGTTTCATGTATGTTTTTGCACATTTGTTACCAATCATTTGGAGATATATTAAACAGAAATGTGTTCTCTTG
Organism: Symphodus melops; assembly: GCF_947650265.1. NCBI lineage: Eukaryota > Metazoa > Chordata > Actinopteri > Labriformes > Labridae > Symphodus > Symphodus melops. The sequence continues at coordinate 19,657,797 of NC_136697.1, read as the reverse complement.
TATCGATCTATTTTTAAAAATATCAGAAAGGTAACTACTCACTTGGAAGAAACTGAATAAATGGGTAGACCATAGAGTAAAGATAATTGTCCAAGACTTCATTCTGTATCCATATTTACAGAGACCTTCAGATTCCCATTTTACAAAAGCCTGATTAATTTTGTTTGGAGGAAAGTCTGGGTCTGTTACTATATCTTTTAAGAGAGTTAAGCCTTGATATATTCTCTGATTCTGGAAAACTTCCTTCTAGACCTGAAGTGTAGCAACTACCCATCTGTTATTATCTGTTATATAAGTCTTCTATATGTGATATTTTATATTTTTTAAAAAGGCAAGACAGTTAATGGCATATCTCTAAACTTATTTTGATCTTTCTCCAGTCTTTTATATGGGTGCTCACATCCACACTTAATATTACTAATTGTTGCTGCTTGATAATATATTTGAAGATTTGGCAAGTTTGGAAGTCCATCTCTTTTGATAGTTTTTTGGTTCCATATAAATTTCCGAATAATAGAATCCCATTGTTTAAACAAACTAGGAGCTATTTAAATGGGTAGCATTTTAAACAGAAATTAAAATCTTGGCAAAATATTCTTCTGTATGATTTTAACTCGTTCACAAAGAATAAGGGGACTATGCTCCATCTGTTTAAATTCTCTTTAGCTTAAGTGATTAATTTTTCAAAATAAAATCCATATTTCAGTTTGATCTACTCCCCAATTGTACGTCCTGTTAGCGTTAGCATGAGACTTAATTATATTGCACTTCTTTCTTTTTACAGACTTAGAAAAACACAGCAGTTAAATTGTATTGTAACTATCCTGTATTTCTGCAATCGAGAACAATGTTTCTTTATTTTTTCTTGCTTGATTTAAATAGGAAAGCCAGTCTACAAGTTAATGTATCATATCTATTCACCTCAATGCTTCTAGACGCAGGGAGGAAGCGTTCTTTACATACTATTGATTAAATAACCACGAGGGTCATCATAAAGGCAATAAACATGTGCTAAATTGAATAGACTGTAGAGCATTGCTGTACAATATATTCAGCTGATTTTATATCTGTAATTGGCAATGTGTGGCTCTGCAGTTAAGATAACAAATGAAATAAATATATGAATATGAAATAAGGGAGCAAGAGTAAATTAAAGATCAGACAATGCGCTGACAGAAATACTCTTATCAATGTGGGCAACATTGGGAAACACTTCTTCAGCTCACTTGCAAAAAAAGAAAAGAATGAAAGAAAGAAAGAAAAAAAAGTGCTTGTCTCTGCTCCAGCCTCTGTCTTAGCAAAGATAACAGCTCATTACTTGATTTCTACTTACTGTAAATGAGCACATTAGGAGCTCACTGTTTATTTTCTTTCCATTACATGTAAATGAGAGGCACCAAGAGATGAATGGACTCATAGAGGGCAGAAACCGTTTTCTGGCCTGAGTAAAGTTCACAGATCCCTCATATACTGATGGCTAACTTTAACCTCTGCGTTCACAGCTCCACTATTTACTTTAGTTTCTGGATGCAGTCAATGGTCTGCAGGAAGCATCAGTCCAGAACGAGGGAATACCTCTGAGGAGAAGGATGGAGAAAGGAGTCATTCAAACCTGGAATGACAAATAGGTGAGGCTGTTTACGTACGCTGTGTTTACATAAGTTTGTGTTTGGTTTGGTGGGTTATTGGGCATTTTGGAATAAATCTACACCTCTCTGCGTAATACAGCTACATAAAACAATATTAAAATTGTCCGTTGAAGTGCAGTTTATTTGAAAGTGATGACACTCTTTAATCACTGAAGCAAACAAGAGTGGTCAAATTAATCTGTGTCAACTTTGGTTTTTGGCGGAAATTACTAATTAGCAAAGAACAGAAACAAACTGTGTGTCAACTCCAATTACTGTTTATATTGGCCTCGGTCCTATCAACTACACATGTTCAAAATAAAAGCTTTAGGTTATACATTTGGGAAAAAATCCCACACGCTCACACACACACAAACACACACATTTCTTCAAAATGTGTGTTATGGAAGATAAAAAAAAACAACCAAACAAAAATGAATTAAGTTAAACATTTTCCCTGGAATCAGATACAGTAAGGGACCATGACAAGTATTTGCTCCATCAACACCCTTCCTGACGCACATCGCGATATTTGATTCACATTTGGCAGTGCTGTAGGCTAAATAAGTTTAAGTTATCACATCTACTCTTCCAATGACACATCCCACTCCGCTACATTAAAGCCGGCCTCACCTCCTATCCAGGAGGTATTCAACACAAGCTGTTTTTTGTTGCTCTGAGCATAAAGGCTTTCTTCATCATGTCCAAACTCTGATATTTTTGTCTTGTGGCACTTTCTCGCTCAGTCCAATTGGGACCTGCCAATCTCCCACAGGCTCCTGGAAGAAATAGTGCGGTATTTGAAGGAGCACACTAACTCAGCCATGGTTTTAAATTAAGCGTGATGTGTGTGTGTGTGTATGTGTGTGTGTGTGTGTGTGTGTGTGTGTGTGTGTGTGTGTGTGTGTGTGTGTGTGCGTGTGTGTGTGTGTGTGTGTGTGTGTGGGGGGGGGGGGGGGGGGGGGGGGGGGGGGGGGGGGCTGCTGAAATCCTTTTGGCTACGTTGGAAGAGAAACTCGGATGTTAGTGTAAATGCAGAGACTTGGCATAACCAGACAACCTTCAGATTAAGAAGCTTCCAAATCACACACTGTACATACATGTGACATGCTCTGGGGAGGGTTTAGGTGACTACAGTGGGAGTTTGTGCAGCTTCACTCTGCATTCATTTACAACCACTATTCCCACGTAGCTAGTTTCAAGTCAGAACTGATTACCAGCGACATGAAAAAGACATAATTTGGAAACTATGCTGATGATTTCTTTTTACTGTTCGGACTAGCCTGTAAGATTCATGACAACCATCTGAATGTAAAAACATTAGAAATTGGAAGATTTGACCTTTTCATTGATTAAACTCAATTTCAGATGCTTAAGCAAACCATTAAAAAGACATTGTTGGTTTCTCTAGCTGGCTCTGAGCAGCAGAAAGACATCTGAAGATTTAATAAAAGGTGACAATGACAATTTTAAAACAGCAAGCAGATGAGACATGAAACAACAAGGAGACATCCTGTCAGCATCATACATTTGTGTAATCAGCAAGAACACTTGTCTAACGCAATCAGGGTTACGTTAAAAACAGCTGCTATTAGAGGTACTCAAGTGGTTAAACCCAGGTCACAGCAGGCACAGAAGAGCCATCACGAAGCTCCTGTGAGGGGACCTATATGATGTCTGTGTGGAAGAGAAGGGGAGCCTGTTTCCTGCAGCCTGCTGTGTGTCACAGTGACAGGAGAAGGTAGAGCTCAGCTGGACGTGAGGCTGAGCAGGAACCAGCCCATTTCCCCTGCTTAGTGTCTTGTCTGGACAGTCACAGAGCCTGCAGAAAAAAAACCACGCTTGACTTGTCTCATCACGTCACAGCCGGGCCGCAGGTCACGGTGGAGAGCGCTCTGTAGCGATGCCCTCAGTGGCTGTTTCCTCCAGCTGAATGGCCAGCAAGGAGACAACATACAAGAGCATGAGCGTCATGTGCAGCCCAGACATGAAGGTCAGAATGAGCTCTGTCTGTAGGCAGAGTAACCATTGACATGCATCATTATTTCTGTGGTGTAACTTTTGATTCTTGGAAAAAATTCAAATGTCCTGTTTCGCAGAAGAAACCAATAGTGTTGCCATGACGAGAATACATTTTTTAAGATATTTGTTGGCCAGTGTTTTCAGGTTTTCTTTTGACAGTCACAGCTGCTCAGAAACTCCTGCCAACCCGCTTTAAGGGACACCACTCCTGAGGGTCAAAATAGTAATCACCAGTTGCTATAGACAACACAGACCAGTGGGGATTTCATGAGTGAAGGCTTTTAATAACTGTTTGGAACTGGTACATCATGCTTTCACATAACATTGGTGTATAACCTCCTAACCTTGCTCCCTGCACAGAACTTACTTTGGATTTAACGTTGTCCTCTCCAGCTGCTGCTCCAGGGATCGCTTTCCTTTGGTGTACCTCCAGGTACTTCTGTCCAGACTCCAAAAAATTCTGTTTCATGTCTGTGTCCCTGAAAGATTTAACATCTCTTACAGTTAGGAATGAGTTGAAATAATGAATGTCATTTCTGTTGATGAGGATTGGACTGACTTATGAAACGTCAGGTGAAAACAGATACATGGTCAGGTTTACTTACTGCATTTACAAACAAAAGCAAAAAACATTTGCCCTATATTGCATAATAAAATAGCTAATTGTCTCCCAGAGGGATATTTGTAGTTACAGCCTTGCCCAGTTGGTACACAGGTATTCATATATAAGCACTTAACACATGGAACAAACATATAAACAAAAGGAAGAAACAAATAAAAAGTGACTGGAGCCAGTCAGTGTTAAAGTTTATTATGAGGCTCGATAGCCGAGGGAACAAATCTGTTTTTAAAACGTGTCCTCTTCACAGTCCCAGTCCTGTATCTCCGACCTGATGGCAGAAAAGAGAAGAGTGGATTGAATGGTTGAGAGTCGTCCCGGGCTATGTTGAGGGCTCTGTGTGTCAGGCCTTTGTAGTTGAGATGCGAGAGGTTCTAAGTGGGCAGACAAGCAACATTTGTGATACAGCAGAGTTTATTTTTGTTTGCATGTTGAGGAATCAGGGTGAGCCATAAGAGGAGGATGGGTGGGATGATTTAAACACAACACAATAATCCATAAGACATCACATTTAGTATGACCTAGTATGGGAAAAAGAAGATGTGTTGGTTTGTCTTGCCTTCAAATTCAACGCTGGAGTTTTGGCCAAATTACAATAAATATTTACATACTGCCATGAACTTGAAAAACTTGTGGGTTTATTGCACACAAATTCATGATTTTGACTCGATACAGGAATGAAATTAAATAATTGAACTAGTAAAACAATCCTGCACTGTTAAAATTACAATATGTCCATGGTCTTGAAGTAAAAATGCTTTAACATTGGACAGAATAATCAAAAACATTTGAATCTAAAGAAACATAACAGAGAAAACATTTTACTTTGTGTGTATGCTGTTAACCACTCTGTCCTGGTCTGCATGAAGTGTATTATATTCTTCACAATGTGTCCTCACCAGCATGCTCACATCCGCTGAACATTGTGGACATTTTAAAGAGCTTGAAGTCCTGAGAACAGAGGATACAGCATGAAACAAAAAGTTTGCTGTTGAGTCATTACACAGCAGCATGTGAGTAGATATGTAACAGATGTACCAAAAAACCACAGTATCTTTTTTTCCACTCACTTAATTTCTATACTGCTTCCCACAGCAGGCAGCACTAGTTTATGTCCAAATTTAGAGACAGACCTGGGAAAAAATGGCAGCTATATTAACAGAAATCCTAACAGAATACGCTGTCAAAGATGTGAGACAAGATTTTCAGTCTTACAGTAGCAGTGATAGCGAAGGTGGTATATACATAGGATTAATAATCTTAAAGGCTGTCATTAAAAACAAGCTTGTAAGTAAACAACAAATATTCAAACTCCAACTCATCCAGCACTAATAAAATTAGCACACGTACCCTGACGATGTCATTCTCTTGTTAATGTCGCCCTCTTCAGGGGGAAATCTTGAACTACACACTGGTGGTGTCTTGACAATGGGATGTCTCTCACTGCCCTCTTCCTGCATCAGCTGCATACATGGTTCATGTGGATGACAGAGAAATGTTTAAGTGGACAGAAAACTTCTGAGTTTACATGTCATTTTGCTTTAGTAATTTGTAGAAACCTTGAAGGGGAGCTGCTGCATTTCCTCCTCTAGTTCTTTGATCCTGGCATCTTTTAGAGCAACCATCTCCTTTAGTTTCTTTACCACAGCGCTGTGCTCTGAAGACTGTTGGGGTTTCTGGATCGACTGGGTCTCTTTGCTCTGTACACTCTGCTGTTGGCTGAGATTTTTCAACACCTCCTGCATCTGGGACTGCTGCTTCTGCCAGAGAGAAACAGTATATGGGAAGATGACCTTGGGAAATTTTGTTTCAAAATACTGAAATTGGAGTAGTAGTAGAGTAGTAGAGTTTTTTCATTTAACAAAAAAAAACCAACATTTGATTGCCTAACAAATGAATTTAAATGGTAATGGTAATCTTAAGACTTACCTTGAAACAAAATAGACTTTGAACTCAAGAGTTTATATACACATATACACCACAGACGAGAGGAAGAAAGCTTTTCTGTATAACCCCCCAAAAATTCCATGTTTAATATAATAATTGAAAATGTTCTACTAACGTCTACAAACCATTTAATGAGGAATATAACAGGTACAACAGTGGGTGTGAACATATTAAAAGTACAGATTTCTATGCTAGAATTCCTCACCAGCAGAGCTGCCACGAGCTCGTCATCATGTTGTCCCTTCTCCAGGATGGTGGATATCTGGACCTTCAGAGATTTCATTTCAGCAGACAGAGATTTATTTCTGGCTTTAGAAGCTTCCAGCTTTTTCTTTACATCCTCGTGGTCTTTCAGGAGGGCCTCATACTCCGATGAGATCCTCTTCATAGTTTAGAAAAATTTGCATTATTAATTACAAATTCTTGTTTTAGTTTCAGCATACTTACTGCATACACACCTCAAAAGCTTCTCTCTTCTCCTTCTCCATGGAGCGGATGTAGCTGAGGTTCCTGTTTTCAGGAGGGGTTTTCTGCAGGACCCCCATGCCCAGAAACTCTTCCTCTACACTGAGGACACTTGGCTGCCTTTGCTGGGTCGACTGGTTCAGCTGTTGCTCAAGGTCCCTCACCTGTTGCACAATGCAGTGTAGTCAGTATCCAATTGTGTAAATTGCTCTATCTTTCTCAGATACTTTGTAATGTACGATTGTACTATTTCACTATTGATTGAATTCTTTGCTTACTCTTGTCTGAAGAGCGAGGATCTGCTGAGAGCGACCTCTGAAGCTTCCTGGGCAGTTAAGCAATTGCAGAAAATTGACCTCCTCCCCGACTTCATTGATCAAAACCTACAGCGGCAATAGCAGTTTTTCAAACCCAAGTTTTTCATTTCATTTGTAATTTCAAAGCTAGAATAGTTCATTTGTTTTACAAGCATTTGTTACATGTGTACAAATGATCTTTCCATGCAGACATTAAACAATTAATCCAATGCTTGATGGAAAATAAATAATCTGATGCCATGAAAGGCTGTAAGAACTGCATTTAATTTATAAAGAATCATTAAACCATAACAACAATGCACTGACATCCTGGGCTTCAACATATTTTCCAGTGGATACTTTTAAAATCATATATACAGTTGGTTTCTACAGCTACGTGCCAATTACCTTGTGAGCTACTTTCAACTCCTGCTTGAGTGATTGAACCTGGTTGCGATACTCAATCACTTTCAGCTGGGCAGCAGCGAGTTTTTCTTGTAGAGCTTTCACCACTGGATTTTCCTTCTATGTGAAAAAATAAAAAAAAATAAAAAATCTGTTAAAGAAACATTCTTCAAAGTTGGAAACACAAAGGTAGATTTCTACATTAATAATTACCTCACAGTCTTCAGAGGAGTTCTTATTCTGTGACTTCTTATCAGTATTCTTCACAGGCGCTGAATTAACCAAAGCATCTTGCAGCTATAGAATGGAACATGAGTTTTTCCTTTTTTTTTGAATACAATATGAATTAAAATCCATATCCTATAATATATTTGTTCATCCTACAAATCAAATGCAAATAATGCATTCAAATCAAAACTTTACCTCTTTCTCAAGATCTTTCATTCTGTTGCTGTTTTGCTTGGATTTAGTCTTTTCTCGCTCTATTTCAGCAGTCAGCTCTCTATTCCTTTTGGAAAGCTCCACAATTTTGGTTGCTGCTTTATCGCCCGCCAAGCCTGATGTGCCTGAAAGAAGAAGTGGACGAGGAAAGAGGAAATTCTGATGTGACTATAACATGACTGTGGTGCCAAATAAGTGAAAGTTACAGCTACCTGTAAAAGCCAGTCTTTCTTCTTCTCTTTTCTTCATCAAGTGTTTAATTTCAAAATCCTTTTCACTGACGAGCTTGAAGAGCCGACCATTTTCATCCTTCAGTCCTCGCAGCTGGTCAAGCAAATTTTCATTCTCATTCTGTAGCAGTCTATGTAAGGGTTATGTAACAAATACTTAATGAGAATAATTCACTGCAATCTAAAAAGACACTTATTTAAGATTATTAATGCAGGCTGTATGATTAATGCCCTAATCAATGTTTTATGAAATGAACATACCTCTTACTCAATGTGTTTTCAACATTGTCTACTTGAATTCCTTGCTTAGATAAATCCAAATCCTCCTGGTTAACACTGGCATTAGGCTCAACCTGTTCTTTCTCCTTTTTCTTTTCCAGTTGTCGTCTTTCTTGTTGTTTTTGCAGCTCTTGGAACTGAAGCCGCAAATTATTCAGTTCATCTCCATGCTCCATGATCTTTGCTTTTAAACCAAATAAGAAAAACATTTAAGGACGGAGTTTATTTATAAATAATAATAATGTAGAGTGCAGAGAACAAAGTGGGGAATATAGTTGTGTGGGATTTGGTCATCTAAATAACATGGACATTTGATGATATTCACGCTTTTGAGGGTAGCAGTGCAGTGAAAATATATATTTTTTGCTTTAGTTAATCGCAAGAAACTGCATCAGTAACCCTGGCTTTATCATTAAAGGAATTTCTTTCTTTTTCTTTTTTTACACATATTTTTATCATTAAAAGTATTTATTTCTTTTTCTTCTTTTCTTTCTTTTCTTTTTTTTTACACATATTTTCATGTTTGTGGAGGTAGGTCCACTCTAAAAACAAAATACTTTCTGTCAGGTTTAAGGTTGTCTATGATCATTCCAGTGGTAGCCTACATTTCACGAGATGTGAGGAGTACTTGTTAAGAAAACACATACAGTACAATGCAAGACGTTACGACGATATAGCCAATCTCTCAGGGCAGTTTTTAACGGTTCAAACTCCTCTATAAGTACCAAAAGTTGAAGTTTTATAACGAGAAAACAGTTCACCTGTCTTTTATCCGTGCAGCGCCCTTGTAAACAACAGATCAGATGTTGTTCATAACTGAGACACTCAGTGGTTTTACGCTGATCGCGACGCTCCTGTCGCCTTGGCAACGGTAGACAAGAGGCCCTGGACAACAATCTCGCGGGAGCAAGACTGTAGTCACGGGAACAAAAGAGCGAGAGTCCTTAGGCTACACTAGGCGCTAGATGTTTAATTTTTTTCTCAATTTTCCGCTGCATTTTAGACATATTTTTTTGAAACTTCTTCATAATTTGGCAGAATTTGAAAGGTTGGGGTAGTTGAGAAGTTATTTAATTATTTCCAAATGTTGAACTTATTTGCAAGTTTACAACTTTAGGCTTCAGCAGGCTTAGATGTTTGAAGTTTATACACTAGTGAACATAAATATAGCCTACATTTAAATCTAAGATGTTAAGGTTATGTATAAAATGTAGCCTAAGCCCAAGTGTTTTTGTTATTTAATATTGAACAAATAAAATGTAGTCCGCAAAAATAGTTAAAACATTAGCTAATGAGTGTTCTCTGTTTTCATATAAATGTAAAAGATCAGTTCGTGATGTGAGACTATTACTCCTGGGAAATGAAGCCTACAAACTGAAGCTAAGCCCTCATCTTTGTATAGGCTAATATCTACAAGGGAGAGAAACTACAAAACAGCCAAACAAAGGTACACTCGGTGTAAATTAGTTTAACAGAGTAATATATGTTGTCATGTTGGATAATACAACATGTCAATAAAGCCTATAATTCAATTAAAATGTCCTTCAAAATAATAAAAAAAAAAAAAGTAATCCACATTAGATAGTGACCTCTGTATAGGAGCTTCTCACATGCATCAGTGATTCTTCACACTAGGTTTGTTGGTAAGAAATAACCTTAATAACTATGATTTGACATAAAATCTGGATATACTGTACATGCATATATAGATAGTTTTTTCAGCTGGGTTATCATTTTAAATGACTAAGCAGTCAATAACTGTAACGTCCATGACGTTATAGGTGAGCAAACATGCAGTGTTACGAGACACTTTCAGTGTTTCCTGGATTTCAATTAGAGTCATTGACATCCTCATGAGTAAAAGACCTGTTATGCAATCACAGAAGTTTCAGAGTCTCAATGACCCAACCCTCAAGAGAATTCTGGTATCTTTAAATGTGATGAGGTACTTCCTGTTTAGATAAGATCTTAGGGTGGAAAACTACAGTGAAGAGGCAGATAAATGATGTTTGATGGGAGTTCTAAGGAAATGTTTTAAAATGTGCAAAGGTTTTATTGGTTTGCCCTTTTAGATACCTACTATAGTGTACAATAAAATGAGCACTACGTGGTTCTTCATTATGATAGGCACACATATCTTAAACTAATACAAGATCATCACCAAATCCAATCTCAACAGATTTAATGTGAACCTTTTAAGAGACGGAAAACAGAAGTGCAGGTTATTTCTGAGACTGTAGTTTGTTGTTGTTAGACTGCGTTGCGTAATAATAGTAATAGGTGTAACAGAACAGACAAAATCTAAGTGAACTGTAGCAGAGTGTATATTTGCACAATTATGCCAAATAGTCAAATGTCAAAGGACATCTTAGTGCAACACAGAGGTTTCAAAATGATAACACTTTGTCAGAATGACGAGACAGATAGTTTTTTATTTTCAAAGAAAAAAGTAAAATCTTCAAAAATATCCCTCTATATTTTACACAAGAATTCAACTCAACTTTGTGAAGGATTTAATGAGGCATTATATATTACAAGATAGTCGTACAGTAAGATATTCCTAGTCTGTAGATATGAAGCTGATGTAATGAAACATTGGACCCCTTTTTGCCACAACATAATATTATAAAAAAGGACCTGGCCTTTAAAAATCAACATATTCAAAGATCAGTCACCGAACCACCTGCTTTATTTGGGTGGTTTTGTTTGATGGAACTTTCCAACATTGTAATAACTTTCTATTCATTAATTAGTTTTGTGTGATAATCTGAAACTGTTGAGTCCGTTTGTGTCCTTTTGAAAACTAAGGCTTTCAGAAGACGAGATGTTGTCAAAGCCATCAGTGTCACGCCCCCCAATACTTCGGCATACACATCTAAAAATGGCCAAAGGTGCAAGAATTCTTAATTTGGCAAAAAACCCAATATTAGTACACCAAAGAATACAGTTGGAAAAAGACAATACGACAGTGACAAAGATAAAAGAAAGACACTTTCTGCCATTGCTTTTTATATCTTTGCTGAGCCTATCAAACTGCTCTACTGTCATATCTAACGCACACATTCAAACAAAGGCAGCAGAACTCTGTATCATGTCACCTGACCACAATGATTGCAAACCAGAGGGCTTTACAGCTGCAAATAAACAGAGAGCCACTGTAAAAACAGCTGGGATCAATGTCTTTATCATCACAGGACTGATGGCTTGACCAACTGGTACACTATCTTAAAGATAGGAACTGTAATCAATAAGTTATAAATATATACAGTAAAGGTTGGGTGGTGAAGGGATGTGTTCATACAAAAATTATGACACGCCTCTAAAAAAATAAAAGGTTTTACACACCTTAATATGAGGTAATATTAAGGGACATAAATAATCAGTGCAAGAGTCCATGTTATTTGTGTGTAACTGCTTTCTGCTCTTCTCTGGGTTTGACAATGTAGTCTCTGTACATCGTATATATGACGCCTGGAAGAAAAGGGGGAAAAAGTTAAATCAGTCTTTATATCTATAAAAACATCAGGTACAAGCTAACTGAGATGTATTTAGCAATGTGTCTCCCAAGTTTCAGTACATACCAATAGTCATGGCTCCAACTACAAATCCTTGTGCAGCCACACGCATGTGAATCAGGTGAACTGACATCTTCGTATCGCCGCGACTTTTCATTTTCAGCAGTCTGTACCCAACGATGGCAAAGAATCCTGCCATTCCTGCAAAAGACCAAAAAAGACCAATCGTTATAAGACAGAATAAGGATGTTAAACTGGAGCCAAAAATGACAAAACATTGAGATGCATTTAACAGCATGCTCCCAGACAACACAGTTTTGTTACAAGTAAAAGTTAAGAAATAAAACCCAGGTATGGCTTTCCCCACATGATGTAACCTTTAGGACACAAGATGTAGCCAACTCACCCACTGGGACAAATGGATTTTCCTTTGCTTTTCGCATGAACTTGGACTCATTCTCTTCATAATCAGACATCTTTTGACTAAAGAGAAAAGATAAGAAGGAAATAAAGTTAGGTAGAGTAAATTGTCTGATAGATGGTTTTCATAACATAGCCTGTTAGCTCACTCATTGTAAGGAGGACAAGTGTTACGTTTAAGCAATTATTCAACGGAAAACGGTGTTTAACTTCAAGTTAAAAGCAATAATAAATGAAAATAAATACAAAGAAAACTGTTTTAATTCTTACTCCCAGCTGGTTTGTAATAGTAGTCGCTCTACACAGCTAATGTTAATACCACACGAACTGCTCAGAGGTTACGCATGAAGGGCAGAGAGAAGTCACATCCCTGTGTAGGCCTAAATCTCTAAACATCTGGTGTTTTGAAATAATCATAAATGATTGTGCAATCATAAATTACAGTATCTTCAGTGGAAACAGTTTGGTCAAAAGGCCAAAGATCAAAATTGATACAATTCAGAGCAAAGACTCAAGCAAGTTATAAAGCTTAAACAACGCCACAGAAGACAAACGCGAGGCTTACCTGTGTGAGGAGTGAGTAGCTGCTAAATGGCCAGTCAAATAATTATCCAGAGGAGGTTTTCGGGAGTCTTATCGAGCCACTGATCGCATGAACTGTGAAAAAGGAAATAGCCGGCTCCTACGTGATGTAACTACACGCAGATCTGACGTGACGTCAGCAGGCGGTCACCCGTATGTTGTGTTCATGTTCAAGTAAAAAATGGTAAAGATAAATGGTTTCTTGACATGTCGAGGTTTTATTTCAGCTCATGTCAAAATTGTTGGTTTAAATTGATTGTGTGTAGAAAAGAAAATATTATATAAGTTAACAGCCAGACTAGATCAATTAAGTCTGTGGATTTAACAAGTATAACAAAACAATTTTCGAAACGAGCTACTTTTCTTTTACTTAAAATACTATCTTGTGAAACGTTACATCACACCGTTTTATAAAATGCTGCTGTTTACCTTGTTTGCATAATGAGTGGCGGCTGCTTAACTGTACTCATTTAAAACGCAACATAATGTAGGTAAGCTGTAAGTCAGAGGTGCATTGAACGCAGCATCGTTGGAGCACGCCCCCCTTGCAAACCAAAGACTGGGAAGCTGATGTGAGATGGTACTCCGTATGGTTTGTTTCACGTTAAACAAATAAAACCCTTTTTCACACAGTCAGCAAACCTTTTACATCTACCAGGCTATGAGTATAGCTCCAACTGTCACATTAGTATTGTAGTTGGACAAACTAAAGAAACAAAATACTCTTTAATGGATGTTCTCATGACAGACTATGGCACTCTGTCTGGACCACAGTCTATGCTCTGGACCCGTTTAAATACCACGGATGTTCCCACTTTTCCATTGTCTCTCATTTTGTATATAGTTTTTGGAGGGTGGAGGGAATGCTCTTGAATACTGAAGTGATCTCTGGGATGACGCAACGGTGGGCCCAGGTCAGGAGGGCTCGTGGTTGCACGTTTCTGCAACGTGCGTTATCTGCCTGAGAACCAGCGCCATGAGAACGAGCGTGTCAGCACCGTGCACGCGTGATGCGTGCGTGAGTGAGGTTGGTGTGTGGGCGGTGCTATGACTAGACCTACAAGTAGACTGAAGCTGTATTATTGTTGTTACAATGTTGTTGGAATCTAAAATTAAGAGCATCTTGCTCATATCGGTTTTTAATGAAAATATATGAATTTGCCATAAAATAGTTTAATGCTGTATAGCACCCAGGTGTTAAGGCCATTTCACTTATAATTTGTTTACTTGACCACTGGGTGGCGCTGTGAACACAGTGACCTATATTGCATTCAGTGGTGCTTTCAGGTGTTTCACACAAGAGGTCAGTTGTTGTTGTTTTTTTATGTGGCAAGTGGGAGAGTACATAATCACGTAATTTTATTGTTTTTTTATATGAATGGATTGTCATGACCAAAGTGAACTTTAGCGTTATGAAGCAGGCTACTGTTTAAAAGATTATTTTGGACTTGTGCCATGCATTCAAACCTGACCAAGAAAATGAAAGGTGCCTCAGCAGAGACCTAATGAGCATGTGACGTTTCATTCATGCAATTATGAGGAATCTGTTCTTACTTATCTGGCACCAAGCAGACCCTGATGGACTGTAGATGAAAGAACAGAGATGATTGAAAGTGTGCTGGGATCGACAATCATTCATCTTCCTGACAACCCTTTATGAGCATAATTTGATAAACACAATTTATAATCATTTTAACAGTGTAACGTTCCACTAATGGAGATGCAAGATTGTAAATAAGTAACCATATCTCCCCCAGTAGTGAGTTTGTGCATCAGTTAAGGTGAAATGCTACTAGCTATTTATTTTACAATGTCCTGTAAAGGTGACAGAAGTTTACTAATCATTACAGTGATAAATATTTTGTGAAACGAATTTACTTGTTTTAGTGTAAAGTGGATGTCACGAAGCCTAATCTGTACTGGAGACTGAATCTGTGGTCACAGCGGCACTGCTCCATTCATCAGTTTTCTCTGCTACCTGTATGATTATCAACTGAAATCTTAAAATAAATGACTTGATATCTGATGAAGGGAAAGTTGGTTGAAAACCTCAGAGATTGCTGTTTTTGTGTATCCTCTTGGCCCACAGGGATCCTTCAAACAAGGAGGAAGTAAACATAAAAGTACGAGTAGGCAACTGAGATATATAGACTTTGGTTTAACAGTCATCATTCTGCCATGGATGTTTTGTACTCCGCAATCCAGCAGGTGTTGCTAGAGGTCCACGAATATAACTTAGCAGTGATACCGAGAGCAAGCAGATGACGCTCCACTTAAAAGATTAAAACCCTATGACATTCGTTCTGAATAAATATTTCATTACTTTCTTGTGTAAAAAGCATAATGAAAACAGAAATTGATGAATTTTGTTCTTGCAATATTACTTCAGAAACCTCCATATCATGTTCTTAACTTCATGACTATATGTTTTGTGCGCAGAGCTTCATACAGCTGCATTAGGTCCAAAAAAAAAAAAAAAATAGAAAACCACATAAGAGGTCAACTAAGTGCAAAAAGCAAAAATACCTCCTAAATATTCAGTGTTAACCTGACAACCAGACCCAGCAGAGATTCTGAATATTTGCACACATCTGACATCACTGGACTTTTACATTATAAGTCATGGTTTAAATGTCCTGAATGAAGTGATGATTAACTTTGATATAAAAAAAATATACTGTGACTAGATTAAACCAATATTATAAGTAGTTGAAGGGTCAGAGTTTTATTGACAGTGTTTCCACTTAGCTGACTGTAGTTTATGCAAGAGCAGTTATACACATATTTTGCATGAACATTTTCTGGACATTTTTTCAAAATTTCCAGCTCTGTGCACCAACTTTGACAAGTAGTCTACCTATGACCAGTGGTGGCTAATGCGTATGGCTTTCAAATAAGAACAGGGCGGGGATCCCTGTCAGCCCCATTCCACAATCCATAGGACCCTCTCTGTTTCTCCAGCACTTCATAAAGATTCTATCTCTTGTAATGTACAGGAGCAAATGCTCTTGTTCAGCTGATAGAGCAAGGCAATAGAGGCCCTGATTATTGGAGTCTGGAGCCCAAGACCAAAAATAGTCACCAATCAGTAACTTGACATAGAACGTTTTAAAGCAAAATTTGATTGCAGATTTGAAATTTGTTACATTCGTTGCCCTCTTACCGTGCTATCCATTAATGAAAACTCATGGAACTAATTCTGATTCAGTGAAGGTCCGTCATTCTCAAGCTGCAACCTCTTGGATTGAAAAATAAAACCAATGTGGAAGTGCAAAATCCTGCAGTTTGTCAAATATCCACTTGAGACTGACCGCAGAAGCAAACAAGTCACATGCACTCCGTTTGTTAAAAGTCTTTTTGTTTTGTTTTTATTTTGTTTGGTTTTTTTTGTTAGCAGAAATGAACATGTTTTGAGCTTGGTTAAAAAAAATGAAATGGGTCTGACAAGCTCATGTCTCGATCGACACACACTCTTCAGAGAGTGAATTATTTGTAAAATCATCTGTTTTGATTAAGAAGGATTTGTTTTATTCACGCTATATAGCTAACCTGATTGACAGGCGGGTGACCTTCCTCAGCACCTGCTCTTTTCTGAAAGTTAGGTTGAGACAGCATTTCCAGCAGAAGGAGACATCACTCAGGCTTCGTCAATTATTATTCAGAATATTATTATTGTCCTTGTGGGGAGTGGGTGGGCGGTGCTCTAGCGCTTCCGATTACTTACTTTGTGACTAACCATCATAGCTAATGACCTAGTTTAAGATATGAATTCCATGTGATTTTCAGTATCATTTCCTTATCAAAAACTTGGTCAACTTTTAGACACAAACAGTACAGCTGGGAGGGTGTTACGTTATATATTATTTCAAGACTCTCTGTACTTTCTTTGGTGCTTGTAAAGGAGAGTCAAGGTAAACTGGACTTCAATGAGTTTGCTGTGCATCTGATGCAAAGAGTTTTTGGCTACAAAGCGACCACACTGTTCTCACTTCTAGCAACAAGCACCTGAAAAGGGACGGCCTGGAGGTAATGACACAAGCTATGATGAGCAATCTGCAGAACCTCAGCTATAGACCAAAAGTTAGTTTATGTACAGCTACAATAATGTTTTTAGGGTTGGCTACTTGTCTTTTTATGGTAACAGGCCACCCAAAAAGCTGGATATGACCAGCTATTCCCCAACCTGGCTTATGGGGTCCTGACACCGAGAGGAGATAGGTGTTGCTCTGTCTGCATCTCAATGCAATCAATCGTGTCAGGAATATCGGCCTCACCCCAATTTCAGACTCCTTCAGTGAACCTGTAACCATTTACTGTCACTAGTTTTTCTAGATGGTCAAAATATTGTAAATATTTGTAGCTCTCATTTATCAAATCAATTACAACATGTCAGTTAGAAAAGCTTTACTAACAAAATATCTAATTATTAGGGTTTCATGTTTACCTGCCTCCCAGACATCAACACCTTTACCTGCCTGGTGAACATCACCATCGCATCCTCCCCTGATTGGTCTGAAATGTTTGTATAAAATAGGGATCGACAATTGTTGAGGTTTGCTGCAAACAAAGAAGCACATTTGAATATTAGTAAAGTGTTCAGGTACATATGATTTACTTTAGTATATTCCTAGACATTATATCTAGACATTTTTAGGCTGTGTGGGGTAATCCCCCTGCTATCTAGCAGTTTAAAATAGACCTTACAAGCTTTTTTACAACAGTTTAAATATTATTCTTTTGCTAATACCATTTTACTTCAGCATTTATGACAATGCTTGAAATAACCATTCTTTACTTGGTTTTAGCAGCAAATATAATAGAACTAACTAATCAATAGAATGGTAGACTTTTTTTATCGCACAAATCACAGAAACTATTTGAAACCACACTCCCTCTGTGTACCAACTTTGAAAACCCAGTGACCTTGAGTTTGACGTAAGTGATTACATGTGACTTTCAGTATATGCTCGTTATCAGAAACTTTCTCATGAAGACATACCTTTAGACACAAAAGTCCTTACTCAGCCAGATTCACTCTACTTATAGACTTAGTCTCACATCATGTTCAAAATCTCTGGTCTACTGAAATAGCAGAAGATTTTTACAGCACTGAAATGTATAAAACTATGTTTCTTTGTTGTTGCTGTAAATGCAATTACTATAGGGATCAAAAAGGTTCAGAAAACAAATCGTCTAATGTTACAGTAAAATGTGAATCTCACTGTTTCCTCCTCAACTGGTTTAGGGTTATGTCATTTTCTGGAATGCTAGAGGGCGGAAATAGAGGGAGGAGCTACATACTCTTTATCATGCTGGATTTGGACCTTCACTTCAAATCTCTGTGTGGCTCAAAGAGAAATCAGACATGGGGCTGCTGCTGCCAATCCTTCTGAGCATTCTTGCTGCCTTGATCGGAGGGTTGTACCTCCTCGGTGTGTTTCGACAACGCAGACCAGGAGAGCCTCCTCTGGATAAGGGGCTCATCCCCTGGCTGGGTCATGTGTTGGAGTTTCGCAGGAACACATTGGCCTTTCTGGAAAGAATGAAGCAGAAGCATGGTGATGTTTTCACGGTACAGCTGGGAGGGTTTTACATTACATTCTTTCAAGACCCCATGTCGTTTGGGGCGCTTGTAAAAGAGAGTCGGGATAAACTGGACTTCAATGAGTTTGCTGTGCATCTGGTGCAAAGAGTTTTTGGCTACAAAGCTAAAAAGAGCGACCACACTGTTCTCCAGACTTCTAGCAACAAGCACCTGAAAGGGGACGGCCTGGAGGTAATGACACAAGCTATGATGAGCAATCTGCAGAACCTGATGTTGCACAATCTGGGATCAGCTACAGACCAAAAGACCTGGATGGAAGATGGACTGTTTATGTACAGCTACAATATTGTTTTTAGGGCTGGCTACTTGTCTCTTTATGGCAACAGGCCACACAAGTCAGAAGGAAGTGAGGAAAAAGCTAAAGAGCAAGACAGAGTTGAATCAGAAGCCCTATTTTACGAGTTCCGTAAATATGACCAGCTATTCCCCAATCTGGCTTATGGGGTCCTGACACCGAGAGGACGGAGGGAAGCAGACAGGCTTCTGGGATACTTCTGGAACACTCTGTCAGTGCAGAAAATGAAAATCAAGGACAACATCAGTCGCTGGGTGTGGGACATGCAGCAGGCCAAAGAAGACTTAGGTGAAAGTGAGATGATGATAGACAGGTACATGTTTGTACTTCTGTGGGCCTCTCAGGGGAACACCGGGCCTTCTTCGTTCTGGCTGCTCCTCTTCCTTATGAAGCATCCAGAAGCTATGGCAGCAGTGAAGGAAGAGGTTGATAAGGTGGTGAAGGAGTCTGGACAGGAAGTTAAATGTGGTGGTCCTCTACTTGACCTGACGCGTGAGATGCTATTAAAAACACCAGTCCTGGACAGTGCTGTGGAAGAAACCCTTCGACTCACCGCTGCTCCCCTTCTGACAAGAGCTGTGATCCAGGATATGACCCTGAAGATGGCCGATGGACGTGAGTACTCTGTTCGCAAGGGAGATAGGGTTGCAGTCTTCCCTTACAGTGCAGTTCAGATTGACCCAGAGATCCACCCTGACCCACACTCATTCAAATATGACCGCTTTCTGAATCCAGACGGATCGAAGAAAACAGAGTTTTACAAAGCAGGGAAGAAGGTGAAGTATTACAACATGCCCTGGGGTGCCGGCGTCTCCATGTGCCCTGGGCGCTTCTTTGCCACCAACGAGCTGAAACAGTTTGTTTTCCTCATGCTGGTCTATTTTGAGTTTGAGCTCAAGGACCCGGATGTGCAGATACCAGGAATTGACTTGAGGCGGTGGGGTTTTGGATCTATGCAGCCTGTCAGAGATGTTCAGTTTCGATACAGACTCAGATATTAAACCAGTCATTATATGGTTATGAAACTTTGATCATCTCTGCAAGCTTAAATTCCACAATCATGTTTCTTTAGTATGGCCAAAGTATTTATCGAAAAGTTGGTTGTAAAACACATTTAACTGTAGTTTATTGGCTGCAACATTTCTAGTCACTTCAATTTTGAAGCACCTTGTTATACACTGCAAAAGCCAACACTTTTCTGATTTGCTCTGCGTAATTCTGTCAATTTGATTAAAATATATGTATTTTTATTTTTACAAGAAACAACTTTTTTAGTTAGAAAAAAAAAAAACTTTGTAAGTATTTTACATGCAATTCCCTGTAAGGTGACCTTGGGTGGCTTGAAAGGCGCCATCAAATAAAATGTATTATTATTATTAATAATCTTGTTGGACACTCACCATGACAGCTCTGTTTGTTTTACCTGATGAATTTAAAGAGAATTATCAGTTACTTGCTTTCTCAACATTCAGTGATCCTACATTGCCAAAGCTTATGATTGTAATGATGTCAATTTAATTCCAGTAATGTTTCATGAAAAATGGCATGCCTTTGTTTGTTTGTCACATCACTTTCCTGTTGGACCATGACATCTCGGTTTGGGTCTCATGCATGCACAATACTATCTGTGGAGCAAGATAAGTCACATGCATAAATAGAATGCCATTGGACTGGTTAAACTAGAAATCATTGATATTGTTTTGTTTTCTCCTTTTTTCAGACACTGTACCTTAAACCTGCATTAAAACTAACCGTAGCTTCTCCACACTGCGATCTTTGACCTTTAATTACTCATTCACTGGAACTCTATTTTAGTCATTTTTAGTTTCCCACTAAACAACTGTTTGATAAATAGCATTATCAGTTCTTGCTGATCATTCACTGAGCATCAAATTCAGTTTGTCAATTCAGTTTTGTAAAGCACTATGAATTGTTTATTGTATGTATGGGGCTCTATTAATAAATAAGCCTTATATATTAAAAAAAATAAAAATAAAAAACTTAATCTGCTAAAAATCTAAAAGTGTATTTTACTCCGTAAGTGTATTTATGTACCTTAAACATGTACGTTTATGAATGTGTATATCACTGTTTCTACATTGTATATCAAGCCTTACTTGATGATCACATGTCTGGTTATCAATGGGGGTGGGAAGTGTGTTTCTGATGTTATTGCTTCATTACAGCGTATCACAGGATGAATAAAATACATTGTTGAGTAAATAGTCTGATACATTATATTTTTTCTTTAAGGTTACCTTGCAATACAAAGCATCTCCTTGTACAGACATCTCATATCTCACAGAGCTGCAGAGTTTACACTAACAGTTCTCATACTTCCCGTTTTCTCTCAAATGAGGCAATAAATTACTGTTGTTTTATGCAAGGATGTTTCAATTGGAAGCATTTTTTTTATAAAGTGCTTCCCGAAAAAAATTAGTTTTACGACCAGAACAAATATAAAAAAGTCACATATAGAAGAAAGTCATTCACCCCGGAGGTCTCCCTTTATTTACTGTGACTGCTGCTTTGATATTTCTTGAAACATTCACTGACTACTCACACACGCATAACACACATGTGCAAGACACACATCTGGAACTAATTATTACCATATGAGATTGTTTAAACAGACCTCGTAAAGTACCATTTCAAGTAAACCCAAATTACAAAGGGGGTTTGTTTTTCTGTTTCTGACCTAGATTATTTAGCAGTTGTCCGAAAATGAACTCTGTGCAAACAAACAGATTCCAGGGTCTATCTTTTATCTTCAACTCTGGCTATTATAAAACAACCTACCAATGTAATATAAAGTGCATCCATTTTCTGCAATAAAGACTGATGACCTTGTGTTGTAGTTAATTTCAATTTCTATTTCCATGGTAAAACAAGTTTTAAATATCCATTGGTTACTTTTTCAAGAATCACGTGACCATGTTTGTCTACACACGTGACTACACACAACTAAGCTAATTCTCTTATTCTTGCATAACAACAACAATTTGTAAATACTGTTAGTCTAACTAAATTGTAAATATTATTATCCACCCTTCAATTTTCTAAATAAGAATAATAAGCACTCACAAATATAAGCCTTGATGCAGAGGGCCTGATTCAGTAAGAATGGATTGCAGCTGCTATTGGCTCAAGAAATTATGCATCATTTGCTTCCTCTATCTGCTTTGTCTCATGGTCTAATTCACCAAGTATATAGCAGTCATGTACTTCATCTGTCTGTGCCTTAACTCTGCATGGAGCTGTGCTCTCATCATGGCAGAGCTTTTAGGAACATTATTTTAGGTAATGGATTTTTAGAAATATCAAGCTAAAAAAATGTAAAATGAGTTTTGACGTTTAAAACAAAGGATTCTTTCTGAATGATGTGAGCAAGAGCAACTTGGGGAAAAGAAACTGTTGCTATTGAGGTCTGTAAGGCATTAGACTGCCCACCCACAACCTCTCAGATCTCAATAACAAAGCAGAGACAAATAACAAACAGAGAACTCACGAAGCACTCACCCCATACCACTCGTGTTTTTGTACCATCAGGTTACAGATAGTGTTTGACCTGGAAAAGGGAATGCTTCAAGGAATACTTTGCAACCTCAACTATTGATGCCCTATACAAACACATTGACTGTTATGTGTTTACTGTGTACATGCGTACAATCTGTACAAGCGGTTACTACACATTTCTCACAGGGTGTACAATGAAGTGTTGTATTGTACTGAAAGTTTGTGTGTGACATCTCCTACAAAATACTAATGTGCAGTAACCACATGCATATATAGAAAATATAAATACATTTTATTTATTTTTCAGATTATAGTGTTTAATTTTCTGTGGTGTCTTTGTCAGAAAGCTTTTTAAACCTATAATGTAATTTGTTACTTTATGTCAATGTCATGCTTGGTGGAATTTTAACCTGCATGACTAAGCCGAACATCCATCCATCCATCCATTTTCTACCACTTATCCGGGGCCGGGTCGCGGGGGCAGCAGTCTAAGCAGAGACACCCAGACTTCCCTCACCCCAGACACCTCCTCCAGCTCTTCCAGTGGGACCCCGAGGCATTCCCAAGCCAGCCGAGAGACATAGTCTCTCCAGCGTGTCCTGGGTCTACCCCGAGGACCCCGTGGACGCTGCACCGATACGTCTGTCGATCTCACGCTCCATCCTCACCCCACTCGTGAACAAGATCCCGAGATACTTAAACTCCTCAAGCTGGGGTAAGGACTCCCCACCGACCCGGAAAGGGCAAGCCAACTTTTTCCGGTAGAGAACCATGGCTTCAGATTTAGAGGTGCTGATCTTCATCTTAGCTGCCTTACACTCGGAAGCAAACCGCCCCAGTGCGTGCTGGAGCTCCAGGTTCGATGGAGCCAACAGGACCACATCATCCAAAAAGTAGAGACAATATCCCATGGTCCCCAAACTGGACTCCCTCCAGCCCCTGGCTGCACCTAGAAATTCTGTCCATAAAAGTTATGAACACAACCAGTGACAAAGGGCAGCCCTGCCGGACGCCAATGTGCACAGGTAACAGGTTCAACTTACTGCCGACACAAAGCACGTGGACTTGTTGGGCGAACTCCCATGAACCCTCGAGCACCCGATGGAGGTTGGTGCAATGTTCCAAGGCCGGGACGAAAACCACATTGTTCCTCTTGGATCCCAGGTTCAACTAATGGCCGGATCTTCCTCTCCAATACCATGGAATAGACCATGGAGGTAAGCGAGTGTTATTCCCCGGTAATTGGAACACACCCTCCGATCCCCTTTCTTGAAAAGAGGGACCACCACCAGGGGTGCTGTCCCCGACCTCGACGCGATGTTACAAAAACATATCAACCATGACAGTTCTTGCACATCCAGAGGCTTAAGATACTCAGAGCGAATCTCATCCAACCCCAGAGAGGAGCTTGTCAACCACCTTGGTGACTTCGGCTTGGTTGATGGACGAGTCTACCTCTGAGGACTCAGAGACATTGGCTTTGGCTGAAGTAGTTTTGTAAAAAGGATTTATTTTTTTTGGAATAGCAATGAAGACCTGTATTAGCCTTGTTGAATTGTATTAAACACATTTGTATCTCAAGTAGCCTACAGCACTTCACTTTTTGATACAAAAAGAGAACAAGAGGTTAAACAGTACAAACAAAAAGTTGTGGTCATCAAGTGTTTGTCCTTCCATGACGCATTAGGAAAAAGGAGTTGTCACGCCACATTTCCATCAGTTATTAAGAATAACTAATAACTCTCTCTATCCAGCTAAGGAAAAGTATATGTTTCTTGGCCTTGATAATAACCTTTTAAAAAAACAAAAAGAAAAACATCTTCAGCAAATTGTTAATCACAGTAAACGTTTAGATTTATAAAATGACTGAACTTGCAAAAAGCACTGGAGGCTGACTAAATAAAATGAGAATGAATGCTGGGGATGATTTAGTAGTCATCTACCATTATATGTGCACGAGCCCTGTTGAACTTTCAAATAGCCTAAAAGGGAAACACAAGGTTTTGGAGTTCTGGAGCTACGTCACTGTTAGTTTCTGGGTGAATGAATGGGGTAGTAGTGGGAGTCATCTTGAATGAAATAATCAGTGGACATGGAAAAGCAGGCAGACGGGCTGGGAAACAATGGGGCCTTTGGCAGAATTGCTGGTCTCCTGAGCATCTGCCTGTACTTGGTGGTGAGGGGTTTTGAAGAAAAATGACCCATTGTCTCTCTCATCCTGCTTTTTAGCCTGAACAGTGAAACGATGCCCCTGGATGCTCGCCCAGGATCACCTACCATAAAGACTAGAATACGATCCTGCTTTATCCACATGGACAGGTATGTGCAGCCTTATATTGTTCTTTGTTGTCCCTTTTAAAACTTTGATGGCTATGTTATACAGCTGTTGGCTACTCCGTATAAAAAAGGGCTGTTATTTTTTTTATCTGAATATGTAGAACCTCATAGGGAAGTGAATGGTAGAAAATAAGAAAGGTGGCTTGTTTACTGTTTGCTTTCATATAATCTTTTAATTTCTTTCAGTTTTTTTGTGAAACTCACCATTTGAACCCCTTGTGTTTATTTTTAAACATTCAGAATTTAACCCTGATTACTTGTGTACCATACATCATAAAAACACTTTCTGTTGTGATTCTGTAATTAAACTGAATGTACTTATTTAATTAAGGGCTGGCCAGGATGCAACATTACTTATGCTTATCAAGATATTGATACCCAACAAAGCCTTGTAATCTGTTTGAACTAATGGTCTTCCTTTCATGCACAATGCCAACATTAGCAGTGATTAAACTGACAAACATGAAAATGTTAACATTAGCGCCATAATTTAAACTGAAATAAAGCTCAAATGGACATTAGAAGATAGTCATGCTTTTATGTTGTCGACTCGTCATTACTTCTAGAATCAGCCTGCGGTCATTGCCCCCACAAACAGAACTGCTAGTCTTTGACTTGGTCATAACAGTCTAAACAGGTCATTTACCTCTATTAGTTTCTGTGAAAGTCAAACAGTTGTGAAAATCAAAGAGGAGTCAGTAACAGTTAAACACGTTACTGCCACCCAGTGGATCAAACATCCAATGACAAACAGACACAGATATCCAACACACTTCTGAAGGCCAAGCGAACATACATGAAACAATACTGGTTCATTTGTTTGTTTTTGGCTGGTGCATTGCTCACTATTTAGATGGACATTATCATAAATCACTTATGGACCTCAAAGGTTTTTTAAGGAACTGTTACGCCATTTTCTTTTGCTCAACAAATTGCATTACCAGCAATTTACCAGGTTTAATAGTTTATCCTGTAATGTTCCATGTGTTAAGTGGTACACTTTAACAGTATACTTACATGTGCAGTTTGATCAGAGCTTTAGTTGCATAAGCAGAGAGATGGCTATATTGCTGTTATCAGTGAGAGACCTGCAGCATCGCTATCAGTGTGTGGAGTTCACTCAGTTGGAGGATCGCAAGACCACAAAGGCGTCTGGAAGGAAGGAGCTGCAGTAAACATATCTCTGCTAGTCCAAATGACCCTGACTAGGTCTGCTGCTCCTTTGGGCCTGCCCAAGATAATCCCATGACATAGCCAGTTAAGACAAGATCATGTCAAAGATTAAGGGCTCCCAGCTCTGCAAGCAAAGAGCTCTTTTTTTGTTTATTTGGAGTGGTTGTGCGTTGGAATTTGCCGCCTTTACAGTGAGAGTGTAGATGTGAATGCAAGGAACAAGACAATATAATGTAATGGCCGTTGTCATTTATTAAATAAAATACATTATAATTTACAAGTTAAGCTTTTAATTATTCTATTTTCATTTGCTCAAAGGATGCAACACTTTCGCAGTTCAAGATTTGCCTGTTAAAGGTCCAATTTAATGATGTTTTTATCCAAATCCTCCTGCCCAGACTATAATTGACAGGTTTTGGGTTTTTTTTAGAATAAATTAACTTATTTCAGAGTAAAATAAAATAAATAACGAGGGACATATACTAAACTTAATTACATGGTCCTGGTTATGAAAATGCAAATTCTCTTTCATAACTGACAGCTTGTCTTTCTTTATTTTATGGATCCTTAGTGTCCAAAAGCTGATGAGCTCATTGAAGGAAACTGTTATCCACGTCCACATCTTGATACCTTGCCAACAAGGTGAACAGTCTTATATTGTAGTGTCAAGGATACAGTTCATGGACACGGTGAAATCTGAAATTAGCGGGTAATGTTAGCACCTACAAAACCCAATCATGATGTGACCTCATGCATCTTATCATTTAGACGACAGTCATCATGAACAAAGGCCACTTTAAACTGCTGATCAAAACCACACTTTTCCAATATTTACAACTTTTCTGTGAATGATGTACTTGGCTCACCGTGTGTGTACGTGTGTGTGTGTGTGTGTGTGTGTGTGTGTGTGTGTGTGTGTGTTTACTGTGTGTACTTTTTTACATTATATTTTTACAACTTGATGCAACAATGATGCAAAATGTTATGGCTTCCCACTCGTGAACATAAATTGGTCATTAAATTGGACCTTGACATTGAGCATTTTGATTGTCTGATAACACAGGTAGAGTACGTTGTTATCTAAATTATGAGTTCACAGTATGCCATTGCATTCTTTTAGGACCATAGAAAGGAAACTCCCTATGGGGAAATTGCATCGTCCCATCACAAGAAAACATAATCTCATTTTTAAAGCAAGAAAAAAAAAAGCTCTACATCCTCATTTGCCATTTTATGAGGATCCAGAAAAATGAAAATGAAGGCTTATAGTAATTAGATATTATAAAACATTGACCCTATTTTAAGGTTTATTCTTTTGGCACTTTCAATAAACTAAAAAATAAGAATATTTGTGTTTATCATTTTGTACAGTAGTGTCAAGGTGTAGCTACATTTTGAGCATGTGACAGGTGTATTTAAATCATCTTTAATCGTTTTTGTGAGTGTGATGCTTTAACAATGTAATGCACAGCCAAAACAACTTCCTTCGCTTGTATGTGGGAGATGCAGCGCCCTGGCTGAGGGAAGTTGTTGGCATCCACCTCAAGGCTTTTCATCTTAGTGGCTTCAGTGAAGTCCAGCCTTAGTAAAACTGGCACGGGACGCATTCTGCCCAGGGGTAGGATAGGCTCAGCTGAGAAACTGGGAAGAAAATGAGCAAATGAGATGGGACTGCCACCACTCTTAGGCTGCCTATGGGATAGCCTCTCACAGCCTGGAGAACACAGCTTAATGAAAGCAAAAGAAGAGATGGGGGGGGGGGGGGGGAGAAAGGAGTCAGTGCGCAGAGTTGCATGCTTTAGCTCTGTTGTCTTGTGTCACTCTTTTTTCTTGGGGTGGGGAGGTGGTGGTTGGGGTCGGGGGGGGGGAGACTTGTAAGTCACATGGAAGGAGCTTGATCTGTTACATAAACGCAGACCTCCACCGCCCCAAGTCTGCTCACATCAACTTTGTTCAGTAAATACATAAGGGTAAAACTCTTGTAATGACATTGGTGGCAGCCAAGGAGAGTTGGTGAGATGTTCACTCCTCCGTGTTGCATCACTTGTACACTCGGCTATGCTTCAAACCCTCACAGCTCCCAGTGACCTCATAGAGGTGAAACTGCCTGGGAATTGAAGGAAATACTGATCTTCATTTATTTTTGGGGTCAACAATACACAATTTTACGAAATTAGATTCACAGGTGATTCATAAATAGGAACAGCAGCAACTTAAAATATATATATATATTTTAACAATTAATTGAGTCTTAGTCGTGTAGTTTGTTGCCATGTTTGTCAGCTGTCATGTTGTATTTTTTCACAGCTGTTTCCATTTCACAGATGTGGCCACGGACGGAAAAAATGTGAATCTTTTTTCTTTTTTTACATTTAACATTAAATATAACTTTGACCTTATGAATATTAAACACTCCTATTAGGCTGTCACAGGATGCCAGTCCTTGTGACAACAGCAATGTCAAACAATGTCTCACAGGGGAATGCTGTTATATTTTCCTGGCTCTCGGCAGTCCAATCAATATTTATCAACTCGAAACACAGTTTCCCAAAGCTAGAGTAGCCTGACATGTCCGAGGACACAGTAACGTTTTTCAAACTAGAAAGTCATTGACTCAATGCATTGGTGCTCTCAGTTTGGCTATTCAAACATTTTCAGACACTCTCATCTTGTTTCATTAATACTGAAAGCAGAGCAGTATGAAAAGTACTACACAGTTCATATTAAAGACCTGCATATCATGCCTCATTCCATCAAAGTCAAGCAGATAACATCTCCACAAGTGTTTATTGTAAATTCCATTATCCTTCACCAACTGTCCAGGAACTCCAAATGACTTTGACTTGAATGTTTATTTATTGATGCTTTGCCCGGTATCATCTGTGTCTTTTGGAGGGCGTAAAAAATGTGTATGAAAAGGAATGCACTAGAACTACAAAAAAAATAAAATAAAATAACACGTGCATATCCGTCCCTTAGGGTGAGCACATGTCCAAACCCCAAATGCTCTAGTCATTCCAGCAGCATGCCCCGTCTCCTTCTCCCCGGTGCTGCACCAGCGGTGCTCGATACGCCACATCTCCTCCGTCAGATGGAGAGGGGAGCCCCGGAGGCGAGGCCTGCAGAGGACAGATCCTGCAGGGCCCAGATGGCTAGCTCTCTGAGCCTTCTTCAGCACACAGACTAATCAGACTAAATACCATCTAAATGACTTGTACAATCTATTTCTTGACATGTCTTGCTGCAGTTCTCTTTGCTCTCTCTGAGACTGTCTCATATTCTCACAATTTATGAAGAGACAGGAAATGAACTCATTCTCATCCTCATTCACAGAACTCATCTGATTGATGGTGACCTTACTGATGTTGAACGTTATTCTTGGCTTTATAGCTACAGGTCATGACTAAGGGTTATTGAGGGCGATGTTAGAGTAATAAGTAATAAAAACATTTTTTGGTCACTGTGATATTGAGCAGACACATTTCATTAATGCAAGCCAGACACTAACCCGTTTATCTTTCCTCTATTAAAAGTAGATGAGTTAAGATCACTTCCCAAACTTAACGCCAAGATTTGGCACACAGGAGAAGGAAATGGAGAAATTCCTTTCCGATTCTGACCCTGCATGAATCTCCTCTCTTAATCTGTATTTCGTCGTGCCTTGTTTCTTCAGAACAAAAAAGCAATTAAAAGTAGTTTATGTGCAGGAAAGTCACTTGATTTTATGTCGAAAAATCCATCACATGCCTCTAAGCCACGTGTGCTACTATGCTCCATGAGCCATTTTGTAGAAGCATAAACATGAAGTCGGAAAACGAGGTGCAACGGTGGAGCAGAGTGCGACTTATCCACTGTTCTGTTTTCTGGCCATCTGCCTGGATGGAGGATCTAAATATTATGACACTTGATATGACGGAGCATACCTGCTGGTTAGATTCTGGCGGATCTGCACTGAGGCAAGGTGGCTAATGTCTCTGTGACATTTCTGTCCTCAGACTCCCTGTATTTGTCTCCCTAAAGTTGTTTTTTTTTTTCACAACTGTCGCACATTGTAAACGGTTTGGCAATTGACAAACAATATAGACCTTGCGAGTCTGCATTCACTGTGGATGTGTGCGTGTGTGTCTGTGTGCATGTGTGTGTAGAGAAAGGGAGAAACATTTTGTTTTTTTTAATTTATTTATTATTATTGTTTTTATTTATTTATATTCCAAATAAGCTTCTTCTGATGTAGGTGGTCGGGGGGCATGAAGCCTTTAATCTGCAAGAGGCGCTTAGAGTCATAGATGGATGGAGATTTGAAGGTGTAGAAAGAGAGAGAGAGAGAGAGAGAGAGAGAGAGAGAGAGAGAGAGAGAAAGTGAGATAGTCAAAGATGGATGGAGATATCAAAATGTAGAGGGAGAGAAAGTGAGAGAAGAGAGCAAGAGAAAGACCCTCATCATCTGTGTTACAAATGTTGCACATGAGTGTTGGGGGGAGGTCGGCTGCGTTGCGATTAACACGCTCTCTCAGCCCGGTGTTCGTTTCAGTCTGCACTGAGATATCCTCAAGTCTGAACCCTGGGATGAGGGTCACTCGCCAGAGGATTTTCTTCTTCCTCTCTGTTTTTTATACTTTCTTCTTGGGCAGAAGGCTGGTGTAATAGAAACCAGACACAAGTCAGAATGTAAGGGATTCACAGCAGTGAGACCTCACTTTTTTTTACAGAGTTGAAGGAAAACAGGATTAACAGAAAGTCTAGAACAAATCAACATCCAAATTGTTCCTTGTCTATTTTTTTTTCTTTCTTACCAATCTGGGAGTTGTGTTAAGAAGAGGAAGGCAGGACATGAAGATGAAAGAGGTGTTCAAAGGATCAGATCGTCGAGGGGATCTCTAGAGAGGGCAGAGGAGACATTCAGGATGGGAAATGAATGTGTAACTATTCCAGGTGGGTAGTTTTTTTTTCAGTTGTCCCTGAATTTTGGCATTTTAGATGCAAATCTTCAGACTGTGAACTGCTGTTTGATGTCCTATGTTTTCATTAATCATGTTGAAAGATAATGTAACACAGTTGCAATAATCCTTTCAATTCAAATAAATATTCTCATATATCGTAAAAAAAATAAAATAATAATTGAAACAGTAAATAATATGTGATCATTTTTTTTAAATGTATAATGTGATGCATGCTTCCTCAGGTTAAACATATTAGGCCTGTATTTGCGTCAGTGATTAAATAGCTTGTGTTTATTAGATCGGAAAATGTCATACAGTATTTTCTAAACTACCCCGTATTCCTGCACCAGGTTTGTTACAGTAATCTGTCGATGTCCTGATCTTATTTCATTAATTGTGTAAAAAGAAAAACTGTAAAAGATTCAGAGTATTTTGTTCTGTATGACACCTTTGTAGAAATAATGAAAACGAAGCAGAAATCTAAACACGACCTTGAATGATGTTTTAAGTGGAAATACGTTTGTTTTAATAAGTATCTTTTCTTTTTTTTATTTTCATGTGAATTGTCTTTATCATCAGTGTATTTGAATCTTTTTCTAACTGAAGTGGAAAATCCCATTTGAGGACAATCGACTTTAACAACTGTAGGGACAATTTAAGACAGGGTAGCAAAACATCTACATCACAAGCAGTAGAATAAACGTAGAGTTGTTTTTTTTAGGTTCACTGGAATGACATAATTAAAGATTTATGTTTAACACTAACGCCATGAAAACAAATTCATTCAAACTTTAGTGTAAATTCTCGGTAGTCTCCTCATGTCATGCCATCCTGAGGCCCACATGAGCTACCCACCATATAGGTGCCATCTGTCTCCATGTGGCGGTCCCCCTCCCCAGTCAGGCTGGATCTGGAGGGGAGGCCTCGTGGCAGAGCAACAAGCCTCTCCTGTTCACTCAGATGGCAGGGGAGATGGCACATCCCACGCCAGGGAACACAGTGCCGCAGTCATAAGATCAACATGAACTCTGCAGCTCTGAAAGGGGAGGACAGAAGCTTTACGCTGTCTCCTCCTCGTAGCTTCATTCACCTCACAGTCTCCAGTGACTGAGACAGCGTGAGGCTTCATGTCATCAGTTGTACTGTGTGTGTGTTTATTTGTGTGCGCACGTTTGTGTGAGCCTTGGCATGATGTGTTGAAAATACGGAGTACAGTATGTTCCTGATGTAGCACTTCATGTGGAGCACAATTTTTTTTTTATCCATTCAGTGCTCTGTCAGCTTCAGTTTGTGTTCTCAGTCTGTCACACTCGTGTGTTTGCTGTGTTCCAGGGTCAAAGCTACAATCAAAGTGATTGTTGTTGCTGGTGGGGTTTTGTGTAGTTGACAGAGTGTTTATTTGTCATCCCTTGCTATGTTTTGCCTTTAACTCCCAATCTATTCAAATAGGATGTAGATTTACTGAGTGTAATGTCATTACACGGAGTGATCGCCTCACTCACTGATTTTATCAACACAAGTCATTGTCTTATATTTGACTGTGCAATCAATTGAAAATCAATGTCCCTTCTAACAAGTTCTACTGTGCTAAACACTGTTATTTACCACTCTGTAAAGTATATTTAACCTCACAACAGACCAGATCCAAGGACCCCAAGGTTTGGTTCATATGATCAGACTGAGCACAAATGTAGTCTGCTTGAAGAAGTGGTCAGAGGAGAATCAGGTGTACACAAGTACGGTCTGCAAGGGATGTGAACGCAATCATGTACAAAAAAGAAAGTGGACCGCTCTATGTAGCTTCAGAAACTGTTTCATCAGCACAGCATGGGCCCATTTAGTCTTCTGAGCCGCACTGTAGATTTGGAAGAGGGTCGCTGATAGCATCTAAGAAATAACAAAAACATTCACAGTTAGCAGTATAGACTTGTTGGTGTATTTGCAAACCAATCATGTGCATACTGCCCCCTGCTGTATCAGACTGTGTATATACCCAGGTGTACTCAGGCATGGAACAATATTACTAATGTAATTGTAGACCAATAGGGGAGAGGGGAGAGGATGCAATTGGGCTCCGGCACAGTATGAAACAATTGTGCGTATGTAGAAACACCCTTATATCCTTTTTAGGTCTCATCAGAATCAGTCCGTATAAGTGTTGATTTCAGAATGTTTCATAACCATTAAAAAAAAAATCCTCACAGGAGCTGTAAGTTCTTTGACAATGCCATATATTTCTATTACTACTGTGATAGTTATTTTAATGTCTTTGGGTTTTTGAAGTGGCAGTCACAAAACAAGACATTTGAAAATGTCAGTTTTAGCTCTGGACATACTGTTGGACATACTGTGGCAGATATTTAAATGTTTAAAAACTTCTGCAAGTTATTACTTCCAACAATTCCTATTACAAAATGTCATGAAACAAAATGTGTTATCAGCAAGACAAACCCTATTGCAGTTCATACCAAATATTAAACAATAGATCTCAATGAATTCCTTTATTCTCTTTCCAGATTCTAGTTGAAAAGCTTACCAGAGCAACATGAGCTGGAGCTTTCTCACTCGTCTCCTGGAAGAAATCCACCACCACTCCACCTTTGTGGGGAAGGTGTGGCTGACTGTACTCATCATCTTCCGCATCGTGCTCACAGCAGTCGGAGGAGAGTCGATCTACTCGGACGAGCAGACAAAATTCACCTGCAACACCAAGCAGCCGGGCTGTGACAATGTCTGCTATGATGCCTTTGCCCCTCTCTCACATGTCCGCTTTTGGGTCTTCCAGATCATCATGATCTCCACTCCCTCCATCATGTACGTGGGTTACGCGATCCACAAGATTGCCCGAATATCGGAGGAGGATCGCAGGAAGCAAGACAGGCTCAGAAAAAAGCCTCCTCCTCACTCGAGGTGGAGAGAAAGCCACCATCTGCAGGACGTCTTAGAGGAGGATGAAGACGACGATGCTGAGCCTATGATCTACGAGGATACACTGGAAGTGCAAGAGGCCAAGCCTGAACCCGTGGGCAACACAAGCAGAGACCCACCAAAGCACGATGGGCGCCGAAGAATTATGCAAGAAGGGCTGATGAGAATCTATGTTCTTCAGCTCATGTCACGTGCTATTTTTGAAATTGCTTTCCTGGCAGGACAGTATCTCCTCTACGGATTTCGAGTTAGCCCTTCATATGTATGCAACAGGATCCCCTGTCCTCACAGAGTGGATTGTTTCATCTCCAGACCTACGGAGAAAACAATCTTCCTCCTTATCATGTACGTGGTAAGTTGTCTTTGTCTAATTCTAAACGTGTGTGAGATGCTTCACTTGGGAATAGGCACCTTTCGGGACACGCTTCGTATGAAGAGGATTCGGGGCCGACGGACGTCCTACGGCTACCCGTTCACTCGCAACATCCAAGGCTCCCCTCCAGGGTACAACCTTGTGATGAAGACAGACAAACCTAGCAGGATCCCGAACAGCCTCATCCCACACGAGCAGAATGTGGCCAACGTGGCGCAGGAGCAGCAGTGCATCAGCCCAGATGAGAACATCCCTTCTGATTTGGCCAGCCTTCACCGGCACCTCCGGGTGGCCCAGGAGCAGCTTGATATGGCCTTTCAAACTTATCAAACCAAAAACAACCAACAAACCTCCAGAGCAAGTAGTCCTACTTCTGGGGGCACAATGGCAGAGCAAAATCGAGTTAATACAGTTCAGGAGAAACAGGGAGCAAGGCCAAAGTCGGCCACAGAGAAGGCTGCAACTATTGTAAAAAATGGAAAGACCTCTGTCTGGATATAGAGGTGAATCTCCTTTAGTAAATTAACAGAGAAAACATTAAGGACTTTGAGACTGCAGGGAAACACAGCTGGAGGATCTGTGTTTGAGATGCATTTTAAGACAATAACAACTGAGAATTTCAATCACACGAAGAATTACAGTTCAGTTTTGGGAATTAAAAAAAGAGAAATACTTTAAGGAAAATATCAAAGCGAGTATCATGAATCTTCTTTCTTACTGTTGTATGTAATCCTATAACATAGTTTTTGGAAACATAAATACCTAGTAAAACATCTCTAATTCCAGCTAAAATATCGAAGTATAAACAGACTGCTTAGAGCTATTTATCTGATCTACCCTTGACTGCCACTGAACTGGATTAACATGAAGACATTTAACTTTTGTAAGTGTGTGATTGTACCTTCAATCCAAATGAGAAAAGGCGATGAAAAGCACTACAAATGCACAGAGTCACTGCTTAAGAATGATGATTGTTGTTGGAAGGATGCATGGAAATTTTGAGATGTTTTTTTGGGGGTGTAGTATGGATGAGTGAAGCTGGAAGCAGATTAAAAGTGAAATATTTTGATAAAGATATTGAAAAAGGGCTGTGTTACTGTAGGTTCTTGTGGTCAACATCTGCTCAGTCTGTTGGTTTTAGGTCATAGCGTACAAAGCCTTCATCTATTCTATATTTTCCTCAACCCTGCTGTGTCATATTGGAGAGGGTTAGTGCATAGCAAATATTTTGAAAGTAAAAAAAAAAAAAAAAACAGATTTTCTGCAATCTGAAGCAGACGATGCATGCTTTACAACTGGGAACATAGTATACACATACTGTAGGTTACAATAGAAAACCCCACCCTTAGCTACTCAACTTCATTTACCTTGTGTTACGGCATGTTTTCCGTCATTAAAGCAGTATGTTTCTAGAATCGGTTGCAGAGTAATATTTAATCCAGCCTTCAGTGTTCTGATACTTCAAAGTGCCTCAAACTTTTAAAGACTGTTCGAGTATTTTAATCAAGAGGAAATAAACCTATTTCAACCCTCATTTCATGCCTCTCTGTTTTTTTTTTATTTTCATTTGTATGACGATGGTTTGTTTTCTAAATTTCAAAATGTAGAGGTTGTTTTTTAAGGATGGAAGGCTGTTCTTCAAATTACATTTAAGATATGTTGAACATCTGTTTGTCACAAGTATGCTGAGAAGATGCTATGTAAAAAAAAAAGACAATAGCCCATATAAAAAAACCTGGTTTGTTGTTATATATGTTGTTGATATTTAACAAATCTTAAAAATTAAGACTTTCACATGACAGCCTTTATATAGCCTACTCAGACTTGTTGCTGTAAATGACATGTTTGGCTTAAACCTGCCTGATAGCATTTCGTACAGTGAGGGTCAAAACAAAACAGTAACTAACATATAACTAACTAATATAACTTTTATAGACAAAAAGTTATTATAGTGAAAAAAACTAACCATCACTGGAGAAGTGTTCACAGACTGAAGCAAAACAGCGTCACAGACCATCACACGTGTTTGAATATTATCGAGCAATGCATTGTGGGATGGCAAAATGGAGGCGTCTATGGCTGTGTGCAGCATTATGTAGTCGTCCACTGTGATGAATAGTAGCTCAGACCACTTCATTTAGTTACAAGTTGTAATTTAACATTAACATACACTATGGGGCTTTTGTTTTTCGGCAGAGGGTCGTTCACCTCCGCTCACCGTCTCGGTGTTTACGCCAGAAAATACTGCAATCGACATGTCTGCGTAACATTGAACGTGTCCGGTGCTTCATCGTCTCCGTCAGGACTCCAAGTGAAGAGGTTCAGCAGCCAGGGGACTCATAACGGAGGAGATGCACCTGGACAGTTTGTGTGCTACCACATGTGTCACCGGAGCTTACTGAAGATCCAGGGACAAGACACGAGTCCGTTTCTTCAGGGGATTATTACCAATGACATGGAGCTGCTGGAGGAGCCTGCACACAAAGTCATGTACTCACACATGCTGAATGTACAAGGAAGGACACTGTATGACATCCTGTTGTTCAGGTGTAGTATACTTCTGTTCTCACTTGTTTTCTTAGTAAATAACGAGGGTGCGGCTCCTTATCTTGTGCTGGCAGACAGGCTCAAACTTTACAGCTATCACCAGATGACAGTTTAAAAACTCAAACTACACACTTGTCTTCACTTTAGATTTTATTAAATACTTTTTCAGATCTAATAGTTTTTTTATTTTTTATTTTCAATCCCCTTGAAGGGCGTAACCAAACATCCCTAATAATATATAACAAGACATTGTGTTGCTGAACATGATACATATTCGTTTCTCCTATCTAGTATTATGTTATATTTTATAATTAATCAAATTATACAATACAATAATTATGTTATTATATTATATTCTACTATTCTCCTGTTCTATTCCTATCGTTTGTCCTTCTCCAACGTTTTATTCAATGTCTCTATTGACACGTTCGTCAATAAGTCAATACAATGTCAGACTGTAAGTCTTTGTAAACTGTTATATATGGGTTTGTTGTTTATAATGTGTTGCCAAAGTGACCATATTAAGATGAAAGTGATCACAGCCTCTATTTTTTCTTAAAAGGGATAAAAAAAAAAAAAGACTAATTCAGCCAGTGGACTTTAATGTTTCCATAGATGATAGGAATCCATTTTATTTCAAGTGTTAAAGTGTGAGCTGTGCCTGCACAATCATGCTCAGGTCAAGGTTTGATCCAGATGGTTTATGTAGGTTCTGTCAAATTAGTAGTTTTTATTTTTTATCGTCCTTCAAGATCAAATAATATCTTCTTTATCAAATCATTTGGCAGATATAGACGTCTGTTTACAATTTCTTGTGATTGAAAAAACAGTGTCACATATAAAAAGCCCCATCAAAAATATGGTTCATGGTGAATTTATGAACAGACTGTGTTTGGTACAAATGTACTCAAACCGCTTTTTTTACTGCACCTGGAGAATGTGTACGTTTATCTTATGCAT
This sequence comes from Symphodus melops, assembly GCF_947650265.1. Classification (NCBI taxonomy): domain Eukaryota; kingdom Metazoa; phylum Chordata; class Actinopteri; order Labriformes; family Labridae; genus Symphodus; species Symphodus melops. Next base: position 19,620,274 of record NC_136697.1, on the reverse strand, counting down.
ATAAGGACATTAGTGACGCTACGTAGCTCTATTAAAGATACATACTTTATTCTTCCCCTAGGGAAAATTCAGAAGTGTCCTGAAGAAGCTCCAGGATACAGTAACATTTCACATTTTGCAGTGCTGTATTTTCCAAACGCGTGCCTTCTGGGAATCAGCAAATCCTTTCAGAAAAAATATAATTAATTCAGGTCGTCACACAGAGCAACATATGTTCAAACTAAATTCATATAAGGTGCATATGTCTATGTAAACGTTCTGTATTTCCTTTCAGTTTAAAAGAAGCTGAAGCAGGACAGGGGGTTTTCCTGGAGTGCGACAGCACAGTTAAAGACTCAATCTTGAGACATCTGAAGGTGTACAAGATTCGCAGAAAGGTCAACATAAACCCCTGTCCAGACCTCTCTGTATGGGCTGTACTTCCAAAGCAGAAGAGCACGGCTGAAGAGGCGAATAAACCGGAGCTCTCCTCTCCAGAAAAAGCTTTGGTATGGGAGGCTGATCCTCGAACTCAGATGATGGGCTGGAGACTGGTGGTGGACAGTCAGGTTGACCCCTTACATGTCATTTCATCATGTCAGAAAGGTGACACAGAGGAGTATCACAGACATCGCTATGCACTGGGTAAGACACATCAAGTCATGGTACACATGCTGTTTGCATTTGAAAAAGTGGTGGGTTGAGGGTAAAGGATTTGCATGCACGTGTGCTCTCGACATTGTTTTGACAAGTTTTATTTTCTCTGCTGTCGTTGTTGTGTAGGACTTCCTGAGGGGGTGAAGGACCTTCCCCCTGGGATCGCACTACCACTAGAGTCGAATCTGGTCTTCATGCAGGGTATCAGCTTTAGCAAAGGCTGCTACATTGGCCAGGAGCTCACAGCCAGGACTCATCACACTGGAGTGATTCGCAAACGCCTGATGCCAGCACGCTTGTCAGCTCCAGTCTCAGACCTCGAGGACGGAGCTTCCCTGCAAACACAGTCCGGCAAGCCAGCTGGGAAGTACCGAGCAGGGGTTGGAGAGCTGGGTCTGAGCCTAATCCGTATGGCACATGCCAAAGAGGTATTGACGCTTAAATCTTCTGACGACACCACAGTGACACTTGAGGTGGCTGTGCCAGACTGGTGGCCTAAAGACGTGAAAGTCAACTGACGGCAAGGATGTTTTACACTTCCCTCAAATGTGATGTACATCAAATCTGACTCGTCTCTTGAAAAGAACCCTGCAGTACAGTATGTTACACTGTCATTGCTTAACAGCTGCATGGCTCTGACCCAGAAATACATTGTTTGCAATAAAACCTACTTTAAGAGTGATTTTTCCAAATTTATGAAGATAATAGAAAACACAAATATGATACTAAAAACATATTTCCAGCACTATACAATTATGTATATAGTGGTTGTTGAATAAATATTTAAAGAGCAAAACCAAGTCTGTCCACTTGTGTATCTTTTATTAACCTTTTTATTGTTCAGTGCAAATAAAAATCAAAAACATTCACAAGCAACACTATGAACTGTATTTTACTCCAAACTAAAGGTGAAGTATCACCTTTACCATCACCTTTTTCATAACGTACAAATTGGCACTTGTCGTTCAAGCTATTTCCAGATGATAAATACATTGTTGAGACACCACTGCACATCTTATTCCTGATATAGCAGATGCTGCCCCCTGGTGGATTGTATGGTGTCACGAATTTGCTGTAACATGGTTTCTGGCTGCAAAGTCAAAGATGAATGATCCAGCCGCTTAAAATCGTCATTGCAGAGTAGGCATTCAATAATATGAGCCACTCTTTGTAGGTCAAAGGCAGCATGGTAAGGTCCAAGGACGGTGAGGGTTTCTGATAGTTGTCGTGGGTATTCGGACGACTCCCCAGAGGAACAAGCATTCAGGAAAGCCATTCTGTTGTTGGCAATGATCTTTAAAAACGAGGCAAATTCTCCATAGTTGATACCAGAGCAGGCTTTCATGATGACCTGAAAATGTTAAGTATGACATTAACTTCACTTATTGCATTGCAAACATTCCCAGTGACAGAATGTTGTTTTTCAATTTTTCAAAAAAGCGTGCAGGCTGAAAAGTCCTGTCAGGACAGTACCTGACAGTGCTGGTGCCACGAGTCCATCGTGTTTCTCCATTCATTAATCTCTTTCTGAACAGACGACAGCTCATTCTGAAGAAACTGCCACATTATGTCTATGTTGCAGCCGTTCAACCAGTTGTGATTAATAGAGATGGTGTCCTCCTGCAAGATAAACATATAAAACAGATAGATCCTGTCATAATGAGATAACAAGCCATAACGTTTATAAATGTAATTTTTTTTTTAGTTTTTTTTTTTGTAAGAGTTCTTACCAGATTATAAACTTGATGGTGCCAGCCACTGGGCACAAAAATGATCTCCCCTGCCTCTTGAATAATTTCAAGAGGTTGACAGGCTTCATCAGAGTGTGGAAAAAGGCCTTTATCTCTCAGTTCAGCTGATGTGACATCATAAGGGAGGTTCCCGTGAGTGTCTCGTAAAAACTCCTCCTGACCAGGGGGGTACAGGAGCCATTTTTTCCTGCCACAAATGTTTGCAGACCAACTGTAGGAGCGGAAAACATCAGCGTGGAATGGAGTCCTGGTGATGAGAAAATGCATCAACTAGCATACTCAGTTTGTCACAACATGTCTGGTATGTATTCTCATACATTTGCAAAGATGTTTATTTTTTCCCCCACCATGAGCCTTTGGGTCCCATGTAGACAAAGCGATAATCGTCCACTTCAAGTGTATCCCAGTATTCATTCAGCCAGTCAGAGGAAAAGAAGACGGGTGTGGTGTAAACATTATGTTCTGGAAAGTCTCTGCAGAACAAGAGAACAGAATTGACCATTGGTGTGTAAATATGTTGTACATTGTGCAGTTAAAAAAAAAAAAAAAGGAAAATTATCACAATCATTACCTTGACATGTGCCAGTCTTTAAGATAAAGACATCCCTTAGGTGATGAGTGGCCATTCTGGATGTATTCCCTCCAGTATTGTATAAACTCTTTGAAAGGCATCACTTGTTTTGGGTTGGCATTGTACTCCTTTGCGTTGCAGTTTGCCACAGGAACAGGAGTCTCATCTGTCATGAATAACGTACAAGTCATTGACAGTTCGTTATATCAATGGCAGCACCTGCATGTGGATGCATTGAAGCAAGTAAACGCAATAATCATACGTGGTTATTTACCAAACTGTTGTAGTAGTTTCTGGAAATTAGGCTTCCCCTCCTCAGACACCCACTGTTTCCTACAAGTCCAGTCGTCTGTAAACCTCCTTGAAAACATACACGGGTGGTTCGGCAGCAAATATTTCTTGAAAAACTTGGAATAGCTCAACTCCTTGTCAATATAATCTAAAAAATGAGGAGACCAAAACTGGTCATATGACTGTCTTGTTATTTTTGCCAAGCTGCAGCAATTGCGATACGCCTCCCTGTCCATGATGATACACATTCAACTCCCTCGGCTAGCCTGTTAGCGAGGTTAGCTGTCACCGTTTTTAGACGGCAATAAACGTGATAATAACACTAACAGTTCGACTGGGTTAACATTATATGGCACATGTCGCTTTTACATTCACAGTAAACGTGCTGAACAGAGCTGGAAAAACTCGCATTGTGCTAAAACGTAATATTAGTTGTCGCTGTCTTGACAACAGGTCGCTGCGATGGACTCCATCCCGAGATGTTCCTGATGGAGGCACCGAGTCAACTACGGGTCTAATTATGTAAGCACAAACCTCTTATATGGTTTTAAGTATTAAACCAATGCATGCCATCCTATCTACTTAGGTTACCGCCGTCTAATGATATCAATTGACCTTAAAAGCCTTGATGAATTTTCCAGTCGAACAGTAAATACTGCCGTGCTTTGACATGACGCCACTTCCGTAATAAACATCAGCGGCACCTTACTGGTGAGAGTATGGGGTAATGTTTTGCTATGTCTTACAAGAGCATATTGTCTGTTATTGCTTTGGGAAACGTTTCGTTTAAATGTGAATTGATAGGTTACATTTTGTGAGGCACTCGTAATGTGTGCGGTTGAGCGATAATGTCTCTTCTCTGAGCAGAAGCTGCCAATGTGAACGAAGCTAATTTGCTGCCTGCACCCTATATAAGGCTTTTTAACGTTATGTTTTATGTTACTGTAAGGATAATATATTATTTTCGTTGTTATGTAATAATAGATTCAAAGAGTATCACTGTGTGTGTTATTGTTTGGTAAATGTGTAAGAATTAAGTTTTTTTGCCCTTCTAGGTAAAAATAAAGTGTGTCCTTCCAAAATGAGCCGGATCACCCCCATCCACAGCTGGCCTGGCTCCTATTACATCAACAGTGAAAAGCGATGGGAAAGTGGCACCCTGGCCATCACCAGGACCATGCTGTACTTCCACTCATCCCACAGTAAGGAGAGTCTAGCCGCTTTCCGCCTCTCTAGAATCATGGAAATCAAGATGGAGTCGTCTAGTTTCATCTTCAGCACTCTCACTGTGCTTGAAGAGGGCAACGTGAAACACTGGTTTGGTTCCCTTAAGCCCAACAGGGTGGTGGTTTATAATGTGTTGGAGCATTTCTGGAGAGAACACCTTTTGTCCCCCAGCTCAGAACCCCGGGGGGCAGAGTGTAAACCCTCTAAAGGCAAAGAGCTGATCAGCCTGGTGGCAGGGGCTCAAAAAAGACTGGAGGACACTGGCAGAGTCCTCAGCCACCAAGGAGACCAGTTTGACAACATGATGCAGGGACTGGAGAAGATCGACTCAGATCTGGGAGTGGCCGATAAGTAACTATTGAAATATTTAACTTGTGAAAGATATAATGCTCTTATTTGTATGCAGTTTACTAATAATCTGCATGCAAAACAAATTTTAAGTACTGAAATACGTCAATTCATACACTGATGTTTCTGACGTGTCCGTTCTATACTTTTGTGCTGTGTTCCAGACTTTTGTCAGAGCTTGAGTCTCCTCCCTGGTGGCCTTTTGGTAAACTCCCCTGGAAGTCTCAGCAGGAAGCAAAGGCTGAGGATGCTGCAAGAGCTGCTGCTACAGCTGCTGCGGCAGCCAGCAAAGAATCCGGTAGAAATAAGGTGATCACAAGCATCCCCGCTGTGGTGACCAAAGGCGGGGACTCGGACTTAAAACCTGGATGCTTGTTGGTGCTGGTGTCCTCGCTGGAGGTACGAGACACAAACTGCCAACTTCTTCACCGCTTCGAACGCAACGAAGTCGACGAAATCAGGGTGAACAGTCCGTATGAAATCACTGTCAGACAACGGTTTATTGGGAAGCCAGATATATGCTACAGGTTCCTGTCAGCCAAGATGCCAGAGGCACTGTCCGTTTTAGAGATGCAGTACAAAAAGAAGCTGGAGCTTACAAGTCAGTACACTGCATTTAAGGCAACTCCAGTCTCGTCTCCGTCTGACGCAGAGGGAAAAAACTTGAACGAAGGTAAGGGACAGAAAATATGAAAAAGCCTCCATTATCTGACTTTTTCCATGTTTAGTATAAAATTGACCACTGAGTGGCAGTACAGGTCTGTTTTTCCACATCTGTATACTTAGGTGTGTAGCCAAATGTAAAAACAGTTTACCCTCTTGACTTTTGGACACTGTCATTGGTGTCTGTCCCTGACAGAAATGTGTTTTGATGAGTCACTCTACCCTGATTGCCTCAGTTGCTGTACTCTGAGTTTACTGTCTGGTTTCCTCATAAACAACATATGTACTCTGCACTTTTTCACCACCTCCTCCACCCATGGACTCAGGTTTGCTGCGAAGGTGCCAAGAGACCGAGCTCCCACTGGAGGTCCCAGCAGGAGATCTCTCCCAGTTGCAGGTGCAAGTCCTCCAGCCATCTGTCAGTCAGGCTGAGGCCCAGGAGCTTAAACAGGTGAGACCTGTGTGAAAATATGACATGCACTACTGTGGCATTTATATTTCTGTACACATAGTAAATAACTCCATGATTGCAGTTACCCATGTTTTGATGGGCCCATTCAAACCCATAATACACCATAATGATTTTCATTTTTTCACTGTATGTTTAAAATGTTATTTAGTGAGACCACAAACCAAAGTCCATCCTGATTTTAAGAGAGGGAAAGAAATCTATTCAGTCTTTTGGTCAGACTTTACAACATCTTTCCATTCAGAAGCATACAACAGAAGAAATGTTTCAGACATGGTCTGCGGTGGCAAAACCTACATAGTGACGCACATCCAGAAGTATGGTTCAGGCCTTTTTTTTTTCTATTCCAGGTAACTTCAATAAATGTATTCGGCTATGTATATTTATTTTCCTATCAAAGGGTTTTGGTCTTGTTGCTCTATGTCTTACCCAAGAGGTGAAGTCCGAACAACCTATCCTGTGATCAGTGGTTAACCCACTCTACCTTTCTGAGCCACAGCCACTTTGGTAAAGCACAGAATGTAACCAGAACCATCTGACCATTTGTTTAGTTACAGCACATTTAAATACATGTGACATGCGGTTGTAGACTAATGAATACATTTTGGTTAGGCTCTAATAGCTGCTGTTAAGACTGTGTGACAGTTAACATATTTAGGTGAAAGAAAAGAACAATGGCTGCAGAAGATGCAATGATGCAATCATTACAAATGCCAATTAGAATTACAGACTTAAAATGTGTGGGTCTCCAATTCATACAATTATTTGGACAACACATGCTTTGGTTGTATTTCTTACCAATAGCTTTTTTAAAGGGGCATAAAAGTGGTATTTATTATATCTTTGAACTACATACAGTATGTACTGAACAGGAAAGTTAACATTTAAAATGAATCTTTATAGTGCTATGTGGTTGACAAAAACAACAAATCTTTTGCAAGTCAGTACTACTATTTTACAGGCTTTTTACAATAATACTAATAATAATAATAATAATAATAAAAGAGCTTAAATGAACATGTATAGCGTTACAAGGGACCCAAGGACATTTACATCAGAACACACCAACAGAAAAGATCCTATTAACAACGCCTTAAGCTATGTCCATATCAGAGATATGTTTATACTGTATCTCCCAATGTATTGACCTAGCTAGTCTAATTATTACTATTTGATAATAAACAATAAATGGTAAATGGACTTGAGCTTATATAGCACTTCAGACAACTAAAAACACTGCAGGTCACACCAGTCACACCCTTTCACTCACTGATGGCAGTGGTTGCTATGTAGTACCATCCATAAGAAGTAACTAATCCATTCATACACCACCACCGAAGCAGCAGGAGCAATGTGGGGTTAAGAGTCTTGCCGAAGGACACATCGGACATATTGCTCAGCCGGGGATCGAACCCTCGACCTTCTGGTTGAGACGGCTCTACCAACTGAGCCACAGCTGCCCCGATCATAAGAACTTTGATATTTGAGTTATGAAAGCATTACAAGAGAATTGTCTGCAGGTTACAGAGATATTTGATGCAGCAAGGAAATGAAAAGACAACATGATGCAGTTGTTTTCTTGATCAAATATTTGTTGCACTCCATCACTTGGGAAAAGCATTGTTAACACTTAGCAGCTAATATGAAACAGCACTGTGGTTGGACTGTCTCTTGTTTGAATAAATCACATATTGTCTCCAGCTGTTCACACTTCAAAGACTGACAGTTTGGACCTAATGCTACGCTTCTGTACACACCCTGCTTTTACTGTAATCCATGTCAAGATTCAAATCTACAGCTGGGCGACTTCTACAGAGGGTCACTCAGTTAAATGTCAAGTGGTAATATTCCCTTTCGTGCAAGCATCTTTATAGAAGAGGCTGCCGTGAATAGATGGACACAGGCTCACTCGTGAAAATAAGGATCTTTTTTTTTCTTTGTATTTTTGATTTAATCTTGGCCCTATCATGCATAAGACACACGCTCTTTAGGTCATGTATTTTTCTGTTAGTTCTCGCCTAAATGTTTAATTTGTTTTTTTTTTACATGACTTAAGTCCTCTAACCATTGTATAAGCAGCAGCTAAAAATATTCATGTTCTGTGTTTTTCTATGACACATCAAACTGAATGTCAACTGTAAGGTGTGATTCCATCATGTGCCCCTGCTTGAAACTGTAAAGTCAGACCTGAGTGAGGGAACACAGTCATTCCACCGTGTGTACTGACATACTATCTGTTTTCAAACTGCTGTCTGGAACTGTTTCTGTGACATAATGTCAGTGGGTGTGTTAGTGTGTAGCATAACATAATATTAGTTTAGAAACCATGGTGGTAGGGTTTGGAGGAGGGTTTATTAGGTTTTGCTTGGCACATCACAGTGTATTTAAGTTGTTCCATCACAGCTAACATACACCAGAGCTCCCAAAATCCACTGAGAGCAGAAAACAAATGGTATTTTTATGATATCAAAGATCCCAGGAGATGAGCAAAGATGTCTGTCTGACTATCTTCTCATGTTCCGTAAACTGAAAAAAAAACAACAATGAATGTCATGTGATTCGCTGTTTTTGCATCGTGCATCATGTTACACTTTCATGTTTTTTCTCGACAGACATAAAGCAGTAGACTCTACCCTATTTTCTTTCCCTTTTAACTAACACACTCACTTGTACCTCCCTCACCACATCTTTGCACCTCTGCACTGATGGTCCACACATTCAGCCCTGCAACAGCTCACCATTTTTTTTCTCTAGGTTTCAATTCTTCATTTATTCGTCTCTTGCTTCTTAGTTTTCCACTCCCATCGGAGGCTGATGTGTTACTCCCCAAACTAAATTGTGTGTGTGATTGCAGATGCTGATGCAGCTGAAGAATCTTGCCCTGGAGGCGGAGACAGAACTGGAGCGGCACGATGAGGTTCTGGACGTGCTGACAAGCTCCACAGACCGGGCCACCATGCATATCGAGAAGCACACCTGCCGCATGAAGAGGCTGCTGTAGTTCTAACAAGCAGACACATGGCACCTTCTTAGACTATCAGGTCAATCAGTGGGAGAAGAAAATATGCTGTAAATAATTCAAACGACTGTTTTTAGTTGCACTTGATGTTTTAATCATAGTCTGTATAAAACATGGACATTTTCATAATGACACTCTCCATTTGAAGCCCAAAATGTTCGTCCACATGTTGGAAATGCTTGCTTACTTATTCCGCCTTTCTTTGGATCAATCTCGCTGTAGGGAAAGAGTTGAAGCTGAGGCAGGCCTTAAGCTTGCATACAGCTACATGTTCTCACTCAACACAGTCTGTCCTGAATTATTTAAATGTATAAACAACATTTAGCTCAAATATCAACAAAGTGGCCAGTTACAAAAAAACACACCTGTTCAATTTGTGCAAATGAAGAAATGAGCTATTCAAACCAAAATTAATCTTCGACCAGGCTGTTGATAAATATGTAGAATTCTGATGTAAAAAAAAAAAGAATTTCAACATCGGACCTACAGTGGATTCATTGGCTGTTGCAGCCACCCTCAAGTGGACACATTTTTTTGCACACTGACGTAGGCTTCATTTTTCAACACACAAGGTTGCTGCTTAGTTATAATGACATTCACATGGGTTAGAGTTGCAAAATTGCATCAATGTTTGAAAAACATGCTCACACAAAACACTGACATTTGCACATCAGTAAAAATGGCTGAATACATTTGAAAATAGAAAGATTGTTCTGACATATTGTTCCTCATGTGTGGGCTCATGCATGTATGTGATGCCTTGGAAAAAAACATGTGAACCCATTTTTTTCAAATTCAAAATAGTCAGGTTTTTAAAATGTTAGTAGCTGAGTAAATGAGTCGTCTTGATGAAGGGTAGCATCTGTGCTCTGCTCTCTGAATATACGTCTTTATGATTATGAGCTTTAAATGCTGTTCAGATGCCATTGGCTCCACAGCTGTCATCTCAAAACACTAAAATTTTGTAAAATTACATTTTGTCGTCAACTTTTGGTTCTGATTCTGTGGAGAGGACGTTTCAGTTCAGTTATTGTCTCAGCACCTGAATACCAAATAGGACTAATACATCCCACAGCTCTGTTGAAGTCTGGGGAGGAGACTTTGGTTTATAACCCCACCAGGATTGTTGATTAGTTGTTGTTTGATGTTTATTGCCCTCTATTGGTTGTTTGTGGCACTTGGTTTACAGCCAACCTCCAAAAGACCCATCCTACAAAGGACCTAGCGTTGAATATATCCTCAAGAGCCGCATCAGAACTAGTTCATACAACGGACACAAGGTTATTTAACCTGCTGTTTTAAAGATAATTTGAAGGTTTTTTTTTTCAAACAATATATTTCAAAATGTGCATTTATTCTGTCAGCACCAATGTAAAGTGCACTGCATGTTGTTACCATAGATGTTGTTTAAATGATAAAGGGAAACTATACAATCATTTGCAACGTAAAAGACTGACAGACAAAATGTTCTACAGTGTGGTCTCAGATCTTCTGATGATTCTGGTTAGAATGCTCTTCACATTCTATAACTGTTTTTTTAGGTCCAATGTGCCACTAATACTGTCTGCACAGTTACTCTGTAGCCTATGTTGCATGTCCCTTATAACTGCTTTGTATCGCATCAAGTGACAATATTTCACCAATGTCAACATATAGCAATAGACTGTACATGTTCATCTAAGTTCTGGCACTCACGAATATAAATTAAGGCACTATTATTGGACTTGGATTCAAAAAGAGTATGTTGAAGATGATAATGTCCCTCATGAGGCTGTTTATGTCTTCTTGACTGGCACATTTAAATCTTGTTCAGTGATTTGAATGGTCTGTTCTCACTCAAAATTATGTCAACTTGAAATATATTTTCCATATTTTTAGATTATTTGTTCTAAAGATGCATCCATAAAATAATCTTTAAATATAAAAGACACAAATATGTCATATTATTTAATTTGAAATGAAGTCTGTAATCATGATATCATAAATAAGATTGGTTTGATTGTTCTTGTGCTTTTTTGTTGTCTTAGCTGCTTTTCCTTTTTAAATTAAGGTTTGAGTCGCATTGAGAAAACACGTAAAAAAAAAAGTTAATATCTGTCTCTGCTAATCCCTACAAGTGTGTTTACATTTTTTGAGTCACTAATAGTTGTAATCAGGATTTCTAGCATCAGCAGTATACAGACCTGAAGATCTGTCTGTTTGATACAGACAGATCCTCAGTAGCATTAGCTTGTCTAGGAATTGATTTTAACAAGTAATTTATGAATGAGGCTTAGATTTACATCGTGTATTACTTCTGGGCAGTTTCAGTTGTATTGAGATTAAAAAGAATACTGTTTACTGATGAACTGTTTACTGAAAGAATGCAACATCAATAAAAAAAAAAAAAAAGATCTGTGCCTCAAGCGGGGGTGCACAAGCATTTATGTGGGCGAGCCGGCCCCCTATAACGACGGGTACGGCAGTATATCTCTGATGAATCACTCCATGCTTTCTATCCAGAGGGGCAACGTTAGCATTCAGCTAGTGAGGAAAGCAGAGCTTTTCTCATTTATATAATCTCATACTTTCTCAAAAATGAAACTACTTTCTAAAGGTTTCCTGTTTGTAACCGTTTTGTCTATCATGCACAGAAAACTGGGGTAAAAACTATTAAACCTCCCTGTTTAGTTCGTGTTGGAATGTGAAGGGTTGAATTCTCACTGTTGAGTGAAAATGCTATGCTTCCAGCTCTGTTATTTATTATCCTCCGATAAAATGAGAGCCATGTCCGTTGCTTTGAGATTAATTTCTAATGACAGTTGAATGGCCCAGTCATCGCTTCCCTCTTATAAGGTGGGCTTTTTATCTTCATGTCAAGTTCCTCCCACTGTGAGGCCAAGAATCACCAGATAGCTTAAACTTCACAAAACTAAGGTAGCTAAAGAGCCTTTTTCTAGCGTGAAATGAGATAGTCACACATTTACTATCTACATACTATTTAGATAAACCATTGAAGTAAATCAGGAAAGTAGTGACTGACACCTGAGCTTAATTTGGTGCAAAAGACGAGGGCTTTTCAGAGGCATAACAACAGCAATCAAAAGCGACACTTGAGGTGGACTTAGTTTTCAAGTGCCATGACCGTCACAAAGTCGTTTTTTTTTTTTATCTATAAGGCTGCTGTGCCAACCTATTTTGACCTGGTCGCTGCTGCTGCTCTTTTAAATGGATTATTGGGAAAACGTTATCAGTATTGTGGGTACATTTACTAACTCTGTTAACATGGACTACAGTGATTTCAGGAAAGCCTGTCAGTTGTTGCCTTAGTGCCCTCTAGTGGTAGAAGCAAAACTACCCTTTAAAAGCAGCAAGGCACGTAAGTGCACTGGGTTTTCCAGGTGCATTGATAGAACTAAGAGCAGAGTGGATTTACCTGCCAAACGGTTTAAGTTGTGTGCGTCACTGAAGAAATTGTAAGTAAACTTGGATGTGTTCAGATTGAAAAGAACGTGTTGAATGTTCTCAGCATTTATGTTCAACTTATTTGGCTTTTGAAGTTATGCTGAGCTCACAAACATGCTTCTTTATCCAGCGAAAAGTGTCCAGCTCGGACACTTATCTGCAAATTCCTACTTATTTTTGATGGACATCAGTGTTTGAATGGATAGGTGTGATATGTGGTGTAAGACTAGAAAAGCGCTATATAAGCTCAAGTCCATTTTACTATTTACATCCTGCTGGCACTAAGACTGTTGGCATCAGAGCCTCCATGCCTCCCCTGCTTTCTTTCAATATAAGAAGAGACTATTAATGTCAGCTGTGGAGCAGATTTGATTTGGCAAGTGCTTGAGTGATCAATCATGAATCAAGAAGACGCCTTACACAGAAGAGTGACAGTCTCACTCAACAGTTAGAGTGAACTTATCGCTCCTTTTAAACAAACCCGACATGAGAGACGGAAGACTAAAAGCACATGCACATAAAAACAAGGGACGCCTAACGATGGCATCAAGAAAAGTTCCTCCTCTGTGGATATGTTTTCACTGTGGACTGATTATTTTGGTTGATTTGAGTGATAAACAGTGAGATTCTGGAAGTCCCAAACTCCAGAAGCACAACCACATGGTTATGTGAATTCCAACCCTTAAAAAAGGGTTAGGGAAACAGAGCGCACACTGGCGTGGTTTTCGGCGCAGCCTTGCAATACGAGGAAGTGGTGGCGGTCTTGTCTGACCACAGATACATGAGATCCGGCTTTGCCTTCCTAACGGATGGTATGGAGACACGAGGGATTCTGCTGGCCTTGACTTCCAAGACTGTTTACTCGATAGTTCTGCGGCGAGCGCTCTCATTCAAGGAGCGTGTCAACTTTGATGGCCAATCAATCAACTCTAGCTGGGGAAAAAAAGCCAAAGTTTGTGGGCTGCAAGGGCACTTTGATCCAAACTATGAAGCCATGTGACTGAAGAACAAATAGACTGCAGTCATCATCCACAGGACTGCTTTTCAATTTCTACTGGTCAAATTAAAGCACTCATTTTGCTTTATTAGAAAAGTTTATATAACCTAACAATTGTCATTACTTTGGTAATGTTTTTCAGTAATCTGTCATCACTTCCACTAATATATTTAAGAGTAATTGTTGATGTTGTCCAGACCTAAAATATGTTATAAAAAACATATTAGAGAAATTTCACTATTGGACTGCTTGTGCTTCGCTGTTATGGGCTGATTTTTGACTCACATCCTGGCCAGCCTCTTACTGTTGCAGGTGTTGCAGAGTTTCTTCTTGCTGTGGGAGTTTCTGGTTTCAGGAAATAAGGCCAGTTGGTTAATGTTAGGGAGAAAACGTTATTGGAAGGAAAGTGCTTGAGTCCAACCAGGGGGTGTACTGTATAGAAAGTCTACAACAGGGATTGATATGACACGAAACATCATCTTCGTGTCAGCACAGCCAAACTTTTCTTTTTCTGTTTAAGATGGACTATAGGCATATATTTAACTGTGGATTTAGATTTGACTATTTCATGTGGCTATACATTCTCTGCATATTCATTGTTTGGATTTGGAGCCCTCTTTGTACGTATGAGCTTCACGTGGCTGTTAACATGGTACTTTCCCAGATGCTGAGCTGCATGATGATATCATCTGCTCTTGCACTTATTGTTATGTTTCCTTGGTCTATGAGGTGCTCTTTGGTTTTCTCGCATATGTCTCACAAACTTTTCTCATTTCTGTACAACAAAGTTAACCGCTAAGCAGCCAAACCAAACTTGGCTGTGGTGTTATACAGTAGTATCAGTCTCAAATCAACTCCAGGTGAAATCCCTCAGTGCAGCCCACCTGAACTCTATTATTTATCTATGCACAAACCGTACTGTAGTTACTTTTACAGTTGTATAATTTATGTTAGATTGCTCAGCAGAAAAAAAAACAGATTTTTTGTTTATTATTTAAATTAGGTGGTATTAATGACTTAAAGGAAAAATCCACTTCTACTGTGTTTTTGAGTGTTTATTTGAGTAACCTGAGTGTCTATCGACCCACAAAATGTGGAATAAATCTATCCAGTTATATGTTTGTGGTCTGCGTAAGTCTTACCACACAGAGACAACTGCTCTGTTTCAAATTTTCTCAGTTTGTGACATCACAAGTCGGATTCTGGTAAGAAAATTCCCTGCTTATTAGCACAGGAAAATGGAGTAAGTAAAATGTATAGTTTAATGTCTGCTTAGGGCTTCCGTAGAGTTGACATGTACAGTAAATAAGTGTCAATGCATTATTTCATATGAAAACCTCCAAAGAATAGAATAACCCAACATTATTTCTTGAGGTTCTCCCTCTCACTGGATTCAGGCTCTTGTTTAAATAAAAATTGGCAGTGTAATCATTGTGAACATTTGGGCACAGTTACAGTATGAGAATTGTATTTGACCCTCCATATAAGGTGGATAAGAAGAAAACATCCCCAGTGCAACACGTTTGGCCAATGTGAGGACTCCATCCACTGTGTTTGAGATTTGCGTTAGTATTCTTGAAAGCCTAATCTACACAGCTCCGCAAACAAGTTGTCAGGCAGTGAGCCAGTGCACACGGCATCAGTACTTTAACAAGTGGGCCCCCCCAGAAACCTACAGCCAGGCTGCTTTTAGTGGCTCTTACTGCAAATGGAAACACTTAGCTCCCACAATAAATTACCCTCCCTACTGATGCCACATTGCACATACCCACACCTAGACACACACAGACTATAGATTTATATTTTTACAGTAAATCCTCCTGGATTCTGATGGTGACTTTGAGTCACATGAGCTTACATGAGGGATAGAGAAAATGAATCATACAAAGGTTGTTGCACCAGTGTTCAGCCTGCAGGGCCAGCAGTTTGATTAAAGTTAACAATGTGCCCCCTCCAACCTCCTGCACCTCACGGAGGTTGACACAGAGGTCATTTGGGGATAAAAATAGACTTTTTTTATTACTTCTTTTCCCCTGGAAAGTAAATAGCCATTAGTACAGCAGGCCAGTGATCTCAAAGGCAAGGCCAGCGTTCAGTCTAAACTATTGTTTATACTGTGGATGCATGATTAAAAGAGACAGCGGGGTACAGTCGGCCCTGCTGTTAAACAGAGCATCCGGGCACAAACAGTAATAATGGTGCTGCTGTGAACTGAGGGGTCAAGTTCAGACACAATGAAAACACACTCTCATGCACTCGCCTTTAACGCTTGTATTAAATGTGGAGGTGTGTATGGGGAATAAGAACATTGGGTAGGACCCTCGCTAAGACTGCCTGTGAAATAATCCTCATTATCATTCCAGCAAGCTAATGTGGTCGACCACCTAGTGATGGCATCACAGCTGACCAAACAGATTGTTGTTGAAATATTGCCCCGCTGTTATAGCTCGGTTGTGTCAGCGTTACAACCATAACAAACACAGCTGAATGTGGGGTTTACATTTCAGCAGGATGACGGTGCACGCAGAGTCTGGGTGTGACTTAGGAAAAGGAGCCCCGGGGCCGGCGGCCTTGTCTAGATCGCTGCCAGCGTAGTAAGAAACAGGCTCGACAGTGTGAACATGGGACGTCATTGTCCAGATGCACCTATGAAAATGAATGAATGGACCCAGTCGATCAGCACAAGGCAAAAGAGGATGGTTGGAAATGTGTGAAGAGCGATGCCAGGAGGTTAGATTGGGTCTGTGATGAGGGTGTGGACCATCAAATTCAGGTTGGAAATTTTATGACGTGTTCTGCGGATGACTTCTGAAAGGAAGCCGCCTGTCTAATACCATGGGCTGGGACTTTTGAAGTCAATGCAACTACTAACGGAAAGAATAATTGTAACCATCTTTGGGCTTAGAATGGGTTTAATCAAGAAATAAAGGGAAACCAGTGAGATGCTTGCGGTCTACCAATTCTTCCCTTTCTTTAATTCAACTTATAACAAATGAGCCTTAACAGTGTCTGTTTTCACTTAAATTTTCCTCTTCAATTATTGCACTTAATCGTCGATTTCCATGATGAAAAGGTTTTAAACAAAAGTCTTGTTTGGACACAAAGTCAAGCCCATACGCTCGCCATGTCTCGCCTCAGACTTTGTATTGCTTCCTCTTTTTGCGGCCATATTTTCCATAACTGCAAGGAATTTTTGGAAAACACCTATCACATTGAAACTCCTTCCGCAATCCCGAAAGGTTGTCTGCGTAAGTTAACCTCAGGGGAGCCGGCAGCAACGAGGTAATTTGAGAAGATTGAGTACACAGAGAGAGACCGTGCCCTGGTGAGCTATTGAGAAGTTGAAACAAAGATTACCAGATGTTTACTCAGCCCAGCCATATGTGAGCTGCTTTCTGAACTCATGTGTAAGATGTGTGAGTGGCAGACAGAAGAAGCATGAACCTTTGACCCAGTGTCCATTACAGGTACAAACAAAAAAAAATTCACAGTCCGTTGACCATGAAGCCAACCCAAAACAATGACGTGTTACCCTGTTTGGTTTTCCTTTAAAAGGAAATCTAGTGTTCCTCAGGATATCGCTCAGGAATCCCCTTTTTTACTGATGGAAACCATGGAGCCGTCAAAATAAAGCTCCGCTGCCTGGTTTCAATTAAAGCATTGAATATCAAAGACAATCACTCCCATTTTAATGTGCATTTTTTATGTGTTCTAAGTTTATTTTGACGGAAAATTTGTGGGTGGAGCACTTGCTAATTGGTATGGAAAGCTTGCACCTGTGGTAGACCGATGTTTTTGAGAGTCAGAAACGTTGAATATTTGGGTTCCCGTCATGTGAGAAGGAGACCGACTTTGTCCAAAAAACAATTCCAGACTGGATCTGATGTGTGAGTTTTGTCTGGAACGAAACGGTTACACTGTGATTGGGAGGATTTTGAGCTTTGATTTAACACCGGCCTATAATTTGTCATTAATCTTGACCATTTAAAAAGCATTTAAAATGAGTTATGGTCTATCAAAACCAACATAATCAATCTCTGATACAAGTTTATTTGATTCCAGTCATTTTGAAGCGAAGCAAAAGTTCATGTTACTGGTTTTACGCTGAGGGTTATAATAGTTAACACTGATTCAACCAGCCCTTCTACGCACTGAGTTTTAAGACATGATGTAATTGTTTTGGCAAAAAACATCAACCTTCTGACGTATCCTGAATTATTTCATGGCACTTATAGAGGGAAGTTCAAATGATTTGCACTGCTACTCTCACATGACGCAATAAACAGCCCATCCAACACACCCATTACAACAACTCGGCCGTTTTGCTGCAGCAGGACAAGCGTCTTCAGGATGTGTTTTTGTGAATGAAATCTTGATGTCTGCACAAAAGTTCCCAGTTGTTGTTACTGGAAGGAGGCAAGTATCACTTCTTCCTCCATTCTGTCAACGAGCTGTCAGTCCACCTCAAGTTAGAGCCAGTGTGACTGATCACACATGATTATGGAGTCAATTTAAAGCCATTTTTTCTTTAGCATTTTTTGGTTTGTGATATGGACTGGCTCCATTTTTTTGCAGGTAGTCTTCTGTGACATTTTTTCCCCCCCACATATTCCTGTTTCTAGTTCTCTGCTTGTGCTAACTGCAGCAGGGCTGAGGTGATAGTGAGGAAAGTCTGGCTCTGGTGAGCTTAGTCAGATACTGTTTTCTCTTTTTCTCTTAACTTTACACAAACTGAGAACATTTTTTGTTTTGTTATTAACTTGCCATTTTCGGCCTCTGTAGCTGTCTGTCAACATCTGGATATTTTTACAGCATCAACTCTCAATCCACTGAAAAGGCTTCATACTCGTATATAGTGACACGTTTAGAGCATTGACAGGGAAAATTAACAATGCGCAGTTGCTCTTTCTTTCACAGTTTATGTATGCCGACTGTAATGAAATGCACACGTAATAAACATCATATTTGCATGAATTTTAGGATCTTATGTTGCTGTTATTTTCCTGCTCGTGGGCAGATCTATCACGACATTCCTTCCATTCTGGTAAGAGAGAGAGAGAGAGGTGGAATCACCAGGTCTATATATACGACAAAGTGCGTCACTCTCGGGCCTCTTCTCCCTCTCTGTGGTTTTCAAGACTACAGGCGCAGCTTTAAGCTACCGTGGTGTTCTGTTATTAGTGGTGAGATTTAATCTCCAATTAGAGAGGTAGCTCATTAAATATTGCTTAAGTCTGTGAACAGAGGCACATACTGTATAACTAAAATTGTCTGTTCAATAAAACAGCTGGCTGTATCGTGAGATTTTGATGTTGTATTTTGCGATGCATCTTCAAGTAAAAATTCTGTCACCTGCTTTATGGCATTAGACTTAAAGATCGTGGTCTCAGTCACTTTAGCTTTAAAAACTACTATAATGTTTTTAAATTAGTCCATTGAAACCTAAAATTGCATATCGAAATAAAATGTTAAGAAGTTAGTTGCAGCACAAAGTTGTCATACCATGTTGTAACTTTATGAAAAATCATGGCTTGAAGAAAAACTAATCAGGTGTGTCTCCTTGTGACATACATCATTTCCCTACACTTGATTATCTGTGTGATTCGCTTAAGAATTAGCAGATGTTACATTAAGATTTAAGCTTCAGTTTGCTCACATCGTATTACAGTCGACATATTGTATGTTATACACTGTGCATTATTTCATTCTTATGAAACTCCAGAGAGGAAAAGGCCGGAGATTTTGGTGGGTCACAAACGTGCTCACACCCATTGTTGTCGAGTTCACTAACTTGATTTATAGCAGTGTAACGTTTCATACTGTATTAGTTAGAGTTTATTACTTTGGTTCTCACAATTGGTTGTCCAAAGAGATTGCGTCGACCTCTGAGGGAATGAGAAGTACAAATTTGTGTTGGTTAGATCGGTTATGAAGGGTCATCAGGGTCTGCTATCACTGAAGCAGAGAGACATATCACTCACTGACGACATGAGAACATCACACGGAGGTGATACCAAAACCAACCACTTAATCGAAATTACATCATGTCTCTGTGACGAGCGGGCCAACAAAGATGTCACAGCTTTGCGTAAGCAGTTACTGGACCCAAAGAAAATGTCTTGTACACTCGCACGACATCTGAACTGTTTTGGAGCGCTTTACGATAATATTTCTCTTCATGGCTATAGACCCAGATTAACCTCCTTGGATGATTGCTTCAGTTTAATGTGCCCTCTGTGGAGTGTTATTACAAAAAGAAAAAAGTCCAGGTGTCTCATAAAGTTATTAAATCTCTTTATTTTTTAAAGTCATATGCCATTATTTTGGTACGCTTTTTATAGGAGCACACCTGCTCTTGATATATTCTCCTCGCAGCCTGTGGGGAGGTAATAACCGCCATCGATTACGTGAATTCATGGGACCCATCCTGCATTTTTACAGTCCATTGAAAAGGTACAGAGGAGCAGAGAAGCAGTAAAAAAGTGTTCAACTATGACACCATGTCTGGTTTTATTATTATCCTCATATGTCAGTTCACACATACGCTCATTATCTTTCACATCATTTAAAGAAACTGTACATTTTTTAAAAAAGCATCTTGATTCATAGCCAGTTTCTTTTTCTTGCTCAATGATCAAGGGAGTCACTCCGTACAGCCCTTTCAGCAACGTTTTTGGAGGTTTTCCGGGTCCTCTCCCGAGTTCGACTCTCAAACTGAAGCTACATGTTGGATTATTTCTCTACAGTGACCAAGTTGTAATTCAAGACTTTCAACTGACTATTGGAGGTGACGACCTCTTGTGATTTGGGCTTACGCTGCAGCTTACACAAGGCCACCACACCAGAGCCAGGGGGGACATGGGTTGAGAAGGCCCACCCACAAGGAGAGCACGACCATTTCCTCTCCATAAATCAAAACGGACATGCTCTGTCTTGGGGCTTTAAATACTCACAGAGCATGTACATTTTTTAAAATCTAAAAAAGAGGACAAAGTTAACTTTTTGTGCATCAATTTTTCATTTAGTTCAATGCTATATGAACATGTTCGAAAACAACAAATTAGTCCCAGAAATTTTACCACAGGAACAAATCCTTGAATAATAGCACAACGAGCTGTAAACTGCAATTTTACTGTATTTATTCATCAAATATCTTAACCGTTGCAAATTATACATACAGCAGAAAAATAACAAAATAAAAATGCTTAAACCACTGTGTAAAGCTCTGCTGAGTTATGTAATTATGTTGTTATGTTGGTTCAACAGTCTGAGAGACATCTTCCAAGATACTGATGGATTCACCTTGTTTATATAAATTGAATGATTGATGTGTTTTCCGGTCAGTAAAGTAGTTTCTCTTGTTGTGATCATTTTACTTCTACTCCATATGTTTTCCAATATGCTCTCCATCTTTGCTTTGACATATCTTGATTCCTCCTCCCATCACAAAAAAACAATTACCACAATTTTCCCTGTAATAAGATTCTCTGCGGGGACGAGAGGTTATTGAGCAAACATACAGACGAGTCATGACATGACTCACCCTGCGAACAGCGTCCACAAATATGTTCTCAGGGATGTGAAAGCTTTTGGTATCCTAGACATGGTGTCATCGATATCCGGCACATATCGGACAGTAATTACACATTTCCGTTGAGATTTGGAAAATATTAAAATGCTTTTTAGATGTACTGGCAGTGATGTGTCACTGCCAGATTTGTGATTTGCAAAGGGAGAAAAGGCAAGAAATTAAGAAATAATTGTAACCCTATGCTAACGTCTGCTAGCTACTTACTGCAACTGGCAAGTAAATAATCAATCCCTCGGGTCCCCTGTGTATTGGCGAGTTTGTGAAAAAGTCAGTAAATGGAAATCCATTTTTCCAGTGTAAACTCACAGGAGGATGTCCTGGAAAATCCAGCCAAAGTGCTTGGCTGAGACTCTGCAGAGCTGCGTTTGTGAGTAATTGGTCGAGCAGCAGAGGAACGACCTTAAGTTTAGATTCAGGCAGTTAGGAGACCTTGGAGACGGCCTTGATCCCAAAGCTGTCCCTCACATGCTTAAACTCTAAGACTCTGCTTATTCTTTGCCACTTGGGAAGTGTGCATAGATATTATAATGCCTGCGTTATGACGGCACAAGGCCTGGAATGATACAAGAGCTCTTATAATTCATTTGTTAATGAATTCTGAGAACTTAAAATGTGAATGGCAGTGGAAAAAATGTTTTTTCTTTTCTTCAACTATGAAGCATGCTCAGTTTAAGGACTCCCCCGATGTTTGTATGCTCACATTTTGCACATTTTGAACTTGAAGATAGAAGGCGAAACAGAGCCCTGTCCTCCAATAAATAAAGTTTGTATCTGTGTTGAGGGAACAGTTTTGTGATCATGAAGACCATCGGTGTGAAGAACTTAGTTCTACATGGCAGCCAATTTCATATGGGACTATAAGAAGATTCTGAGAAAGAAAACTGTGCTGTTCTATCGATAGCTACAATGTGGCGATGTGTCCTTTAGAGCTAGTTGAAGGGGCCTTGGATTACAGGCTCTTTTCAAGTACTACATACAGGGAAGTCATCTTAATAAACATGAATGTGCATTGAGTAGATTCTTCTTTGCACAGACGTATAGTATCATCATGTATAGACTCAGTGCAGGACGAGCATTCTAAGGCTACTTACTGTACTGTTTCATTCAGCTTTTACACATTTTGGCATCTTGACACCTGAATTATACTGTAGCAGGATGTGATGCCAAATGACAAACATCTTACTCCACCAATTTATTATTTTCATTAAAGGAATCTTTCCCGATGGCGTACAGTGGATGTGTTGTGCATATAGAAGCCTTTACATTTTACACTCTGGCCCCTGCTCTGCCAAGAGCTCACTGAAAGATCATTTCTTACCCCCAGTGCCCACCCCTCCTATCAGATCTGGTCGATATATACAACACCAAAGTCGGCTGTTAGAGCAGGGAGCTCCCCATTGATCAGAAGGCCAATAGGATCCGGGCTGCTTGGACTGCAAGTTGGGGAAGCCGTGTTCTCTCCAGTGAGGTAATACTTCAGACATCTGCAGCAGGTTCTAATTATGCCAGAACAACTCAGTGTCTGGCTGCGTTTGACGGGAGGAAGAGCCAATACAAGCTCATGTGCGCAAGACATAAAGGCCAGGGGGATGCCCTCATACCACCCAGCTTTGTCATTGGGTGAGGGAGAAATTCTCAAGAGTAAATGTTGCCTCATCCAGAAAGATTTTAGAATTATTTTGTCTTTAAAAGGGTCTTTAAAATGTTATGGTAAACACAGCTAAAAGGGTATTTTTGTAAACCGTTTAACCTCTGACTGTGGCAAAACACAAGGTGGTGCTACTGTATCTTTCTGTTCTGTTGCTATGTGCAGTAGCGCTCCTGCACCACAACCAGGCAGGCAAACAGGGTGAAGGCCATGTGTTTAAGGTCAGGACTGTTTCATAATCTCAGCAACTAATTTGACTTCCTGTAAGTGATGGGGAATGATTAAGAACATTCTTCTGCAAACTGCCCGAGGGTGAAATTCATTCCCAGTAGTTTCAGCTACATCATTTCTCACAGATTGTTCATTTGTCTTTGATCATTACCCACCTCGACGCTTCTTCTCGTAAAGGCATAGCTCGGAAAATGTTTCATTTCATAATTAAACCGATATTTCCTTCCATGTGACAAAATTAAAGGTTAGTCTACAACACCCAGGTCTTAAAATAAGATGGTAATAAGAGCAGAAGTGCACTTTGCAGTGAAACCCTTTATTTGAGTGAGCTGTAAACTGTAAGTTGACAGTGATTAGCAGGAAAACATTTGCTGCTATAGTAACAAATCAGCTCAGTGTGTAACAGAGATGCTTGTGTTACTCGGCAGACAAACCTGGTAATTATGTTCAATCCGTTTTAATTGTTCATCGCAAAGCACTATAATTCAGCTTTATTAAAGACTTGTACATTTACAATCAGAAAGCTAAAAAGCTTGCTCTGGTAACGTTTTACATTACTGTATGCATGCTTTCGCCCTCTTTGACCTCAACCAGCACACACACATGAACAACATGTGTCCGCCCGCAACACCTCCACATGCACATACTTTCTGCGGCTCTACAGTAGCTGCAAATGCAATCTCCAGTTTTGATTATACACGCGGCAAAGTGGCTGACTAACCTCAAATCTCATCATTAGCAGAGCTACAGGGGACGAGAGGAAACCCTCTGTAGTCCCACCACACAAATAGAGTGGTGACAGTTTAATGGTCTCCCTGCTCACTGCACCACACCCTCGCCACTCTATATTAAAGACCCCGCTCCCACCCCAGCACGTGACGTCAGGTGCTTGAACCTGCGCTGCAAAGCCTTGTGGGATTGTAAATCTGCAGGGGGGAGAAATTCCCTTTAAGTGATGACATTACTGTGCGTGACTGCAAATGGAAATTGTGCAGCTCTCCATCATTGTCAAAGCTCCTAACGCTAACATTTACTTCTCATTTATTTATGCTAATCAGTAACAAATGGATTTAGCTTTTTTTTTGAGTGATTTGCCATTTGATATGTCTAAATAATTAAAAGTTGGAAGGACACGTTACAATTATCTTCATTTATTGGCCCTCCTTTGAGAATCTCATTCCATTGTAATGAATTCTCTACGCCTGTTTCTGTCCCTTACATCCACTCTGAATATTCATTAATTTTCCCCTTCAAGGCTTTTCCAAATAATATGACTACTTTTTCCTGTGAGCCATCTGTATGGAGAGTTACAACCCACAGACTTTCTGTCTCTCTGAGCCCCTTATTCCACATCACGGGGACCTGGTCGAGACAACTGTTGAAAGTTTGCTGGAGCCTCAGCAGCCTCTGTGGACTGACAATCTTCTGAGTGAGAAAGTCCAGATGGAATCCCACACTTTGAGCTCCTAATGACCGGCAGGATCACCAGATCTGTTAGTGAAAACCTCTGATGTGACAGAGAGGGTAGGAACTCATTAATAAAGATAAAGATAAAGCAAACGAGTGCTCTAATGAGAGACCGGCGTTTAAAAGAAACAAAAGATTCAGTCAAGGGTGAAGGCATAGACTGAGCTTGTTAGGAAGACACTCTGACATAGAACCCGGATGCTTACAAATGCTTGTTTTTGACCTTAAATAACCGCACGAAACACATGTTGGCCAACTTTGCCAAAAATGAGTCAATGAGTATAAATTCCATTGTTTTGGCCACATTTCACTGGTTCTGTCTCTAATGTGACAAGCAACAGAAACAAATTAAGCCATTTGATTAGCTGTATGTGCTGATGTTTGTTTGACATGAGGAAAGGAAAAGTCGACTGGTGGACAAAGGTTCAGCTGTTAAGGAGGCCCAGAGAGAGTCTTTATTTGAAAAGATGGGAACAGATGAAACTATCTCAAGGCGGCAGGCCTATTTGTAAAGGACGTGTCCCAGCATTTGGATAGTGGCAGAGAGTGGGCAGAGTGTATCCTGGAAAACAAGTTCACTTGCTGTAATGTTGATAAAAAAAGTATGTTTTTACTTCAAACATATCCCGTCCAAAGAAAGAAGAGGGGTCTCTGACGAATGGAAAGCCTTGTCAGGCATCAGCACTGTACCATAGAAACAAAATCTTCACCCCCAATGGACTTCAGGCCAAGCTCAAGTGTTGTTGCATATTAACATGACTGACAAGAAACAGTCAAACAAAAAGTCCATGTTACCATCCAGTATTTGGTCATCGTTGACCTCACATTTTTCAGTTTCTTTTTTGTTTCCCAATAATGTTGCTGGGATTAAGAGAAGGGCCTTTTTGTGGCTATTGATCCAACCTGAACAAGCAGATTTTCCCGTATTGTTGTTCTGGGTGGTGATGTCCCAAGTATATAATAACTACATTTCTCAGTCTTTGTATTCCTTGGAGTTGTTCAACCACTGGTAGTGCTATAGAGCAACAGCTTTACATTGGTTCTATTTGTCAACAGCTGGCTCAGAGAAATGGCCCTGCAAAGGCAAGAGAGAAGAAGTGTGTTATTCAGTAAACATGGAAGTAAACAATGCAGGTTTCAGAAATGTGATGCAGAAAGGAATGAAATCCTATCATTTGTTACAACTCAAGGATACACAGTGTTTAAATAAGTAACACGAGATGTATACAGGAACTTGGTATGTTTACAAGAGAACTCTAAAGGGCGCCATGAAGTTATATCTGAAGTTTTATTTCCTCCTTGATTCAAGGTCAGACTTAATCCAACAAACATCGAGCTGAAATTATCACATGCCTTTTGTTTTTCACAGTTATTTATATATACTGACAAACGGCACACACATAATAAGACAGCTTGTTTACCATTCTTTAATGGATTTTGTCATGCAAACTGTCTTCCCTGAAGCGTCCTTATTCTGCACTCCAACACACGTCTGAATTGGGATTTTCAGGTAATGTTTTAACTTGGATTTGAGCTTTAAATATGGAGATGTAAGAATGAAATGGGCATGTCATTCACTTACTTCAACTCCGGGAGTCAACGGAAGAGGATGCTGCAGTGCACTGGCTACAAAAACCCACCCATAGCATGTTTTTCTTGTTGCTGTTTGATTCTATAGCTTCTCTAGGTTGTAAGTTATTGAATGAGAATATTTTCACATTTATTGTATAATAAAGGTGTTCCCTCAGTCTGTCAGTACCTGTTTTAATTTAGTTATTTTACCGTAGTTTTTGAATTGTGGGGTGGGGTGGGCAAAGCAGTTGTTTTGTTGCTGTTTGATTTATTATGATGTATAGCACTTTGTGATGCATCTTTGTGTGAAAAGTGCTGTACAAATACAGTTTGATTGATTGAAAAAAGGGGGGAGGGGGGATTAGCCAATTCATATCAGCCATTCCTGGATTCCCCAGTACGACAAAGAGAAATAACATGAAATAAAACATGTCATGTCTTTCATTTTATGCAACCTTTTTTTTTTTTTATCCATGTCTGTGTTTTCAGCCTTGTATACAGTACGCCTTCACATTTTTAGCCCTGAGGGCAGGAGA
Source organism: Symphodus melops (assembly GCF_947650265.1). Lineage (NCBI taxonomy): Eukaryota > Metazoa > Chordata > Actinopteri > Labriformes > Labridae > Symphodus > Symphodus melops. The sequence continues at coordinate 19,593,813 of NC_136697.1, read as the reverse complement.
TAGTGCCTCTGAGAAGGGAAACAGTGTGTTGATACGCCCAGGGGCAGTGGAAAAAATGGCCCGTGTGAACTGTCAGCACCAGATAGACACAGGGGCAGATAATTTGCTCTAAGGCCACCATTCACTACCATGTGCCACTTGCACTCTCACCGTCCTACTTCCTCCATATTTACACAGAAGAAGGTGGAGAGGGTCTGGGTGTACCCTCATCTGGAAGTCCTGAGTAAAGATATACAGTGCATGCATGAGGAGGGGATTTTGAAACAACAGATGCAATTGAACTCTGGGAAACACGCTTCCTGTTGAGGGACCCCCGTTTGGAAAACCACTCTAAGTGCAAACTTAAGTGTGGATTGCTTACCAACATGATCTCATCCAGTACTTAGTGGGAGTTGTTGACATGAAGCTTGTGCTTTAATTAAATCTACAACTTCCAGACAATGGAAAATGGATCATTTAATCAGCCACTCCTCTCTGAATGAGAGGAGCACATAAAGGATTGTTTGCTCAGTGACTAAGATTGAAGAGGGATGGCTTTGATGGAGACCAAACCCCAATGATATCATACAAGTTTCTGTAAGTAGATCTCCCTCACAATCCATTAGGGCTGAAAAGAGTCTTTCTTGCCATTCAAATATTACAATATGTTGATTGTTGTCGATGAGTGATCATAAATGTTAATTGACTTGGATTAAGTTTTTATTAAATTGTACAACATCGTATCATGTCTATATGTTTTCATAACACAGATGTTGCATTGGCCATTTCTTTGTTTAGGCTTTGCTTGAAGTTAAGACAATGGAAAAGGAATTGTAGCAGCTGCAGGTGATGTTCTTGTCATGGGGCCACCTGTGGTGTGTGTGGTCGCTCACGCACCGGTAGAAGAAGTTAAACAAAAATATGATGAACATGCATCATGAATAGCAGAATCGGCTTTAGAGCCAAAAAATGATTTACCAGGCTCTAAAATGTCGAATTCTGCTATGATGTTGTGCATTGTAATCTCGGCCCTTATTGAGGTTGACTTTTTTTTCGGAGCTGGCATCAAATGGACCCTCAAGGAACTGCAGTTATTTTACACTTTTGCTTTACCTTCATATCTAAGGCCTAGCAGTTGCTGCTTAATTAGCAGAGCTATCAATCATGTACAGTTTTAGGCAGGTCAAAAACTCTTAGCTGCATGATTTTGCAATCACCTGTTTCTATTCTGAGGGGCCGAGGAGTGTTTTCCCTTTTATGTTGACAGGTGCAGTCCAAGAATCAGAAGAGACCCCTGTGGCTGACAGAGTGACCTTATGACTTTTGCTGCCCACAAGGCGGTCCAGGAGCTTGTGTGCAGACAGATCAAAGTGAGAATCGTGCCCCACCAACAGAGATAAATACAAACTTCCTCTCTTCTCTTTCACACTGGTTTTTCCCACACTCCTCGGAATACCCAACCCCCCCCCAACCTCACCATGCCAGAGAAGGGCCAGCTCAGAGGAAATGACCAACCACATCAAGCGGCTGTTATTGCTCTGACAGGAGTGCTCTTGCCAGCCTTCAGGAGAAATTTAACATGGGTCTGCGAGTTATTTGAATGTCTCTTGCAAATGTAAGCTGGGGCAGCACCTCGAGTCAATATACAGTTCAACACTCATGACTGCTTTTGGTGTAAGACTCCAACACTGACAACATTTTCTCACTTGCCGTTTGTCCTCTTCTGCTTCGTATGCAATTTTTTTGATCAATTATGTCTTTTTATCATACTTAAATTGACTGATTTTACAGAAATTGCTAAATTACATAACATTAAACATTGCTGGCTGCTTCTCTTGTAAAACTGGCATTTATGAACCAAACAGTCTGTTTTTGTGCATAAACTAGCTACTGTATACTAAACAAAAGTTCTCATTTTAGACTTTAGTAAATTATCACATTTGAAAACTCATGTTTCAAATCAGCTAAGCTAACTATGAATTGCTGACTCAGCGATCGATAGCTTCACATTGCATAAGTGTAGCTAAACGCTCACTGGAAAAAGGACCAATACATAGGTCCCCCGTAATCCTTGATCTGACAGATTTCACTTCAAAGTTTGGTCTTATTAAGTTCATTTTCTAGCTTGTTGATATTTCCTTTAGCTTGCTGCAGTGTTTGTTTGCTCTCTGTTAAATAGTTGTTGTTAGTGGTTAAAACTGTTGTATTTCTTTACTCTCTGCAATGCCACTTCTGTCGCTTTTTTTGAGCTGCTGCAGATTTTGAAACTCACAGAAAAGTTCAGCTTGATAACAGATAGTATAGAGTCCGCTTTAAACTATGTAAAGTCACAGTGACAAGCCATACGACAGTCATCTCTCCTCTCCACACACCCAGACTCTAGCAGTTCACACAGGAGCTGAGAACTAAAACAGAGTCCTTCCTTTTTCCTGAAGTCAAACACATGACAATCTGGGCCCAGGACTTTTTTTAAAAGGTCTAATGAACCATGAAAAACACTGACACCATGACAATGCACCTACGACACATTTTCTTAACTCTCTGCATCATTATTCCAGTGTCGCTCCGTCAAACTATATTCATAATCAATCAGAAATAAACAATATATTCTCAAAAGCAATGCTTATAAAATAATAATACCAATTATTGTGTGACTTAATGTAGCAAAGTCAGACAATCGAAACAACACATGGAGAGAGAAATGAAAGGGAGCAGACTGACCTGTATGAAGTCCCATTCAGAGTCAGGGGGTTTCGTCACTAGCATGGAGAGATGTTGACTGCAGGAGACGTCTTCTGGACAATAACATCTGTCTTCTTGGAAAACCTTTGACCCAAATCAACAAGACATGTTAGTTCAGATACAACAGCCAAAGTGGTCTAACTACACTTGAGAGGACAAGGATGACACTTGTCATGTATACATTCTCCTATGCCACTATTGACACAGTTATTAAAACAGTAGTGTCAAGGTTTTGTGTTTGATTTAAAAATAATAATAAAAAAAAATATATATATTTATATGTAAACATACATTTTTCACGCAACCTCACACGAGTCCCGTCTGCCTCCTACTCCCACCGTCGAAGAGCAGGGAGGGATGAGGCGAGAGGTCGTGGCGAAACATAGTTAAACTTTAAATTAAGAGTGTTTGTATACATTCTCCTCTCCAGACCTTGCCTCACGACCCTGGGGGGCGGGGGAGGGTGAGGTCGCCACAACTCTCCATAAATACGCCTTTGTCAACCAAATGAAATTGTTGAGTTAAATTATCCACACTGAAAATAACAGGAAGTGCTTGTCAACTACAAACTGGCTAACTCTATTAAGTTGGATTCATTAAAAATTCTCTTAATTTAGAATTACATAAACATAAAGATTATATTACATGCAACCAAAATAAGCAGATACTATCTTAATAATTTTTGTTTGAAAGTTACTTAAATAATTGCCTCAAAATCAAGGACGCATTTATATTTTATATTTATATTTATATCGTAGCAGATATATTAAGTTAAATGTACATGACTACAGAATCATTTATTACATGGCTGCGAGTGAGAAAGGGCTGCTTACCCTTGTGACACACTGGCATGTGTGGAAGTCTGTGAATGTGCAGTAGCTTACTGTTCTTCTTGTTGAAACTGAGTCATTGCATAGCTGAAAAATAAAGCCCTTTAAAGTTATTGACTGTGTTGCCACCCGCGTCATGGATCTAAGTTTTACAGGTCCATGCACATCTACATTAGACATGGATTTTAGTACTGAGGCTCACTGGTGCAATTAAAGAGACTTGAAACAGCTAGCCAGCCTTGTCTCGTGGTAGAAAAGGTAAAACTCTGCCTTTCAACATTTTAACATTTCATTTAATAACATGGTATTTTAATATTTTGAAAAACTTGCCAGGTTGTTCCCTTTGTTCGGCTGACAAAAAAACGAGATGTGCTTGTAGTGAGTTTAAAATGTGCGTGGTAATTTTCTCCTTTGTGACGTAGAAAGGCTATCCATTTTCCTTTTGTCTTAATGCTAAGCTAAGTGATAGAAAAGCCATAAATTCTAAAGCTAACACTAAGCTAACCAGTTGTAGACTCTAGCATCATACTGAGCTTGGGTTACAGACACTAGAGTGAAATACATCTTCTTACATGACTCATTGAAAGGAAGTTGCAACTTATTAGATGTGAGATAGTATTTGTTTTAAAGCATCTGAGAAATAAACAATGATTTATTTTCTTCATCCAAGGTTACCTGTCACTTTAATACTTGTTTGTTCCTGCTTTAAACTGTCCATCATAAACTAACAGTGTCGACATGCCTCTGTCCTTGACATCAGAAGACAGTAGCTCAAAAAACAGTTGTTTTTTGGAGTTTGACCTTCATACTTGCCTGTTTCCTCAATCTGTGTCCATCAACAAAAACCCCTCTCATTGCAAACAACTCATGGTGTAAATCAAGTCTACCTCCAGCCAATATTTCTCTAACATGATCCTTCTGAGACATGAACCTGTCATGGCAAAATATGGCAGCTGCAAGGAAAAACCTCTCCTCAAGCAGTGAATTATTGTTTTGGCCTTCCCTGAACATCGGCTGTTTTTATTTTCTTGGGGGAATATGCAAGGCCACCCAAAACAAAAATTGTGTGATGTTGTTATTCCACTGCTTTACTACAAACAGGAGAAAATGCCAGGTTCCACTAATAGGGGCTGTGCAGCTTTTCCAGTTTTCTGTTCTATTTTATGGTTCTCTTTCGGAAGTCCACCCTTGCATACATTTCTCCACCTGCTTTGGAAATATCTTTCAGTCATTTTAGGTCCCTGTAAAGGATCCGCGAGTCTCTTAAATAAATAAAGTTAGCCAAACCCTTTGCAGGGAATAAATCACCCTGTAGATTCTTCTTCTGCAACACCTACGATTGTTTGTGATTCATGTTGACAAGTCTGGAGAAACCTGTGGGAAAATGGGTAAACTGAGCCTTGATGTGCCATAGCAGAGTCCAGAGTTATTAAATCTAACCGCATTTAATTTTTCTTCACAAAACCAAACTTGTAGTCCGAACAAATCTGAGAGTTGCTGATCATAAAATAAATTGAAAAGACATACCAGCACAGAGTCAACACCAGGGTAAGTATTTGGTTCAGTTAAGGCATGAAAACAATATTTTGAAGGTTCAGGGAAAGACCAGGGATTGTGTTGAAAAAAAAAAAGTACCTCATCAATTGCTACGTGGCCTTCAGCATCATGGTTGTAATTGTCAACACATGTTTAAGGTTTGGAAACTATCACAATGAACATCCTGAAAACAGTGTTGTGCTTTAGTCCAAATGAATGATGTAAAAGTTTTGTTAGTATGTCAAAGGTCCTGTTTCAACCTGTTGTTAACATACGTGTGGCGTAATCCAATCACTAGTGGACAGATCCAAGAACAGCTGCTCTGTATCAATATAGGGCCCGATTTGTCCAATATGTATTTATTTATTTTTATCCATTTTAGATTATGGAGACCTGTTATATATGAATGCCTCAGCTAAATGTCTAAGCAAGATTGATGCTGTATACCATGCTTCTCTTAGATTTGTTACTAATTGTGGAGGCCGGACTCATCATTGTGAACTGTATTCCCGAGTGGGATGGCCTTCTTTGTCCACCAGGAGGCTAAGACACTGGTGCACTTTTATTTACAAGGCCATGCTTGGGCTCCTGCCCTCATACATCTGTGACCTTATTGTACGGAGAAGTATTGATTCTTACAGTTTGCGTTCCAATGATCAGTTGTTGCTGTCTGTTCCATTTGCCCGGACAGAACTGGGAAAAAAGGCTTTCGTCCACTCCGCTCTGAATAACTGAACTGATTTCTTTAAATGCTTTTAAATCCAAGCTGAGAGAATTTGAGACACACTCCTTTACTTGTAATTGTTTTTAAAAATGTTTTATCACTTATTGTCTTTTATAATTTTAATTTCTGTTAATTGTCTGTATGTTGTGAGTCTGACTGTGTAATGTTTGCTGTCTCTTGGCCAGGACTCCCTTGAAAAAGAGGTTTTTAATCTCAATGGGATTTTCCTGGATAAATAAAGGTTAAATAAATAAAAAATGTAGTGCAAATCTTATAATGCATGTACTTGATTATTTTAATTGTTTGACTGATGCTTTTTTGTAGACAAACCCTTAGTCTTTAGTTCCCATTTTTGTTGAGAATATGTTGTGCCCAACTTTAGGGTCCACAGTTTTGCTAACATTTATAGTATTTCAAATAGACTTTCCCAGTGTAAGAAATGGGATTTTAACCACCAAGAACTGTACTTCTGCCAGGCAGGTTTAAGCTCAGCTGTCTCAGCTCAGAGATGTGGAGGGATACCAGAAGTCTGTTTGCCCAATGAAAAACAGGTGGCTGGACACGAGTAAAAGAATCGTAAGGACAAGTGTAAATTACTATTGCCTATAATTGAAGGACGCTGAGGCTCGGTGTCAGATTTCCAGGGAGACAAGATGACATAGGACCATATCCTTATATGTTATGTAAAATGGTAGAACAGGTCATTTAGAAGCAGACTGTTGCCCTTGTTTATCACTCTCTCTAATTAACATCCACTGAACCAATGGGTCTCATATCATGTCATTGTAAGACGATAATGAGTAAGGCTGAGCCACTTCTGTTTTGAAAGTCTGTGTCAAAGAAGAAAAAGTGCCAGGGCTTTTGAGCAATCTGTTTGTTTATTTTTTTCTTTTAGTTCCTTTGTGGCTGTTTAAATGCTTTTGGCACATGACAATTCTGCCTGGCATCCCCCCCCCCCCCCCCCCCCCCCTTCACCGCACACCTTCCCCTTTGCCATCCATAATTACCACACTGTTCGAGTCCCGGCCTGTCCAAAAGCCACTGCAGGTCTGATTTTTTTTGGCTTGGCTCTTCTCTGACATGCCTGGGAAGGGCAAGGAAAGGAAATGGGTGGACCAGTCGCACTCTCCGTTCCCCTAGAGCAGGCCTGGGAGAAGCCAGCCCAGTGTTTTTCAACTCCGCCGAGCATGTAAGGGAGCACAGCCCATCTGGTTCTAATAAATCCTCCATGCGGCTTCACAACTTGAATTGCATGACCCGTTTGGGGATGTGATCAGTGATACAGTCATTCTGCAAAAACAAGAGGGAAGAGTCTGAGAGCGATTGTGAACGTCATCAGACTTGTGGTCCATGAACATCTTTGTGCGAAGAAGACCTCCCCTGAAGCTCAACTGCGTAAGGTGATGGATGTAATAGTGACTGCATTGTAAATATGCATTCCTGCCAACGGTGGGCAGTGTATCATTCTTTCTTACTCCATGTGTCTTGGTAATTTATCAAACACAGACCAAGGGGTCATGGTCGGTCAGACCAACAGGCATTTTTAAAATTAGTCTCAAGTGTTAAGTAAGCCAATTTGTAATTTCAAGCTATCACACATGCATAATGTCAAGGACTTCTTATTGACATGGCCTCTGTGATAAGTGCAAAGTTAAAAAAAAAACAACCTACTGGTTATAACCATATACGTGTAAATATTCTTCTAACTTTTTTTTAAATTTGCATTTAAAATTGTAATGAAAAGAAACTTGGATTAGTATCACTTTGCATCTCTTACACCGGAGCTATAGATCTACTTTGCATTGTGGATGAATGGTAGTATCTGCACACCCAAACAACACACAACACTGTCATGAGCCTGCCAGATCATTAGGTCATGTAGTGCTATGTTGGTAATGTCTGTCTCCAGATCCCAGGCATATATTTATGACCTGTTGGCTGTAAGAGTCCTGCTGACTCGTGCTGATGAGGTCAAAGCCATCAAAGTGACCTCACCATCAGAGACAACACAACATCTGTCCTCATCTTTCACACCTTCCGTGGCTGTGCTTCCTCAGACCTCCCAGCTTCTCCCTGCACTCGCTCTAATTAGAAACAGTTTGATTTAATGGGCTGAACGCAGTGGATAAAATAAACAGAATTGCAAGTTTATAATTACATTTACAGCGGCGTCTTTTCCAGATCAGCCTTTCAATTTTAAAACAACATTCTGCATTCAGCAGTTTAATCCGAATGAAATGAATTCCTTTTAAAAAAGATATAGAAAATAAAAGAACTGTTATCCTCTTAAATCTGTCTGCTGACATTGACTACCAGAGCTTGTGTGGAATTTGTAGAATTTAATGGTTGCTGCTTTTTCCCATAAAAAACACAACTACCATAAAAACAGTAGCAGCAAATATTTGTCCCGGCATCTCAAAAGCAGAGCATGTGACACAGGTGTCAATCAGCTGTATATTAATAATATTAGCAACAATAACGATACAATATCCCACAGGTATTATCCTGTAATTAAAATGAGTGATAATAGGATTTGGGTGGGGATTTAAGGCAGGAGACCACACATTGGGTAAGCTTGTATTGTACATGTTTAATCTGATTAAAACTCTCAATGTGAGTATAAAAAAAATAGTGTCACAGACTGCACAGGAGTGTTGACATTCGCCAGGTTTTCTTCTTAACAGTCCCTCCTGATTGGGCAGGCTTATTAATGTTTATAATGCTCCTCACTGCAGCTTTAAGAGACATATTTGGGAGGATTTACAGGCTAATATTGGCTGAAAAGAGAGTTAGAGAGCTGCTGGTATGGATTTGTACATCTGGGACTGGATGGTTTGGATTAAGTAAAACAGTGTATTAGAACTTTTAGGCAAGGGAGTCAACCTACATGATTCATCTGTGTTTAAAGGACAGGCCTTTGTTTTTGATGATTTTTGTGTGATTCATACTGGGTTGGTGTTTTGTTTTACCTACACTGATTAATGTGAACGCATCATGTCCTGGCAACTTTATGTAACTGTAGATAATACTATTACCTAAGAAATCATGCAGCTCCTTTTTTTGCACACTTTCTCCTGTCAATATGGACTTGAAATCAGATGAGAAGTTATTTTTCGTTTGTCCTTACAAAAATGACAGCCATGAGTTTTTGACTGTGATGTATTCCAGCAGCCCACACTAAAACTTCACACCACATTTTCCATGCATTTTTCTGTGATGGGAGTGATATTGACCACCCATTAAGTTTTTAAAAGAGATACCACTATGCACAACCTGACAGGCGATGAACAAAGCCTCTCATTCCTTCCCTCTTATCTGTAACCACTATCCATGCACTGAAACTTCCTCTTGGACGTTTATAAATCATTTTGTCCCTTGCACTATTGGCCTTTTCGACATGTCTTTTAAGAAAATTCATGTGTCTTTCATCCATTATTGTGTCCGGGAACTTTGCTATAATAAATTGTCTCTGCACAGTGGTAATAACAGAAACAGCTGAGGGCCACATGCTTAAGAAGAATCCTTTGCTTCTTTGACAAATGATTAAAAATACAATTCTGCAGCAGGATAGGACAGTTTGGGTAAAAAAGGTAGTCTTTTTAACATAGATCACCAAAATGGGTCTTTCCCTCTTTTTTCCCCCTAGGAAACGAAGCCTTTATCTTGTGAAGGTGACATGAAAAATATAACACCTGGTATGTATCAGTAAATTGAGGGGGGGAAAGGGAAAGCCATGTGTCCACCTTCAGTCTTCAAAGCATCCAAAATGTGTATTTTAATGCATTCGAAGATTTAAACGATCCCAAAAGGAAATTTTTCACTGAGCTGAAATTTCTGAGCTCTTAAGGATTTAGTTTCATAAACATTGAATGCTCAAAGTTTTTCACCTCAAACCGATGCCATCTGATCTCAGGCATTTGCAAATGTCCGTATATTTTTTTGTTTCTTTGCCAAGGCGATTTGCACCTTTTTGCACTAGTTCATCTAATGCCATGATGATCTATTTTGTCTTTCAACACCTTAAAAAGTTTAAACAAGAAAAATATGTGCGGTTGTGTGTCATACTTCAACTGTCAATGGGATAGTTATAAAATTTGGTAAACATGCTTAATAACTTTCTGGGAGACCGAAAAGTGAGGCGATCGAAAGATCTAGCACTTTCAAGTCTCAGTAAACATTTAGAAGCTGGTCAGTTTAGATTAGCATAACAACTGAAATAAATGCAAACCTTGCTCTGCCAAATGTTCAAAAAGACACATCTAAAGTCATTAAATATAACTTTTTTCTTTAAAACATACAAAAACAAAAATGAGTTGTACTTTCTATAGGTGATATAAGAGGCTATGTAGGAGGACTGCCAACTTTGAAGTGTCCTTTCACTTAAAAGGCAGAGAGATATTCTGGAGATACTGTACACTTTTTAAGATTTTGGTTAAAATTGTCTTTAGGTCCTGCTAAACATTAAGAACTTGTGCTATGAAAAAGGAACAAAGGAAATACATCATCTGTAGCAGTTGTAAACTTGTAAAAACTTCGACCAATATCTGCCATAAGGTATACAATTTGATGAACCAATCATTCCTCCTGTCTCCCTGCTCGTTCTCTACCCCATGCATTCATGAGCCCGCAATCAAAGCATGAGCTGAGGTCCACTTCTGGACCAATGGCGCTTGTGCATGTAAGTGAGGGGCGGGACTTATCATGCTAGTTTTTACAAATTACCAACCCTGCCTTTAATGTTGCCAGGAAAGCATCAGTATCTGCAGGATGTAACCTTTATAATGCCATTATGCAGTCTGTTTTTTAACATATTGTTTTGGAACAAAAAAAACAACAACAAGTCTTTAATCAGATATGTAAATCCAGGATTCCCTATACTTTCAATATTTGCGAGGAAAAGCTAAAACACTCCTGGCTGCTCGCTTAATACTTACAATAGACATCAAACGTGAAAACGTAGCGGCTAACTTTTGATCAAAGCCTCAGCAAATAGGCAAAGAAGTGCAATTCTGAAACATCAGACTATTTCTTTAACATCTTAATTAGTTACTAGAACAGCTATCATGTAGAAATTGGGATCAAATGTCTTGATCTGGACTCTCCATTAGCAAAAGCAGGCTTGAACCTTAACGTTCTAGCTGGTTGTCCAGTTTCTTTCTTGTGGTCCCCTGCCCCGCGACATGATGTTGATAGGGTTTTTAATGTCTTCCTGTGTCTCATAGTCAGCCTCCATGAATCATGCCCACTGCAGAGTCCTGTTTCGGACAGTGAGGTGTCATTTCATAATAAATAACATGTGCACTGGTTAGAGGGGCGGATGATAAGTGGACAGAGAGAATCATCATTTACTGCTGGGGAAAACAAATACATATGGTGGTTAGATAAACTTCAAACGGGGACAGACATCCTGAGACCAGAGGGTCGTTCTGCGGATTACTTCAGACCACAGAGGAAGGAGAGATTTGGCTGTGTTTAGAAAGCAGAAGTCCCTCCTGATAAGATTTCTGAACAGAGATTAGGATGTATTTGTTGTGTTTTGCTGCCTTGAATGATGCAAATTTGTTTAGCTTCTTTTCATAATCACTGTAGCAATTCAAATATTTACCATGCTACATTTACAATCTCATGCAATTTCAAATATTTGAGTTTTCCTCAAATTTAGAAGCTTTGGTAAGGATGAAAGCCTTTCTGTATAACAGAAATGTGTATTCCTTTGACTACTTCATTTGGTGGTATAATATCCATTTTATTGCAGATGTTTGTTTTATTTTACATTTTCTTTTTAATTGCTATAATAAATTAAGTTGAATACAAGAGAGAGAGAGAAAAAAATGGCCAGGATAACCAATAACTCTATCATGCAAAATAGAAGTAACAACAGTGTACGTGAGTGTTATGTCTGTTTCATTGTATTTGTTGATGTCTCGAAACTTGTTCTGAACCGATGAAGCAGTTGTAGGTTGTGAAACTTAAATTTATTTGGCACATTAAAATGACTAATATTAGGCTCATAAAATAAGGACTACTCCATGAGTTATAGAAGCATAGTATTCCCTTCAAAAAAAGGGAAAATAATTTGACCTTACAAGCCAAAAGTCATGATGAGACAAAACCCACAAGTAATTATTTAAACAAACCAACAAACATGTCTTTGGACAGGCCTCAAAACACAACCCGTTCAGCTGTCTGTTCTGTGTTTTCACTTGAAGTCATCTTTTACCTCTTTTGGCACCACCTTTCATGTGTAACTGGCTCACAGCCCTCCGCCCTCATGAACCTACATGTGTGGCACCCATCAAACAAACACCCATAAAGAGCATCATTGCAGCCCTGACAGACTGTGAGTTATGGTTTCCCCTGGTTAACTTTTGGCCCACAGAAGAAAGAAGCTTGAGACAGAAAACGGGGTTTCCCAGTGTTCTCTCCAAGAAGCTGCACATTTTTCCAGTACCTGCATGTTCAAAAACAAAATGTAAATACACAAGTTACATGAAGATATTTCAATGACCGAAATACAATAACTTGGGAAAAACAAAGAGCTTCCATAGAAACATGATAAACAACCATGAGTAAAATTATATGGAGAAAAAAAGGCAAATAGACTGAGTCACTGAATTTCATTTTTATCCCTGTACCAATCCTGCATCATCAACATTTGCTTAAGAAAACAAGTGGGACAAAAGCACTGGGTGGATTTTGCCACAGTTTTAACCTTGGCTTCACTCTCTTTTGGAGGAAAATGTGAGTTGAGGATGGTAACGCCCAGTCGGAGTCAGGTGAGTCATTTTGTGTTGCACTTCAGGTTGTAGTTCGTCCAAACGCCTGCAACTTCTTGTGGCCAGCACGGGTCAAACGCTGGTTGGGGAGGGAAGGGAAAAAAGTAGGTAGACTTAATTCATTCTGGCCTGTGACAGGTGTGTTTCTGTGTTTTTGTTTTCTGGTTTACCTAAATCCCTCACTGCAGCACACAGGGTGAGTCCCCAGTGGCACTGCCAGATGACTGCATCTGTCACTGTGAGGTTTTCAAGGCCTCTTCACTGTGCTATTTAGACAACCCGCTGAAATGTTATTTAAAGAGAAATTAGGTAGATCAAAATCATGTCCCATTGCATTTCTCATACCAGTGTAGTAACAGACACAATTGGTTTTGACTATTTTTGTCCATTGTAATTTTCACAAAACTCTGTATCTCAATTTGGTTTCATCTGTCAGCACGCTGCCTTGTAGTACACTGTATACACGTGTACTAACTTGCAATGAATTTGCTTTTTGACTATTCTCAAATGGCAACCTCTGTGGTTGCAGTTCCTCGTCTGGCAACTTGAGGTTGGCTTCAAAAGCAAGTACATTTCTATATAACACCCTTCAGTAAATATCTCTAGCAGTATGGAGAGAGTTTTTATATGTAAACTAAGCTTGTTAAGCAGTGTGAAAACGTGAGTGTTTGAAATTTTCCCACAGCTTTTAGAGCCTGAAATATGTAATGTCTAAAGTAGCGGATCCAAGTATTTTTTAATGCAGATTATCACATGCTGCTGCTTGAACCAGGTGTCGACCATCAGAAGAGAAATTGGTATAAAAAGGATTGGAAGGAGCAGTTATTCCATCCATGTGTTTTTATTTTAGGAGTAATTTATAAAACTCTTTGTTTTAGAATCCAAGGGCTGACCTGAGCTGTGCCTCCCCCATTCTCACCCTCACCAATCTCTTTTAAGAGTTTAATCAAACAGACATCTGGATTGCATTGAGGGTTACAGAGAGAGAGAGAGAGGCCTGATTGCTGTTTAGCAGACCACGCGATGATGTCACTCTCCATTAATAATGATGCTGCCCATAGCAGTCGCATTTATCTTCCTGTCTAACAATGAAGAGAGCACTGGCTGAGGACATGACAGTGACCATGGACACTAGACTGGCCAGATGAGAAAACAAACAGAAACAATACAGTGAATTCCAGAGATGTCTTCTTAAACCATTATCTAAATGAGAAATATTGGCATATGCTATGATGATGTACTCCATTTTCATTTAGTCATGTGACATTGTGTATCAGCAGGATTGAGGGTCTGCTAAATGGGTTAAAAAATAAAACTAAGCGAGAAGAAATTGTATGTAGCACAATCTCTTTTTCTTAATCCAGAGTGTAACTTTTATGAGTTATCTTGGAATTCAGTTCGACAGCTGTGGATCAGCGGTAAGAGTCGGTTGTTTCTCAACAGGACGATTGGGGGGTTCAATCCCCAGCTCCTGTCATATGGCGATGTGTCCTTGAGCAAGACACTTAACCCCATTGCTCCCGCTGCTGAAGTAGCTGTGATTAGTTGAATGCCAGATGCACAGTTCAATGGGATGCACACTTTAAACAACAGTTCTCTAAATGTGGTGTGAATGGAAAGTCGTAAGCTGTGGTGAAAAGAGCCTAATGTAGCATCAAGAATGTTGTATCAAAACAGGTAAAGGGGAAAAAGCATACCTGTGGGTAAAGTAGAATAACAGCTTTACCTCAGAATCACTACTTTAAAAGGCAAAAAAGTGTTCATTTGTGCGGCAAACTGGAAGATTCCTGACACACAACTACTCTGAACTCAGAGTCTCTTTTGTGCACTCAGGTTTCATTTAGTTTTGACAGTCTGGGCTGGGCTCGATTTAAGACCATTGTGTCCATAAATGTAATCTATTACTGTTCAGTCTGGCCCCTTTCCAAGCTGTATTATCTCTGCCTTATGCTGTGCAACAGCGTCAGTGCAGATTAAAAGCACAGTGGAGGAGATGTAGCTCTTTTTGTCTTGAATAAATGTGCTATTTGCAGCATCTCCATATTAGCCTCTTGAAAGAAAATGTGCAAATAATTATTCCTAAAGTAAAATGTTGCCATTTGAATTGATGTTTGGTCTCAAGGAAAAAAATCTGAGGACAAACAAGCTATTCTGTTTCTCACGTACAGTACCTCTCAATAGAAAGAATGGACTATCAATCAGATATCCTACATAGTTCTAGTTTAATGAAGAAAGTATTTTTTTAAGAATCCCCTCAAAGCTCCATCAAAGTCCCCTATCCCTAAAACTACCAAGTTCTACTAGAAAAAAGTCTCACTCAGGTCTTTTATCTTAGATTTTTTAAAATGCATGATTAGAGTCGAGACTATTATCAGAGGAGAGTTTCTTGTGGCAACAAAATAACATGTGCTTAAGATGTACATTATGCCTGAAAAGTAAGTGCTGAAGTTATAGTCTCAGTTTTCAGGAAAGCAATGACAGAAAACAAAGTCAACAGTCAAGCTTTAATAGGTGAGCAGCTGAGCAGCACAGATGAGTCTCATCTCACTAACAAGCTGCCAGCGCTCTGCAGGCTCACTGCCTGAGAAGAGGGAGAACAAAAGGCAGCATCTTGATAACCATCGATGTTAGTCATCTGTTATTAACAACCTGTTTATTCCCAAGACTATGAAGTCTCTGCACTCTCTCACAAGTTAGCAAAAAAACAGCAGTGCTTCAATATCACCCACTAATTGTATGGTTCTCTTAAATGTTTCCTTGTTTGAGAACAACTTATCAGCAGAGAAAAGTGCTACACTTCTATGAGCCTTTTTAGGAACAGTGAAACGGTAAGTCAGCCTCTTCATATAAATTTCAATTTGCTATGTAAGAAATAGTATCCCCCTGTCAAAACTGAAACCAACTTTAACGTCACTGGGTTATTGTTTAAGATGTGCATTTATGACAGAGAAGAATTGTAAATATACTTTTTTTTCTAATAGCTCTGTGTTCCCCATCATTCTTGTTCTATACATCTAAAAAGAAAATACACAATGTCTCAGTAACATAAAAAAAGTGTTTACAACAGGATGAAGAATTAATTTTATTTATCAGAAACCTGACTCAAAATGCGTACAGCACATACTGAAGTATAACCACATGTTGTATTGTATTTCAGAGTGTCTGTATAACTGTAGCGTGTAATTGAAAACAGCAGGGGACCACATGTTGGGTTCTTTAATTTGACATCAGCTGATGGTTGATGGATGAAACACACACAAACATTTTTGAATGTCAGTGTAAAAAAATGTAACCAATAAAAAGGCGAGATTAGGGGCCATCGTTTTCTAATACACAAGATTAGCCTTTATACCGGTCTTGAGAAACCCAACTTTGCTATTTGGAGACCTCAGAAAAAAAACGGGACATGCATTCGCCTGTGCAGGCGCAGCCTCAGCCAATGAATCAGCTAAACGAACATGGTGGTGGCAGCAGTGTGTCTTACTTCTGGCAAAATTAATACATGTTGTCTTTGTCTAACATTTTTTATTAGCATAGTGCTAAGCCTGCAATAAACTACAATGGTCTTTTTTTTCTCAGATTTAAAAAATGGTGCTCAAATTTCACCAGACACCTGCAGAAATAAGATGCAGTAATCAGAAATCTGATATTACCTACACAAGGATGTGAAGTATCCAAGTATCGCTGTGTGCCTTTAAATGTCGTATCCCAAATATGATCAAGAGCAGGATAAGGCTCATAACTGGATATTCCAGTCCATGTGAAGACATAGAGAAAGGCAGCGGTCTATATTTAAACATCTTTTCAGCATTTAAGACATTCTTCTTGCATCTGCTTTTCATAGTCATTTAGCTCTGTTTCCACTCTAAATTATATCTTGCTGTTTGGTCTGTCTGTTGTGAGACTTGGAAGTTATGTATATGAAACTCCAAAGGATCCTTTAATTTAAAAAATGTGGATAAACAGCTGGGATGTTCCTTTGTAATTCTGACTGAAAACACTTGTGTCGATACAAAGCCAGATCCTAACTTTTTGTTCATGTCTTTTTTTTTTATATTCTCTTTAAAAAAATCCTGTTTTGTGTTATTTATATCAAAGCCAGAATAATTGGAGTGACTGACATCTTTCTAAACCCGTTGACTGGTGAACAATGAGGCTGCAGCTCTTCAAAGGAGTGACAGAGCATGGACTTCATCCAAACTGACTTGAGGTGCAAACAAGAATGCCCTGCTTCAAAGTCTGGGCCCACATTAATGAGGGGATGGTTTTTTAAAGTGTTTCGCTGATTTTGCTGCTTATCCAAATGAGGAGGGGGACCTTTCAGAAGAGGAAGCCATTTATCTGTGCAGGCACAACAGAGCTGGTCTGGAGAGCCTCACTGAGCTTCTCTTATCACGGAAAACTTGGAGAATCGGAGCATAATGGCACTCATTTGATCTCGATGGGGCTCGAAGGACTGTCTAATGTCAACTACTGACCCCAGCTAGAGCTGCTACAGCGAGAGTATTTCTCCACTCCTCCAGTGTGATGAATGGGACAATTATTATTTTGCAATATGCACACATGGACTGAGCTGTGAAAACGACAGGCAGATTCAAAGCTGGAGGAGTCGCTTGGCTCGCTGTGGTGGAGTTGTCAATAATAGCTTGAAAGGTTTTCCCCCCATGACTAGAAGGGAATATTTCCATGAAATATTCTCCAGATTCAGAATAATGAACCACATGCGCCTTCTCTGTCTCCGAGCAGCAGCGTGTTCTGATCATACATGCCTTTCTGTCAGTGTTGAAATCCTCATTACCACAAGTGTGCATCTAAAAAAAAGATGAAAGACAGCATCTGGACAAGCGAGGTGGCCTTCAGCAGGTCAGTTGCACTGTTGCGTGCTATCTACTCCATCTTCTAAAAGCTCAAGGTGAAGGGGATGAACAGAAACACATGTGACCTGGGAGTGATTTCACACTGCAGAGCCGGGTCAGGTCAGTCTCCATCTTCCTTTGTTTCAGGTTGGTGCTTTGAACCAGGGGGCCAGAAACCTGCTAACTCCATCATAAACACAACATGAATCTTTCAAGTCATTCTGGTATGCAGCGAGAATATTAGCACATACACTCAGATTTTTAATGCTTGAAGACCTCCAGTATATACTGTATATCCAACAAGCCCAAAGTGCCGCGTTCTGTGAATCTACACATCTGTAGCCCAAAATGCTTTTGTGTTTGAGGCTATTTAAGAATTATGAAATAATGTACCATCTTCTACCATCGCTATAATCTGCATAACAAAACCAACAACTTTACAAACCTATGTTTTGGATAACTTTGAATGTCTTTGTCCCACTTTTAAGTCAGTTTTCATTACCTAATGTTCATCTTGATAAATGGATATCAGTTCTTACACACAAACCCTTTTACTATTTCTCAAATCATTTTTTTTCTCGACATAAAACACAGAGTTTCATCCTGAAATCGTCTGACAAATCAAAACATTTGTTTAACATCTTAAACTACAGGCTACACAGCATTAGCATGGGTAGATACAGTATATAATAATGTTTTTGTGGGGGTTTTTTTCCTACACACTTAACACAATAATCTGGTTTTGGTTATTTTTGAAACATTTTCTAACATCACCTTCTTGTAATAGTCCCTTTTTGCTCTGGTGAGAACTTGTTTTCAACTGATACAGGGAATGTAAAATCAAATATATAACATTTCCATCTTTAATTTGCTGATTTGTATCAGAGAAATGATCATTCATTATGCAAAGTGTTACAGTAGGCATGCAGGATTACACGTTTGTCAAATTCACTGAACAATTTCTTGACCCAGAGAACACCCTAAAAGGCAATCTGAGATTGTCTCTCACTGTTTCATATCTCCATAGCTTTCTTCCAGCATCCTTGATATTTCTCAGTTTCGTCCACTAAATGTAATTGTGTTATCTCTGTAGAGCCCTTCCCTTCCCAGCTTGTTGGCAGAGACGAGCCTGTAATTGTTTGATGAAAGGCATCCAATTAGGAGGAAACATGGAGGTCCTGATGTTAACGTCTGTGTCTGTGACTACACTGGTGGTCATGGAGGCCTGCTTTACCGGAGATGCTTCAAGTGTGGGAATTTGACATTATTAATTTGTTTAGTCATTAAAAGCCTTTGCACAAAGTCTTTGGTATATTGTTTTAATAGGGGAACAGTACTGACGTAAAGAGGGAGCAGCTTTCTGACTGCTCAACAGGGAGGGGAGACCAAAAGGTTTCCATTGTCTCAAATGAAGTTGGCAGAGAGAGTGGTTTACATGGATTCTCCTTGCATGCTGTAATTTGTGAGTATTATATTGATAACCTGCATTCAGGGTCTCTGTTTGTCTGCACTTTGCTGTAATAAGAAATGATGCCATGTGTAAGCGGAGCCAAAGGGAGTAAGATTTCATCCAGACGTTTAAGTGAATCACCGACTTTGCGTGACTTGTTGTTTATTGCCCACATTTGCCTTCGTGACTGTCTTCCATATTTGTGCCAAGTCTGAGGCCACATTCTTAAATCTGTCCAGTTCATGTGGCTTGTTTTCTCTGCTGGATAACTCTGGTCCATCTCACATCCACTGTACGTCCTGGAACATGTGTGCTATATAAATTCCATACTCTCCAAGTGTGTGGCATTAAGAGTCAGAAATATTACCCCGAAATTTGGTTTCTGCTTTTTGATGTTGATTCCAGAGTAGTGTCTGCTTCCTGTTGTTTTGCTGATCTGTACAGGAGAAACACTGAAGTGACATTTCCTTAGACCGTGTCCAGATTATTTTCACATTTTGTTCTTTTAACATCTGCAGACTAACAAAAAGCAATTGGTCTCTTTTTCTGTTGTCTATTCCCTTGTTGATTCCCTTGTCCCATTGTCTCTCTAATGGTAAGGGAATGTATTTTCTTTTTTACTTTCAATCACAGCACCAATCTCTGAATCCATATGTTTTTTTACAGAAGGACTCTTCTGGGCTTTTGGTTTAGCCAATGATTAGCCATTAATCAGGAGACCTGGACCTCCTTTTTTGAGTGTGCAATGTAAATTTACAGTCTAATTTGACTTGAAGATCGGGGCCTGTCGTGGTCAAATGACAGCAGATACATTATGATTGATGCACTCCAACAAAATTTGCTCTACACAAAGACTGTTTTTCTGTGGACAACCATATCCAACTTAAACACCTGTG
Organism: Symphodus melops; assembly: GCF_947650265.1. Taxonomy (NCBI): domain Eukaryota; kingdom Metazoa; phylum Chordata; class Actinopteri; order Labriformes; family Labridae; genus Symphodus; species Symphodus melops. The sequence continues at coordinate 19,574,024 of NC_136697.1, read as the reverse complement.
AAAAGTACCACTAGGACACCTGAACACCTCCTGTGTTTAATTTTGTATGTTGGGAATATCATCATTCTAGTAATGAGAGAAACTTATCAGCAGCTGTGGATCCAAATGTACTGAACACCTCGCCCAAAACTGCCAGCTGTTACGTTACAGTTAAGAAAATGAAAGACATACATTTCATTGGATGAAAAGGGATCAGTTATTAAATCCATTAACATGTCCTTCAGATTTTCAAAAACATTATTGCTGACCGAGAGGTTGACTGTTGGCAGAAACTGCCCATCTCAATCTCATTTAATACAAGAATGACTGAAGGTACTGTAAGCCTGTTCAAACCTCTCTGTTCTTTTTTTTTTACCTATTTTATTTATCTTTTTTATCTATCAACATAAACTCCCTGTGAAAAACAGGAATGTGTCTTTGCACAACACATTTTTAAAGTTTCAGCACTAGTTTTTTCTAATCTTTGACATTAAACTGAAGAGAATTTCATTTTAGGTTCTCTTGTGGATGTGCAGGCCTCCCATGCACACTTGCGTATCCATGTGTTGTATTTGGCACACTGACCAAGCACATAAACGTGTTTGGCAGTAATTTACTGTAGTTTAGTGACTCATTCAAAAGTGCTACATGTGAGGTTTAAACAGACAAACTCAGCTGGTTTACAATTCACTAATGGTGCCCCTGCTAATAGGCGTCTTTAATTTTATGGCTGTGCCAATCAAATTTACAGGAGGTACCTAAAAGAGACCAGTCTTTAAAATGTAGTGTCTTAAAATGTGATGACACCTTCATCTTTCCTGAGAGGTTTGTACTATTTACTTCCCTCAGCGCTCTCAATTGAGGAAGTGGGGCCAAATGCCAAAACTAATATCTTCATTATTATCACATATTAATGTGTTTTAACTTTCATTTTTGCTTTTATGAACAGCTTCTTCTTACTATCAGCCATCTAAATAGAAATGAAGTACTCAAAATACAAGTACCTCCTATGGCTGTGTCAGTGCAGAGTGGCTGATCATACCTCATACCATCAAATGAATTTGTGTATTATTCCCTCACAGCTCTAGGGAATTAATGTTGGTCTTTTTGTTCCAACTGAACTATCTTAACAACAGTTGAATTATTATTACATTTGAATATTTTACATATATTAGTAAGCCAAAGAAACCCTCAAAATTTGCCTCTGTATTTTCTTCTTGTTTAAGGATTTGTACAAGTGATTGCGAGATAAAAAAAACTATCAGTTAGCTAATTGGTCAAAATTGGGAGCAAATAATAAGCATAAAAGGAATGCCTTGAGAAGTGTTAAATACTTAGAAGGCAACATGCTTTGCTGTTTGTCCAGGTTAGACCTGCACACAGAACCATGTGTAGTTGTGCAGAGGAAAGACAGGCAAGAAGTTAGATGCAGGACCAGCATGGAGAATCCTGTCAACTTTCAACCCTACCCTTTTCAGACTCTTTGTCATGTTTCACAGCTTCACACTATTTTACCAACATAGTTCTTGGGAAGTGCACAATGTGTAATTCTGCAGGACAAATACGTTGGTGCATATCTTTGCTGAAATTAAAAATGCTTATGAGAAGATGCATGATGGGTCGTCAACAGAGCCATATTTCACTGTCTCCACTTCATCTAGCTCCTCAGTAGACAAACCTACTGTGAGACATCAGGTTTGTCCTAAGCATGGCTGCTTTCTCAGTTTTGCAACTGAAGCTCGGCATACACTGTTTGATTTAATAAAAGTCCAAATGGAATTTCAGTTCATAGTTTATGACTTAATCAATTGTGATGCAAGACTAAAGCTAACAATCTATGTGGTCACACTTTACAATCCCATAGTTGGGCGCAACCTGAGAGCTCACACCGTACGGGTGAAATCAGGACAGAGTTGAAGTCCGATCTGTATTGCAGTTGTTTCATGTGGCTCAAACACACACTCCCCCTCACACACACACAGTATCACCAACCAACAGATGCAAACTAACAAAGTAAGTCATAACAAATATTCCTTTCTCTCGTTTATAGCTTTCATGATAGGACAGTGAAGACACATTGAACAGGCATGCCTGCTGTCGCCATGGAGATTTTAGATGATATATGACATTTCGGTACAGGGCTAATCAGATGAAAAAAAAAGCACTGAAGCCACGGAATTGGCTTGTGACTCTCCTCTTACTGTACTAGAGTAAAGTCATACGGCCACAATTTCTAACTTGCCAGATTTATTTAACTGGTTAAAGGCAGCTGATCGGTCACCCTGCATCCTGTACCAACTAATGATAAGCAAGCAGGTTAACTCTCAAAACTCGTACAGTGTACGCCGGACAGCATCAGCATGTATCAGACGACAGTGTCTCTACGACTGGGAGGAGGTGTTCAGACACAACAATTAAGAGTCCCATCTGAAGAGTGATCATCATTTCAGTGCCACTTTTATATACTTTCCCACAGCCTGTCCCCTGCCCGCTGGGATTGCTGATGCTATCTGCTGCCAAGTGTTTACTTTAAATGTCAAATGTTTAAAGAAAAACATCAAGATTAAAAATTATATATGTGATGACTACAAAAATTAATATTAATGTGTGTAGCCGCTCATAAGTCGTCCATAAAATATCAGGTAATTATTTGGGTTTTGCAGCCATAAAGAAGAAAGTAAGACGCCACAAAAGTTCATTTTATCTGCAAAGTGATACAAATGGAGCTAATCCAAACAGTGTCCCACCCTGTTTGAATGTAATTGCAGATGGCCTTCCAGACATCTCATTTAGTAAGGCTACATTTGCGTCATTTTAAACCAAGTAACATAAAAAAGAGAAAAGCCTGAGATGTTGTTTACCATTTATCCATTTGATCAGAGCTCCTGAAATGACTTCCCTCGTTCTGCTAAGGTCTGTCTGTCAACCCAGACTGACCATGACTTTGAGGTAAAGCTGGGTTCAGCTCAGATCAAGAGGTCACATCCTTCAGTGTTTGTCATGTTGATCTACTGTTGGCAGCATAATTGAAAGGCAGGAGATTGTCGGGCTGGCGGCATAACAAGCACTTTACAAAGTGTTGTTTTCTTTGGGCGCATGGTGAATCTTGAACTGCATATTTTTCTTTTCCCTGTATGGATTTCACATTTGCATGGAAAAATCTTTCTTGTGTGTTTGGATTTCCATTGTGTGGACAACATAAAGGGCTCTGGGATGGGATGTGGGAAAAGGGAGTGTGCAGTTTGCCCAAGTGCATGTTTTTTCTGTCTGTTTGACAGCCTTGGTCAGTGGCTGATGTCAGTGCATGCACAAAGTTAACAGCCGTCCTCTTTCCGACTCTTAAATTCACTGAGGGAAAACCAGTGAAAGGCTGCTACTGCAGATATCCCACAGACTGAATATGTGGAACTCTTCCAGTACATATAACGTTCAATCACTAAGTCTGGAGAACTTTAAACAACCAAAAAAATAAACATTTGTGGTTGCATTGATATAAAATAAAGCATCAAAAGCATCAAATTGATCAAGCATCTCTATAATGTGGGCTTGCGCTTTAATTTGAAAATAAGGGCTCTGTTCTGTATTTCAGTGGTACCTCAAACACTGTTTTGAAAGGAAGTGTCTCAGTTGTATAATGTGTCCTGACAAATTGTGGTAATGGGACAATTGGGAAAACAATGACTATACAGCTTTTGCAGAATTATTATTATGAAACTGGAAATTATTTATCCAATTTTATGATCAGCGCAAATTATTTGTATAAAACTCTGAATTTCCCATGACTATGGCTAAGCCAGAATCAAATGTGGTTTTTAGTTCCAATCTCAAATAAAATCGAAACATTTTCTTCAACACGCACATCTGTCTTCTTCAGTCATCTCTGTGCCTTGGCTGTGCTGAAGAAAGTTTGTTATGGCTGACCCTAATGGAAGAAACTGAGCCCAGATGCCGCAGCTTAGCATGAAAACTATACCTGAGTACTTTATCACCTCATCAAGTCTGCATCATGACCTTCGTAAAGCCTTTGGCAAATGCAGGGTGTTGTCTCCAGATTACACTTCCTCAAAGACTGGCACACGTACTCTCCCCATTCTTCTCTGGGTTTCCCTCTCTATTTGCTTTTTCCTGCTTCCTCCGTTGTTGTACAAATGTCTTGAGTATAAGGTGTTTAATAAGTGTCCACATTTCCCCTGCAGGAGGAAATAATAAATCCCAACACACTAGTTCAATAAACAAAATGTACTACTATTCCTCAGCAGCTAATGAGAGAAAAGTGTGTTTGGCACATGCATGTAACAATGATATGCCAGGTGCTGCTATTCTGTTATTGAGACTGTCTGGCAAAGACAGCTTCTTGGCATTAAACAAGGCAGTCATAATTTAGCTTGACTCTTAGTAACAGAGCGTGAGAGTTTTTTCTGGGTTATAATAGGAACTGACCTTGTGGTCAAAAGTATGGAGCCAGTGGCTAAATATTGGCGCATGAGTTAAAAGAAAGTGTTCGACTTGAAGCTAAAGTCCATTTGTTCCCGCTCATATCTGAACATTATTACACCTGCAGCTAGGCCTGTATCACTGTACAAGCAACCCTGATGACATCAGAAGTATGAGTCCACTGGCATGCAGGATTGAAATACCTTTCACATCCCTGTGACTGATGTCACATCTACAGGCTAAATAAAGCCATCCTGGCTCTTGTTACACATGCAAGTTATCTGAGTGATAACATGTTCTACTACTCACACAAGATAGACCAACGACAGGAGACAACTTTCAATATTTTGCAACAGACTGGGTTGTACTTTAGTATGTACTGAATAAGTGGCCTTATGAAAGTGCAAGAACAATATATCTTTTATAATACTCCTGCATGCAAAAATGTGTTCAAGTTACCAACAGACATATTTGGAATCATACTTCATTTATCAGCATAATTTAAATCGGGTCTCTAAAAGTGGGACTGCTAAATGGGTCTGGAGTGTGTGCCTTGGGAAAAAAAGATGTGTCCAAAAGTCTTTGAAACACTTTTTATTTTTTTATTTTGTTATGTCATTTGCTCTGTCAAATTCCTCCATATTAATCAAGCTGGTACCTCAGAATCACTCTAGACACCCATCAAATGTTAGCAGCCTCTAATTTCTCAAAGTAACTATACTGTTCCAGTCGTTTCATGGAAGATTTGATAGAGTAAAATGAATGGTTAATTTGTGTTGCTGTTGTTGCTTCTTACTGTAACTGTTATATTCTGTTGTTAGAGCGTAGAGTGGTTGTATGAAGGCAATGACACACTTGAGGATGTTTGGTTTTACAGAATATCGACACACTGATGATCTTCAGCACTCTCTTGTAGCTTTGACCGCTGTGCTGATCATGAGTTTAATGAATCTACCCGCTGGAACAGATCTAGAAACAGCATATAGAAGTCAAAATAGGGAAAACAGATTATTTTTTAAAGATATTCTTACAAGGTGTAAATAAAAAAAAAATTAAAAAAAATTCAATTCAGCGCTCAGTTCCTCAGGTTTTCTTTAGTTTCCAAACTTCTCCACTGGTGGGGTTTTTAATGTGTAGAGTCAGCATCAGAGGATTGAGTGTCCTCCTTGAGGACTTTGCAGGAGGGTGGATGTTTGCCAAACCTGGATCTAAACCTGGCCTCTCCAGTTGGAGAAAGACAGCTGTCTCCCTCCTGAAAGCAGTAAGTCTAGCAGTAGCAAAATCTTTGCCAACACAGGACGGAAGAGAATCCCTGACTCAAGAGAAAAAGACAATAGAAAATATGACATGGGAACGTCTCATCTCTCAGGTTCTCTAACACTGAACACCACGAGTTACACCAGAGAGGGGATCCCCACTTCCAACCAGGGAGCTTCTGCTTTTGTAGAGGGGACTGCCCCCCATCCTGTTTTTTTTTCCTGCCCTTTGGGTGACCACAACCCAGGGATCCCCTCACTTCTGTAGAGTGGAAAAAGATGTTCCTGTGACATCTGTCTGGACAGTGACTGACAGTCGGCCAGTACACTCCAAAGCTGTGAGGGGAAAAGGAATTTCCACAAGGGTAAGCAGACATGGGAAGATCTGTTACATGACTGAGCCAAACTGGGGAGATGTGGTCACTTTCAGATGCTGACTTCTTCAAAACATCTCAGTTGTAGGAAAAGCTGAATTAATAGATGTCATAAATCAATCACTAAATCACCCATGACATTTAAATGATGGTATTATAGTTTTTTACATTATACAACTTGAAATTTTGATTCAAACGAGACCAACAAATGAAATTAAATGATGCCTTATTTTTACTGCAATTTTACCTGCACTTAATCACAATTAAATGTTCTACTAAATTAAATCATTTAAGAATTAAGAAAATATAGTTGAAGTCAACAAGGTCAAAGAACATTTTCAGCAACAAATTACGCTTAAAGTATTTATAACTGCTCTGTTCTGCTCTGAATTTCCTAACCTGGTAAATATAAAAGCCTGGAAATCATAGCCTCCTTTTGCATCACACATACTGTATTCAATCTGTATATAAACAGTTGGAAAAATTGGACAACAGAGCTCCTTTGGACAAGGTTTTAAGCCGAACAAGAGACAGGAAGGAAGAAAGAAAGCAGCATGACAACCCTTTCCATCTGTACACACCTGAAAGTGGCCAAGTTATGTGACCATGCCCTGATACACATCTGAAAGGGTTTATCAGACACTGCAAGACAACTCTGCATGCAGGGTGTGTATTACACTGAGGCCTTTAGTGACTTCAATGGAATATGTAATTTCATGTGTTTACCTGTTAAGATTCTGACTGCCCTCAATTTGAGCCCTGTACTCAGGAAGTCGTAAGTCTCTCCTCTTTCTTGATCACCTATTTTATAACACAAACCAGGGGAGTTGATGTGTCTCGAGTTGAGTTCAACGGTCAGCTCACAGGTGTGGATACATCACACCCCTCAAACTGAATTCTAATGTAGATTTCCCAACCACCATAAAAAATACCTTATCCAGTGGACTCCCACAATCCTTCAATGTGGCTGCAAGAGCAACAAAAAGGGAAAAAAAGAGCTGCCTGGCCAGAAGAGCTCTTTCTTTTGTTAAATTGAGGTTAGCATTCTTTCTCCCAGTCTGTGCCTGCTCTGTACTACAAGGGTGCAGCTCCGGTGGCTTAGGCCACTGGTGGCACCTGTCTCCTCTTCAGCGCCAGGCTGCAGAGACTGCCCAATCCTGAACCCACACTAATTATTTTCAAAGCAGCTGGGATTTGTATCACACTCATGCAGGCGCCAGTGGCACTACAGCTCCCCCAGGAAGCAGCTTTTCTGGCTTTTCTCATCTGCTTGGTGGGGAGAGGTTGTTAGCATGGACATGAGCGCAGCCTGGGCACCGCTCAAGCATCTGGCCAGCCGGTGCCATTTAGAGCGCTTACAAAATGAGTTGAGAATTGTTTCATTGTGTATCCAAATGATCTCAACACATTCCTCAATAACCCGACAAAGATAATTAGTAACAGAAATAAATTCTTCTTATCAAAGAAATGGACAAATGTGTTGTCCACTGTATTCAAAGATTGACGACGTGTTAGGGGATCTGCTGGTTGAGCCAATAGCAACACACATTCAGCTTGTCAATTAAACGGCCTTTCAGGTCAGCACAGTCATCAGCAGAACATAATCTTAAACAGGTTCGAACACTTATGGTTATTGAAAATTTGATTACTCTTGTATTATTGTTCAGTTTCCTCTCGCCATTTATATTCTATTTCTAATCCAGTGAACACGGCCCAGCGGGAGCTCCATCTCCCGCTGGGCGATGGAGATGTCAATCAATACATTAAGACAATCAAGACATTATAACCCTGTTTATTGCATCATATAAATCAGTTTAAATCACCTTGATAAGAAGAATGATCCATAATGACAGAAACCATGTTTGATAAAACGTTCACATTTATTTGGTGTGTACTTATGTGTAGGATGTGTAGAATGTAGAAGTTGTCCCCAAGTCCCATATGTTAACATGGAGGAGTCCCACTTTATGACCGTTACTGCAACCAGTACATAGTACATAGAGGGTGCGCCACATTTTCGGCCTCATGGGGAGTTGTCAAGTTGACCATCTTTTTATACAGTCTATGGGCTTTTACAGATAAACTTTTCCATTGCAGAAACTATGGAAGACAATTTGTTAATTTGCTGACTGATCGGGTATTTCTAAACAACAATATACAAAAGTTCACGAAGGAAATAAATGTTCTTATTCTAACAAAAATATATTAACAAAAGGATCACGTGCTTTCTTCTGGATCGGTCAGTTTTGGTTCAGCAAAAATCAGTAAAAGTTTATTTAATACCATATATTTTAAAACCACCCAAAAATGTTATCTTTATTCAACATATAAGGACTATGCCTTAGCTTCACTGATGAACTCAAAGGCAGTAACATCAACTCAAATCCTTGAAGGACCGTAGACTGGCTGTCTAGTGGTTAAGAAGCCGACAACATGATTGGAGTAAATGGATTTGCAACATGTACTTTAATTGTCCTCTCGGTTAGCAAATACAAAAATCAAAGCAGTTTCCATTTCATGTCAGGTGCCCAGATTCCATCCAAGCTTACGCCACATCCAGGATATAAAGCTTGCCTGTTTTTAAATAGGTGAAACATTTTGGTTCAGCAGCTTGTAAAACACACAGGAACTTGAACTGTGACCCTTTTCATACAGAAGCCTATTCTCTCCTCTCTTTGTTTTCCGTGCAGAAGTCAATCTGGATCATTAATTTTACAAGCTCCTAAAGGCTCCCCACATTTTTGATGTTTTCTGATACACCATGCACTTAACATTCCTCATGTACTTCTCGTCACTCTGCCTGACATGACTGACAAACATGTTATATCCCCGGCAACAAGCACTTATCTGAACACAGAGCAAAGTAAGGAAGAGGCATGTGTTCTTGGCTCTTTGCCATCCAACAGTACATGTTGACCCAATTGCAAAATTTAAAAAATACGATATATATTGATATGGGTTGAAATCAAGGTTGAAAAGATTTATCATTCATTTAATAATATTTGTAAAAAAAAAAATAAAAAAACACACACTTAAATTATTAGGAAGCATCTAAAGTTTATGAAGAATTTCCAGAAGTTGCCTGAATCGTTGACGATATTTTTGCATAAATGTTGTTTATGTCAAGTTAGCATGTTATGATCTCTCCAGAAAAGCAATGTGACTATCAACAATATATGAGCTGTTTATAGCTTAACCTAAAACCTCTATTTGTTTAAATATGTATTCAATGATGTTGTAACAACATAGTCAATTGTATGATTATAAAGATTTAGGTTATAGAGATTTATGTTTCTCGAGATTTAGGAGAACATTTCTCCTAATCTCTTTTCATTCCTCCCCTCCATTATGGCCATTGTTATGAAATGTTTACACTTACCAATCTGGCAGGTCCATAAAGGCATGTTTGTCTCTAATTGGCCAACTGGCTGGGGTGCTGTTGCTCCTTATTGCCTACAGGTAAAAAGCCTTAAAGTTATTCACTCTGCGTCCCAGAGGAATCCTACAAAAAACAAACCACCATGTTTGACCTTTGCAGAGACTCTTGTAGCAACAGGCTCCCCTTACAACTCATATCAGCTTCCATTGAAGTACAAACAAAGGCTCAGTAATAGTAACCAAATAGACAAGCTGAGCAGTGGTCTGGCACAGGCAGGGGGACAGTATGAAGGCAAGGCAGATTCAGACACATTCAGACAATCATTAAAAACCAAAACAATAAATAACTATTTTAAGTGGGTTTCCACACCCAGTATCTGGGCGAGAGTAGTCCTATATCAGCTCCAGTTAGATAATCCTTTTCATTTTTTTTGTCAGAATTTTATGGATAAAATGTGGTACATTTTCACATTTCACATTTGACATCAGAAGTCACAGTTTTCCAGCTTATATCCACAGTGACACTGGGCGGGATGGTACTGCCAGGGGAGAAGCCCATTACAACTGATTTTATAAATATTTAGGCTTAGCCACATTAAGCTGATTTGGGTACTTTACTCTGCTGGTCTGCTGTGAACACTTGAGTCTAAATCTGCTTAATTTGTACTGTGCCACTCCGCGCAAGTTTTGCATTCCCTAGAGAAAATATAAATGCCTGGTGTTACTGTTATGTCATTGTGCCTTTTTCTATAAGCAATATGCAATTGATGGAATGCCATTAAGGAGGTTAAATCAGTCACTATATAGCAGTTTCTAAGAATCAGGTCTGGTGTTGTTGAAAGCTCTGAGTACAAAAAAAGGCCTCCGTCATCAGATGGAAAAGTATCAGATCTTCAATAATTAATTTAAGTCGCCAAAGACACAAGGTATGCTGGCAGTTTTGAATGGATGAGAAAGTGTCCAATCCCAGGTTTTTGTGGGGAGACAGCAGAGATGTTGTGGTCAAGGGCTGGGCTAAACTCTCAAAGTGAAGGGTAGTGATTCTTGTGGTTGACTGGAAGAAACAATTACTGGAATATTAAAAAGGCATCAAGAAAAAAAAAACTATGATGGGCATATTAAAGGGTTGAAATAGAGATGTTTATATTTCCACTAAATCCTTCACTCCATTACACATGTTAGACATTTTTGTGGAGCCTCATAAAAGTGGGTGCAGACTAAAAGACTGTGGTTTATCTTTGATCCTTTGTCTAAAGGTGCGGGCAAGAAATAAATAGGAAATTTCATTCTGTTACAAATTATCCTCAATGGGTGTATTGAATGCCAAATACTAGACAATTTAAAGGAAAAAATGTATCCTATATTTTGATCGGAGTTAGGATCTACAGACAAGCTAGCAGCTCTTTTCAGCTGTCAGATGATTTGCTTTAAGCTACATGCTGATGTTAAGCTAACTTGTTCACTGATATCGCGAATATGAAGATGCAAATTAGGTATGGCGTTTATCATGTCCATCAGCAGTTGGTTATCTAGCATTATATAGTTTACAGTTTAATACAGTTAATATTGAACCCAAGTCGTGCAACTTTTGACGATTCTTTTATCACAGCTACAGTCGACTGCCAGTCTCTCAGTCCAACCCAAGGATCGTTCCTTTCCCGCTATATGTGAGTGCTTTAACTTTATTTTGATGTGCCTGTTTTTTCTAAATACAGTATTCATTGCTCGTAGCCTACCTTGGTGTAGGTACCCCCCTAACAATACTTTAAATGCAATTCTGAAACCACTCATAATATCAATCAATCTCCTCATTGTGTAAATTAAGAAATTCACTCAAAAGTATTGGGTGCATATTTAGCATATCCATGTTTTGATCATTCTAAAACTTCATCATAGTTCCTTTTGCCTCTGGCACCAACAGACCCCTGAATCGCCTCAGTGTATATCCATAATTGGTTGAATCAGGTATGGATGTTATGTGTTTGGATTAAATCTCCATCTGGATTTGAACCAAATTGTAAATCGAAAGCAATTAAGATTGTTGTTGGTGTGTCCGTGTTCTGACGATGTGTAGATTGTGGTGGTTGAATTTTCACACATGAGCCTGTGTGCCTTTTGTATTGTAAATGAACACATGATATTTATTGTTATAAGGTCTCCTTAATGAAGACTTAATGAGTGAGATCAAGGATAAAGTTCTTTCATGGAATACATTGTTATTCGAAGTCTAGAGGAGAAATAGAATAAGGATCAGTGAGTGATGAGCAAAATCTGACGAATTAGGTTTGACTATGCTAGTGTTGAAACATTGTAAAAACAATATTATTAGGCCAATTTACTCAATATTAAAAAATGCTATAGCCTCTTCTGCAAGGAAAATTCCAGAGATCACAAAAGTAAGTAGGACTCATCCAACAGGGACTATGATTTTTTTCCCCCAAAATGTATTTTCAATTCATCATCATATAACTTTTTGGTTGTTGTACAAGGAAAGTTTGAAAGTCACCAAAGTCTCTTGGATTCATTCTCTAGGGGCTATGAAGAGCTATGTTAAATTGTATGGCTATTCCCACAATAATTGTTGAACACAAAAAAGATGCTGAATGGAACTTGTGAAAAATAGTCCCCCAAGTGTTCGGAACTTGTCCTCAGGAGGCCATGAATATGTATAACAAATTAAACTGGAATTCATTCAAATGTTTCTGAGACATTTCAGTTGGAGCCACATTTGTGAACGATTTGGTGAACATCCAATGTTGCTGCCTTCACAGCCACTCCTCTACACTGGCTGGGACATTCATTTGGAATAGCATGGTTAAACCATGCAAAAAAGGCACTCAAAATATTTACAGTGATACACATCAAAAGCCCTCCCTTTTTTGCAAATCAGTTCTGTAATTTGATCAGTGGAGAGCATGCTACCCTGACTAGCCTCTCCTTCCCTGAACCTGCTATCTTGGGCAAAATTCTTAACACAGCCAGCGAAGAGCCAATGACAAGCTGGTCACACAAGTATTATGTTTTATGTTTTCCCCATTGCTGTCTAATGTTTCACATTGAGGTTGGGACCATCAAGCAAACTACAGCTCACAAAAGAATGGGCCCATTGATTCCCAGAGGAATAATTTTAGTGGAAGGACTATTTAGCACAGGCCCAGCTAGAAAGAGCTATTAGCTGCTTCTCCAGCTCTGTGATCCATGACTGGAGAGGCTCAGTGTGAGGAGAGAAAGAGGACCCTTCCCTGGCACTGCAGCCACACTCATTTCACCCAGCACAGGCGGTGTGCTCAAGTCATGTTTCTTGGTCTCATTTAAACCTTAAACAGTAAAAATTGAAATGTGACTTCCTCTTTTTCTCAGACACCTAAACAAACAAAGCATCTAATATCAAACCATGTAATTTGAATTAAACTTTTCCCTCCCTTAATTTAATACCACAAAGATGCTGGATGTGTAGCATCTGTCAGAGATACTACAGAAAAATGTCAGTGTGCAGGGAATGTTTGCATTTGCTCCTTTGTGCAGGTCTTAGTCAAGTCAGGACCCTTTGAGATTGGGTCTGAATTTCCTATTTCTCAGGAGAAACCAAAGTGGTCCATCATTACCTCCTCCAAACTCCCCCCTTTTCCTATTTCAGCACCACACTGAGCTAAGATATCAGCTAACACATTATCCTCTTAGCCCTGGAGACTGATAGCCAGTGAGGGCCTCGAGCCAGAAGCAGTCAAACAGGTCAGGGAATAAAATCGGCATCACAGTTAAAGCAACAATAAATTTAACACAGATCAGATCAGGCTATTGATCCATTAATCAGCTGTAATATATCCTAGGCACATTTTATCTCCCTTTTTTGATAACTTTTATTAAGTAACAGATATATCACTTAACATTGCAAATTGTTGTTGCTTTAGTCATCCACCCTCTGTAAATTAAAAGAAATTAGCCGCACCCTGTCCATTGGAAGACTACACTGACACAAGAGAAACCATTATCCTAATATCACTGACTCTCAGGTGACATTATCCTGTCTGTGTTGCCCACCATGACTGACTTTTTCTAGAACATGGAAGTGTATTTCTTGGCTCTGTTCACTCTACGTAAACACAGGAAGCCAAACCCACCAAGTTTTTATGATTAAGTAGACAAAGTCAGAGGGGTTTTATTCTAGATTTCTTGCCAAGTCATTTTACATCACTTCAATGAGCCCCAAAAACTTATGAAATTACATTAATAACTGTCAATGTTAGAGAAACAATAGTACATAATAACTGAGAGCTGTTTGACAATAAAGTCTGGCATTCCTCAGGCATCGTGTTTTCCATCCGAGCTATGAGGTATTTTATGTAATAACTCGAGCCCTAAAAGTGAGATGTCATGCAGCGAAACATTACAGCAGCCCCACATGCTGGCTGTGGTCCAAGATGCACCTGCACTTTCAATTACTCAGCGAGTGTGCCTCTCTCTGTTGGTCTAGACAACCAACACCTGCTGCACATTAATCTGAAATGGTCTGTTCTGCCGGATACTCCCAGTTAACAAGACAACATGTGATTACTACACCTTCCCTCCTGCCAAGAATGCCCTTCAGTCTGTTGTAAAAGAGGCTCCATTTCACTCATAACCAAAACGGGTGTGTGGTTTGGAGCTCTACAGGTAGAGCTCGAAGGGAGGTGGACCTATTCACACAAATTTGGCTTTTTGGCAGGGGCAACATCAACTTGGAGGAAATTGAAAACCCTCTTCACTGCCTCAATGGAAGGTTACAGTGTTTCTGGATGTGGATCGTGTCCTTTCCAGCCACTCTCTTTACCAGGCACACAGTGACATCATTATTCCCTGGACCAACAGCCCAGAGCTTGAAGCAGGCTAGACGTAATCCGAGTTTGAACCCTGTTTTTATGACTTCTGACTTAGTGTTAAAGGTGCTTTATTATGAGAAAAGATTGTTTCCAAAACAGTGACAGAACAAGCTTTCTCAATCCAATCCTGGTTAGTCAATACAGTGTAAGACATGCACTGCTAGAACAACAAACCCGGAACAGCAGACTGTTTAAGAAATGAAAGCTCAGCAAAGTGTCATTAGACAGCTGTGCACTCTCACAGGAGTCAACACATTACTAATACTAGTGCATTAGAGGTTGGTGTGTACATTTTACTCAAATGTCAGAGGTCATTTTACAGAAAACACACCTGTTTTATAATTATTTGTATTCTTTGGCTGTAGCAGCAGGTGGTTAAGTAAAAGCTTGCAGCCTCAGCATAATGTTTAAAAAGTTTTCAAATGAGCAGAATCCACATAATCATTCATTTTTTTATGTTCTATATGAACATGTTCCACTTCTCAGGATGTCAGTGGTAATTTCTAAAAACTACACCCAAATTTGGATGAGCCACTAAACAATGAAGCTTCCCTGTTAAAAGGCAAGTAATTGTCTAACTAATAATTTAGGAATACACTAGTGTTTGATATTTTTAATGCTGTGTTGAAATCACAATCCCACAAAAATTCATCGTCTTTGCATTTTGAGTTCTTGATTAGAAAAGAATAATCTGCATCTGAAGATCTCACGTTATTGATTCTCCCCTCCAGGGAATTATGAAGAACCTTTATCAGTGTCTTCCTGACAGACTAAAAGATGAATTCATGGAAAGGATGAAATGATGTAGCATAAATATATGACATATTTAATTAAGAAATTATAATAGCAACTCCACCATGGTGTTACAAAACCCACTGTAAGGGTCTGGAAAAAAAAGAGATCAATTGTTTGAGACTCAGACTATAAAAATACTTGAAAAGGAAAATATTTAACTTGTCCATCAATTTCCAAGATGTGATTTTGCAGACCGAGATAAGCACATGAACAATGTAAAACTTTCCATAGCCTGTTGTGGAACACTTTCATGAGAGCATTTTTGAAATTCCTCATGTGGCAATACTGTATTGTTAAGTTTAAATAAAGGTAAGGATTCTCCATCTGTAACAAGGTCCCAACAGCTTGAACTCTGTAAATCCTCCACTATGGACCTATTCTGCCAAAACTGGCCTGAAATGATGTTATCTTATCTGAAATACTCTGCAGGCAGTATTCCTTGTGGCAGTTTGCAGCAGGATGAATGATAATGACCCGAGGTCACAGAGATCTGAACCTGCAAGGTGCACTCCTCCACCCTGGCTGGCTGCAGACAAGGAATGGATCTTGACAGCTGCAGCGCTGCGATGAGTAAAGTGAATGTAAGGAAACACAGAGAGAAGGAGCTCAAACTGTCGACAGCTCCTCAATAATTCAATAAGTCAAGGTGGAGGACCATTCCTGCCAGGCTACAGCAGCTCCGTAAATAGCTGTCTAGCAATGATGGGTGTTTTTTTTCCACAGTA
This sequence comes from Symphodus melops, assembly GCF_947650265.1. Taxonomy (NCBI): domain Eukaryota; kingdom Metazoa; phylum Chordata; class Actinopteri; order Labriformes; family Labridae; genus Symphodus; species Symphodus melops. Next base: position 19,558,224 of record NC_136697.1, on the reverse strand, counting down.
ATCTTGCTCGTCTCTCTCAACAAGACGGCTAAACATAATTGAAAACTGGTGTGAAACAACACAAGTTTCACTGACACAAGGAATGTTTCTTTGTCCTGGACGGTTTCGCTAACACTGTCCTGTTTTAACATGTTCCAAGAATCTCTGATCTGTCTACAGGTCAACGTGTGAGACAATGAACACCATGTTCTATTATCTTTAAAATAAAATAATTCCACACTGTTTTCATCTACAATGGCATGTTTTCTTCCGTTTACAAAAACTGTTCTGATGGAGTGATAAAAAGAAAATATTTATCTGAGATTTTCGGACTTGTTTGTTGTGTTTGTGAAATGAGTCTTAAAAACAAAACAGCTTAGAGTGCTAGTTAACTTGCCAATGGTGCCTGCTTTTTGTATGTCAAAACTGCTTTTTTTGGTTTCGCAATCTAAAAATATTTGAAAAGCAAATCAAGTGTAATGGGTTGGACAGTTGTTTTGGCGTTTTCAACAAACCTACCACAGACGTTTGCTTAAATTTTCTCTTTAAAATCCCCTTTTTGTCAAAGAGAGAAGCATTTCTACTTTCCCACCATCCCTTCTCTATATATCCGCTCCACTCCAATTGTGACTTAAGTCTCTGCTGGAACCTGGCCAGCGTGTTAACTTCAGCTAAATCAATGGATTAACACACACACCACCTCCACCACCACCTCCACTAATCTTAAGGAGCTGACCTCCGCCAACAAATGACCAAATTCTCACAAAATGGACACCCACCCCCACTGACAATGTGGTCTTTCCCCGTCTTCTGTCCTTCTTAGAGGCTCCTATTAAAGCAGCCAGTCGCACTTGTTGAGATCCGTGTGACAGAACCTCAAGTACCTCTCTGTTAAACGAAACCCTGCTGTCCTTTGGGATTCAATTTAGTTGGCAAATGTTGGTCACAAAAGCAGCAAGGGTGGGAATCAGGCTAAAGCAAACTTACGTGTATGTATAGACGGGATTACTATCTGCTGAGCTCATATTCCCACACCAAACTTGTTGTTGGTGTTGTAATGTTAGAAGTGGTGTGTGAATGAATGAGTTGCCTCCCTGTGTGCCTTAAGCCTTGCGTCTAAATTTATGGGCAAAAGCAATGGTTTCACTACCTCCAGTTAGCCGGTTGTGCTGGTTTTGACCCATGAGATCAGCGTTACTGTTGAACCCGTGCCATAGCGTCTAGTACAGTTGAGAGAGCAGTGTGCAGCTGTGCAGGGCTCGGTGCTGGAGGGCGTCTCACATGCACCATGTTGTCACGCTGTTTGTCATTCCTCATGTCAGTCATTCTGCCGTCTGCAGAGCCAACATGAACACATTTTAGTAAGAGGATGCAGGAGGAAAAGTACTGCCTCTTCCTGTGTTAGCATCAGTGTTTCCCACATTTTAAAGCTTTCCCATGCTGCCCAGTATGAAAGGTCCCAAAAGCTACCACTCATGGCAATAAGTGCATGTATGAGCCTCTATTTAGTTGATGTTAGTGAGTGAAGATCATGCAAAAGCAAAATGGTATGCTTTACTGCAGAGAATGTGACAAAAGACAGATTTTGTTTATGTAGAGATTGAGTATCTAGAGGCTATGTGTGTGGGCTTTGGTGCATATCTTACATTAACTTCTTTAAAATCCAACGTACAGAAAGCATTTCCAGAGATACTACTCAAAGATGCCAGAATGAATGGTTGTGGTCTCTTGTGTATTTTTTTGTATAATTTTCAGATTTTGCTGTTTTTTTTTTTCCTTGTATTTAGGCTTGTATGCTCGGTTCTAATGTAGTATTTTGCTTGTCAAAGGGCTTTGTAAACCTGACTTTTTAAAAGTGCTATGTGAATAAAGTTATTGTTAATTAAATGGTTCACAGTGGCATTTGGAAGGAACTTGTTGCACAAATAAATGGGCTGAATTGCTCCACATAAAGCTAAATATGAATTAAATATAAATAAATATAAATAGCCCAATTATGCATACAGTGTAATAAAGTTATGCGTGACCTTTGAAAAACAAAAGGTGACATTTGTGGTTGAACATTTTGGAGAAAATGTGTTGACATTTAAGCTCAACAGTTAAACAAATACACTCTTCCTTCAGGGCTCTTTCAGAAAATCCCCCAAATGTATGAATGTACATTGTTAGGATAATAACTCTAATATGTTACTGTACTAACAAGCAATAGGAATAATGTAAATCAGCCTGGAAGGCGATTAATAGATAGTTGTGTTTGAGAGCGCCTCCTGGGCCAGGACTCAGAAGAGGGAAGCTACAGCGGTGGAGTTGGAAGAGTCCTGTGAGACTGCCACTTGTTGCTGATTGACTTGAATTATGTTGAGGTGTTGTCTTCAGCATACTATGTTTGTACTTATTTTCAGAACCAAGGCCCTGTAAAAACACCAGTAATATTTAAGTGTTCTCATAAAAAGAATATAAAAATAATAAAACACAAGACGTCTGTAGCTTTGCCTGCTGAATGAATGGTACTTGTCTCCTGAAGTGAAAAAAAATGATTAAAACACCAACAACAGCTTCTTTTGACGACTTAAATGTACATGTCTAATATGAACAGGACATTATCTTGTCGTCCAGTCCAATCTCATCCTGAATCTGAGCAAAAAGCAACAAGCTCATGGACTCGACAAACCCAGTTCTTGTGTTGGGCCCTTAGCGTTTGTGAATCCACAGCATCACCTGTCCATCCTTTTTTCCTCCCATCTCATCTCATTCTACATTCTCCGGGTCAGAGGCGCCTGCTCTATCCGCGGTGCCATGTATCCTAATCACATAAGCGCACGGGCTAATCCGCAGGACAGCTGGGAAATCTTTACTGCACAATTGAAGCATGAGCTTGACAGCAGCTTCACAGGCCATCTCTGAAAACCCCCTAACTTTCATCAGCCTGCCATTTTAACCCCCCTCCTGAAAACACACACAGTCATCCAAACCAAGACTGATTCCCCCACCATCACCCCACACGCAGACAACAAATGAGTGCTCGTAGGTCAGCACAGCTGCTGACAGAAACTTCCAGGTCCTCCTCCATTTATGCACTGTTGTACAACTTTCCCTTATGTGCTTATATAACATCAACATTTCGGGAGAAAACAAACCCACAACTTGTCCCAGTAGTTAATATTTCATAAATCCCTGATGTACAAAACAGGTGGTGACCTGATTAAAACAAATTTCTCCATCACATTTGCAAATAGCTGTTCTACTGTGACATTTAATGCTGTGTAGTTATGGTATTGAATATCCGTTCAGTGATTTCAAAAGTAGTTACTGTCTGAGTAAATTGATGCACTGAGGAGTATATGTCCATCACATACATCCTACTGGTGATACATCATAACACTTTCTTGCCCAGAATATTGACCAGGATCAACTGTTTTCCTCTAAACTGTCTCTGCTAGAGCATTTAGAGTATCCATCTCCGGAGACTCTGATGAATAATAGAGCTCGAGGATGAATTTCCTCAAGAATAAAATGTTTCTAACTCTGCACCTCTTCTGGAAAGTGCTCCAATTCTCCTGATGCAATTGCAAGTATTATAGGCTTGCCAAAAAAACCCAGGCGTCTACATGGATCTATGTTTATCCCATCGCCCCAGAAAGGCCGCTATGGGGTCTCTTGGGCTATCCCCCCTCACCAAATATGTTTGCCAATGAGAGAAACACATGCTTCATCATTATTTATAGAACATTTTGTTTGTTGATCGCTCTGTTTTTCCAGATGGAGGATGTCAAGTAAGATCCTCTCAGATTTCGTACGAATTTATGGGCTGTATTGTATTCTTTGTTGCATATAACAGAAGTAGAGGTATTTGAAAAATGGGCTTTGTCATGTGAAGCTGACATTTTTACGATTGCAAGCGGGTGGTGAAAACCTCCTGAGCCGGTTATCATCATTATCTGTCGTATCTTGAGCAGAGTCCTCGGTTTTGGTCAATGGGCTGCCTCCCTAGTTTTGCTGCGAGAAAAAAAAAGAAGGCAGAGACCCTCTGCAAGCAGTTCACTTCCAGTAAAACATTTTTTTTTAAAAACAGATAGTTTTTACAGTGCATGAAAACATATTCAAGATGAATTACATTTAACGGCTCTTCCTGGTGTTCAACCTGTTAAGCAGCCCCTCTTGAAATCGTAGCTGAGGTGATTATTGAGTTAATATTGATGTTACCTAAGGAATATGTAAAGGAAATGTTTGAGTTTGTGCAGCTAATAGTACCATAAACCTTTTCACTCAACAAGACTGGCAGTCTTCAAGCTGATTCAAACAGTCATCCTTGTTTAAACAGCAAATCCTCACCAGCAGATATAAACAGTAAACCTTTTTTTCCCTTTATGCACTGCAATTTCTTATTTTGCTCCTGTTTAGAGAAGTGCTGAGCTCACATTTTTCCACTCTGGAGGGACGAGCGGGAGCTTTGACAGGTACTTAACAACAATCAAAAACAGTTATAAACAGGGTAAGCTATGGGCAGGGCGCAGGAAGGAGACGAGGAAGGCACATACCCTTCAAACCCCTATCACACTTTCCAGTGAGAAACTTGCTGGAAAGTGCTGAGAAAAAAAATCATAAATCTGCGTTTCACAGACCCACAACATGAGCTAAGGTGTTTTCATAGTGCCTAGTACATATGTTTAACCAAAGAGACTATTTAGTGAGTGCTTGGGTTCTCATACACAACCCTTGCATACATTTCTTAAGAAATCTATGTCAAACTTTGTGTTTTTATTTTAAACACTGAATTAAAGTAAGAAAAATAACACATCCCTCTGCATGATAATAAAGCGCTTACATTCAAGACCATTACAGCATACTTGCTGAAGTCAGCAGGGGATTTTCAGCTGCAGTCTTATTTGGTGCAGTTTATGGGGGTAAAAACTAAACATATCTTTAAATATTGTTGTGCAACTGATATTGCTTCGTCATTTTTTACTCAAAAAGTCCCAAGTACAAGTGGTGCAGAGGTTAGTCTGCCAAATGTTGCCTCTTTTTTGAAGGCTTAAACAGTCACATAAATTCATCAAGTTTTGGGCACACAGCAGAAGTGACAATGTGCATTTTAAATCACCTAAAAGGCCAAATACCTCCGTAGCACCCCTTACATTTTTTTTGTTGTTGGTCAAATGTGTTTTAGAGGTGGTTTAAAGCTCAGTTGTGGCCGATCTCACAAAGGCAGAAAAGTCAGGATACTCAATGTTTTAATCTGAGTAGAGCTGCAGCGTACAGACCAGTAATGATAATGTGTTTCAGTTTTTTCACTGTGTTCTTATCACATTTATGTGTTGCTATTGAATGGTCTATTTTAACTATAGGACTGATTGACTTCTTGTAATTGTTTTTGTGGTCATGTAACTGAAATATTGGGTCCAAACTGAGACATAATTTACACATCTAATTCAAGTTAAGTTTTAAACAAAAGCCCAAACTTGCAATTCGGAAAGATTTATCAGATATTGATCGCCTTTAAAGAACAGCCTCAGAAACCACTGGTTGACATCACGGAGATCACAACCACCTTTTCGATGCTATGAAATGATTTGACACAAATCAAAGCAGACATTCTGTATTTTATAATTTACATTTGAGGGAAATCAATGTTGATATGTTCTTTGAAATATGAATTCTAGCTATGGTAGAAAAATGTTATCTGACATTGGTCAGCTGATTTATTTAGCCTTTTATGTTACGGTCACAGATAATTGTTAGCTTGTATTTGAGACACATCATTAGTTTAGATCAGAAAACGTTGTCAATCCATAGTGGTGAAACTCATTTGCCACCTCGTCATTTAATACACAGCAAACTACATCGACAGGACAATCACAGTACACATTACAACCATGTGGGATATAATCTACAGCCCTACATCTGAGCCACAACTAAACATGTTCAGTAGTTGAGATAGCGGGTGCCTAACCTTTTCCTGGGTAACTTTCTGGAATATTGTTTGTTGTTTCCAATTTAACCACCTGCTAGCTTCATATTGTCTTTATGGACACATGTCTTTGTCGGCATGTCTTTATGCCAAATCGTTTTATACTTTCATGGCAATGCTCAAAAAGTTTAACCTTTCCTTTGATACATATTTTACTTCCTCTTTAATTATTGTTTTGATGCATATTTTTTTCTACACTTACATTTTTTATCTATTTTAATTTTTTGCCTTGTGTGATTTTCTTCTGCTATCCTACTCTGTTGCTGTATTTACTCTGTTGATGAATAAAGGATTATCTTATCTTATCTTAAGTGAAACTGTCTTTTTTGCCACGAGAACCCACGTGACTGGAGCTACATCTTTGGCTCCCTTTTCCATTTAGTCGTCATAAACCTACATGGCCCTTCACACTGTCAATCCTTTGTAGTGGAGTATAAGTAACAAATTTTCAGCCTAAGAGAATTATCTCTGTCCCCTTTCTCCCTTACAGCCCTTTGTTGGGAAGACTAGGGTGATGAGAATGGGAATGGAGGTAGAAGGTGGGGGGCAAAGATAGTTTGCTTGATTTTTCTTTTTTTTTTGAGTATGTGCTTAAGTTGCACCCACTTCCTTCATGGTAACAGCTGTCAAAACATTGTCGGATTACTTTGCACCGCAAAGTTACAGCTCATATTAGAACCTGGTACAGGGCAGGAAGTTAGGAGGAGTCCAGAAAGCGGGGTACATTAAAGCCTCTCAGTTTCTCGGTGGACTCAGGGGAGGAATAGCTAACACCAGGAGGGTGCTACTCCTGCACTGCTAATTTCAGTACACGTGTCGGGGATATTATGGGCTTTTCCGCTGATGTTTTAGGTATTAGAGAGATACGCTCTGTAATTGTCTGTTGTTTTCGCAATCGGACACAAAGTTCTTATTCACAGCCTGGGATCACAAAGCCCCCTTTTCTCTGGGATTAGATGAGCTTCAGGGTTTGTGTGATGAGGCCACAAGATTGTTGAGAGAGAAAACTCCCTGAAATCTCCTCTCATCTGCTGAGGGAGGAGAGCTTGTTGAAATAATATCAGTTCAACGGGGTAATTCTGCAGCACATACGTATGTCCGAACGCTCTAAACCTTAAATGAAATGTTTATACTTTCAGCTAATGAGACATTATAGTTAATATATCTTCACCCTAGTACTTTACTGTGTTATATGACCGTGGTAATCAGTGGCACTAAATTAATATAAAACGTCATAGAAAATTGTAGGTGATCCTGCGTGAAACTGTGAACTGTGAACAACATCAGTGTCAGATTCCCATAAACACTTAACTTCAACAATGACGTCTGATGACACTTTTTCTTGTTTTGGTTATTGTTCTATCAAAAGGTGGGTGTGAGCCAGACTGGGGAATTGAACTCGAGTATTTCTAATTACAAAACAATCTGGAGGTCAGCTTACTTTCTTCTTAATTTCTCTCTACATGAGTTATATTAAGAAACATTCATGCAAAAAGTCCCAGATGGACGCACAATCAAGACTGATATTATTTGTATAGCCCCATTAACACGTGCTGCACTTCTGAAAAAGTTGGGACATTATCATTACCCAGAGGTGCTGCACAGTCTGAAGACAAATGTCCGAATCTATCGAGCCCGACATTAAACAAGTGTGCCTGTTCCTTTGAACAAACAGAACTGTACGTTCGAAAAAGTGGATGTGTGAACACACATGTTCAGACCATTTAATGTGAAGCAGTTGATCTTCAGATACTTTGAAAACTTCACAATAAGTCAGTAAGATTCAAAGTTAGCTGCTGTTGTAAAGTTAACAGTTAACACAACTGCTCAAATAAACAAACTAAACAGTCAAGATTATTAATGTTTTTAATTTAACTTGCAGTAACAACTCACAGTTACAATGACCAAATTTATAATTTATTTTTTAGAAATGTGCATTAAGATGCCTTAGAGAGGCTGCTTACAAAGAATTATGAATAATTTAGTTCATTTCGGAAAGTTGTGAAAACATGCTCATCACATTTAAAGCCATAAAAAACAAGATGTGAATTTTTATTTATTAATAGGTCAGATTCCAAATCCTGATGGTTGAAAGTAGAAAAGGTTATAAAACTGAACACAAGCAGCAAGCCTTCATGTGTAAGATTGAGGCCATTACAAACTGTCCATTAATCGTGGAAATACACGAATGATCTTGCTTTAGCCATTCATTTAACTGTGTCATTCAAAAACATACTTCAAACCCATCATGGTCAAGTTTACAGGACACTCCTTTTCTAGAATTATTCATAAAAATGTACTGATTAAATAAATACAGTGTCTACAAAAAAAGAATGAAAGCACACGTTGAATAATTTAAAAACTCATTTATTTCAGATTTTTTCGCCTTTGTTATACAAAGATGTTAAATAACTTAAATACATTCTTACCAGTCATTTGTGATCTGTTTATACCTACAAGCTATACACATGAGGTAGAGGAAAATAATTTAGGGTTCCCATAAGACATGAATAAGTGAACATGTACAAAGCTTTGTGTTGTATCATCACAAATGGCAAAACATGGTTTGTGTGTTTTATCTTTGTTTTACAAGCACAGCACAAAATCCTAACAAAAGTACATGTAAAGTGATCCAAAGGTGAGTATAAACTAGTCCATGCCGACACAATCATGAGTTCATAAGGCATATCATGGTGAAACCAACACAACAAAGTATTTTCACAAAATGCTTGATTATAAAAACAGATCAATTTCTATAAAAATAAACTGTTGATGACTGTGATTTTGTTTGAATGCTTAAAAAAGGGTCATGATTGTGCACAGGAATAAGAGCCAGCTAGACATGAGTAGATTCTAAATTAGTTCAGATTTGTTAGTGCTTAGATAACAGCAAATGATGAGATATGAACTGAAATATGTTGACAGTATATACTGCTTCTTGAAGCCTCCACCCCAAAAGAGGAACAAACAACCAAAAGAAAATGAGTAAAAAATACGGGATATAAAATCAATTTAGACTTTGACGTTATTTACACTAAACACATGCTCATAATATATTTAAAATAATTTATATTTTCTTTTTTTCTCTCTACAAAACAGAATTTTGTACATGATCCACTGGTGACTAAACAGTGCAGAGTTTTGGATTGGAGAATATGAAAATCTGACTGGCTGCTGCCTCATGCTCCTCTTGCAGGGGAGAAATGTTTAAGCCTATGTACAATCTATAAACAAACTAAAATGTACTTGGTGTGATGTTGGTATTTCTGTCATGCCTGTTTTAAATTCGTTCAATACGGGAGAACCTCAGGAGTGTGTGTGTGTGTTTGTGTGAAGTTTGCACACAGAAAGTTGTGGGAAGCAGGCATTTATGCCTGAAATCTCAGCATGCTATTATGGTTTCCATGTAGCGTGCAAAGTTCTATGTATATGTTTTGACCAGTCTTTATTTGGCATGCCATCTCATATCAAAATGCTTGGAATTCATCTCCTCGGGACAAATAACCCATGCAAGGCTCTCATCCAAAAAGCATCATATGCCTGCCATGGGCGGTGGTTTATTTCTGAATATCGTGATAATCATCTTTAAAGACTAACCCGCCTGTAAAGGTAAAAGCCACTTTTAAAGGATGTTTGGCATGGGGCCATGAGGCAGATTACAATCTGTAACCGTAGCTGTGTGCTGTCTCAACCTAACAATACTTATTGCAAACAATTTCTGTTTCTCGTGAGAGTTGAACATGTGCCTCACTTTTGTCTCGATACCACAGGAGAAGAAACTATTCTTTACTATTTACAATTCTTCAAAAACAAAATACAAAAAGAAAGATTCTGCACTGCACTGTATCTATAATACACAGATCTTAAAATACTTTAAAGGGCTTTTGGGTTTCAGTGCTTTAAATGGTGCTATAATACAAAGCTGGGTCCCTCACTCAGTAGTTAATTCACACCCATCTAAAATAAGGCATATCCTCTAGTATATCACATGAAGTTCTCAGAAGCCAAGTGCTGAGAAAAACTATAAAATATCAGTCTGCATTGTTTGTGTATAAAGGCATTTCTTAAACAACAAAAATAATGGTTATATGGTAAAGCAATGGTTCTACATTTTGGGAAACGTATAGGCCTAATTGGGTAGAGTAAAAGTATACATGTCTGGTGAAGATGTGTCAGATGATTTAGTCTGCTAGTTAGCTTAGCTTAGTTTGACATAAAGGAGGGAACAGGTGGATACAAGTTTTCAGCCTCTTTCTAATGTTGGCTTTTCTTGGTAAATCCAGCTAATTTGCAGCTATAGCTAACCAATTAGCATGCAAAAAAACCTAACCAAATATATTATTCTTTTTGGTAATTCAGCTTTTACTTAACAGACTTCAGGTTGGCATAATAATAAACCTGTAAAAATAAAAACATTTGAAAAATAAAATGAGCGTTTCCCAAAATGTTGAACTATTCCTTTAACTGTCATTGTATTGGCATGGGAAGGTTCACTATTCTGCATTGTGTTGACTATAAAAACTTTGCTGACTTCTGAATGAAGACAGAGGAGCTGCCAAACCCCAATGTTTGCATTCAGCCATCAATTTGCCTCAACATTACACAAATATTAGTCCTATAAAATATATTTATATTAGCTATGAGACGTACGCATTCATCTTCACTCGAGTAACTCTGCAGACACGTCAAGTTAGATTTCTGTCTGGGTTGCCCCATACTGTTTATACAGAGCAATGCAGCTCCTGCTGTACATGCTGCATGTCTGCAAGTGTTGAATATGGCTCAATCAAATTGTGACAGCTGAAGAGGAAAGACGGATGTGAAATAGTAGGGGGCTACATTCCTCCAGTTCTCCACAGCTTTCTTTACAACTTCAAAGACTTTGAAGTCAAATAAAATAAAAATAAAAAGTAGACTAAAGTTCTCCACATACTTTATTCCCCCTTTGAGTTACAGGTGGACCAATGGCTGGTCAAGTGATAACCTGCTGCTTAATCTTGGCTGCTAAAACAAGGCAACTGTCATCTACAACTTGATTATCATTTGTATTTAAACTCTTTATCTCCTTTACTGCCAAACAAGTTAATAGTGGTTTAAGTTATTCCCTGAACACTGGTTCGCTCAAGGCCGAGAATAGCCTAAACATGACTGGTTTCATTTAACTGTTAATGCATTCACTAACAGTTTCATATTTTATAATATTATAACAAGAACATAATAATGTGATCTTTTTTTCTCCCTGTGAAGGAGTAGTCCCCAAGGATCTATAAATTCTCCACAGAAAGTGACACAAGAGCGCTGCTTTCCAAAGGGCCTTGTCGACATGAATCAAGAAGAAAGATGAGCGAGAGCACACAAACAAGAACATATTTGTGCGGTTAGTGGTTTGTTTTAACATAGTTAGATAAGTGGCTTGTATAATATCATTACAATATACCTGAATTTATTTACATATATATATGCAAACACACAATGTGTGTGAGTGTAAAAAAAAGTATGTGTAGAGTAAATCTTACACCCTGTCTTTGTTTTCTTTTTAGCAGTCTCTGAATATGGATTTCATTGCATAAAAGTCGTCAGTCAACCCCTGTTCCCCCTCACTCTATTGTGCTCACATACAAACGCACACACATGTAGAAATAGACAACCCCCCCACACGCACACACACCTACACACACAAACCATTCTTCTTTGAGCAAGGCCCCAGAAACCAGTCTGTTGGTGTGACTGGTTTTGTCTTTGATCTCCATCAACTTGACGCGTATATCTTTTTTTGTGTGATGTAACTGGATTGTTCATCAAGAAAATAAAAGCTTCTCTGTTCAAGGCACAACTGTGATTTTTTTTACATTTATTTTATTTATTTTTTTAAAGAAGAAGCTTGAGATGTCGACCCAGTTGTCTGAGATTTTTTTTTTTTAACTGCACACCCCCAGACACGGGGGCCACAGGACGTCTGACACCCAGCCCACAAAAATCCCTCAAAGTGCTTATTGCTTCTCCATCAGCTTGCTCCTCTTTTGTTTGGAGAAGGCTGTTCTGACAGCTGAAGCAGAACCTTGTTTGAGAACAAATCAACCCCTCCTTTGAGCTACGACCATATTTTAGTATCTCCACTGATCAGGCAGGCTGACAGATGACCGTTTTACCCTTTGCAGGTGTAGACCTCTTCCCTCTGTGTGCACTGCTTGCACTCAACGTAGCAGCACCAGCGCACCTGGCACTGGCAGGGCCGTGTCACCTCCCTACTTTGCGTGTTATGACCTCGCCCGCAGCATATAGCATCGCAGTTCTTGTCTTTGTAACACTTGCGGGCTGCCGTGCCTGACGAGTACTTGCTGGGTCTACAGAAACTGGGTGAGTCTTCAATGTGGAGAAGGTCCATAGTGCGAGGGATCTGATCATTCAGGCCAGGCAGAGGCTGCTGTGGCGGCTGCTGCTGGCTGCGTCCAGTTGAGATCTCTCCCTCCCCTGTGGCCTCATTGGTGGAGCTTCCGACCTTGATGGAGGTTTCATAGCGCTGCTTCAGCTGCTTGCCGATCTCATGGAAGGGTTGGAGCTGCCTCCAGCAGGTCTGGACAGTGCAGGAACCAGAAACGCCATGGCACTTGCAGGTGGTCTCCACTCCAGCCTTTATTACCTGATTGAGAAATGATGAAGCACTGTTAACTACGGCAAAACATTACAGGAATGTAATGTTTGGTAAACACTATTTCAAAGAGCCTAATTACCCCAACACAGTGATTGTTAGATAATTAAAGTTGAGTGCAATTTGGGAGAAACATAACATTGCAGATTTCCAACATTTCCATGAGATTAGGTTCTTTTCATTTCATAATTAAAGTTCATATCAACATACTGTAGTTCTCAAGAAGAACAATAGAACACTTTGTCCAGGTCTTTTGATAAAATAGCAAAAGATTATTAGTTTGTGGGATGAACGTTTTGTTATGACATTTTTATTAAGCTCAAGATCTATCATTAAAATAAGTGAGAGCTGTTTCAAGTATCCTGAAAAACAGGCAGCCATAAAAACAGTAGACTTAAATAGGAAGACACTGAGCACTATTCTCATCACCTACAATGTGAAAGGAGTGTGTGAGCGAACAATCAATGACAATAACACATTGTCTTCAGACGGGGTTTGGATAGTGTCTGCAGCTCTTTCTTTCTCAGACTGTGAAAGAGATCGGGGGAGGGGGGGCAGGAAGTGCATATTCATCACACCAGCAGGTCAAGAAAATTTGATAGGTCAGCTTTAAAATGTCGGGGGGCTGCAGAGGCTAGCACATTCCAGGTTTTTTTTCACAGTGTGGAAATTCAATCTGAATGTGGTGCACCTCACTGCATGTATGAATCACAAAAACAATGTTGTAAATCTTTTATCACAAACAAAATCTCCTGTGAGACTTCATTTCAGAGAGCCAAGCTGAAGAGGAAGAGCCTCAGTTGCTCTTTTGGGAGAGTTCTGTGTCTACAAACATTTGGGAAGCGTGCCTCTGCTATAACTCATTTTGAACCCAAAATGGGAATAGCTGCAACTTGAGAAAAGCTTAGTAAATGCTGCAGATTTCAGACCTTAAGTTTGCTTTGGCTTAATAGATAAAGACCGTTCACTTCTTTTTTATTTCACCATTAAACTTACTCCCAAGGAAAAGAAAAACATTTTTACTCACTTCTTACAATTGCTAAATGATGCCAAAGCAAACATCGGAGCAGTGGACTAGCTTATCTGAGACCGAAAACCCCTAAATTGACAAATGAGCACCTGAAGGTCTTACCAAAATTAAACATTTTCAATGTCAATAAAACTCGCAACCAACCAGGTGAATTTTGTTATTTATAATAAGGAGTCAGCTCCAGGTCTTTCTCTGTTAGCAGGATGACTGAAGCCTAGTTAGCATTTCCCATAGCGAGACCATTAATGGGCTATAAAAGTCAGTTTCAGCTTCAGTGTGACGTCAGTCCATGAATATACAGTCAATGATTATCACTTTATAAAGTCATAATTGCAGATGTGCTAGCAAACACCATTCAGATACTATTTCTAGCATATTGATGCAACGGGAGTTCTAGCAACCAAGAAGCAAAGAGTAAAGAGCAAAAGAGAACTGTAGAATCATTAATCTGTTATTATTACCCAGCTGTGTTAAATACTTGATTCTTGTAGCCGAATAATGCAAAGCAAAGGTCTGAAATTCCTCAAAAGATAACCGCTGTTAGGAGGGATGCAGCTCTTATCACAGACTCAGTAGGACTAACTGAAACCATATCAAACTGCAGAAAGAAGTTAATTTAAGGTTGATCTTTTAAATGTGAAGAAAAGAGAAAAGAGAGAAAATTGACAGAGGAAAGAGGTCAAAGGTCGCAAGAACTGCTCGCTGTGACAGAAACGGAAAATCACGAACGATCACTTAAAGGAATGTGGGATCAGATACAGCAGCGTTTAAAGACTCAGCAGACTCCAACATGAAGACACAGAAAAACTTAATTTAGCGCTGTGCTTATTTATGGAGACCTGCTCACCCTGTTTCATTTCACCATCAGTGCAATTGTAAGTTTCATGTGAGAAATTAAATTGTGGATTAAAAATGGACTATTTGTTTACATGGAGAGACATATCATTTTAAAATCATTAAAACACTGTCACAGTATTTGAACGCTAACAGGGTGAGCAAGACCCTGATGTGAAGCATTAGCATTATTGTCTTCGGATCCCGAACACTTACCTTCATGCCCACATTTGTGTTGTGCATGTCCACGCGTGCACGCAGGTCCTTGTTGGAGCGTTTGCCCAGGAAGTCCTTCACAAACTTGTTAGCGTATTTGAGGTTATCTCCACAGCCCCCCCACTGCCACGCCTTTCGGTTCTCCAGGTCGGGGGCTTCGTCACATGTGCAGCGATCCATGCGTCCTGCACTGCACGCTTTTGCTAACGCATGAGTCAGGCCCGCTGAAGAGATAGCATACAAGAAGGCTGTCTCTTTAAATCCTGCAAACACATAATGGAGAACAAAACAACAGGTTAGAAGTAGTGCTCATCCTCAATTTGAAGCACAGTGAAGACAATATACGGTATACTGTATATTTCAGTTTCCCTGATCATTGAGTTATATAACCGTGCAAACAGGTCTGTACAAACAAATGTTCTGACCTCACTATAGGAGGCAAAATTTAAATCCAATTAAACTATATGAGGAGATGGGCGAGAAGTCGGGTATGTATGACTGGTTAGAGAGCAATGATAGTGTGGTAAAGTAATATTGTATACACTTCAAGACATAATTTTGCCTCTGCAATACAAAATCTTGTTTAACTGTGTTCCCTAATACACTGTTAGTTTGTAAACCATTATTGATCCAGGGCCTCAGGGGAACTATGCACTTGGATCTTAGACATTAAGATCAGTCCCCATAGCAGATTGTTCAATCTTCACACCCATACTTTTTGTGTTTTTGTCATTTTGAATATTGAAAGCTAGAGAAAAAAAATAGAAAACGAGATCATAAAACAAGGCTACGACACAGCTGAACACACTGAGAAGTGATAGAGGAAAAACTTAGCCTATAGCATTCCATCGATGGACTCATTTGTTAAAGTTCTTGTTCTAAACTCTCTCCAAGAATTAGGCCTTTTTTGTAGTGAAATTACATGATGTACATAAAGCAAGTGCAATACATGAAGTCTGATGTACTTTATTGGTAGAAAGGTAAATTTCAAAGAGAGAAAGAAGAGTGAAAATTTGGAAAACAATGTAGTTTGACAAACGCCACACTATAAAAGACACTGGATCTGTTTTCAGGCCGCTAAAAGAAGAAGACAGCCATTACCTCTTTTTAGTATGTTGGCTCTGTGGCGCCCCTCTAGGGTGCAGTTCCACCTCTCAAAGCGGAATTGATATTGGCATTCTAAGGCGCTCAAGGTAATAGCCTCTCTCAGGGTCTCTGCCACGCCCGGGTCTCGTCTGCACATTCTGCGTTGCTTCTTTTCCAGTTTTAACCGGTCGCACAGCTTGTGGGCCCTGCCCACGTTCTCCTCTGGTAGAGAGTTCAGAGGCAGGATAGACAACGGCTCATTACCTGTCAACCTGCAGGGAGAGATCACAGACGCACTCAGGTTAGTTGGTGCTCAGAGAGGTAGTGGACACAGCTTGATGAAAGGCTCCAATAAAGCTCAGGATGCAGACCTTGAATAAACAGTACCGGTTGCAAAGATATTCTACATAAACAGCAGGAAACCCAGGCGGAGCACTTCATGCTCACAAGTTTGGTTAATGTTCAAATGGATTCAGCTGCTCAGTGGTTAATGTTCAAGGGAATTCAACATTTGCTGAAGATTGAGATCAACCTCCCGCATTGGTGGGTCTGTGCTGTGTAGAGAAAATCTCTGCAGAGGGGAAGAGGTCTTTGTTTCAACAAGATCCTATCAATGTTTTGTCCCTAAATAAAATCCAAATCTAAATTTGCAGCTAAGTCATCCTATTCAGAATTTAAATATATTTGTCGTAAAGCATTCAGTTGTTTGTAATATTCTAAACAACGTAAACTTGACAGTCTTACTCCAAGCTCGTGAAACAATAGCCAGTGAATATTGGATGAAAATTCATATTTTATACTGAATAAAGGGACGTCAGTCACAGCAGAGTTCTATAGATTAATCGTGATTACTCAGCAGGAATAGAATCCCTGAAACAAAAGTCAAGTATTCAGAACATAAAAGCCGCAGTCCATCTGACACATACGAAGCAGCAGAATCAGTTCTAAACATGGTATGCAGAACATGTGGTAGGCTGGCTCTTCTCTCCTCAGTTTATTTAAGGGAAGCATAAAACACACAGAGCAGCGACTGCCACATAGCTGGTGAAAACAACGACCAGCGTTCTGAGGTTGTGACGGGGAAAGCAGAGCATTATTTTCATAAACACACAGAGGGGACATGACTGTCAGACTCTGACCATTTTGGTCACACCAACTGACGGGATTGGCACAGTAGTTGTTCATTATGTGGAATTTCTGGCCTCCCTGACACCCTTAAAGTGAAACTGAAGAATAAACGGATTTGCAGAAGTCCCAAAAGCACAGGTCCTCAGGCGAACGTGCCTTTCAGAAAGACTTCTGTGCACATGACAACTCCTTGTCAAATGTTCGATTGATAACATGGTGAACTCCAACTTTCACCGAAACAAAAGTTGAAATCATGGTTTGCAAATTGTCAATTTTAACACACTTTTTCAAAGTAAGCAAGATATAAGTTTTGACATATCCTTGTTTTGTTTTTTTTGTTTACTTTCTTTGTTAAATTTTATAACCAATCTACATTATAGCATTACAAAAAATGTGTTTCAGGGAAAAAGTGTATAGAAGCCATAAAAACAATACTCAGGAGAATAACCAAATCAACTGGAAGTCTCACAAATAGTTGCACAAAGAAAACATGATTTCACAATTGTATTTAAAATTTCCACGATTCATTTTACATGCTTTTTGTGTTTTTATTTGAGAGACAGGACAGTTGATAAATTTGGAAATCAGGGAGAGCGAGTGGGGAATGACATAAAAGAAAGTAACCGCAGGTCAGATTTGAACCTGGGCTGCCCACTTCAAGGACTACAGCTTCTGTACATGGGGTGCACAGACCAACATCTCATCCTCTGGTGCCCCATTTTTAAAATAGTTTTTAAAATATTATCAAATAAAGGCAACTGTCTCGCTCGTGTCCTCATTGACTTATTAAAAAACGAGTTGTGTTTGTTGGTGATCTCCATTACTAACATTTTACCTTCATTATTGACACTTTTTTGTGGCCACACATTTCACATCAGACTCTATCAGTTTACAGATTAATGTTTACTGTTTTACAGATTGGGTCAAACAGTTTGTCCGTTTAAAAGCTTGTGTGCTTTTCCTTAACTTGTCTGACAGCTATGAGTTTGGAAATGGAAACCTGGCAAGCTGTGTCTTGATAGAGATCGCTCTCTTAACACACTTAAGAAGAACAAAAATGCATGGTTTGAAGGCATCATAGAGCAGCGAAACAGTACACCAGAAGTGTGTCTGTCTGTGAGATGTTTTCTCTGATTCTTGTCATGTTTCATTAAAACACAATGCGATAACAAATGAGACCTGCATTGCAAGTGCCAAAACAAAGTAATACAGCTGACTTGTATGTAACATCTGACTGACAATCGTTTCACAACATTTTTCTGGCAAGCAAGCAGTCAGGCATTGACTTATGGCGCCATATGGAGTACCTGCCGAAGTCCATTTGGATGGGGATATACTTCGAATGTTATCTTTCAGTCTCACTCTATCTCACTTTCACAACCCATCCAGTCACGGCACATAGCTTTTCACAGATCAGTCTGGTTCTGCTCGAGGTTTCAGCCTGTCAAGATGAAGTTTTATCTCGACACTGTTGCTATGTGCTTGCTTATTTGTCTCCATGCATAATGAAACAAATAGTACAGGAACGGATCTCTATGTAAAATGTCACTAGCTTAACATTTGCGTGAGATTTGGCAGCATATAAAAAAGTGATTTTTCAACTCTAATGTTTGTAATTGTAAAATAAAACAAGTGTTATTCTAAATATATGCCACAAATACCTTTGTTAAGAGACCATTTTAAAAAATGGTAGTGTGAATCTACTCTATACCAGACCAACTTGACATGCACATTCCTCCCACAGACATGCACTGTAACACGTATCAGCTTCAAATCCCCCAGAAGCCCCCATTCCTGCCACCATCAGAGTGACAGGCCTCAACTGTCTGTGTGACGTCTGCCTGACTGAGACACAAAAAGGTTTCTGAGCGGTGCTGGAGGGAGGCCAAAGATGACATGACACTGATCTCAACATTACTGTCTCGTGGCTGTTTTTTTTTTTTACACAGAGGCATTTTTCTAGTAAGTTTCCGAGACAGAGAGCCGGGTGTCAAAGTGAGGAGGGGGTGGGATGGGATTTAAGCGGAGAGACACTTCATGTGAAGAAACTTAAGGCATGGGCTCACTCTGGTGCGCGTTGCTGCTCTGATTCCATTGCTTCTGTCTGTTAATTATCTATCAATTAACAGATACCTTTTTTTTTAAATGCATGCAAAAGTTAAACAAGAAATCTGCTGCAATCATTCTCTTTAATTCAAAATTTGTTGAAAACTTGAGATATTGTAGGACGATGACCTCGGCTGTCATTCCAGAAGCTCACACATTCCATTATTATGATCCTCCAAAAAAAGTCAAATATCACACTGCTGTCTGCTGAAAAATGAACTCATTCAACTCACCAAGAGAGAAGGAGAAATAGAAAAACAGAAGAGCGGCTGGATCAGGAAAATCATTACAAATCTTGGAATCCTCAGACCTACAGACATTATTGTTGAAAATATCCCAAAACTATGATCACGTTTGAGAGTAATAGGATGAAAACACAGTCACATGTCAACTTAGATAATTTGATAAAGCTTCTATCCAAAACTGGGGACAGCTTCATAGCATATAAAATGAAAATTTAACATAAAAGTTAAGAATCAGTTAAAGGTCATTTATCATCACATTGATCCATTGTTGTCTGTGGGAGAAACACTATTTAAAAGGTATTTTAGTTTGGGCTTTTTTGACTATAAGAGATGGAGAAAAGACAGACGTTATCACAAGTACTAGATTGCAGAGAGTAAGAGTCGATTTGGTCCGTCGCGGCTTTGATGTTATCTTTGCACATGGAGCAGTCTACCAGTTTGTCAAAATGGGAGCCCTGTTATTTAGGTTCTAATTTATGATTCTATCATATTATTACCCATTATTTTTATACAAACAAGACTTTTAAAGTGTGATACAAAAAAACTGATGCATAATATTTTACTTGCTACTACTACAGTGTGTCACTCTCCTGCAGCTTGCTACTCTTCACTAGCTCAGCACTGTTGTTTTTGTTATCATTAAGTGCCATTTATCTGAAGGTAGATTTCTTCATGGAGCTAAATGATCATGCTTTGGACTGCAGTAACTGTGAACTGCATCGCATTGTATCTATACAGAAAAAATCTGCACTGATATGTGTATTGGAGCAACTTTGGTCATTTTTTCTAGGCTCTTATTGGTACCCAGAATAATCTTGTTTTGTATAAATGTGTATCAACTACTCTATGAATTAGTCTTATTGTTTTAGGATTATTCAATAAAACAATAATAAACAACACAGCAACGCAATATCTGTTTTTTTTTCTAAAAATCTGGTCTATAAATCATTCACGTATTAACCCATTTTAAATCCATAAGTTAAAACATCTTAACTTTTTATACAGCTTGCCACTTTAGGAACCAACACAAGAGCAGAATTTCAGTTGCTTAACACGCAGCCACAGAATCTCCACAACGACCAGAACATGTAACTTCATGTTTTCACATCATGGACCATTTTGTGTAGGTGTTTTTGTTTGAGGTGTTGTTGGAGGTGTTGGCACAGCAACACCAATTACACGTGGAATATAACACCAACACACGGTATAAAACTCATTATTATCCTATGCGAGGTGGGATTCTCGCTGATGTTTGCTCAGCTTTGCCTTTTTTCCATTCACACACTCGCCTGTACACACTCCTCGCAGACATCTCTGACCCACTCTCCGCCGTCTTTCACTTAGTTACACTGCAGTTTGTTTAGTCCTTTCTCTCCACCTGTCAGCACCTCCCATTGGCCGTGACATTTACTTCATATACATTTTCCAAGGGTTCAGTGAAAACGGTTCATTCCACACCACCGAGCCTCACAGAGGATCCCTGGAGGAAATCATTGACCAGCACTAAACTTCGCCTTCATCACCCCTCATTTGGCTTTACATTACAGTCCTTGATGTGACCCTCAGCTGGTAACGCTGCTCCTTCTTCACAGGTTTGGTATGTAAATAATTAAGGGAGTGTGATATTGCCTAAACTCTTAGATAGTGGAAAACTTGTTGCCCTGAATTACTTAAACTTTCTCTGCCTTATTGAAATGGCTGCTTTATTTAAAGGGGGACAAACACACAGAGCTCTGAAACTGCTGGACTTATTCGTAAACTCACACAAACATTTATAAACAATGGCAGCTCAGCACATGTGGTTTGGATTAATCTCAGCAGGCTAAAGCAGTCAACAGAAAACTTTACATATACATTAGATGTAGTTCTAAAAGGATGTGCTAATCACTGGTTGCAATTTGTTTGGTGTAAAGTCTCATATCAATGAAAAGCAAGTAACGCTGGGCTTGTTTTAAACAAGAAAAATAATTGGTTAATTGGTAATAAACAGTTGGAGGAGCATGTATAAGTATACTGAAGTATAAAATATTGTCTGACATTTAGAAACACTGTCCATGCTGCATATTTGGCCAACAGAGAGTTTGTTTAATTCAAATGTCACTTTTCTCAACACATTTTGTCCATAAATAATTTTAAAATCTGTATTTGTATACTAATAAGAATATGCAGAGAACAAAAAGTATACATTCAACTGTCTTTGTTTTATACCTCTGTATGTATTTCTCTGTTTATAGTCTGTTCACTGATGCTTAATAGATCATTAAAGTTAGAAACTTGGAATGTTTTAAAGTCAAGCTTCTGCCCTATTTCTTTTTCACTTACAGAAGACATTTTATATATATAACCAACCAACACCTAGAATAATGTCTGTTAGACAGTCATTTCAGTGCTTCAAAGCTTCTTTGACGTTACAACATGTCTACCAAAATCAATGTAATATTCTGAGGCTACAAGTAACCAGAGGCCAACAAATTTCAAGCACAGAGCTATTATTCAAATCTGGAGATAAGAATGAAAACAGTTGAGAAAGTGTTTTGGCAGCTCTCAGCCAGTGTCTGTTTACCTTCTCCCCTGCACTGGACTAACAGGTGCTCGTTTGTATATGTTGATACATGAACAGGTCTGTGTGCATGTGTGCATGTGCACATGCATGTGGGCACTTACTACCTAAAGTCAACACCTACAAGAGTCAGTCATAGCTGAACGCGTCCAGACAGAAAAAGCACAAAAGCCAGAGTCTCTCCCCTCAGCCTGGACTTGCAGGTTGTGTGGTCGGGTGTCTCCTAGATCACAATGTGCTCCCTTCCTCCTCCTCCTCCTTTTCCTCTTCATCTCCTACGACCTTCCGCTATTCCCACTGGTCAATTACTTTAAACATACGCCAATCATTCTGCCCAGCTGTTGGCTGAAATCAAAACAATTGCAAGACATAACCACTGCTGTCTGTGAATGTAACCGACAGGAGACAATGACAGACATAAACATGTGTCCTAGAAATGTCAGAAAGATAAACTACCAAGTTCACCTAGAGATTAATCTGTGTATGTCTTAGAAATCATCAGTTTTTAAACTTGCCAAGGCCGATCTGTTGCTTTTTAATTTATTTTTTCCTTTTGCCATTGCTGTGTGCAAAATGCTTCTTTTTTTGGGGGGGGAGGCTTGGCTTTTCTCAGAAATGTTGGATGAACTTCAGACCACCCTGCCCAAGTCCCATCTGGTGTATCACAGGCCATGCCAGAGGTTGTAGAAATGAAAGTGTGTGTGTGTGGTGTTTTCCCTCTGGCCCACTCTGACTGTGGCTGACAATGTGCTGCACAGCTCAAACGTGTATAATTGAAGAAATCATGAATCAGGGTTGAATGACTCTCTAGTAGTACACAGAGTCTCCAGCTATTGTCGCCTCTCCAAAAAGAGTCTAAAACCTGCTCCGAACTCAGACATTTTCTCCATGACAACCATGGTGACAGTGCTCACTCCCTGATCCATTAAAACCAGAAAATAGGGGAAAGAGTAAAGCATTATGTACGAGGCTAAGATAAGATTAGTCAGCGGTTGAAAGCAGTGGGTGTTGTGACTACTCCTAACAAGCTGTGACTGACACAGTACAGTAACATGACAAAACGACTTTGAAAACAAAGCAGCCCTGCAGGGCCTGAGACTTACTAAGTCATTACTGGTTGAGTAATGAGCCTTTCTGCATAGTGGGGATTTCATGCAACATCTAGAAGCACATGCTATTCACAATGTGAGAAGGGAAAGTTTGCTATCTTGCATGACTTAACAGGAAATGACCCAATGTTATATCATCTGCTGTCCCTTCTGGTCATTTACAACCCACACAGGCCATGTCAGACTACTCCCTCTAATAGACTGATCAGGTCAAGTTCCTGTTCATGTTCTCTCTTGAGATTTTAAATGTGTATGACCGATGTTGTTGGCATATTTTCTTTTAAGTCAATGTGCTCTGACTCATTTTTTTTCCCTTTACATACACATTGCTCCTTTTCTACTCTTAAAGAGAAGAGGGAAAAGTTACACTTCAGCCTAATTTTTTAATCCACAGCCGTGCATGCGAGCGCTGGTGGTAGCTGAGCGGTGGGACTGCAGGACGGCCGGTTTGGGAATGGGAGTGTGGGGCATGGTAAGAGGTTTAACTGCTATGTGAGAACTCAAGGCTTCTAAGGTCAGCAGCTCAGTTATAGTCACTGTGTGACTGGCACAGATTGGGCGCGCAGCAGTGTCCACATGACTCCCCTGTTCTAGCCTACACCATGGCACTGAGCAACCCTGTACCAAACACGTTCAGGCACACATACTGTACGCGGCTCGCACCGGTTCGCACATGCTGACACAAGACCCAGACTGCGTCTGTTTGGTGAGAGAAGCAAAACACTTAGACTCTAAACTTGGTGTAATTCTGTAAAGCAGATATTAGAAATTGTGCAGCGACTGGAAACGCCAGGTTTTGTTTGCTCCTGATACAGGAGGCAAAAAACACTTGTGAGAATAAACCGAGCATGCAGAGTCAAACCACAAAATCCAAAACAAAACAGTAGCTGTTTTGAATCGCTCATGCCTCAGTAACTGCAACTGGCCGGGTTTATTAGCGGTTATATGCTCTCACTACTCAACGACTGTTTTTTTTCCTGTAAGGCCTGGAGAACTGAAATGCAAAAATCCAAAAGTGCAGCATATCTGTGAAGTGTCAAATACAGGGTCAATAAATGTCAATTAAATACAGAACGTTTCTCACGTGACAAATATCCCTCAGTAACACAAACACACCTTTTTCATGGCCTGAAGTGAAACAGTTGGCCTCCTGACAACTGACTGATGATTAAAGCACCGGTAACTAGTTGAAAATAATGCAAGTAGGCCAGACACAAACTCCTCCAGGGTTAATCGCAGGAGAGAACATTTGTCATGCCCAGGCCCATTCATGTCTGCGTACGTCTGACTGTGTCCATTCTCAAAGTAAAGCTCAAACTTTATGGATGAAAATATGTCTTTGAGGGGCTAACTTGAGTCTATGCAATAATACCCATTTGGCAACCATGAGTATTATAGGGAGTGCATGCTGGGTCAGGCTTCTATAGGAGTGTGTTTATACAAGATGATCATCCTGATAAAGTGCAGTAAAAGTTTTTAAAAGGCATTCTTTCAACCTTCATGATCTCTGCAAACAGGTGCAGGGGATTAAAAGCTAAGATCTTATCTAGGTGGCTACAACAAGACTTGTTTCAAATGGAATCTGACACAAGAAAAAGATAAAGTTAGACATGAAGCTTCTGGAGAAAATCAGTGCATTTCTAAAGTAAGGGCTTGTCAATCGGCTAATCTTGGCACATGTAAAGTGCCAGGTCTCCTCTATTCCCAGGAACCGGGCAGAGAAAAATGCCTGTGGTCAAAAACGGAAAACACAGGACGTTGTGGTTACACTAACTAGCATCATCTCATCAATTCCTGACCACTAAAAGTATCTTGAGTCTATATTAGTTTTCCTGTTTTGCAAATTACCCATGTCTCCAGCTCGGTCTGCAAAGTTCATCATGTTTCACTAACAAGAGTTTCCTTCAACAAGAGTTTCCTCAACTATTCAACAATAAAAGGCACAGCTGACTCTGTTGGACAGTCCATTCAAGTCAGAGATGTTTTTGCTGCTTTCTCTTTGGTGTGCTCTTCGGCGCACTAGAACTATAGGCCAAACACTTTGCCAAACATCTCCACAGATATTTGGAAAAACATGTTATCATGCAGTATGAACCCTATGACAACCTACTACAGACACTAATGAAACCTCCAAAACAAATGTGCACCACTCTGCACTTTATGATAATTCAACCTGTAAAAAAAAAACAGTAACTGTGCATGAAACATTGGATTCTGTGCAGGGAGCTGCAGTTTTGCTCAGTAAGCTCAAGTTGACACTTTCAACTTGCAGGTTGACCACAACTAAGCCCATGAAAAAACAAAAAAAAAAAAAAACATTTTCCTCTCCTACTTTATTTTCACTCAGACCTAACTGCCTTTAAATTTGACATTTTTACAAGTAATTTCCCACTCTCCTACTGTTACACTGAAAGGTCACAAAGTGCTGATTGAGGAGCGTCCTGTGCTGTCAGACAGTGCTGCGCCCTCCTGTGGCATCCAGGCGCATCGAGAGCCTCCACAGGGATGTTCTAGAGCAGAGCACAGCTCAGCTCTAATCCAGATGTATCAAACAGAAATATAAAGAAAACAAAGCTCTCTCTCTTTACAGAGCCGTTGTGGTATGTTATCTAAGCCTGCAGGTCTGCGTGATCTCATCATACTACACGGTCACAGCGCCTGTGCTGAGAGAATCCTATCTATTTGGCTCACAGTAAAGTGATACCCTTTGAGGCGTGGCTATAGCCACAGGATATCCTATGAAGTTGGGAAATCCCTCTATCAACGGTGCTCCCCACCCTGCTGCCCGTCAGGACTAATCAGCCTTTAAGGCCAAGTAATGGGACGCCCGCCACCACTGTCTGCCAGTCAACAGCAGCCTGAGCCTACACTAACTCTGCTACTCCTAATGAGTGGTAATCACCCAGCAGCACCCCACAAACCGCTGCAGAGTTGCCGGCACGCACGCGAGGCAGACAGGAGGGGAGCGAGAGGAGGGAACAAGAAGAAAAGTTTACATGGAGCTGCTTAACATTTTTAATTTCTCTGCTGCGCTGAAAGAAATGAGGCTCCAGTAAACTTTAAAACATGGTCCCATTTGATATTCAACAGGCGCTACTTCAGCAGAGTGATTAAAAGCGTTTACAAGCTGCACACTGAACAATTCCTCCTCCGTTCATTTACACACATCTTATTTTTTATCCTGTTGTTTTTGGCCGACTTCCTCTCTTAATGGAGTACAGCAAACTATCGTACCATCTGATCGGGCACCGGCTCGGCCTCAGGACCAGAACGATGAGTGAAGTTTAAGGATATTGCAGTAATTAAGCAGCAACCTCTGTGTTTGCTTCTTCCGGATGATGCGGTTGCCTTAGTGATTTGGTAAATCGAAGTTGCATGACTTTGGGCAGCCTTCCGGTATGTGTCGCACATGAACTCAATAAAAGCAAACTTTGACTCAGTGTTAGAACTCGCATTCAGTTTACAAGGCCACAGAGGGACATGCCTTCTACCAAACTCAAATTGAAATCAACCGAGTCATCTCAGAGGGTGCTCTGAGTGCTTACAGGGTCAAACGAGCAAGCTAATCACTTCCTCCGTCGACAGTTTATACGACATCTCATCAAGGGGCAGTTAGCTATTAAGGGAAGCAGGGAAAAATGAGACACTTTCTCTGATTTTAGCTCTGATGATAACGGATTTAGCAGAACCAGCACCTGCCACAACAGGCTGAGGGAGAGAAAATGAGCTCTCAAATTCTTGTGGCAAAGGATGACAATTTAAGCGGGTGCTTGAATACGCCAGGAATCCCACCCCGCCCTCGACTGCGCAGACTATGGGTAGGAGAGATTGTGTTTATGTTACACTTACGCTCCACCACACTCTGGAATTGGGTATGCAACATTGACCCTGTATTTTGAGTAAATCAGTACTCAAGAGGCCCTGGGATGCCTCGTGCTCGTGGAATATTTATTTGCACAGGTTTGTGTGAGTGTGTCTCAGGACTGTGCCCGAGTGTCACCGGTGTCCAGTTTCTGGGAAGTTGGCCATCACATTTTGTATTTGTGTCACCTGTGCAGGCTCTTTGAGACTATTTCGTGTTCCTCAGCTGCGGGGCTAAATCATTCACCGACACTCATTCATATTCCCTCCTCAACAGGCCAAGGAATAATAAATCTGGAGTATTGTAATTCCACATGTCTCCCTCTCACTGTGCAAGCCACAAAATGAGAACAGACTGACAGAGAGAAGTGAAAACAAGTGCTAACTGAATAAGTAAACATGCATTACTATTAGGACCATTAAGGCTCATATGAGTGCCAGTTTGGTCAAAGTTTATTCTATTTTGCCTGTAAAGGGTGACACTGCTGCCTGGAGAAATTGAGGGCTGGGTTACATTTGTCCTTCTAATTCAACTTTAGAGCTGAAACCAAAGCCGACAAAGTGTTTGAGATGTGCCTGAGCATTGTGTGGTGATATTATACTGAGGAGGGCTGAGATTGTTCCATCATACGGAGCTATTATAAGTCTCATATAGCATGTTTGCATCACTCAGAAGCATGCCAACACCCAAGTGAACATTTACCCAGAGAAGTGGAAAAACTGTGTATATATTACAACTGTATGGTTAACAGTGTTTTTGAATCTTGAAAATAGTTTGGCGGTTCCATTTCACTCAAATTATTTTTTTTATAAGACTTTTACAACAACAAACCTTATTGGGCAAGGTCTATCCAGCCTTCAAAAAGGTAGATCGGTCTAACAGGCCCTTAGGGGACACTTACTGTGCTGTCTTGCAGATTCACAACAGTTCCCAGATCACCCAACACTCCTGGATCCTGCACAACACCCATACCTCCCATAAATTTGACTCTGCTGGAAAGGCTTCAAGTGTCATCACTCCACAGTCTACAGCCATTTATCTGTGTTTGTGTCTGCACCACTCGCAGCCAGGGAGAGCACTAACAACACCCATCAACAGAGATACTTAAAAGTACCAGGATCCTGATTTTAATCCACCTGCATGTTTAAAGGAAAATGTGTTTCTGTTCATTTACCACACGCACAAAAGGATAAAGATGTCCCTTTTGGAGGAAAAACACTCTGTCGTTCCAGGTGAAAACCGGCTGCTCTAAGCCACCTGACGTGCTGACCTCATTTGTCATTTGAACGACCTTTGCTTCCCTGCAGGCAAAAAGTTCTTCTCTAACCAAGACTGAAAAGAAAACTAGGAGTGTGGTCTGTGAGCCGGCAAACCGGAGTTCAGTGCATTAACAGCCAGCCTGAAGTGGAGGTCATAGTAGGCTACACCTAAAATTCCCAGGCGTTCCCAGGGAATGACTGTCTTTGAAATCAACACTCTTATGATATTGATGAATTAAACATTAATGTGAATATTACAAGCTTCATGAAGATCTGAAAGATTCAGGTTATTTTGCCAACACGTGTTCCTAGTGCTTTCAAAGTTGATGGAGGCAGCAGAACTTTTTTTTTTTTTTTTGTTAAAGAGAAACCCTGAGAGAG
The DNA here is from genome assembly GCF_947650265.1 of Symphodus melops. Taxonomy (NCBI): domain Eukaryota; kingdom Metazoa; phylum Chordata; class Actinopteri; order Labriformes; family Labridae; genus Symphodus; species Symphodus melops. The sequence continues at coordinate 19,529,812 of NC_136697.1, read as the reverse complement.
TTGTGTGATGTTTATGCTAGATGGGGGAATTTTTTGTGCAAGCTGAGCAGACGTTTCGGCCACCAGTTCAGTCAGTCAGATCGCTTTATTGTTACCAGCTGTTGAGTCTGAGGCATAATATAGACTACATTCACCTTTCGCTCCGCGGCTGTTTTCAGGATGTGATTTTACAAGTTGTTTGAGCAAAATGATCACCTCACAGCGACCTGCCATTCAGACTCAGTTCGTGCGCTGCTGCTCAGTTGGCAGGGTAAGAATGGGGTGATCTCCCAAGACAAAATTAGGATGCGTACATCTACCTATAATAGGCTGTTGCATGCCAAGATACATTTTGACCCTGCTTGTCACAAAATATAACTTCCAGTAGCTTTAGCGAGGACACATCGCGCGCTGACAACCTGCTGCTGCTGCACCAGATGTGCGCTGCGTAACCGCCGCGTAAAGACACCTCACGGACCCCCCACAGGTATCAATGCAATTACAACGGCAAATTAACTCATGAAAAAATTATTCAAACTGGGTTTGTTGTTCGAAAATTGAATAAAGTATGCTAATGTTTAATAAACTTTGCACATCGATCAGGGGCAACCTAAAAAACTGTTACCTGCTGCAGGAACCAATCAAAATAATGAATTCAGCACCATTGGCATTTACTGAGTGTCAGTCCTTACCCGAAATATGCATCCGTCGGTCCGGGCAAGGTGAGAAGATACACTATAACAGTGAACGATAACCATCCCAGGAGTAGGTGTCCATCCAGCATTTTGCTGCGGCTCCAGGGCAGATCATCTCGTTTCTCCTGAGTAGCTGTGTAAAATCCCTTGTTGAACGTTCAACACCTCTTATACCGAGCCACGCTGCGCTCCTCCCATCAGCACAGAGAGAGAGGAGAGAGAGTTTGTGTGTGTGTGTGTGTGTGTGTGTGTGTGTGTGTGTGTGTGTGTGTGTGTGTGTGTGTGTGTAGGGAGGGAAATAGAGAGAGAGAGTAAAATAGCAATACATTCAGAGAGCTGGAGTGATTCACTCTCAGGTTTCATGCAGATAAATCTTTTTTCAGTTGTCTGAATTTATGATTTGTGAGGTAGTTTCTCCTCTGAGGGCGTTTTAGGCAGCATGAAGTCAGTGTTTGTGTAGACTGAGGTCAGTCAGAGCTGGACTGTAAATGATAAAATACTTGTTTACCTTCGCTCAGTAACAGTTTATTTCCAGAGTTTTGAACCCTGAAATTGTATAATGTAGCTCAGGCAGGACATCAAAGTATCACTAGGCCACTGTCAGAACATTAATGAAGTCTATCAATGCAAGAGAAAAAGTGTTGCAGCTTCTTTCTATATTTTAAATGTTCCGTTGTAAAGCACTTTTCGCATATGTTTTCATGTACACTATTACAAAGTATTACGATGGCACATTCTCACTACAAAGACAACTCAAACTTGAGCTATCAACTTGAATCAATGTCATATGTTCTAAGTAAGTGCACATGCTATTTTTTTTTGTCTTATGTGCACTTTATAGTTTACGTAATTAATGTGTGACACATTGAGGAGTTCTTTTAGATACACAGAAATACAATACAATACAATACAATATAATACTTGATGCATTTAGTTAATTCAATTATAACAAATTAGTAGCACAATCTGAACAATAAACAGCTATAAAAGTTAATCTCTTACTTTGACCATTTAAGTGTCGACTTAAAAGTAAGAATTGAAACGTGTCTTGTAGTATTTTTCATAATTTCCTTAACTTAAATATATCACTCATATTCCCCTTTGTCCCATTGTCATGTACTTTTTTTTTTTTTTTTTTTTTTTTTAAAACACGCCACACATTGAGGGAAAAATTATGCCCCTGTTTAAATTATTCTTGGTTAAAGATTGTCTGTTGCAGTTAAATATCAGTCTGGTCTTGCCTTTCACAGGAAATGGTGATCACTTCTCCTCAACACTGAGGTGAGTTCACTTGCAGTTCGCATTGAAGAAAGCAAATTTGTCTGCACATATAACTGTAGGCAATTTCACAAGAGCAGGAGAAGAAAACTTTAATCACTTTGCAAAGTATCACATTGAGCACCATAAATCAATTGGCAAACTATCAATCACTCGGGCAAGTAATCTGAAGCCTCTTGCAGGTCTGCTCTTGAAAAATATTTACTCTTCCTACGCACTGGATTGCATAAGATCTGGAGATTACCGAAACATTTAGTTATTGTCACAGAAAACCTTGTCTAACATGCAAACTATATTGACTTACTTTTCTTCTTTTTTTTTCACAATTTCAACCAAGTTTTAAAACATGACTTTTGTGACCTTTGAATGTATCAGATTATTAAAAAATATTAAATTTGAAATTATAAGATGTTAAAACATGTCAACAAGCATCAAAACACGTGATTTTATTCAACATATTTGTTGAATAAGATGACCTGTTGATTTGTAAAAACAATCCACAAAATTCTGTTTCACCTGAGAACCTCTTTAGTCAGAGATAAACCTGTTTAACTCCTGTGCAAACAACTTTCAATGGCTCAGCTACCACCTGACATATTTTCTGTCCACACACTTTGATATCTGGCATGCAAAGAGAGACATATCTGCACTTGGGAAGGGTCCAGGTTTCCTCAGCTACACCTGGGGAGTGCTGCTGCCAGGTTTCAGGGTGAAATATATCCATTACCAATCGAAAATAACATCCAGCCGATTAACTGCAGAAAACAAACAAGCTCAAATAGGCCAAGTAGCTTCATGGGGCCATGTTTGACTGTGAAACAGAATCTAAAATAAGGGATTAGAGTGAGCAAGGTTTACATGAACAAAGTTTCATTTGAAAGAAGATCAGTCATGATTGATATCGTTCAGCTTTTACATTATGTTTAAGTTGAGCATGACGGAACATAACACCTTCACTCACAGCATTAGGCTATGTTAATGCTAATAAAAAGATATGATAAAATGGTATACAGATTGTATTCGTCTCTGGACAAAACGCCAAGTTATTTGCTTCCCATGTTTCCTTTTCTTATGCTAAGCTAGAGGCTATCAGCTGTTTGCTGAGGTCTCATAATAAGTATGGTGTTGATCATAATAAATCCAATGAATGAAATCAATAAGTGAAAAGAAAGCAAAACTTGCCTTTCCCAAAATGAGTCCATTTGAAGTATCAATGTAATACATTGACTGGGTAGATTATATATATATAATATTTTTTCACATAAGTTAAGATAAAATATGCTTTAATTTTACCGTAGAGAAATCTGTCTTTGAATCTATCCTACATTTACAAAAAGAATAAAACTCAAGTATAATAGAGCTCATATCCAGCACACGTAACGTTACATCCACAGAACAAGAGTCTGTGTTGTAGCAGTGCCGCTACAGCTGGAAGGCAGGATTCTAGATAAATACCAGTATGACATGATTCGTCAAAGCAGTGTTGATGATGTTCTTGTAAATTTGCTGTGTGCAAGAATTCCCTTCCAACTCATGCTCAATATCATTTAGGAGTTCACACAGGTGAGCCTGAAAGCAAAGGAATGCACATTTAGAAAAAAAAAAACATTTTAAGCATGTCAGTCAATCCTGAATGGCATTTAAAAGCCTATAGGCCCCCAGTAAGGGCCTTGCTTCTTAATAACACCTGGTTTAAGGAGATCAGCAGGAGGGTTTGTCAGTACATGACAAGAATGGACACTAATCCCAAGCAATACCCACTGGTCCTGCTTCTCTCTTCAGAAGGATAATTGATTCCCACACCCTTCTTAAAACACATTTGCCCCCTCTTCTCAGACCCAGCAATCCAGAAAACAGAGCTTGTTTCATTCTGGTGTCGAGGGAACATGACCATGAGGACAAAAGCGTGTTTTTTTTTCTTACCAGGGCTCATATGAGGGTTGAACGTGGACTGTGATAAGTGTTGTAGGTGGTAGCTCAAATTTGTTTGGTAATTGAGACTAATCTCTTTCGGCTGTCAGAAACATTTTCCCTTCCTGCTGCTGGTGGTATATTACCTTAGCCTTCTCTTAGCTTTCTGCTTTTTCATGCTCCCTCAAAGCTAAATGCATAATATATAAATAACATGTTAATATTATAGATCTTTTGCAAAACAGTCGTATCAGATATCCATGAGAAAGTCAACACTCAGTAACTTTGTTTCAGCTCCAAGTGTGACTAGAATACTCAGCTCAGATTAGAGCAGTAGCCTCCAGTGTTACATTTCTTTGCAATTACAATGTAGTTCCTCTGGGCATTGAGGTAAGCCTATTCAAATGAGAAGGTATGTGCTATGGGATATTGATTGAGTTTGAGGTATTTCCTTGTAAGAGAGATATCCCTAAATGCATTAAAATATTCCAATATACAGTTCAAGTTTTGGACAATTACCGAGGAATCTGCTGCACGCCAGTAAAAATACGTCAAATCAAGATATCTCGAAAGGATATGTTTTCTACATTAAAAAAGTCATTTTGGGTGAAGAGCAAAGATTAGAAGCCTTCTCACTCTCCTCTGAGTCTTATGCATTAGCCTTGGTCTGACCTTGTCTTGATATCACATCCCTGGAGAGGAATGTAAATCGTATCCGTCCAATCCAACCCAGTTACCACCAAACTCCTCGTTCTCACCACCCCTACTCTGCTGCAGGGCCACATGATCTTTTCCATGTACCAGACATAATTTGTGGCTTAGGTTTGGAGGCTGACGGTGCGTCTGCGCCACTCTGCTGTTTCAGGCGTCGGGTGCAACATGTGCACCAGTTCTCAGGATTCAGGAAAGGTCTGTCCTCAGGGGCTGGTGAGGTAGCGGTTGTTTTTGAATTCTCTGTTAAAGCATTGTCAACCTTTTGTGCAGTTTGGCTAGCATTGCAGACAGAAAGTCAGTTACTCACAAGTCAGATATTACCAATGATTACATTTGAAAGGAGGCTTAGGGCCAGCCAGACACGAGATTTTATAATTCTTGCTTGAAAGAAGGGAGCAAATAAATATTACTTAAAAGGTGTCTGAAAGCTCATAGTTCAAACTGTTTTTTTGATCTACTCAGGCACATAAACCAAAACAGTAGCTGCAGCTTAAAGGAACGCCTCACTATCAAAAAACGCCACAGTGGAACTTAATCCCAGAGCCTCATTTGTGGCATGTAACCTATGGTCCATGCACATTTTCTAGTGAAGTGTTATGACACACTTGAGCCAAATTGTATGCGAGCATGTAGAGGCTTGCCCATTTTTGAAAATGTTTAAGTAGGCCCATCTAAGCTGCTGCTGCTTTGCAACTGTGGGAGGAATACCTGTAATGCAAGGTGAAATAGTTGGTTGTAGTACATGAGATCATCCAAAAACTAATACAGAAATTACCTCTTCAGAGGAATCTTTTGGTTTATTGAATTAACATTGTCATGCCGTTGGCTCCGATCATTCCTATATTAAATGCATGTCTTACCTCTCAACAATTAAAAAAATATGTCACATAAAAATCAAACCAAAGTCTACAGGTTTTTATTGCCAAAGCTGCATGATAGGATCAACACTTTGGTTTCCCAGCAACCATGTGAAACCCCCTGGTTGAAAGGTGTTTACAGAATCGCAACTTTCTACTTGCAGTTGAACAAGTCCCACCATTCATCCAGGTTCACCCGGTATGGAGAAAGCATCTACAATGACACAACACAGTCTCAACAGTAAAAGTAGTGACATATGAAGATTTTTTTGCCAGGAAAATACAGATGGCTGTGTGAATACCGACAGTATGGTAGATGTATAGTGAATGGGTCGTGCTATTGACCAGCAGGTGGTGTTGATGGAATGGTATGATCTGCTTTACTTAGCGTTAATGAAACAAGACAGAGTCCAGCTGAGCAGCTGCAGTCGGTGCAGCCTCCCTCACAGCTGATTCCGACCTGGGATGACCCAGAGAAAAGAGTGATTGTTTTGGAAATACCAAGAAAGAACAGATTTAATGCAAGTGAAGATATTGTGCCTTTGATTCTCTTTTTTCAGCTTTTCAGTTGATAGAAAATACCTCATCCTGATATGATACACAGGGCTGGTCCTGCAATTTAAAATCCATTGTCTCATCTTAATGACTGGAACCTGGATTTTAATCCAGTTACATTAACGTGTGACCTCAGTGCAAATACAACAATTTGAGTCCTTCCAAATAAAAAGTCTTTGATCACAAACACACATCTGTCATAGTTACAATGCGTAATAACAGGCTTCATGTACAGACAAAAGAAATAGACAATTCGTTTAATTTGAGATTATGTGACACTTGGGTTTTATTTTACAGGGGGAAAAAAATATTAGTGTGGCTATATATTGTATATTCACACAATGGGTAACACAATGCTCAACTCTGGGTCTATTTCCATTATCTGTCTACATGCTACCCTAAGGTAATTAAGCAAATTAGTCTTGTTAAGCACAAATAGCCTCTAAACACAGTTTACTACACTTAGAGCATCAAATCATGTGACGTAGCTAAGCTAGCTAGGAAGCTAGTTAGCTAGTTCCAACATGCATTTCATATGGCTTCTATATACCAATTTGTACACTTAAACTTACTGTTCTTTTGCTCCAGTTCATTTAATAATTAAGGATTTCAAAATATTAACATCTATGGCAGACATAGTTGTTTATGGAAAAATGCCTTGACAGAACTCTTCTGTATAGTAAGGCTCTGTATTTAACCCCTCCATATAAGATAAAGGATTGTGATTAGCCCGACCTGCGCAAGGCTGGCTAAAAATCTGTCTGAACAGGAAAGAGACCAGACAAATCTGCCAGAGCAAATAAAACTTGAGCACTTCTACTCAGATCTACTTCTTTTTTCATCAAAACATCTAAAAGCGTATTTCACTAAATCTCTTGATGTATTTGTTATTATTAAAAGTATATGCTCTTTGATTATTTAATATCCTTACAATTAGGGTTTTTTTCTTTTGAACTATGCACCCCATTACAGAGATCTCTTGATCTTATTTAATTACAGGCTTAACATTGCTCATCATGAACAGTTCTGTGTCCAATCGCACAGCCTGAATTTCCCAGTTGTTGTTTTTTGTCTTGCCAGCTTGGAAACTGCAGTTTTCTTGTATCATGTGTCTCCACTTATTTATTAAGATTCTTTGTTCTATTTCCTACCAAATATCTATCCCCATACTAAGCTAACACACCCTAAAATAAACAACGTTTTTTTTTTTTACCTCAGGTGTGTTCAGGGCTCTAAAGCAACAAATCTGACCTAAGAGGGTACTTAGACAGTTTACATTGAGATTGGGAAGTGTTCGCCCAGGATTTCTCTTATCAGAAGCCTTTTTACACCCTGTATTACCAAGAGGCCAGCACACGAGATAGGGACGTCAACGCCTGTAGTAATGCCCATCCTGAAGATAAAGTCAAAGAAAGGCAGACCCTTTGCTTTGTTTCCCATGTCTGAGGAGCAGCAGAGACATACAAGGGAAAGTGATGAGCTGTTTCCAGGTGTGAGCTTGTGGGGTGTGTCACGACTTACTGAGGCACAACTCTCCTTCTTTTCCCTTTAACGGTTTGTAACTGAAATGAAATAACACAGGAGAAACATAGTCGCTGTTTTGGAAGTCCTGTTCCTCCCCTATTAGTCTTATTCTGTGTATCTCTCAACGAACATCAAAGTTTGCTTTTGATGAGCATAAAAAATTAAGCAACATTACAGACATGTTTTGATTTAGAACGTTTTTTGTTTTGTTTAGTTTTTTTTTTTTTTTAGAAATATTGTCTTTAGTTGTTGGCTGTGATAACCTGTTTTTTTCTTAGCTTGGACTGAAAACAACACACAATTTCAAAAATGTAAATTGTATTACTCAGGTCCTTTAGATTGTCTGTCCCAGAAAAACCTGCCAATCAAAACCAGAATGTAAAAGGAAATGAACATGTCTATCTGTTGTAATAGGACCAAGACATCTCATGACTGAATAATCTAATAAATACAAATTGGCAGCAGTGGTATTTCTGTTTTTCACATTAGGTTCTGCTTTGCCTTTACATTGCAAAAGCAATATACACCTCATTAAGCATTCTGAGTTTATAACATGAACCTATTTTTTTCTTTTTAAATATGGAGATAAAAAAAACAACAACAGATATTGTAACCTCATCACAATGCTGACATCTAGTGGAGCTGTCACATTTGTGCACCGCAGAGATTAAAACTGATATTCCCAGAGGCTCTGATTTATTCCAATGTTCTTTGCAGACAGTATCTAAGACATTTAATTTTAGAAATGAACTTTTGAAATCTGATTGCACCTCAGGAAAATGTTCATGGAAAACAAAAGTGATGTAATGTTAATGTGACTAACATTTTTATACAGCATGATGTTAGTTTAGCTGTGTAATGTCAAACCCAACCAGACTGACTCGGGCCTGTGATGCAGAGCAATGACAAGACACACCTGTAGGATATTACTTGTTGCGTACAGCACTTAACTTAATGACATCATTATCGCTGGGAGGTCACCATGGCAACACAGAGGTTTCATCGTGTCCTTTTGGTTTGTCAGGGAAAAACCTAAATGCTGAACCACAGAAACAAACTTGGATGAAAAGAAATGAACATAATTCAGTATGCACTTTACCTAATACATCCCTTCAGTGGAGGATATTGATTGTGTTACAACTTTGTAAGAAATAACTTGTTTTGTTTTAATGACATTTGTTTAGGTTAATGCTGTTTTAACACTTGTATGACAAAGTTTTATTAAACTGCATGATCTATGTTCTGTTACCTTTACCTAAACAGGCATTTTTCTCACGCACACAGTATAACACCATCACTGACTAGGCCTCAGTGCCAGTAGTGACATCTTATGAGGAGAAAAGTGACCAAGTTCATAGTTGCATTAACTTTATTACTACATCTGCAGCTGGCTAAACACTATCTGGCTGCACCGGGCGGTTCTGAGGTTTTTCACTGAATTTATTCCCTGCTGCTGTTAAGACTTCTACGCCAAGTATTTCATTGCTAGTTATTTAACCACAGGGATATATTAAGCAGGATTTTAATATAATAATCATTGCCATGATGCTTTTGATGTCTTGTGTAAAGCACTTTGAATTGCCTTATTGTTGAAATGTGCTATATAAATAAACTTGCCTTGCCTTGCCATTGTGCCTGAAATATGATTGTATATAATGTTTCAACTGCCTTTATACAGGTGGTGAATTGTAGTCTACAAAATGATCTGAGGATTTCTGCATTAAAGCAGCTTTACCTTTCAAACAGATGTAGAACAGCAAACAGGGTAAACATATTTTGTTGAAGTGTACGGGGCAGTTCCTGATAAAAGACATTTTCTTTTCAAACACTTGATAGTCAAAGCTTGTAATGGTGTCCTTCTGTGTGTGTATAGCTACTATGAGATTTTGTGTTGTAATTCACAACAGTGTCCGCTAGATGGTGCTCACATCTCGTGTCTCCTCTTCCTCCAAGAGGCACACGGGAGGTGTGACGGATGTTTTGCCTCCTTTGGGTGAGTCATCAGAGTTTTGCATGTGGTCACTACAAGGAAAATGACAAGACGGATGGCAGGTTTGACGAAATAAAACGTTGTAGATTCAACGAGTGAGTGGACCAAGGAACAACAAAAGGGAAGAAAAAGGTCAAAATAGCGCAGAGTTTATACATCTGCGTGGTGTATTTTACAAGTCGGCCTATCTAGTGATGTAGTGCAGGTTATACGACTTTATGCGGAGTTTGCTACATTTATGTGTCTGTCTTCATAGGGTATACTTACGTCAAGATGCCCTGTTTAACACCACTGATTGATTGACCAAAAAAAACAATAGTAAATCCATGCTGGGATGATGAAGAGATGACACTCACTATTCTGTCTGTAATTGGCTAGTAAGCACTGACTAAATATGTAAGAGGAGGATTTTACATCAGATTCCGTTAATCCTTTGTTGGATGGGCAATTTAAAAAAAACAATAAAAAAAACAATTTGGGGTAATATGCTATTTAAGAGTATAGCGAGTTCCTCAGGCCCATCTGTACCACTGGGCATAATCCTAAAACACTGTGACTGTAAAGATGAATACAAACTGCTTTCAGGTGTACTGTCATGTGATAAGACAAAGAGATGAAGACATATGAACAAAAAAGCTCATTAGCTTGTCCGAGCAAAAATCGCAAAATCTAAAATAAAATAATCTCTTCTTCGTTCGATATTGGCTGCATAAAATGTTTACAGTCGTCAGTTGATAGGCTTGGCTGGAAGGTACTTTTTTTCTTCTTCTTTTTTTTCAATTATCTATTACACAGATCCATGCCTTCACGCAGCTAAATGTTTCTGTCGTAAACAGCGAATGGGCAAAAAGAGAAAAGTTCATGAAGCACATTTCACTCCTTTAGCCACAACATCATATCTAATGAAGACTGAATGATAGATGTCTATGTAAATATCATTTATTAGTCATTATTATAATGATCAACAACGGCATGTTAAAGTATGTTTAAAAAAAGGGGGGGTAGGAACAGAACTGATGTGATTGTGATCGATTCTGGGGCAATAACCCTTTGTAAAGGCTATTGGACTGTGATGTTTCACAACCGTTTTTCTTTAATCGCACTGTAAGCCTCAGCGCCTGTAAATGGAGAGAGAGAGATGAGCTATCAACAGCCACTTGACATTGAGGAAGGAAACAGTCAGTCTGCTTTTCAAACTCGTTGGTGCGGCCAATTTATCCTCTATTTTAGTCTCAATAAGCGCTCTGGCAGCTCCTCATGCGGGTAGCTTTTAAGTAATGGTCACAGAAGACTTATAACAGTGCTCTTTGTCACACCGTTTGAGGGAAAACTTTTCTCATTAATGCACACACCTTGTCTTCTTTTTTTCTTTTTGACAACATGAGTTGGTCTATTTTATGGAATAGGGACATCATTACCTTTTTCACCATTTGCAGTGTATTAACATCATTACAAGATGAGGACATAGATTGACAAAATACTACGTTTTTATATTAAATATATTTTTATTAATGATGAGTGTATTTGTGCATATCTTAATGTTATATTTCAGTTAATTGTATAACTATCTCGGAATAACAAGAACAAGTTCTCGACTTCTAATTTGACATTCAGGGCAAGCAGGCACAAATAAAGGGCTGCAGAGCTTAATAATGGTCTCAAGCAATTCACACATATTTATTTCTGCATTTTAGAAGCTTCAACCCAGGGAGTGAAATCCGGACAGGTTGTTATAGCTACGCAATCCACAGGGGTTCCGATGTCTATTTAAAAGCCCTCAGACCCTCCCTCTCTCCTTTAAACAACATTATATATCACACACACTGCATGCTAATGCCACTGAGTCTCAATGAGCACTAAAACACATCTTAAAATTAGCTCATTCTGCTGTCTCAGTTCAAGTGTCTGACTAGGGATCAGAGGGAACATATCATCAGAATTTCCCCTTTGGCGATACCTGCTGATTGGGTCCTAAAAAAAAAAAGCTGCAGCTTTTAACTTTTAATATTTGGCTCCCGAGTGCTGCCACGAGAAGTCGCGAAAGATAGATTCTCCCTCAGCTTTTCATTTGGAGGACAGAATTATAAATTAGTCAAAAAGGTTTTTCTCCTCTTCATATACAAACTGAGTGCGCATATGAGCGCGCATGTAGGCTTTCTGCTGGAGAAGTTTTGCCAAACTTTAAGGATGATATACCTGGGATGTTTCCTTTTGCTCTGTGGGCTCACGCATGTCATGGCAAGTTATCCCATCTGGTGGTAAGTTTTATTTTCATTTTATCCAGAACAAATGGCGACATATGTTGTTCTTTTGTAAATGTTACGAAGTGGGCTATCCAATGATTCGCTGCTGTGTCAGGTCTGGCAAGTTGTAGTTGTACTTTGGCTCCAGACAGCAGCGGTGCGTTCACGTGCGCAGACGGTAAAATGATCCAGTTTGATTTAAAATAACTATCTGATGCAAATGATGACTCTAAAACGACATTAAGGTATTACTACAAGAGAGCTTAAATACGTGAGTAAATAACGTTTTTTTATTTCTAAACTAAACTTCCAAAAAACTTCTTAAAAACCCCCAATAGAAAACACGTTTATTTCTAATAATGTGGACACTGCAATTTGACTGAGAGCACATTTGATATTCAGAGTGCAGCAGGTGCGACGCTTGTGTCCTTTTAAGTGTATGAGCGTGTGTGTGCGCGCGCGCGCGTGTCCACAAGTTCGTCCGTTTATGTGAGGGTCAAGTGATGTAGAACACGTATGAACTCTTGCCCAGGGTTTAGCACGGGTCACGATTAATGTGTGGTCCATCCGATCAGGAAATGATATTAGCCTATACATAATGATTTTACATGAGAATGATCAGCACGACATTTGAAATAACCTAAGACATTGTGACTTCAATACAAGCATGAAGACATAAAAAGCAAACAGATGACATCAGAAGCAGCATGTGCTTAAAAAAAACCCATCATATATCAATAATTTGATTGACACTATTTTCACTGTGACTTAAAATGGTTGCTTTTTCAAGAAACTAAATAATTGAATGTCTTTGTTGAATTGTCTTTCCCTCTTTAATCACTGAAGAGGCACAGACTCACTGCAGCTTATGAATGGTGTTGTCTGATTATTGATGAGTAACTTTAAAACCAGATTCTTTTTTTGGGGGGGGGGGGATACATGGGCTTTCTTGTCTTCTGGAGATGTTGACCATTCATCTTCCAGCTGCACACATAAATGTCTTTTTAGTATGAAACAAAAAAAAAATGTGTGTGTTTTTTTTTAAACTTAGTTCTTTGATTTTGGGAGTTGTATAGCTGGTGTGTGTACTCTAATCTACTTCCTTTAATGGGTCCCCTGTTGGTGATACTGATGAGAAACTAATTACACGCACAGCTGGAAGGAAATCCTGATAGAACAGTGGGCCATGTGGACTGAGAGATGGGGAAAAATTAGCCACATCTGCACATGCCAGATTCTAAAAGTTAGTGATTGGAGGCAATAACTTTCCAACTTATTGTTATATTCTAGGTGTGTTATCATATTGTGAGTGATTTTTACACGGTTTGGTTGGTTGCCAGATTGTGTAGTGCCATGTTTTAGCATTGCTGATTGACACCGTCGTGCACACAGGCAGGAAAAAAGCCTTCAATTTCAGTTTCCACTAGAGCTTTTAACTTTTTTTATTTTTTTATTTCTCTTTTTGTCTGTTCAGTTTTGAATGACACAATGGAGGGCATGTTTCCATTCTGTCATAACAAAAATGTTTCAGCAAGTCATGAGCTGACTTCTCTGTTGATGCTTTGATTATGGGGGGAAGGATCAGCTCTTTAGTGTAAGTACAGAAGCAAAAACTGTAGTATCACTTCTACTAATATAAACAAAATCTCTGGCTGCAGGACACAGTCAACTTCAAATCTTGACGTAATACTCAAGTTCTTTTTTTCCTGGTGTATTTTTTTGTATCACGGCAACATATCCCAAGTCAAATAACACGGGCTAATCCTGCATTGTCTCTCTGTTTTGAGACAGCATGCCAGCTATTTCAGAGCAATCGCTTCTGTGTAAAGCAACTGTGATGTTTAGCTGACAACTTGGCTTCAAGTGGCCATCATAGACGCATCACACTCAAACCTCTGCACCACAGAAGTCAGTCTTCATATCGGCAAACACACTAGGACAGGTTCTCTCTCTCTCTCTCTCTCTCTCTCTCTCTCTCTCTGTCTCTTCTCGACCTGCCATGACATAGCCTGGCTGCACCCGCCACTCCACCACCACCCCCTCTTCTTACCTAGTCCACCCCACCTTAGAAGATAAATACCTGGAGGTGAAAGCTTGCCGCACATTCCTTTTCCCAAACATATTCTCTTGATGTCAAAGTCGGCTCCAAGGCCCCAGGGTCCACGAGTAAAGTGGTAATTCTAAGGTACCCTGCTTGGGCTTGCTGAAATATGCATTAAAACCTGCGCTGGATACACTTAGATGAGAGGGGGAAAGTCTGTGCTGGGACAAAAATGTAATGTGATATAAGTTTTGTAAGTTAAGTATTTATTTGTACATAATTGTTAACAGTATTGGTAGTCATGTTTATTTATCAATTATTCTGGGGTACAATACATTGGGGGGTTTTTTAGTAAAAAAAAAAAACAAGCATTCAGCAGATGCCTACAACTCCAGGATTTTTTGCTTAAATATTGGTTTGAGGCGGTAACCAATAACAACGAATTTGGGGCAATAACTCATTAAAAACGGTCATAAATCATATCTGGTGGAACATGCCCTTCCTTGGCTCTGAGGACATTTCCTAACACAGCAAGAGGTGGCATGGATTAGTCAGCCTCACTGAGACAGACATAGAGGCACGCAAGAGTGGAGCAACTGAAGCACGTTGACTCACGATGGTCGTGATGTCCTGGCAGAGCTGTAAAAAATGCAAACAGACGATCGCAGGTGTTTGTTTCAGATTTCAGTCAAAACTGCAGAAATCTTTTTTTTTTTTTATGACGCCGATGAAAACGGCATGGAAACGTCCAACTTGCCAAAATTTCAGCCAAAGGCCTCTGACACACTACTAAAAGTGCATGCCTGCAGGACATGAATGTTGAAATATTGTGCTGGGTGTTCTTCATGTTCGAGCTCTGTTTGTTGAGAGACAAACCAAAAGTCTGAACCAGTTTGAGGATGTGGACTCAGGTTTCTGCCAGGAATGATGTGCTCCAGGGTATATGGACTGACAAGGGCCAAAGAGAGGTCAGTTAGAAGTAGGAGTGCCAATGTTTACTGATGGATGTTGCAGACAAACTGTAGACGAGTGTGATTTCCTCTGGAGTCATTTTTAAACTTGCCATTGCTCGCTTTCTTGATGTCTCATTCATGATTAACTCCAATGATTTAGTCTGCAGAAATTAGGCAATAACTCTGTTAAAAGCAGCGTGACACATGACTCTGACACTTGCCCTGGGGTAAATATCCGAGGTTCACTCACCAGGTCAGCTGATGGCGTCTACACACCTTGACACCTGACAGACAACATTAAAGTGTAATATGGACGATGAAATTAGCCTATACATTTCTAAATGTAACCGAGGTATTCAAGGTCATCATGTTTATTGCTGTCTGAAGCCGTCAAACAGGGGTCACTGGACTGAGGAGATCTTTGAGCTTTTAAAGAAAGCAGCCTGGGGCCAGTGTCAGGAGTTATGGTAATCTTGTTGTGATCACCTATTAGTCCCTGAACAACAGTGAACAGGTCAACTGGTAGAGAGCTACCTGAGCAGCAGGAGACTGCACACCTGCCCTGGCTCTGGCTTTGTGCAGAAGCTACTGTAACTGTTATCAGGCGCATATCACTCGGGTGGGAGGATCAGCAGATTATGGCTGCCAGAGTTTGGTCTTTAAAAGACAGTTGAAGTTGAAATGAAGACTCTTCTTTCTTGCCAAGAAGCCACTTTGTTGCTCCTCAGGAAAAGAATCTGCCAAAGATAATAGGAACTCTGCTATTACACTTTCAAGTAGTCAAAATATTGATTTTGGTGACACTTAAAATTACAGGCTTACAGCTCAGGTCAGCAGGTCATTGAGTTGTTTGATTATCTTCATTTCAGTAATGCCCATGCCTTTTGACACACGCGTTTTAAATGGAGGAATTGCATGTAAATCAAACGCGTTAAAAGCCAAGTACATAGTAGTAGCATGACAGTTTTATGTGATTCACCAATTGGTTAAATGTTGAAATTGACTACATTATCCAATAAAAAATGACATATCGGATGTTCCATCTGATGACTACTAGTTACTTAAATCCAAATCGAGAGGATGCAGGAAATACAGACAGAAAGACGGAGAGAAAGCAATAAGAGGTCAGAGACCGAGAGATGTAATCAGTGAACCAAGTTTGCACTTGTTGTATCCTCAAAGGACAAGGGGGGTTGGGTTGTGTGTTACATTTAATACACTCTCTGAAGTCTCAATGTAGGGTTAGCACTCTTATTACCCTAAGCTGAAGGCCTGTTAAGTGTGCGGACAGTTAATAACAAGGTGTAGTTTCCCAAGTTGTCAGCTTAAGGTCTATGAAAACCTCTGGATGGATTGTGGACTTTCATCTCAGACAGAAACATCGCCTGCATCTGTGTCAGCAGTGCTGCAATTTTAGTACACAAAGGCCAGGTGTCTGCGCAGAGGGTAGTTGAGGGGATAAAGGATGGATGCATAATGGTAGCATCTGATACAGCAAATAAACCCACAATCGAACATACTCAGACATAAAATTACAAAGCACTGGAAGAAAGAAATTAACCTTCTTCTTAAGTGATGTTGAATCAATACAAAAGGATGCATTGAAGATATGTGCTTCCTCTGTCCTCACAGGTCACTGGCCGTGGGCCATCAGTACTCATCCCTCGGCACTCAGCCTATCCTCTGTGGCAGTATACCCGGTCTTGTGCCCAAGCAGCTGCGATTCTGCCGGAACTACGTGGAAATCATGCCCAGCGTAGCCGAGGGGGTTAAGATTGGCATCCAGGAATGCCAGCACCAGTTCAGAGGTCGACGCTGGAACTGCACCACAGTCAATGACAATCTAGCCATTTTTGGGCCAGTGTTAGATAAAGGTAATGTTACACGCCCAAGATGTAAAGTGCATTCCCAATAACATCTTGATATTTGTTCATATGATCTGTCTCTTCTACTATTTTTCATGCAAAGAACCTGTGGATTGAAATGCACTAGTCGTGTTGTTTTAGTATGATGTCACTGTTAATTAGGCAACTAATTTATCAATACTCATTTATATAGCATCATTTAACAACCAACATTATCTCATCACACTGTACACCACCATGGACAATCACATGATAACAGTGGCAAGTGAACACTTCTTGAAAAAGGTCAAAACCATGACTCTTTGTCTATCCAGCTATCTTCCAGACTTGGCTCAATGCTGATAAGCAAAAGTGAGAGCTTTATGTCAGATTCAAGTTTCCAGACCTTTCACCAACCTTTGAAATGTCAGACAGAAACAGAGACTTGGTGTGATGTACAGCAGTACTACTTTTCCATATACAGGTCTGTTTATTTTACAATTACATTCATGATAAAGTGACAGTATAATGCGAGTGACAGTATGTAACATACAGTGCGTAACATACACTTCAGCTACATTTATCTTAGTGATGCAGTCTGAACTTCCCCTCATTTGTGTTTGCAAGTCTATGGAGATTAAGCCCCCTGCTCTTGGACTATATACAGTATAGGTTAAAACGGCTTCCAACCACATGCAGAGACCTGAGAAAAAATGTAGTAACTTATATCTCCATGCTGATTAACTCTTCCATTAACAATTCTATATTCTCTCCGTCTGATATTTGCATTTGAAAAGCTGAACTGCCTTCGTGCATCAGTCATTCTGCCCATTCAAATCCTTGTTTAAATAGACTTTAGACTGAATAAGCTCTGAGCGGCCTGTATGCATGAAATAATGTGCACAATCAAGACGAGTGAGTTCTGTCTTGTTCAAGTTTTCTTCACGAGGGAATCCCCTGTGATTGTTCGGCTACAGTCCTCTGAAGTGTCTTACCCAAGACTGAGTTATGGAGTTTTCAAAACTACGTTTTTTTTCCAACTTTTGATGTTACATTACTCCTTTGAGATGAAGGATATGTCAAATCTAGTCTTATAATGGGCTCAGTCTGCAGAAATCCCCAATATCTTATGAAAAACGTTGAGCAATACATTAAAATATTAGCTGAGAGCCGGATGATAAGGATGTCACAGCCTCATTCTATGAGCTAGATATAGGCCTAAGTAGCTTGGTGTCTGCCCATCTAGTAGGCTACTTCAGTTGAGTAAAAAAGGCAAGAAAAATGTGTTAAAGTTTGAGAAATGCTGATAGTCGGCTTAAATAATCATTTTAGCAAGATTAAGTTAAAAAAAAGAAACAATTATCTCTTCTGCCCGTTAGTTTAAAATAGCCTATAGCCTACACAGTCTGTTTGCTCAGTACCTGTCCATTTAACTCTTGATTTTGTACAAATTAAACACACAAGATATAAAATAGCTTTCCAAGTTCTACTACAATATATTATTATATAATATTTTAGAGAGAGTTAGACAAAAAGATTACTTCTGTCTGTTAGCTTAACAGAAGACTACAATAGGCCAACCTGTCCATTTAACAGTTCATTTTTTGTATAAATTACTCGTAAAAGATATAATGTGTAAGTGAATGAGTTGTAAAAGTGCTGGTAGACAAAGTTTACATTCAGTGTACAAGGATATTTCCTGTCTTCATTCTGGGCTGTAGTCCAATTCGTCGAATTATTTCTGCAACCTACTCTTGGCTGTTGTGAGTAAATGTTTCAAAATGTCAAAGTAATGCTGTATTTATATGGTTTGACAGGTTGGTCTTTTAGAGGGTTAAGATGAGTAATGGGTTTCAATATTGAGAAATGGTGGTAAACATGGGGGGGGGGGGGGTCAGAGATCTAAACCTGTCCCCTATTTTACAGAGGACTGATGCAAACACAGGGGGCTGGAGGTTAGTAGGGGCAATTGCTTTTAATAAACTCCTGAGTCAATTGATAGAAGAGGCTTGAGCTCAAGTAGGTGGTCAATGATAGGGGTTCCCAATCTGAGCCCTATTGTGGTGCAAAATGCCACCACATCTCTCCCATTGCCTCCTCTCCCAGGCCTTAATTGAAGGGGTACTGAGTGGAAAGAGGAGGAAGCTACTGGGCTTTAGTGAATCATTTTGATTGGATTAAGGTCACTGAGGCCCTTAATAATGTGAGAGGTCAAAGTGGCTGGATTAAGTGCCTTTGTCAGAGGCCAAGAAGAGTGACTTAGGGGCTCACAAGCCTTTGATAGGGCTTAGTAGGAGAGGGCTTCCATTTCATTGGATTTGATTGATGCTGGTGTTTATGTGTGCAACAGGGCCATTGTCCTGACTGGTGTCTGTTTGTCTGTGATTCAGGCTGTTGTGTGTCAGTTTCCTCCTGCCTTTTTGGGGGCCAAATATTTAAGGAAGAGAGAGGCATGTTGCAGTCCTCTGCAGGGGCTTAGTTCTTGCCAGCTATCCCTGTACACTGACCTTCGTGGAGGTCAGAAGCAGAATGTTTGGATAAACAGAGTATAAGAAGAACATGCACTTAGAGAAGAAAGGGCGATACTGTGAATTGAGTTGGTAATATATAGAAGAAAAGAATAGTGTATGGAAAAAGAGGTCTGATTGTGAAAAGAAGTCAATTAAAAAGTACATTTGAAATCGTATTTCAAATGTACAAACATACATGTAAAAAAGGTTGTCATAAAGTTCCAGGATCACACGCATTTTTATATATCTACATGTCATGCTAATTCATATCAAACCACATCGAATAAAACAAAAAGACTGAAGTTACTCCTGCTTTTGAAAAAACACGTGTTATTATATTATGAGCATGTTCTGTCTCCTTTAAGAAAAAGCCTGACCCTCTCTCTATGTTTCTCCCTCAATCCACACCCCAAATCACAAGCCCTACCTTTAGGCTATGTCTGCGTCAGCACTCATTAATTTACATTAACTAAAGTGTCAAAACATGCACTGCTGGAATCTGCCTGTGATGAAAGGTAATAGAAAGCTGTGCAGGTGTTCTTAGTCCCTCGAGCCGATCCCAGAGATGTTTAGGCATTCTCGGTATTTACAGAACACCTACCTGCTATATGGGTATAATCAGAAGCCAGTTTGTGAGTCATATGATAGTATTAGTGAGGGTAACTTTTCTAAAGCGAGTGGACAGTCAAAAATTTCACAGGTGTTATGACCCACACAGGTATAGACACGCTTTCTATTCTTTCTGAAACCATTACATTATGACAAGTTTCATAGGAACTGCTATTCCATTGTTTATGAACCGCAAGGAAGGGATTTTAGTTTCATTCTGTTAGTATCAAGTATCAAGTTTCATTCTGTCTTAGTTCTCTCTTCCCTGTAGGTACCTATGAATTTGCCACACTCTGTATACCAGGGAGCCAACCTAATACATTAACCTAAGTCCCCTCTAAACCAACTCTGAAAAGGTCAGGGGATGTGGATTACGACCTGTGACCTGAGGATGAGAAAGTGTAACTATTTAGGATGAGCTAAGAGGTCTCTGCTTTTCATGAGTCGTATGTCTCTCCATGCTGGGGGAGGGAACCTGGTGCACTAGTATATCATTAACTCTGGGCAAGAAAGAAAGAAGGGGTGTGGTAAATGGAGTTGATGGGGGGACCTTAGCCCCACTCCCCGCTGGGCACTGCTGAGAGCACAATATCTGCGCAACCATGAGATTAAGCAGGAGAAAAAGTGCTTTTCCCCATTCACACGCCCTTTAGATTGTTTTATTAAACCATTTGAATAGGGATTTCCCCGTCTGCCGACAAGCGGGGTCCGGCCAATGCATAGTTCTCTGTTGCTATGACTTAACTTGGTCCCCACTAATCACTGGCCAGGGCAAATTTCATATAAAATATCTGAGGCCATTGTGGGACTAACACGGCGTGACAGTGGCACCACAATAGGGGATTCAACCCCCCAGCAGGTTGTAGGGACCACTTGGTCTGCCAGGGTCTGGCAAGTTTTGGTGGAGAAGCTTTGTCTGAGCAGAAGTGTCCTGAAACACCATAAATTGGTCGTAAAACCAAAGAAAGCAGCCCAACTAATGTTAAAACTGGTGTCTCCAGGTGGATGACGTGTTATTGGAGGTGTATGTAACCCTTAAATCAAACATGAAATGGGTATGACTTTTGTTGGGGGGGGGGTCTTACAAAAACAGGTAAAGAACTATGACTTAATATGGGCAAGCATTTATTTGTGTAGTGTTGAGGGACATACGACCACATTTTTTATTGTTTTAAACATTTCTAGCGAGTTATTCAAATATAAACAACTCTTTTCAATAACTTAAAGTACATGCAGTTTAATGATGAGCAGCAAAACATTTTTCGATGGATATTTATATGCATAATAGCACTTAACTTGTGATATGACTGTACCAGCTGCAGGTTGTGTTTATGGCTGTTCATATGCCATATACTCTATGGACATCCAGGCACTTAAGAGTGTGTGCCTGACAAGAGGTCTGCAACCTCAGAAACCCACTTTGTACGGAGAGACACCAGGACATATTTAATTTCCCCAAATCTTCCCCTTTGCTTATTTTATCCCAAGATAATCCTCTTTTCCTTTCCCATTTGAACTCCGACATCCCTTTAAGCTCTCCAATATCATTGCCAGTAATCCATAAGATCGGTATTCTAAAGACGATCCCCAGGGTACTGCTTGAGAACCACATTTCTTCACAATTTTCAAAAATGAGAGTAAACACGGTGCAACACACTGAATTAAATGTAATTCTATTGTATAAACTATTACAAACTATTGTTCTCTATTCAATAGTTTTATATGAAAGGGGGCACCCTTATCCAATACCAAACATAATTACAGAGTCCCTTCGAATTAAAATCACAAAACATATACAGTGTTGGTTGGCAAGTAAGCATCAGTGTAGACAGTATATTCTAATAATCAAATTTTTATTTTATAGCTTTGAGATACTCTCACCACAAAGAAAATCAAAATAAGTGAAATGATCTGAGGTGGATGCAGTAATAACTAGTAATGGGCTTGAGGAAAGAGAGTAGAGGTGCAGTTTTCTTGTGAAAATTAGTACGCTTGTGTGTATACAATAGAACTGTGAAGTGGGTGGTGGAGGATGCCAGTAGACCTTTTCTCTTGCATCATTGTTCCTAATGCCCTTTAGTCCTCAAACTGGTTGGAACCTGCTGTAAGGGAGGAGCTCATACTCCCTTTAGCTTTATACTCAAGCCTTTTTTCTTTTCTTTCTTTCCTTCTGTCGTTCTTGAACTTTAGACAGTAGTATGCACTGTCTCTTTATCTATGTCTATCTATACACACAAGTGCACAGACACAATCCAAAGTGTCACGATTGATCTCTTTCTTACGTCTTGTTTGTTCACTTCATATTACACCTGGTGTTTCCACATTTTTTATCGTGCTCCCTCTGTCTCTTTTCTTCTGATTGAGCAAGACCATACAAGTACATTTATTCAAGGCAACCTCCCTGTTGCAATGTAAAAAAGCAAGGTATGCTGAAGCAAACATATGCCCCCCTGTTGTGCCCCCGAACCGTGAAGTATTGTGCAGAATTGCATATTTGGGCACTACAGTCCCACGTCAATGCTGTCTACGATTTGTCCCCACAGTGTGAGGCCGTTTCCTAACCTTTCAAAAGCTTAATTGAGTCTCTTAATTATAGTCCTGTCAGCTCTGTCTCTTCCTCTCATCTCTTTGGAAGATCCTGATCCCTCTGAGTCATCAGTAAGCTATGTTAGAAGGCGGCATAGAGACCTCGTTATTCAGAGACAGGACGATTGATGTCTAGGCTAAGTGAACACACGTACACTTTGGTAGATGTGACCTAAACAGGTGTGGCCAACAATAATAATGGCCTCTTCTGTGTGTATAGTTTGTTTGATGCTGTCTTGTGGGCAGGGCTGGTTAAGATTTGCTTATGTAATCATACACGACTATAAACAAGCAAAAATCCAATTAACAAGTGGTGGCCTGCATCCTTCAATTACAGCTACACACTTTCCGTATATGTAATCCTGAAATCCTTGATGAGCTTCAAAAGTTCATATGACGACAAAATAATTGAGGAATTCTTTACAGATGTGTCTCTGCAGAACGCTCTTTTTTTTTTTCCTCCAATGTTGTCCTAAAGATGTCTGAACTTCTTTTCACAGCCACTCGAGAGTCCGCGTTTGTTCACGCTATCGCCTCTGCGGGAGTGGCATTTGCAGTGACCCGTGCCTGCGCGGAGGGTTCAGCCACCATTTGCGGATGTGACACACGCCACAAGGGCCCCCCTGGTGAGGGGTGGAAGTGGGGTGGCTGCAGTGAGGATGTGGAGTTTGGGAGCATGGTATCTCGAGAGTTTGCAGATGCAAGAGAAAATCGGCCTGATGCACGCTCAGCCATGAACCGTCAGAACAACGAGGCAGGAAGAATAGTGAGTTGTCGGGAAATGCTTTTTTTTTTTGCATATTGTGGTTTAAGCACTTTTTTTTTTTTCCACAGATATTTGATTAAAACTTTGTTTTTTCATTCACAGCCCCTTAACGACATGACACACCTGAAGTGTAAGTGCCATGGGCTCTCAGGCAGCTGTGAGGTCAAGACGTGCTGGTGGTCCCAACCTGACTTCCGAGTCATTGGAGACTACATGAAGGATAAGTACGACAGTGCATCAGAGATGGTGGTGGAGAAACATAAGGAGTCCCGTGGATGGGTGGAGACCTTGAGACCCAAGTACAACTACTTCAAACCACCAACAGAGCGTGATCTGGTTTATTATGAAAGCTCTCCCAATTTTTGTGACCCAAATCCTGAGACCGGCTCATTTGGCACCCGTGATCGGATCTGCAACCTGACGTCTCACGGCATAGATGGGTGTGACCTACTCTGCTGCGGCAGAGGCCACAACACCAGGACTGAGAAGAGAAAGGAGAAGTGTCACTGTGTTTTCCACTGGTGCTGCTATGTCAGCTGTCAGGAGTGTGTGAGAGTCTACGATGTACACACCTGCAAATAAAGACATCTGGTTTTTTTGCCTTCCAAAATTTAAAGACATAAAGTAAACTAACAAACGCAGCAGCTTATCTACAAAACATGAGACGCTGTGAGATAGTCTGACTCCAGGGGCAGACCTAACAGGTGTTTTCTGCTGTGACGCTTGAAAAGTGACCTGAAACAGTTGAGTTGACCTTGACATCACAGGAAAGATGTTGATTTCTCCAGAAACAGCAAAAAGATTATTCATGAACGGATGTAGGAGAGAAGAACAGTCGGCTAATTGACAAACACCATATTGGTGATTTCTATATTTTTTCTGTGTTCCCAGTAGATACTTGTGTTGAGAATAGTACAGCCCTGCATGTGTATCCATGGGTGCCGCTGGGTCCCACAAACAGACCTCCCATTAGGCGCCACCACCACAGCCCAAACTAACCCGGCAGAATTTCTATAAGCACACTCCATTACTTAAATGACCCATTAAAACATTAAACGTCTCTCCTTTGTGTTACGCCCTGAACATTTGAGATAAATATTCAACCGTTTGTTGTCAACTCTTAGTTAACTTTTCTTCTTTTGCTAGAAATGATTGATGATGTGACATATAAAATATTGTTTTGGAGGCAGTTAGTTGCAGGTTCAGCAAAACCTGTGACTGGGTCTGAATGTTGCTCTTTTTTGCCAAAAAAAAAAAAAAAGAAAGAAGAAGAAGAAGGAAATAAAATGAAACAGTTGATGTTATGAACAAACTGTGAGGAAAGCATTCCCTCATAGTCATACATTTCTAAATTAATATGATTAGAAAAATAAGTAATTTTTTATTATTTTTTTAGGGCCCCTGCCAGTCACAGGCCCTGAGAATCGTTCTGACTTTCCACCCCTGAGTAAATCATCCCTTTGGGGCAAACTGGGCCACAAATAGTTGGAACGGCATTCATTCTCCTCAACATGTTGTACAAGTTTGTATGTGTTAATCTGATTACTAACTTTATTGTCATGTGGGTCAGTTCTTTATGGTGTTATATTATGTTTCTGATATTTGGGTAAGAATGCACTTGCACCTGAGTGAATGTAGTTTTGATGCTGCAATGTGTTTACATATTCTCAAATTCTTAAGCTAACAAGTAAATATCTGCTATACATAACTAACTTTATCTTGAGAGTAGACATGAGTGACGTCAACATTGATCAATGGTAAAACATGAATATACACATTCATGCACATATCAAGAAACACCTGGAATCACTGGAAGTTTTTTTTTTTTTCTTGAAAAGCAAAAAGGCTTTGAACAACATGGAGAGTAATGACCAAAGACAAGACAAAGAAAAGTAGGTCTGTGGTGGTCAGAGAGCTGTAAAAGAATCTGAAAGGTCAGCACTTGTGTCCCGTTTAGAAATATGAAGCATTTTCTCCTTCTTTTATCAGTATTAGCAATGTCCCATGTGACAGAGTATGGGCTGTTATTTATAAAAGGGATGTTCCTCTATGTTTTGCTTCATTTGCATACATTTTTTTGGGAGGTGGGGACTTATGAAAATAAAACAAATCTTGATTCCTGCTAAACTGACACAGTTTCCAGATAAAATGCAAAAGCTGTATCATATAAGCTTGGTCTAATACAGTTTAATTAGCAGTAAAAAAAAAAAAAAAAAAACGATGACCAAAACCTCAGCAGTTCATGATTCTAAGATGTGGCTCCTTGTTCCCCAGACTAAAATAACAAGCAGCATCACTGAAACTATTAATACTTCCCTTGTTGTTATGCTGCTACGTGGGGATCATACTTTATTTGTGTGAGTGTGTCCTCACATACAATAAGTCTTTGTTCTTATTTTGTATGTATATTCTTGCATGTATTGATTCTTTCTGTGAAAGAAGTCTATTATAAATATTTTGGAAAAGATAATGTGAAGTTTTGACTAGTTCTTGCATAGTTATTCCCACCTTAACCAAAATAGACCAAACTAGAGTTTTATGTAATCGTAGCTGTCTATGGTTTTTGTAGTTTTCTAAAAAATCAGGGTGAAAATCGTTCATGTTGTTCTCCCTTCATTTGTGAAAATTAAATCACTGTATTTATTTATTGGGAAAGTGAAAACTACTTAAAGTGAGACGTCCAGACAGTTCACACAATGTTTATGAAAGTGTGCAGGCCATTTCACATGTCTTGAGAGGAGTGTCACAGTTGAATTATTGTTTACAGCCTATGTCATGTTATGTCTCAGGCCTGCACTACTCTTCGATTTGAATCAAAATTGCCCTTATATAAATCAAATCAACACCCTGACTGAAAATATTATTGAGCTGCCCTATCCAGTTTCACATTTTTGGACATCTTTAATAAACTGCACAGCAAGCGTTATCAGTACAGGAGATGTTTTCTTGCATTTACGACTGTACACTTTATATGTGATTGTTTGCTTGTGTTGACACTTTGCCTACGGTCTAATTCTTTGTTAAGTCTTAAAATCCAAAGTTTTGTACAAAGTAGTTTTTTTTTTGTTTTTTTTTGCGTTTGTGTGGATTTCTTAAAAACTGGATGTTTTTTTATAATTATTTATTTCATGCTATGTACATAGTAGTAAGTAAAAGTATATATTTGCAAAAAACACATTTTTTTAAACAGTGTTGTGACTTGTAACACTGTAGTCTTTTTACCTCATCTCTGTTTTTCACTGACTGCACACAGGCATCGCTTGTTCCACCGCCTGTCGTAGATTTCTAAAGTTAACTCTGTAACACCAAAATAAAGCAACATAAACAACCAAAATTTGTCCTTCTGTCTTTTATTACACAAACTCACAAACAAAGAGTTGGTTATTAGTGCTGCTGAGGATGATTCATTGACCTCCAGAAGGGATGACCTGTGAAGCTCAGGAGAACACAGGTGCAGACCTCTGCAGTGTTTCTGAAAGTAGCTGAATGTGAATGTAAGAGTGTGACCTGCAGTTTGTTTGTAAAGCTTTTCATTGTCTTCAGCAGCCTGATTCCTGAGAGTCTGATGGTTTCTATTTCAAAGCTCTTATTTGAAGGGCTTCATGATTCACATCTTAGTGAACAGGATGCAAATATGTGTGAGATTCCCTTTAGTTATGTTACGCTTTTAAATTGTGTAAAGTGTCGCTAACAAGCTGTATAGAAGGGCTTTAAAGTATTACTGGAAACAATAATACATTAAAGATTTGCATGTTGACATGTTGAAAAATTCAAGTGTGAGAGATTTAATTCATGCCAATGTTTTTGCAACTCTTTTTTTTTCTTTTTCTAAGAACGGTGTTTTACCTCATGCAGGTGAAGCCAGTTTCAGCTGATGGAAACTTAAACAGCACGCATTTCCTTACACAAACGTATAAACACCTATATCCCAGACTCTACTCACACCAGTGATAATCATGCCGTAAAGCCTTCAGTGGGCAAAGAAGATAAAACAGTGTAGTTGCCATGTTATACGTAACCAAGGGGTCTCTGGTTTAGCTACCAGACTGTCTGTCTGCTGATGGTTCCTCATTATGAACCTCTGTTGCTCCAGTCTTTGACTATTCTACGCTCTCCAGTGTCTACTTAAGCACAAAATGAAACATCTCAACACAGTCACACACTTGGACCACAGATGAGTTTTCAGTCATGAAGACTCGCGGCTTTCGTCAGTAAAGCCCAAACATGGCCTACGGATTTGTAACAAGGCGAAAGAAGAAGAAAATAAAGCTGAAGTGATAATTTGATTCCTTTGAGAGACAGCAGAAGCCAGCTGTGCTTTTCGGAGAAACAATAATAACAGAAAAAAAAAAAAATCTCAGTGATGAGAGTTTGGGAAAAGATGGAGCTTTGTTGTTGGAGAGAAAGACCTGATCTCAAGATAGATTAGGGTTTGGATGTGAATAGAGCCCACCACTGCTCCGGCTCAGCCGCTGGACCCCTGATAGTCTTTGAGCCCTGCAACAATGTCACCACCAGAGGCCAGGTCTCACTGTTATCTAACCCCATTATCTCACAGAAAGATTGATACACACCCCCTCCAGAGTGGAAGCAACACAAAAAGTGACACTCTTCCGTTGTCATTCATGAGGTGGCTCATTAGTCTGCCAGCATCTACATCAAACTATATTTTTTGACAACTGAGCCTTATTACTCCGGTTTGCTTACTTTCCCAGGCATACATTGAAATCCTATGCTATTTAAACCCTGCTTCATGATGGGAAATAAATAAAGAGTTGTTAAAGACTCCAGCCAGGTTCAGGTTTGGTTCAGAGACGGACTGGGAGGCTGCAGCAGCAGGGGAGAGCAGCTCATTCCACACCTCGACCCCTTTGACCCTTTTCACACTAAGTGAAAGGGAGAAAACAAGTACAAAACATGAAACAGATCACAGGATGGACAGAAACTCCGGCCCTGCAGCAACGCTGTTTTTTTTTTGTTTTGTTTTTTTTGGGGTGAAGGAAATGGGCCCTTCCCTTCAACAAGACCCACCTAGCAGCTTTGTCACCCAAGTGAGATGAACATTGTTAGCAGATAGTTGCCAGAAGAGGCCCAGGAGGCTCCACTCAGAGGGATGGCATCCTGACTGTGAGAACTTTGACACGACCAGACTGCAAGAGGCATCGCCCAATAACCATATAAATGGGAGACAATGGCCCTAATTGCAATCAGTGCACTCTTCTCTTTTTTTTTATTTTATGTCCTGAGTTTCACCCTGACATTCTCAGGAGGCCACTGCATGCATTTCAATAAAGCCATGATAGAGCAGAGCAGAGAGTCATACAGCATGTGGTGTAAAGACCCACACTCTGCTGACGTGATGCAAATCCTCCCACAGAAGCAACACTTGTGTTACAGCCAGCCTCTTTTCTGTTTTGCTCTGCCTGAGGCCTTTTGATGTTTAATTGAACATAGAAATCACTGCGATCGCCTGAACAAACAAACTGTGAGATTATTTGATACCTGCTACGTTCAATTTAAAGTTTTGCCTGTGCGCCAAAGTTTAAAATGTTACATGATTCAAAATATTTCAAAAGTTTTTCATCATAGACCAAAGTGTTTAAGAATCTCAAAGCCACTCTTGTCCAAGGATCACACACACACCAGAGGTGACAGGGCAAAACTGAATGAAAGAGTGGATTGCAGTGTGTGGGCATTTTATCATGTAAATAACTTTGAAGCTGGTCTTTTGATGCCTTTGACTTCTTCTGCCTAAAATTAGATCAATCCCCTTGGCTTCAGTGTACGCCTAACACATCTGCCCATCCAGATTGCAAAATTTTAGTGAGAAACATTTATTTCAAAAATGCTTTTAATAACACCCCTGCCACTGTCTTATTTGAGAAACTGACAGATGCGATTCCTGCTCTGTCTTCTAAAGACAAAAAAATATCACAAACTAAAGCCCATCCCATTGTAAAACAAAAAAAAAGACGTTATTTTTAGTTGACTTTTTCAAAGAGTGTAAGTGACGATATTTCTCACTATTTTCTAAATAATAGATCCCTCACACTTCCACCCAACACTTCAGTCACTACATTCTAACTTAAGATTCACCATGTGTTGTTTATCACACAATACTAATCCCTTTTTGTCACTTTTGGATAAATATTACACCTAGAAAACAAAAACAATAAAATAGTTATCCACAGAAAACTTGACACAAAACCAAACTCTAAAGGCTGTGTTGAAGCATCTCAACATGCGTAGTCATCATGGCACTCATCATGGTTTCCCATTCCCCGCCAGGGAGAGCACGGTGCGAAGTATGTCACCTGCACTGAATGAGGATGATGGGTTACCTTCAAGATTTTTAAAGAGGCTGGCCATCAACAGAAGATGTGACATCTGTAAGCAGCCTTATCCCCTTTTGAAGTGCCTGTTTGAATTGTTGAAGCCAACAAAGGAATTTTGCCACCTCTGTAGTTACAAGGGGACATTAGTCAAACTGTGGAGATAACAAGGAAGAAGGCAGGGGGGGGGGGGGTGATATGGGAGACATACTAATGCACTTCACAGTCTGCAGGTGTGTGTGTGTGTGTGTGTGTGTGTAAGGCAGTGTTTTCAAGGGGAGTTCTCTGTGTTCAGGTTTAGGTCTGTAAGATGTGGTCTGCTGGTGGGGTATAAAGCCTGGAGGCTTACAAAGGGTCATCATCCAAATTAATGTGGGCTGTGGTTGAAGTGGGGAGGTGGAGGCAGACCCTCATTAGTCACCTTTTCACCTCTGCAGCTCAAAGCAGTTCAGCCTATAGGAAGAGCATGTGTATGTAGAAGTCACTCGTGTGCCTCTCATCCTGGTGGGGTTGAAATATCTACAAGGTTATTCATCCACTTCTGGAAATGGAAATGGTTTTGTGAATTACACAATTTAACAGTAAACTTACAGATGAGTTTCAGTTGCTACTAGACAGATATTTTAGGGCCTTTGGAAATATTTAGCTTTTTGGTCACCTCATTAAAATTGAAGCGCATTTGCTAGAACTGACTTTTTTTTAGTGTTGCGCTTGTGCAGCTTAAAGCAAGATAAAGCCCTCCAGGTTAGGAATTACCTTTATTTAAAGTCGTTAAAACAAGAAAATAAACACAAACAAAAACTCTAGATTTAAAGATGAATCATGCTTCAATTTATCATCAGTTGCCCTGAATTATACCCCCAAAGCATCGAATAACAAAAGAACGTGTGTTTGCAAAGATGCTGATGAATGATTGTCACATAGTAAGAATGGTGTAAATGTCAGCAAGTCTGCCACAGCATAGACGGCTGTTTTTTGTTTTTTTTCAATTTAGCATCAATGAATAATTCTTTTTTTTTATTTTTTTATTTTTTATTTGTGCATTTCCATTTATGGAGATTAAGCCATCTGAATGTTCAGTTTGTTTGGGAAAAAATGTTCATGGCTGAAAACCGTGTCGAAGTTGTCAAAGAGCTACCTTGATAAAATAGCAAGTAATAAACCTAGTATGTAAATGTGTCAACATAAAATTCAATTACCCATTAACACTGTCCCCTAACCTTTTTCTCATTCCTGTTTGGTGTTCATACAAACAGTAGTGTAAAAGCTATTGCAGCAATATGACTATCTTACAAGACTTTTTTTGAATCTCACAACTAACGCGAGATTATTTTTGATGCCTGTCCGTTTTCCAGATTCATCCGCATGTCCTTGAGTGAGTGAGATTGGGTATATCAATTACAAGGTGGCTAGCAGGGGAGAGGAGCGGGGTTATCATTAGCAGGGTCTGGCGCTGGCCTCTGGTAGTTCCAGTAATTACCTCACAAAGGGTGGTGCTTGCCTTCCCACTGCTTTTCCCACACTGCACTGCAGGCTCAGAATTCCAATCGGCCCCAGACCTGCAATCTCCTCGGTTTTAGACAGCAAATTACTGACAAGTCCCATTCTTCACAGCACTGTAATTGCTTTTTAGTGCTGTTTTTATTGAGGCAACTCCAACCCCCCTTTGCCCTTCCCTCAATAAAGCTAAGTCAGGGAGGGGGCGAAGGGTTAATATAGATAGCATTAGTCCCTAATTGGAAGGTCCCGGACCTCAGAGAAGTTAAATACAAGTCCTGTCAATTTTTAAATCTCTGAGTAGTTATTGACTTGGTATAACCTTGTCTTTGTTAAGGATCTCTTTTGTAGTAATTGAGACAAATGTTTTGTCTTTGATATTTATAGTCGATTAGTTCCATCTTGATATCGAAATGCCTGCACACTCCACAAAAATGCTCCTGTGTGTGTCTGCTCCAAAGAGGTGATATCATCGATGCTCTTCACATCCCAAACAAAGAAAAGCACTGAGCATCTTGGCCAACCAACGACTTTAATCACTTTGTGTTGTCTTTCCCACCCCTGCGCATTACTCTCTCAATCTATTACTTTGTGGAAATCATTAGTCTCCATGTCAATACAAGCTCAGAGCAGAGAAAACATCTCATTATGGGACTTAAAGAGATCCGTAGCATTCTTGGCTCAGTGAAGCTGTTCTTCCTTTCTCCTGTATAGTTACTTTGCTTTCACTGAGAGGACAAATTCTTAACGTTCCAATGCCGGACAACCAAACAGTGTCCATTTGAAATGAGCAAAAGAGAAGAATGGAAAATGGCTGAGGGATTAGAGGATCTGAACAGGATAAAGGGATAGGAGATTCTCAGTGTGATCTAGTTTAGTTTGAAAAAATGTAGGGTCTTAACAAGGATTTGAGACTTTAGAATTCATTGTGTATCATTATTTACATCCTATGCAGTTTCAGTTTGCCACTCCATGGTCTTTACTGCCCAAATTCTTCCCATCATTGTATGTGTACAAGTGCACTCACATTATTTAACATTGTTGAGACAAAATTAGCTAATTACCTAATCATTCAGATGTATCAATTTCCAGGTGGTTTTACCAAATTGTGTATTAAACAAGAAAGCTGAAACTTTGAAGTTAGTCTAATCAAGTAATTTGATTGGACAAGTGGCCGGGGACTTTTGACTGAATGTGTTACTCATATTACTCAGCATCAGGTGCTGTGATAACTTTAATCAATGTTACAGAAATGGCTTTTCGTCTCATTTATCAAGCATGTAACTCAAATCCCAGAAGTCACCAATGCAACTGTCAACAGACTCATGTTTTATAGGTTGTGTGATAAATAAAAATGTGATTTTTTTTTCTCTGTTGTTTCCCTTTTTTTGTTTGTAACTATAACCCTGATATAGAGTTCAAGAGTATGAACTAATGTTACAACTGCCAAGCTTTGCCTGGTCTGTCAAACTGCTTCCTCTGAATTACAGTCCTAATAATAATAACCCAATCTCAGCTGTGCTGATATTCAGTTCAACTCCCTGTTGTACAATTGTTTTTAATTCCAGAAAAATTATTAACATTTTTGTGCTTAACTAGAATCATACTGTTAAAATCACACCACAAACAACAGAAAAACTGAATATAAATGAACGTCAGATTTGGTCTCACAGCTAAATACTGGCCGACACTGCTTCTGTTTTCTGTCTGTGAAGCAAAGTTGACTATACATCCGGGCTTTATTGTTGGAGCCTACAGCAACAACCTGCAATTGACTCAGGTAGAGACCTAATTCGCCTGTGCCTTTATGTGTCCATCTCCCTGTCAGTCTGAGCAGGTTGACACCTCTGACCCCGTCAGGGTGTCAAAAAGTTTGTCAGAAGCCTTCAACAAAGTACAATGACAAGCCTTCAAATGCATTACCACACGAGTTCCAGCCAAAAATGAGAGGCTGTAGCCTTTCCTGCCTCAAGGCAGACAGGTGCACCATTGAACACGCATGCACACACACACACACACACACACACACACACACACACACACACACACACACACACACACACACACACACACACACACACACAAGAGGACAAGACATTTCTTTTAAAATAATGATAAAAAATAGTAAATGGAAATCATTACTTAGATTTTGAGTATCAATGTATAACATTGTCTACATAAAGTAGATGTTATTATCAAACAGGACAATTAATAACAGTTTACTCAGCCTGGGTTGCACACATTTTTATACAATGTTCTATATATCTCCAAATCCATTATTTAATCATTTCCCGATTATCTTTGAGGGGCTTACACAACTAAGAGAGATCAGTTGTCAGTTGAAATAAAAAAGAAAACACCTATCCGGACCACCTTGGGAGCATGTTAGGCCCATTACCGTGGGGCCTCCAACAAGGGCCCGGAGAGCCACTTACAATTAATGTGTCAATGTCAGGCATGCCTAATTGTTGAAGAAATAAGAAGAGATTTTGTTACAGATTACTAACTATCAACATGACAAGTGAAAGGATCCCACATGCCAAATCTGGACATCTACCTGGTTTGGATGCCACAGGTTTTGCTTGGTGCTGGTTGTCCTCAAGGCCCTGCTTCGACATGCTGTGCATTCCAACCAATTATCAAACCCAAGGTGCAACAGGTTCACACTTTAATCTTTGATGCCTCCTCCAATGGGATATAGCTGGATTTAAAACAGGGAGCAGGGGTGGGACAACCCTTACAAACCTGTATACACAGCAAACATGAATCAACATCAAACTAACCCAGGGAGGGAAACAAAAAAGTCTTTCAAAGAAATACTTTTATCCTCACCATTGTTTCATCTTGCAATTGCCAATGTGGATGCTTGAAGCCAGTTTCAAAGAACTTCCAAAGTTGCTTCAAATATTACATCCATAAAGATGTCCTTTGAGTTCATGGAAGGTTGAGTATCTCCGTCTAAATGTAGGTCATCGAGAGGCTGCTGAGAACTTGGAAAAATTGCAAGGTAACCTCACATCCAAACAAGTCATCCTTTTACGAGGAAATCCAGTTCCTTGGCATGGACGTTGTGTTCTATGTGTAGCCTGCAAGCCAGCGATTCCCATTCTTAATGCAACACCCATCCACACCAGAGGCCCCAATGTTCTTTCTAAGGAAGTGCATTCTTGTAGAGCTTGTCCCATCCATCTGTCACGGATGTCCCAGAACATCTCCCAACAAAACCTATGGACCCCACCAATACAAGACCAGTGGTCACTGAAAGAGTGAAAAGGTCACATCTGAATGAACAAACAAGATTTGAATTGCATCATTAGTTACAGAAGCAAAAGTGTCAGTGTCAGACCAGTTGTTACATCAAGGATGAAAAAAAAAAAAAAAAAAGGGGCACGTTTTCTCTACTTTCTCTTGTAGTTTACTGATTTTCATAGCCTTAATTTACTTACAATCTGATGACTTGTTTTCCATAAACTGTGCCGTCTATGTACATAAGAAAAATCTTGACCTGCTATTGACTCAATATGGAAGCTAAACATTTCCGCATGTACCCAGGGCGGAGTGCTAAATGTATGTAAATCCCTTTTTACGACCTTTTCAAGCTGCCGACAATCGCCATTCAAAGGTGATTGGCAGCCGACACCAGTGCACATTTATCCTTTTGCCCCTGGCTGTCTCTCTCTGTAGCGCCCCCTACTGTGAGAGGCGTGGGGTAGGGTGCCCAGTGGCACTTGTTGCCAATGGATAAAGCCAGCATGGATCCTCTCATGGCAGCGGTGCCGGGCGTTGTAATAATGTTCGGTTTGTTTTCTGCGTCACACCTCCTTTGGTACGTTGCCCGACCTATAATCCAGAACATGAGTCGCAGAGGGAGGCATCCCATGCCTGTCCATCCGAGTTCCAGCACTGCTTAGCCCAACCAGCTTCTTTGTAGGACTCACACTTCTGGTTGCCTGTGGGCCATTTCATAATGTAAAGCTATTAACATGACGATTATGATTATGGAAACCCCTCCCGATAAAAAGTTAATCCATAATAAATTCTTTGTCATCATGTGAAGGTTTACAAAAGTGGGAAAAACATTCTTTTCTCATCCATACACACTTGTGCATTCACACAATTTCTCTTCCTTAGCCTCGTCACACACACACACACACACACACACACACACACACACCAGATCAGCGTTCCCAAGCCCCTTACCGAGTGTTTTTATCCTTGCTAGGCCTTGACTCAGAGGGGAGTAAGGCCCCTACTGAGATCTTAACCCACTTCCTGCAAAGCCTTTTTGGCCCCTTGGCAGCTCTCTTCCATTCACAAACAACCTTCATCAGCCAGAAACTTACTTTGAGTAGGGCATGACTGACTCAGCAAATTGTATAAAACCCATCAACTAATGTACACATTTTCAGGAAATTTCCGAAAGCATATTTCTCCTGCAGCGAAGTATCGGTACTTTGAAAACCTCCAGTCTTCTCGCTATCTATTAGGAAGCCAAGGCACCCAGGTGAGAATAGGTGTTCTGGGAACACATTTTACACAAATAGAGAACGGGTTAAGAAAGGAGAGACAGTCCACTCGTGTGTCTGCGTGTGTGCATGTTTGTGCATGAAGCGTGGGAGAAAGTTGTTAAGCGTGTACACAAGTGGGGTAATCACAATTTGTTTGTGTGTTCAGGGGGGTTGTGCAGGGTGTGATATACACCCCCTACTGTCCTTTTTCTCTGCCCAGCCATCACATCTGACATTATGTGGGGAGTTATGAAGAAGAAAAGGACAGACAAGCAAGGAGCAGGGCTCTTAAAATGGATATTACAGCTGCCTGTGGAGCAAGGAAAGGTGGATTTCTCTGTGGACCATTACATGGTACGTTGTTAATAGATATTACAGTGTTGTCAACCTTAGAGTCCATTCTTTAGGATTTTAGTTTAAATCAAGAAATAAAATGAGACTACTGGAGATGATCTTCAATGCTAAGAGTTAGCAGCTGGTGGCTGAGTAAAGTCAAAATGTGTGAATAAGCTCCAGCAGAAGATGCATAAATTAACAAAATGTGCTTTGACAGGTTTCTTTGCAGGTGTTTGCCTTGATCTGTGTTATTACACCTCAACACCTGCAACTGTGCACTGATTGTGTAAAGAGGGAAATTGTGGGTTTGAGGTCTTGAGTTTGTCTTCTGGAGTTTTTCTCCAGCTGTATGGAGGATTTCTAAACTAGTCATTTGCTCTGATTTCTTCTTGTTGATATGGATTTTTTTTCAAATGATATGGGGGAGTTGTAGTATTTGGAAATGAGGAATCACGGGATGGGTCAATCATTCAGCAGCTGTTCCACGGTGTGCTGTTGGGGGTTTTTTTCAATAGTAAATCAACCAGTTCTGCAGTTCATATTAGTCCATCTATTGTTAGAACCTAAACAGAAGGACATACTGATTGACAGGTTAATGTTTTTTAAATGGAGAGTATTTTATCTCCTTATTTTAGAAAATGTTTTTTTTTTTCTTCAGATAGTCAGAGGGGCTGTTCAACACAGAGAGGGAAACATTTTGTGATAAAAATGTTATGTTTTCAATATTTCTATACTTCAGTACCAATTGTCTAAGAAACAGCCTGTATGTATTTGCTAATATACTTTCCTAAAGGAATAGACAAAAAAACAACAACCAAAAAACAGAAAACATGAAAGAACATAGAAAAAAAATCACATTTTTATTTACATTGCAAGTAGGA
This sequence comes from Symphodus melops, assembly GCF_947650265.1. NCBI lineage: Eukaryota > Metazoa > Chordata > Actinopteri > Labriformes > Labridae > Symphodus > Symphodus melops. The sequence goes on along the minus strand of NC_136697.1, from coordinate 19,493,203 downwards.
TGAACTCAGGTCTCAGGTCTCTTTGGTTTTCAAGTAGTTTTTTTTTTTTTACTTGCATGTACCTTTCCATAAAGATGCAAAACAAAGGGCATAGCATTTTTTTTGAAGAGTGGACTCTTTTCTCCAAAAAGAAGGATGTGGTCAGTTCAGTTCAACTCCAGATGCAGGAAACTTTCCTGCCCTCTACCTCCGTGATGTAACATTGGTAATTTCATATACTGTGGCATCATATTCTCTCGTTCCCCTAATTTCATACCCCTTATGTTTCTTCTTTCAAACTTTGATTTATCAGTTAATACGATTCTTCTGACATCACTTTTGTCTCATGTTGTTTATTAAGCATATTCTGTGATTGAGATGAAGTATTATTTTGTCTCAACTTTCTCGCTTGAGAGCATGATCGTCTGATGGTGTGGTTACTGATTCACTTTAGACACAACTGGTGGTTTATACTTCCATGCATGTTTAGAAGCCTAAAGTCTAGCCATGACTTGACCCCCAAGTAGACCGAACAATTGGACTTACAAACTTTCTTAAACAAGGTATGAAATTGCAGCATTTTCTCTGGAGTTTTAGTATTGACCTACCATCTTGATTTTGTAAGTGGAATAAATTCAAACATCAGCAAAATAAAAAAAAAGATAAAGACAATGTTTTTCAAATGTTTTTGATGGTTTTTCTTTTTCTTTCTGGCATTTGGCAGGGCAAAACCACAAATTATTGTTGTAAAGTGAGACAGCATTATGGGCGTTTAATGTGTGGTCCATCGCCAGCTATAGACTCATCTTCCCTCCTGCTGTTTTTTGCTGCCCTTCTCCCCTCCTGCTGCCCCCTCTGCTGGGGGTTGCCGGCATAGTTGACCCTGGTTAAAATTCAACTGGCCCAACAATAACGTGGTTAGACTTTCACTTAATGGCCTTGTCACGGATCAAAAGGAGGTGGAAGTGGCAGAGTTTATAAAATGACCAACATAGATATAGATTAAGTTATACTGTACGTTTTAGAGACTGCAGGTCATCACCAGGATGAAATATTTTCTCTTCAGCATCATCTAGAGAAAAGGCAAAGTGGTTAAAATGGTTGCAAATGTCCATTTCATCCTTGCGTTTTCATATTCTTCCTCATCCGGACCACCTACATTGAGCCAGATGAGTCCATGAAGTTATAGTTAGATTAAATAGATTAAAAAAAGATGACGTATTGCGAATGTGTTTGGTGTAATTTAAGGGGGTGTATTTCAAATAGTAAGATAGACATTTAATCAATGTTATCATGGGCATTACACCCTTATAAAAAATTCCCTTTAAAAAATAATGAAAAATCCTATTTACTCCATGTATCTGCAGGAATACCTAAAATATGCAATGATTATAGTAGGAGGATCAAGAGGGCCAAACAGTTGAATCCCCAGGTATACATAAACCTAGTAATTGTATCTGAAATTAAAGACTTTAAGGTCAATCTTTGACACGTTTTTTTGTTAACTCAAACCAACATGGGTTAGACACTAACATGGGTTAGAACCATAGCCTGTAAATATTTAAGGTTAGAACACATTTAAAAGACATATAGTATCATCATCTTCACAACCTTTGGAATAAGATGGCCACAGGGTTAGTAATAAATGCTTCATTACCGTAAAACTTTTTATTCAACAACATACATTACTTTACATGACTTCAGCTCGCCTAATTGGGCTATGTTAGGGATGTATTGATGTTACTACACATTTTTTTAAGAAATGGTCATCACTAGGTTTTACTTTTTGCGAAGATGTTTGTATGCCAATAAACTGTTAATGAAATATGAATCAATTGATAAATTTTATAGAGTTAGAAATGCCATCATTTCATAAAAAAAAAGAAAAAGAAAAGATATATCTGCAAATGTACTGAAATTAAACAGAGAAACTTCAAAGTAGCAGGGTGTAATTCTTCTCTGAGCCACTAGGGGAACAACATCACCTCTGTGCCGGAAGTGTTGACAGTGTTGGATTTCTGACGTGTCAAATCGCCATTTTTTATCCTGAGGAAGGAAACGCCTTGGTGAAGGAAGGAAAACATCAACTTTGTAAGTTTGTAAGATAGACTTATTTTAGGGCTATTGATTGTAGGTTTTTTTTGCTTAATATAAGGGCACAAAACGTGTTTTCTGTTCACTAGCAAAGTTGTCTTGTTTTTTAAAAAAAAAAACAAAAAAAAAAAACAATGCCAAACTGTTAATTTGAGCTCGTGAACTAACCTGTCCACGAGCTACTCCGAGGATTTCCGCATTTCCATCGTATTCACACATCTGCTGTTTTTACCAAAAACATTCAATAAGGTTTCTTACTTGAATAAGCGCTTCAAACTAATCCGAATTGGTCGGACGACTCTTTGTACACGAGTTTAAGTTGTTGCCATTTTTCTTTGTTTGCAAACTTGTAGCATTTCAGACAGGTTAAATGTCAAAATACCCAGTTACATGGTCTTAAGTCTTATTTTAGGAACATAGTGGGCTCCTGATACCTGACAAGGGTGTTTCTAAAGTCTCATTACCAACGACTTAATTTTCTTGTAAATATGTGTTGGGAAGAAAAGGATGTTAAAAAAATGTGATATAAACTTGCTGTGCAAACACGTCTTACACATTGTACACACATTTATAAGTTTCAATGAAAGTCCAATCTGTTACTGGTTTGTAAAGAAAATGTCATGTGACTGACTGCTAGGATGACTTGACTTGTTCTGTGCCAAAGTGTTTAAAAGAATACATTCAGATTAAAATAACATGAGTGAGGATTAAGCAATACATCTACACATTTGGGAATGTTAATTATTGGATGTTTATAATCAATAATTAATATCAGAATTAAATCAGTTATGAATATTGTTTTTCTATTCTTTTGTAATGACATGCTTAGCACCTCCTTCATTTCAAACCTCATTTTTTTTAAATGCTGAGCAAGGTGTGATGTGTTTTCTCTCCTCAGGTCTTTTTTTTTAATTTTCTAAACCAAAGGTAGGTAACCATCTCAAACCATGGGGGGTTTTTTGTCAATGTTCTTCAATTTGAAGAAGGACATGAGAATCCTCATGGTGGGTTTGGATGCCGCTGGAAAGACGACAATTTTGTACAAGCTTAAACTAGGGGAGATTGTGACTACGATTCCCACGATAGGTAAGTCATATATTTAAAAGTACTGTTGTCTGAGCTCTGATGTAGCTCTCGTGTTTGGTTTAAAATCCAATGATAGTATGTGTTTTGTGGTTTTATTAGTGTTAAATTCTGTATCTCATGTATTCTATTCTATGACGTTTTCGCCTTTCAGGTTTTAATGTTGAGACAGTAGAGTACAAGAACATCAGTTTCACAGTGTGGGATGTCGGTGGGCAGGACAAAATCCGACCGCTTTGGCGTCACTACTTCCAGAACACACAAGGTTTGTTTTTCAAAACCATCTCCCTGACATGTGTTGGCTGTATTTGTTTCCTACATTATTGCCTGTAATGTACTCTGCGTTTTATTTAAAAAAAAGAACGATGCATATCAAACAAACAAACCTCATTGGCTCTCGTTCCAGGTCTCATCTTTGTTGTGGACAGCAATGACAGAGAGCGAATTGCCGAGGCTCGTGAAGAGCTCATGAGAATGCTGGCAGAGGATGAGCTGCGTGATGCGGTGCTATTAGTTTTTGCCAACAAACAGGTTGGTCATACTTATTAGGGATGGGCATTTCAATTCAGGTGTTGTTATTGCCTAGTTGATGACTTAAACATGTCACACTCACAAGCTGTTGCTCTGAGGTGGCTGCTAGTCTGTTTATAATGGGCTGGTTATCACACACAGGAAAGATAGGGTTCTTACTTACCGACCTTATTGAGGGGAAAAAAGAGATCTTATCGCATCTTAAACGAAAAACCATCAGCGAGCGATAGTGTTGTTTTTTCAACCAAGCTTAACAAATCATATCCCAGTCAAAATGTTCATCACAAACTTTCTAATTCTGTTCCCCTAGAAGCATTCCCATTGACTATTCCTGCTAACACATGACCTGATGAGAGTCCGTGTTTGTCTTTAGCAGTTTTCTTCTGTTAAGGAAAACACTTTAGGGGTTATTTCCTGACAGAAATATTTACATTTTATTTACCTTTCACTGCCCAAATATTTGATTTCATTTGTTGAAATAATTCCAAACATCTGTCTTTCGCTCTAAGTCACCATTCTGCCTGTGATGTTAGATAAGATGATGTCTGACTGGAAACACTGACATTTTGGAAGCGGGTTGTCTCCATTTACCATTTTTATAGATCCATGCAGATACTCACATGTGGAAGTTGCGTCACCAAAACATAGTGATTAAACACGCTTATCCATTTATCTGCACACTGAACAAATACTGAGAGAAGTATTTATGCCAACTCCTTACACTTAGTCTCGTTACAAACGATGTATGTATAGGGTCGGTCTTAACCGTGTCCTTTTTGTTCATCGTTTGCAGGACCTACCGAACGCCATGAATGCAGCAGAACTCACAGACAAGTTGGGGCTTCACTCCCTACGTGACAAAACTTGGTACATCCAGGCAACCTGTGCCACCACTGGGCAGGGCCTCTACGAAGGACTGGAGTGGTTGTCTACTCGGCTCAAAAACCGTTAATGTCATGTGCTATCCAATACTAGTCCACTCCAGACCCTGGTCTCCGCTCTTAGTTGCTTGGTCCACAGGTACTTCACCAACAAATAGCAACAGAGGGGTTGATTTATTCTTGTAAAGATAGACTTTTCTTTTTTTAATTCATATGTAAATATAAGTATATTTGGTAATTTGGTAGATTGTTGCTCTCCCTCAAATCATAGTTTTTCTCTTTCTTCAGCCATATGTGCATTAAAAATGAAATTGGAGGACAGGAATTACCAGCACATGGTACCTCAATATAATCTAACCATTTCTTATAATGCAGGGCTTATTGGTTTAAACAAACTAAACTTAATGAGCACTGATGCACTGCTTGCAACTACTGTAGTTACTTGAAATAATGACTACATTTTCTAGCTCGCCAAATGACCATTAAGTTAACACTGGCCTCTTTTTCTCACGTTTGAAAGTAAATCTGTGTACTTGGAGAATAACAACTGGAACACATGCCAGCCTCTGTCAGTGTGTTAGCCGTTATGGAGACACGCTGCAGTAATCTAATGTCTACATGCTTTATGACTGTTTCAAAGCTGGTCTGCTGAGTCAGCATTTTTCTATTTTACAAGACTCAGGATGATCATATGTTGCCTTTGTAATACGTGTTGGAATGACATGGTCTTTAGGAAAATGGATATCAACATGGTGTTTCCATCATTTGGCTGCACTGAAAACATTACTGAGATCTCCATTCTTCATCCCCTGTTATGAAACTTGTGTCGGGTTGTTTCTTAACACTACAGTGACCATATCGTCTTTACCAAAGTCTTTAACTAACACAGTATACGCTGTTTCTTTGAGAAGTGTAAAGATGTTTTTTTTTTTTTTAAATTGTGATACAAACTAAATGTCAGTGAAGTGTTAAATATATGGTGCCAGTTTCTTCCTGTGCCGCTCATGACCTTTGGGTCAACAAAGAGACACAAAGTGGTGATGTGGTTTATTTTCAAACAAGGTGTGGGTGTTTTGTTTTTTTACTGCTCTGAAGATGTCTTGGGGATGCATTTAACAATGTTTTTAACTGCCTTAATATTTGAAAACTATGTTAATCTCAATGTGATTGTTTTCTATTTAAAGGTTTTTTTAAGGGAAAATCACTGAAATTAAAGTATAGGGATAAAAAAAAATGTTTCTGCTGCTGATTTTCATTTTATGCAGAAGTTGATTGTAACGTCTGAACATGACTAATCATATGTATACTGATATATATTTTTAACATATATAACAGATTTGAGATTAGACAAGCACTCAAAGATATACTAGCTATTGAAATGGAAAAAACATGTAACCAACATTGTCACTAAGACTTGTTTTTTTTGCAATTTTCTGAATCAAATTCAATTTATAATTCAATGGCTTTTTTTTTTTTTACGTTTGGACAAAAACTGCCAATAACTGACACGGGGGAAGGCAGTTAAAGCTATGAGGCTATCTGACATTTTAAAGACAGGAACTCTATAACTTCATTAATGAAATACTCAAATTTAACTACAGAACTCCAAATCGTTGCCATAGCAACCTGTTGTGGCAGTCACCCTTTGACCTACAGAGTAATGTGGTGTAAAGCACCTAATGTTCGGGTTAAAGCAGTAACGCAGAGAGCACTCCCTGGCCCACATTGTTTAGGGGTGGCAATCTAGGACAGCATTCCTGCAGGTTGATTAGGCTGCTGTGGTCAATGCAGTCAAGCCTGTAAAACATGGCAGAGTGTATGGTGCCAGTGGAAGAGACGGGAGTTTGAGACTTAGGTCCCTCATAGGGCTGCTTTGTATGGACTTCTCTCCTGCTGCTCAATCAGCTTGGTTTGTGTGTGGCAGTCTAACGGTACTTGATCATATAAAAGGACCAGCCTGGTGTTTTGCACTCTGCTTTATGAATGCCTTGCTCTTTTTTAGAGCACCCACCAGGTGCCCGCCGGCAGAATACCCTCTTTCAGACCAATTCAAGGCAAATGCAAACACTACAGTCTATTATGACCAATGGAGAGCATTCCAATGGTGTCACACCAGTCAGGGATCTAACCCAGAACGGTGAGGGATTAAGAAGCACTGGCACACAATTGAGAAAAGAAAAGGACCTGAGCTGCTGGGAAGTGCAAGAAGCACAGTGGGATGAAGGAGAGGGGCAAAAAAAAAAGGGCCAAGGCGTCAGGGATCATCGTGGAAAGAAATTTAAAGAAACCCACTTGCTTGACTTTTTCAAATGGTCGGATTTCTTTACAGACAGATGGCTGAGCCGTCCAACACTTGTTCATAATTTCTTTTTCTGTATATCTGGAGATCAACGATAGAAAAATTACTGTGACAAAGCCAACATTACTTTGCGGTCACAAAATTAAAACCTAAAAGGAAACCTTGGTATTAGATTTTCTTGAATGTTGTAAGATGTTTTTTTTGTAAATGAGAACATGAAGAAAAAACAGTAATAGCATTTCTGATTTTGAGAGATTAAGCTGGCAGGCTCAAACATGTCAGGTAACGTCACAGCCTGTGATTGTACAGTCACTGAGATTTGGTGGTTTAATCACAAAAAAATGTAATCAAGTGGTTGAATAAAACCTGAAATAACACCAAAAATACCAGTGTCCCACTTCTGAGTGACAAATTTATTATTTAAAAGTAAAAGCATGTGTCTTGAAGTATTGACCTGTCTCCAGTGTGTTCGATCATTCAGGGTAAATGAGGTCTTCGGGGCTAGCCAAGCTGCTGTAGAGCGTTCTGTCCGCATTAAGCGTCTTTGAATTGGGTGGGGGTGTGGGAAGGACATTAGTCGTCCGAGTCTGTGTCGTGGCGCCGCCTGTGACTTTGTGTGGCACCAGCAGGGGCCGTCTTGTGGCTGACAGGGTTACGGGGGACAGGAGACCCCCCGTCAGAGGAGTCTGTGTCATGCCGTTGCTGCCGATCATGGGGGTAGGTGGGCTGCCGATCGGCCTTTGCTCCCCCCCTTGAATGGCTGTCATGGGGTTTGGCTCCACTCTGACTGTGGTATGATGGATTATGATGATGGTGGTCCTTTCTCTGCCTGAAGAGGAAAAGGAAACCAACAATACATGACTGGGTCGTGGTGGATCAGCTATGTTATGAAAGAAGCTGCGAGACAGACTTCAGGGTAACAACCGCAGAAAATAAGTCTCATGATTCTCAGTGAAAATTGTTGGACGTTTTTTTCCTCTTCGTAAAACTATTAAGAGCATACATTTTGTGCACCCACAGTATATATACTGAGTTTAACTGATACACATCAGCCTGATTTATTTATAAAATTTTTAAGTGGCATAGATTTACAAGCAATGCACCTGACGTCTTTAAATAAAAAGATATGGCTTCACAGTGCCGTGTAGGAAGTCTCTAAAAAGGGCCTCAGCGCCCTCTAGTGCCGACAGAGAAACGCTTTTCAATCTCCAATGCTGCCAGACACAAACAAAATAATGTACCAGAGATTCCAATGTAGAGCAGTATTACCCATTAGAGGAAGAGCCATACTTTTGGAGTTTTATTGTGAGTCAATAAAAACAGCTGTGACAGCCATCGGTCCCTGCTATATGTAGGTGAGTCGATGTTGGTCTAAGCCTGATGATGTGTTTCATGTTGTATAATGTACTGTATGACAATACGTTTCTATCATTTGCTTATGATTGTTGACGTTGTTTCTCCACATCAATAGTTACATGCGTTATGTGAGCCATTCTTTGTACTGTTCCTGTTGGAAAAATCACAAACCTCTTTCTACTGTCGTCTGACTCCGAGGAGGTCGAGTCTCTTCTTTGCCTTTTCTTCTTTTTCTCCTTCTTCTTTTTCTCCTTTTTGCTCTTTTTTTCTTTCTTTTTCTTTTTGCTCTCGTGCCTAGACGGTGGGATCATTATAATGGAATTAAAAAAAGAAAAAAAAAAAGCAGAAGCGTGATACGGGGTCACACTGCGCTCTTTTCTGAAACATTACAAACTTTCATTTTTAAGCTGACTCACCGTTGTTCCACTTCTTCCTTTTCCTCACTCTGAGATGTTTTTGGGGTTTCCTGACAGCGCTCTGTTTTGTGATGCTGTAAAGGAAGTAGGCATTCAATCTTTGCATTAGGTCATAGATCCGAAAGAAGAAATGTTTTAAGTTGCTACTTACAAAAAAAAAAAAGTTCTGAATTATAGTTCTGAATTATAAACACACTTACAGTAAAAACAGGCAAGCCCATTTTAGCAGCTTCTTTTTCCTTTTGGGAGAGCACCATTTTCTTTGACCCAACACTGAAAACAGAAACAATCAACAAACAGTTAAACAGCACATTTGATAAAACATTTCCCATCGACGTCACAAGAAGAACAACGATAGAACATGAATGGGGGAAGAGACTCATATTGCAGTTATTGCTCTTAGTTGATGTTTGCTCTGCGACAAACCGACACTAGTCATTTTTAAAATAATCTCACAAACTAATTTAACAATTACCTGGAGCTTCCCAGGCCTGAGACACGGTCGACATCTCTTTCCTCACCACCAGTTTCTTCTCTCCTGCAAACATCTGCAAGGTCCTGATAACAAATGTCAAGAGACGCCAATTATTCAACATGTTCAATCAACATTATTTAAATGTTTACAAGCAACAAAAAAAGTGACGCACCTCCTTAGTCAAACCAGTCGGTTGCTTCTTTATATTCTTGTGCCCTCTAGATCATGAATGGAGAAGAAAACAACAATGATAACGATTATATTTGTCAGTTTTATAGTTGTTGCTTATATTAAAACCCTTTTTCCATACGATGTTATACATACAGGGCAGCCATCAGTGCTTCATGTTCTGCAGCCTTCACAGCAGCGAGTTCCTCTGCTTTTGATAGAGCAGCCCCGCCTTTCTTGTCTTTTGAATACCATGTCAGATCCTTGCCTTTTTGCCACCGTCCCACTGGTGCCATCAATGAGTTCCCTGAAAAATGAACAGAATAGAGTTGGTTTTAGAGTAGCTGAGAGAGAGATGATGAAGAAAATATTTCTTTTTTCATTTTACGTAAATGTGCGAATGACGCAATCTTTAGCGTACCATACAGACATTAATTTATTAAAAACACCAGAGGAAAATATTAAATGGCTTAATGAGGGCAGATGTTCCTATATGTAACATCTAGACATCGTCCTAACAAAAATGTATCATTTCTTCGTCACTTTTATGCGTGCCAGGGGAGCGTTTTCAAAGGATGTGACAGCCGCTTTGATAAAAGAGCAGCGACACAGAGTGACGTTTTACCATCATACATTTTCTGGGTTCAGTGATTTACAGTTTTGGCAGGAAAAAGTCACTAAAAATATTCTGAAAAACTGGTGCTTAAAGATATTGTCACAGTTGAGGGGAATTGTCAGATCTCTTGGTAAACTTTTAAAGCACATTTAAACGTCACAGATCAAACTAACTGTAACCAATGATGTCCTATTTTCAGCTGACACAGTAGTGAAAGTGAAATGTATTGATCCCAAACTGGGATCTCAAAATACACAAAGTTAGCAACTAAAACACTATAGTATTAAATACAAAGTGAATAAGCACTAAACGTAAAAAAAGAACAAATATACACATCAAGGATTTAACTTCACATTACTACTATTCTAAAATGTGAAACATTAAATACAACATTTTGTAAGTCATCTTTAACTGAATGTAAACATACTTTGCTGGAGGTAGTGATAACAGTTGTGAATGAGCAGCATGACTACAGGTGACTACAAAACTTAAAATGTGATTAATGGAGATCGTGATAACAATTAAATCCTCCCCACGACTTGTGTGTTTTATCCTTGTATGTCACAGCTGTGGTGGGTTGCTACGTAAGTCTTGCTTGGCATGCTGACAGCGAGTGTGTGTTCAGATAGCGGTGACGCTACGTGTGTGTGAGGCAGCGATTACAAACGGGGACCTGCTGCTTGATCACAGGGAAACAGGACGAGAGCGCCCTGCTGGATTCCGTGTAATGAGGAACTCTAAAACAGGTATGAAGAAGCAGTAACTGTGTTTCTGATGCAGCAGTGTGTGATGTGATCGTTATGAGAGCTGATCTGTGGGTGCAAGTTAGCAGAGAGCTGCTACATCTGGTCTGGAGGCAACTTACCCAGATAATTCTCTCTGTGTTTGTCGACTTTAACGTCATCCCAGTTGAACTGGTCCTGCCCTCCTCGGATCCCTCCAGATCTTGAGGAACCAAACATTTTTTTCTCAGCTACTTTTTTTTTGCCGGCTCAGAGAGAAACAAGTGTGCAGCTAGCTCAACTCCTTGACTCTAGCCACGTTAGCCCACGAGCTGCGCGATTGGTCGGGCCTTCAGCACTCCCTCATCCGGGGAGTTTAACCTCCACGTGCCGGCGTTTACTTCGACGACGGAAACTCAACTCGGATGTTTTGGGGGTTTTTAGCAAGATCTAAAAGGCGTGAGAGGAATATTTTTTGTAATCAACTGTTGAACTTAAGCTAAGCTATGCTATCAAAACAAATTATAAACTTAAGGTTTAATAATAATAATAACAATAATAACACCACTGCACGTTGCGCTTAGTAGTGTGAGCTTGTACCCTCTCGTTAAGTAAGAAACTAACACAAACGGTTACCAACGTACGTGTATTTAAACACTTTGAGTTGTTGTCTATTCTCTTAGGCTAATGCTAACAATGCTAAACGTATCGCCGTGTGGTTGCGCGCATTCTCGCAGCTCGCGAACGTGTGACGTGTTGGTGTTTTGGCCCGCAGTGATGACGTAGGATGCACAGTTCCATAATGGCTAACAGCAAAGAAACAGAACAGAGGAGGGAGAAACATCACTGGAGACGGACCTACAGTCTTGGATTAATTTACATGAGATGTACATGAGATATTTTTCCAGGGTGTTTTCAGGTATGGAGGCGGTATTTGATTTTTCTATTGTGCATGAATGTAGCTTCACTACTAGTCACATCCCTAAGTGTGAAAGGAGTGTCTGATACCAAGCTGTTAAACAATTATTTAGTATTTGCAATTTAAACATAATGTAAGATTGTAAAGAAAAAAAAAACTCCCTCAAAATATCGAATGCAACATTTCTATTTAATTTTACCTCTAACATAGAGTGCACGTGCACTTTAGTCCAACAGTGGATCTGTTTTTATCTGTAAGTACAGCCTGGCACAAGATAGTAAACACGTGACACGGACCATACTTACAATAGAAGTTAACAATAACACATGAGAAGTGCCAATCTGCAGTTACTCTGTGATATGTTTAGAGTGGCTCAAGGTAAATGGAGCTGAAACAAGGAGATCACAATGTATGTATGACGCCTGCATGTAAAATGAGTCAATGATTGAAACAGGTTGAGCAGGTGCCCACATTGCAGACTGTCCCTTATTACACTATGACCATGACATGACTAGATGCTGGCTTCAAATCAAGGGTTGCAACTGAGATGTCATTTGGTAACTATGATTACGTATTTGTTAAATGATTTAAAATCTTAAAAAATAAATGTAATCCCAGAGCGCAAAGGGACATATTCAGATTGCTGTTTTAATCCAACCAACAGGCTAAAACCCAAATAAATTCATTATACAGTCAGATTAGACAAAGAGAGGCGTAAAATAATCACTCTTGAGAAGCTATAACCATGAAATGCGCTTTATAAAATGAATGTGTTATCATCATGTTTTTATTTCTTTAGAGCTAGATTATGTTGATTGATGATATATTGTAATCAACATGTCGTTTTTGTCTTAAAAAAAAAAAGGAGACTCTATTGGATTCTTCAGACCTGAGAGATTTCACATGATTTGAATTTGGCTTCAGGAAATGTCAATCACATGGGGTCTAGTGTGCATGGATGGAGTCGAGGACAGTGCAGCTTCCAATTAGTGAAACTCTGGGCTTAGTGTAAAGCTATACGTCTTTCATTTCCTGTCACGCGGCTCTAGGTCTAGTACAAGTGGAGGATTTTAGTGATGGTGCTGGATTGTTTGAGCTGCAAGACTTCGAGGCTTAGCATGTAACAGCATATTAGATCGTGTTGAACAATCAAATCTGTGCACAAAAAGAGATTTGACATTTGCTTGTTGATTAACTTCTGCTATTGATTCGATTGAGTCTCCATTACGATTTAATCAGTGTAAAAGTTTTATGTTTTCAATTGGTATCTTTATATATATATAAATATGTATATATATATATATATATATATATATATATATATATATATATATATATATATATATATAAGAATTATAAGAATAAGAATTATTACAGTTATTACTTTATATATATATATAAAGTAATAACTGTAATAATTCTTAACCTATTGTTCAAATTGATTCTGCAAAACAGCAGAAAGACTGGTGGCTGCAGAGCTCTTAAAAAAAACAACAACTTGTCCTTCTTCTCCCCTGGCTCCTGGAAAAAAAGATCTGCTGCTCCTTTAATTTGCCACGTTGACGTTTGTGTAAAGCGTTCAAGAGCCAACAGAGAGTGACTCTTGTCACTTGCACCTGTAAGGAAAACCCTGCTGCATGTGGTTCGCCCCGAGTCAAGACAACTCATAATGCTGTGATCTTATTCGTGGTTATAAACAGTCACTTAAAAAAAAAGATGGAGTCGGCTTCTTTTACATACTTGATAAATCTCATCATGCCATGTACATTTTTGGACTCATCTCTATCCTGTCGGACATTGACATAAATAACACCCATTATTCTGGTTTCACTTTCAGTACCACTTTCTAAGAAGCTCACAGTTATTCCAGAAAATCAGCTGACTTCCTGTGATACAGCATTTTGTTTAAACTTTAGAGAAGTTCACCCAGTTTGTAGGAAGACTGTCATTGCAATCTCCTATCATTCTGCAAACGTGTACTGTAGTGTACACATTTTAATCAGAGAGTACAATCTGACATATAAAAACTCGGCCCTGCCCTCTTTTGTTTCTCCTCCCTCCTGCATTAAGCAAACAAGCTGCTCTCACTCACCCCCACTTGCATGTCCTTGTCTGCTCGAGCTCCGTGTGCACTGAGGAAACGGTAAGGAGAAATTATACAGTCATTTTTGGTTTAATAGTTTAATTTAATTCTTAGAAATAACTGGCAATGAAAAAAGAAAGATTGATTGGATTACATCACAGCGTAGAGACAGTTAAGATGTTGACAGAGCAGTTCAACAAAGATTCGCTCTGAAAGTTTATGAGCTTGTGAGTGTCAGACGGCTGCATATTAAAGTTTTTAAATTTAAACATTGAATGTTAAAGGCGTGATGTCCCCTCAGACTGTTGATTTTATTTTTCTCCTGTCCCTTTCATCAAGCAGAGTAAGGGCTCTCCAATTAGTGTGTTCTTTTTCCTTGGGCGTCACCATGGTAACCGCACAGCTCTGTTGATTGCCTCTCCTCGGAGAGGTTTTTTGCACTCGTCATAATTAGAGAAATGCTGGCTAATCATTTCATGGTGCTTATCATCACACCAGCGCGTGACTTGTGTAAACATGTTATAGCCGGCTGTAAATGTTGTGAAGGCTGGTTTCTTTGGGAAGCCGATGGGGCTCAGATGGAGTGGTTTCGTTGTGACTCATGCCGCAAGACTCTGGTGGATATGTGTCACCCCTCCCTACGACCTCACCCACCTTTTTTTTTTTTTTTTCCTTCCCTTCATTAAACTCTCCTCTCTGCTTTTCTTGGCCTTTAGCTATGGCTGGACCAAGGCCTGTGGTGCTGAGCGGGCCATCCGGGGCGGGGAAGAGCACGCTGCTGAAGAAGCTCATGAAAGAATATGACAGCGTGTTTGGCTTCAGCGTCTCCCGTGAGTGTCCCACTGAGTATTTCACGTTGATTTAGGCTTTGTTCTCTTCAATCAGGAGCTTTTTGTATTGGTCAGCACAATCAGATGAATCATTAGCTTTGTCTTCAGAAGATTACCTCTGTGAATATTTTTAATAAACAGATCAACCGTTTATGACACGAATGTCTTTTTAACTCCTCAGACACGACAAGAAAGCCTCGTCCTGGAGAAGTGAATGGCAAAGGTACAACATTCGCCTCTTTTTCAACCCTCAATCAAATGTCTTAATCACAGTTGTCTTAATCCTCACGCTGATGTTTTTCTCGGGTTTCAGATTATCATTTTGTCACACGAGAGGTGATGGAGAAAGGGATTGAAAATGGAGACTTCATCGAGCACGCAGTCTTTTCAGGGAACATGTACGGGACGAGTAAAGCAGCTGTGCAAGACGTCCAGGCCAAGAACCTCATCTGTATACTTGACATTGACATGCAGGGTGTGAGGAACATTAAGAGGACCGACCTCAATCCCATCTACATCTCCATCCAGCCGCCATCCATGGAGGTTCTGGTAAGCACATACACTGCATGACATCACAAAACCGAACAGCACTAAGTGTGTCACTGCCAGAGAGGAGTACCTGGATGCCGCCTCAACTTCTCTTTGTTCTACCTGCTGGTACAGGTTTTTTTGGTTGCCTGAAATATTTCTGAACACCCTTGGGTGCAGAAGGTCTAGGTCACGCCCTTATGTGTTGAGGCTACTGGAGGCTACTGGACAGCCCTGGTTCAAGTCTGACTTGGGTTACTCATGTCATTCCCCACTCTCGCCCAATTTCATACTCTATCCACTGTCTTATCCAACAAGACAAAATCTGAATAAATGTATGCATATGTTTCCGCCCTCTGTTAAATCAGCCCTTTGTGGATCTTTGTCGTTTCAGGAAAACCGTTTAAGAGACAGAAAAACCGAGTCAGAGGAGAGCCTCCAGAAGCGTTTACATGCAGCCAGAGTGGACATGGAGATCAGTAAGTATTTATTGTTTGTCTGCTTGATATATAAATGTAATAAAACCAAGCTTGTAAAAAGATAAATCTGAACACTATTCTATCTCCTTCTAGGCAAAGAGGAAGGACTCTTTGACACAGTCATTGTTAATGATGGTTTGGAGGAAGCTCACGGGCAGTTAAAACAAGTTCTCCTTGAGGTGAGTTACTGGTGCAGCACTCGGAGCTCAACTTGAAAGGCTCGAAACCAAACGAATGCTACGAGTTGAGCATCGACAACGTTTGCACAGAAGGATTCGGAATCTAAATGAGCCATTTTGAAAGCTAAAACCAAATACTCGACAGACTTCAGTTCAATCGTTTTAAGTGTTAGCATGCCAGGCTAATTCACTTGATAGCTACGTTAGTAACCCCGCATTACGTCTCAGGTATTCTAAATTGGCTTAATTTAGCTTATCATGAGCTAAAGTATTATGGATTACAAGTCAAACATTAAAAAGCCATCTCCCTTAACTGGCTCTTCCTGCACGATGGAGGCGTTCAAGCCAGATACGGTGTTGAACCGGTGCACACTGCTCGCTCTTTGTAATACGCTGTTGTAGATTTAATAATAATGACAATGTCTGTTTTTCAAATATTACCTGTGTAGTCATACTTTTTCCCCCTTTTTTTTCTAGGAAATAAATATGGTCAAGCACATCAACATGTCTTCGTAGGATACCGCAGCACCCTTGCTCCTTTTTAAATCCAGTCCAACCACTCCTCTCAAAATCACAGACCTCCTCTCAAGTCGTGAACATTCCCTCAGCTGGTCTGTGAAGATGTCCCTTAACAAAGAAACTCATAGAGATGTAGATTTGACATGGCGTTCAGGTGGAGTTATTACCAAATGATATGTAGGAATGTGAAGTGGATTTTTTTTTTTTTTAAATTATTATTGACGGGAAGTATTTCCATGTTTTTGTTTTTATTAGTATGACAAAAACATACTCTAACAATACTTGCTGATACAGTGGGGCTTTGTTTTTAAGTGTGTTTGAGGGCGGAGTTAACTGAGAAACAGCACAAGCGGAGAAATAAAACTCATTCCATTATGTGGGCAAACCAGTCTATCAAGGGTGTGAAGCTGTGTGAAGTACAGTTCTGGATGTCTTGATTACAGTTTGTTATGCTAGCTCTCATTCGAGGTCGTCTTTTTCTCTCCAGCCCGTCACATCGCGGTGATACGGCTGTGCAGAGACGCATGGTGATGCATGGTAACAGACTCAGTCAGGGTTTGATCTCAGGCCCCTGCACACGATAAGATCAGGAGGGGAAAGTCCAGTTCTACAACTGATTTCTAAAACTATGGCGGCTTTTTACTTTCATGAGGTTCATTGACAATAACTTTACTGATTCAATAAACTATTCCAGGGTATCTTCTTCCAGGTTGTTGTAAATGATCAATGTTTTTTGCTGGCTAACTCAATGTAAGTGTTTAAAGTTGTGCTTCAGCAGGATTTAATCCCAGGATAGATGTGGAAACAGTTGCTTCAAACAAACCAAGGATACAGCATGTCACGAGGAACACCGCTCTAAAATAACAAATGTAATGTTTACTTTGAAGTTGTACATTTTTTTTTTATTGTCACTCTATCATGTTGTTGCTTCACTTGTACAGCAAAATGACCTTAATTTAACTTTGAAGAAAAAACTAAATGTTCACTTTTTATTTAGAATGAAACACACTAAAAGTCTGTTTCTCAGTCATCCAGGTCATGGTCATGTGGAGGCGGGATCTGATTTTTGGATCGAGCTTCAAAGTCCTTTTTAAAATGGGAAAAAAGAAGTTAGTCACTGTGATTTGATACGTTTATCTATTGACGACATTCTCTCAAACAGAGTGAAAACATACTTCAGCATTTTTAAACACTTTTTTAGTGCTGGTCCTTTGCAGAAATGTTTCTGTTATTATTTAAATTGTGGACTTAAATACATTTACACTCTGTAAAGATTATTTCATAGACAGTTAGATGCATGCAGTCATCTGATTTGATTTACCATGTACCATTTAACCGACCCTTGCTTAATGTGAGTGTTGTGAAAAGATGTCATTGTGTATGCCTTTCATCCATAAAACCTCCAACAGTACCACAGTCTGCTAAAGGTGAAATACATTTGTTACAATCCAGTAGTGGAAGAAGACTGTGCTGTGTGTTGTTCTATAAATAAGAACTGGTGAAAGAAACTGGCTTCACTCATTTGTTTTTTGTTTTTTTTTGCCGTACATTTATTTGATTCAGATTTAACACATTACTTTTCACATTTCCAAAAACTTCACATGTACAGTACAAGCAGTTACAACGTGTTAGTGCTTACATCTTCATACTTGATATGATTCTTGTAAAACAACACAAACTCCAACAAGGGGCAATCATTGAGAAGTTTCTTATTCGACTGCATTGAGAAGTTAGAACATTCTGTCAGTCGCACAAATATTTATTTACGGTTAAATAGGATATAAATCTGCTTCGGAGCAAACATGCAAGCACTCGTCTAAACGTCTATCACTTACACATAAATCTGTCAGTATGTGCGATTCTGTAAATTCACTGCATAAGGAGAAAGACAAAATGTCAAGGCGGGAAAACATTCAGTTCACAATCGATGGAGGATATTTTCTTTTACAACAAATCATGTTAAATTCACCCACCTAAAGCCATCGGATGTGAAACTGGTTTTCATTTCCACTACTCAATGATTTGCTTGTAGAAATAATTAAAAAAATCATAAGCTACTCAACAAAACAAATCTTTCATAAGCAGCCGACTGAGACCAGAAGTAGATTCTGATTGTGTGAAAGGTGATCTAATTCCACCGCACATCTTGATTAATCTTCCATCAGTCCAAACACCACAGCGGTCAACAAAGATCTGCTGTAAATGTGTCATTATCAGTGCTGAACACTTGATTTAACTTTCAACAGGTAGACGTGACTTCTTAAACTACACTGACGCTCCTGTTAACCTTAAACTGCATCAGTGTGATAGGCAACAATTCTTGAAAGGTATAAAAGTAAAACCATTAAATAGTTGTACCTTAATATAGTACATAACCATTGCTGAACGATTCGCCACTAAACCTAATGTCTGAATCCGTTCATAGTCTCAGATCGAGGTTTTATGCTCTGCTAACAGTATGAAAAAAAATAAGAAGGAAAGTCACTTGAAATTTACGTCAAAATCACGAGGAGAGATTGTCGATCAGTACGACAGACTGCGTGTGTCATAAATCTGGCACTTCTTGGGGTTCATTTTGTCTACAGTGAGAAAGTTTAACCTACATTGCTTGCAAAAAAACCAAGTTCTCTGATGTGCAGCTTCAAAAAGGGAATGGTCTGTCAAATGTCGTAACTACACGTCAGGTTTGGATTCGTGTTATTCTTCTAAGCTGAAATGTCCCTATTTAAGACTAAGAGGGTTTGTGGTGCCGCATTTAAATATTTACCGTAGATACTATTTATTTTGACCTATCTGAATATTGACTGTGCTTAGTGTAAAGCTATACGTCTTTCATTTCCTGTCACACGGCTCTAGGTCGAGTACAAGTGGAGGATTTTAGTGCTGGTGCTGGATTGTTTGAGCTGCAAGACTTCGAGGCTTAGCATGTAACGTCATATTAGATCGTGTTGAACAATCAAACCTGTGCACAAAAAGAGATTTGACATTTGCTTGTTGATTGACTTCTGCTGTTGATTCGATTGAGTTTCCATTACGATTTAATCAGTGTAAAGGTTTTATGTTTTCAATTGGTATCTTTTTATATTGTCATGATCCCATCATGGCAGGTCCCTCCTTCCCCGTTGTGTTGTTTGTATTCCCTGTCTGTGATCCTCATGTTTCTTTCCCCTGTTAGTCTCTGTGTGTGGCTGTGGGCGTGGCTACCTGGGCGCTGGCTGCACCAGGTGTACCTAATCTCCTCATCAACCCTGGCTGTACTTAAACCTGGATTTCCTCTGCCTCGGCGCCAGATCGTTGCGTCTTACTAGTGTGGTAGTAGTGTTTTGTGGATCACAGCCTTTTTTTTTGTATTTTTATCTAGCTTGGTTAAGCTGGGTCACTAACTCCTCTAAGCTTCCCCACCAGTGTGATCGTCGTTGTTCTTGGATTCGTGTGTGTAACTTCACTACCTGCTCACTGCCCGCTGATACTTCTCAGGAGGAACTTCACCACGGGATTGGAAACTCATGCCACACTCGGATCGAGTGTTCACCTCACCGTTGGGATCACTGGATGCATCGCCCCCTCCCCCTCACTGTCACTTACTTGTTCATTAAATTTGACACTTGCTTGAACCTGGTTTGCGAGTTGTGATTTTGGGTCCGATCCAGTAGGAAATCGTAACAGAACAATCTGGCCAACATGGACCCAGCAAACTCGTAACAAGGTGTGGACTCGTTGAGACATGCGGTGTTGTCACAGGGAATACTGTTGGGTCATCACGACCAGACTCTGCATAATATCATGGAATCCCTCTCCACTCTATCAGTTAGCCTCTCCCGTATGGAAGGCCAACTCCTCATTTCTTCTCAGCCTGTGCTAGCTCCATTACCTGGCCCTGCTTCTCTCTCTGCGGCACCCGTGAGAAGTCATCAGCCTTGTGAACCTTATGTTCCTGCACCAGAACGCTATAATGGGGATTTAGGGGAATGTAAATCAATAATAAATAAATTTTTCAGTGTTCCTTGGTTTTTGGTCAGCAGCCACTCACTTATGGTAGCGATGCTACTAAGATAGCTTATTTGTTAGGTCTTCTTACGGGGCGGGCTAGAGCATGGGGAGCTGCGTTTTGGAACAGTCCTGCTAAATCCAATTCCACTTATGCTGAGTTTACCTCGGAAATTATCTCGGTTTTCGATCATCCTGTCACTAGTAGTGCTTCCAGTAACCGTTTGCTCAGTCTTAGACAAGGTCCCCAGAGCACTGCTGACTATTCGGAGGAGTTTCGTACTTTAGCAGCAGAGCTGGGGTGGGACGACAGGGCATTACAGAGCGTTTTCTTTAAAGGGTTGAATGAGTCTGTTAAAGATGGGTTAATTGGGAGGAAGGAGACCAAGGGCCTGCAGGAGCTCATAACTTTAGCCATAACTATAGACAACCGTTTACGGGATCGTCGCAGAGAGAAGGCAATATCTAACCCGACCAGGCCCAACATACCACCTGTTCAGTCAACCCAACCTCCGGAGGTACTCATGCAACTGGGCCAAAGCCGTCATTCACTGGAGGAGAGGAATCGAAGGTTTAGAGACTCTGCCTCTGCTGTGGCGAACAGGGGCACCAACTGGCTAACTGCACCCAGCGGTTAAACTGCAACAATCACCAGTCAGTCGGGGTTCTGGTGAGTCACACTGTGGTCCCTACTCTTCCCCGACAACGCATTAACCTCAAAGCTAGTATTTATATAAACGCCACCACAATTCATCATCAGGCTCTGATAGATTCTGGTGCTGACCTCATTGATTCCAAATTAGTTAGTTAAGTTCTAATAGCTACTGAACCTCTTCAGACTCCCCTGGTGGTTAATGCACTTAATGGTGATGTTCTAGCTTGCATAACTCATCAGACCTGTACCCTACCCCTGTTGTTAGCTGGTAATCACCATGAGGAGATCTCCTTCCACATTATGCCATCAGCTAATGCTCCCATTGTTCTCGGGTTGCCCTGGCTCCAACATCATAACCCAGTTATCGACTGGGCTGCTGGTAAGATTGTGAGTTGGAGTCCTTTCTGCATTGCTTCATGCCTTAAGTCAGCTCAGCCGTTGTATACTAGCTCAGTCTGTGCTGTACCACCAGAACCCCCTGATGTCACCTCTGGGCCTCCCGTTTACCATGACTTAGCTGAGGTATTCAGTAAACAAAGAGCTTCATCTCTGCCTCCACACCGTCCCTATGATTGTGGCATTGACCTGCTATCCAACGTTCAATTACCTACCAGCAGGTTATACAATCTCTCTGGCCCGGAACGTGAGTCAATGGAACAGTACATCAATGAGTCACTTAAATCTGGAATCATTCAACCATCATCATCTCCTCTAGGAGCAGGTTTCTTTTTTGTTTCTAAGAAAGACAAGACCCTGAGACCCTGCATTGATTTCCGAGGTTTAAATAACATCACTGTCAAGAACAAGTATCCCCTGCCTCTAATCAACTCTGCTTTTGAACCCCTGTCTGGCGCCACAGTCTTCACAAAGTAGGACCTACGCAATGCGTATCATTTGGTCCGGATCAAGGAGGGAGATGAATGGAAGACAGCATTCAACACACCTCTTGGGCATTTTGAATATCTAGTAATGCACTTTGGTCTAACCAACGCCCCTGCTGTCTTCCAGGCAATGGTTAATGATGTTCTCAGAGACTTCCTGAACAGGTCAGTGTTCGTCTACCTGGATGACATTCTTATTTTCTCCCGTAACCTGGAGGAACATATAACCCATGTCCACCAAGTCCTTCAAAGACAAATTGTTTGTTAAACCCGAGAAATGTGAATTTCACACGTCTTCAGTTTCGTTCCTCGGGTACATTGTTGAGAGTGGGCAGGTGAGGACAGATCCAGATAAGGTCAAGGCGGTGACAGAGTGGCCGACCCCTTCTTCCAGGAAACGGCTACAAAGATTCCTGGGGTTCGCCAATTTCTACCGACGGTTCGTGCGTAACTACAGTCAGGTAGTAGCTCCACTCACTCAACTCACCTCTCCATCTGTTCCTTTCCTCTGGTCTTGTGCGATGGAGAAGGCCTTATCAGAGTTAAAGAAGAGGTCTTCATCAGCCCCCATTCTGGTGCAGCCCGATCCCTCCCGACAGTTACATTGTGGAGGTGGACGCCTCGGATATTGGGGTAGGAGCGGTGCTCTCCCAACATTCAGCAGGTGACAATAAATTACACCCATGTGCCTTTTCCAGAAAATTGTCAGCTGCTGAGAGAAACTACGATGTGGGTAACCGTGAACTATTGGCAGTAAAACTGGCTCTGGAGGAATGGAGGCACTGGCTGGAGGGAGTTGAGACCCCATTTTTGGTATGGACTGACCACAAGAACCTAGCTTATATTCAAACAGCTAAGAGACTAAACTCCCGACAGGCTCGATGGGCTCTGTTCTTTGGTCGTTTTAATTTCTCCCTGACTTACTGTCCAGGTAGTAAAAATGTGAAGCCGGATACTCTTTCCAAGCAGTTCATCTACTTGGAAGACAAACCTGCCGTTCCTGACACCATCTTGCCGTCATCCTGCCTGGTGGCATCATTGACCTGGGCGATTGAGTCAGAGGTGAAAGAAGCACTTCAGACACACCCTGACCCTGGTGGAGGTCCACCTGGTCGTTTGTTTGTACCTGACTCTGTTTGTTCCCAGGTCCTTCAGTGGGGACACACTTTGACATTTGCATGTCACCCGGGGATTGCTCGAACCCTGTATGATGAGACACAGGGTTCGAGCGGATGAGCGTCGACATTTCTGGTGGCCCACCATAACCACAGACACCAGGGAATATGTGAAGGCTTGCACCGTCTGCGCCCGTGGAAAGGCCTCACATCGTCCTCCGGCTGGTCTCCTCCGTCCACTCCCAGTGCCCGGCCGTCCTTGGTCCCATATTGCTCTAGACTTTGTGACTGGTCTGTCGCCGTCGAGAGGTAACAATACCATATTAACGGTTGTGGATCGTGTTTCTAAAGCGGTTCATTTTGTGGCTCTTCCCAAGCTACCAACAGCCACAGAAACGGCTAGGCTCCTTGTGGACAACGTTTTCCGCCTCCATGGGATTCCCTCCGACATAGTCTCCGACCATGGTCCACAGTTTACCTCTCAAGTATGGAAGGAGTTTTGCCGGGCGCTGGGAGCAACTGTGAGTTTGTCTTCTGGTTATCATCCTCAAACTAATGGCCAAACTGAACGAGCCAACCAGGACCTTGAAGCAGCGCTACGATGTGTCTGCGCCCGCAATCTCTCCTCATGGTATTCTCAACTATCATGGGTGGAATACGCCCACAACTCCCTCCCCTGCGCTGCCACGGGTATGTCGCCCTTTGAGGCCTCATTAAGGTACTTACCTGCTCTCTTCCCTGCTCAGG
Organism: Symphodus melops; assembly: GCF_947650265.1. NCBI lineage: Eukaryota > Metazoa > Chordata > Actinopteri > Labriformes > Labridae > Symphodus > Symphodus melops. The sequence continues at coordinate 19,469,661 of NC_136697.1, read as the reverse complement.
AAACAGAGATTGCCATGCCTTCTGTCCAGGTTAACCTGCGCAGAGGCCGCAGAATTTGGAGAGAGACTCGGGCTGCTCTTCTTCGCAGCCGTGAGCTGAACTGCAGGATGGCGGATCGTCATCGGACTCCTGCTCCGGACTTTAGACCAGGTCAACAGGTTTGGCTTAACTCTAAAAACATTCCACTCTCTGTTCCATCCAAGAAACTGGCCCCTCATTTTATTGGTTCTTATGTCATAGAAAGAATCATCAATCCCTCTGCTGTTCGCCTTAAGTTTCCCAGTGCTCTCAAGATCCACCCCACCTTTCATGTGTCTCAGTTAAAATCAGTGGCCTCCAGCAGTTTATGCCCTCCAGCTGTCGCCCCACCACCCGCCCGACTCATTGATGGCCATCCGGCTTATACTGTAAAGAGAGTCATGGACGTTTGACGTCGGGGTCGTGGGTTTCAGTATCTGGTTGACTGGGAGGGGTATGGACCAGAGGAAAAGAGCTGGATCTCTCGGGCTCTGATTCTCGACACCTCATTGATCAGGGATTTCTATCATGCTCATCCTGACAAGCCTGGTGGACCACCTGGAGGCGCTCATTAAGGGGGGGGGGGGGGGGGGGGGGGGTACTGTCATGATCCCATCATGGCAGGTCCCTCCTTCCTCCTTCCTTCGTTGTGTTGTTTGTTTTCCCTGTCTGTGATCCTCATGTTTCTTTCCCCTGTTAGTCTCTGTGTGTGGCTGTAGGCATGGCTACCTGGGTGCTGGCTGCACCAGGTGTACCTAATCTCCTCATCAACCCTGGCTGTACTTAAACCTGGATTTCCTCTGCCTCAGCGCCAGATCGTTGCGTCTTACCAGTGTGGTAGTAGTGTTTCGTGGATCACTGCCTTTTTTTTGTATTTTTATCTAGCTTGGTTAAGCTGGGTCACTAACTCCTCTGTGCTTCCCCACCAGTGTGATCGTCGTTGTTCTTGGATTTGTGTGTGTAACTTCACTACCTGCTCACTGCCCGCTGATACTTCTCAGGAGGAACTTCACCACGGGATTGGAAACTCATGCCACACTCGGATCGAGTGTTCACCTCACCATTGGGATCACTGGATGCTTCGCCCCCTCCCCCTCACTGTCACTTACTAGTTCATTAAATTTGACACTTGCTTGAACCTGGTTTGCGAGTTGTGATTTTGGGTCCGATCCAGTAGGAGATCGTAACATATATATATATATATATATATATATATATATATATATATATAAAGCAATAACTGTAATAATTCTTAACCTATTGTTCAAATTGATACTGCAAAACAGCAGAAAGACTGGTGGCTGCAGAGCTCTTAAAAAAAACAACTTGTTCTTCTCCCCTGGCTCCTGGAAAAAAAAAAGATCTGCTAGTCCTTTAATTTGCCACTTTGACGTTTGTGTGAAGCGTTCAAGAGCCAACAGAGGGTGACTCTTGCCACTTGCACCTGTAAAGAAAACCCTGCTGCATGTGGTTCGCCCCGAGTCAAGACAACTCATAATGCTGTGATCTTATTCGTGGTTATAAACAGTCACTTAAAAAAAAAGATGGTTTCGGCTTCTTTTACATACTTGATACATCTCATCATGCCATATACATTTTTGGACTCATCTCTATCCTGTCGGACATTGACATAAATAACACCCATCGATACAGTGATTATTCTAGTTTCACTTTCAGTACCACTTTCCAAGAAGCTCAGTTGTTCCAGAAAATCAGCTGACTTCCTGTGAGCCAGCATTTTGTTTGTATGAAGACTGTCATTGCGATCTATCAGTCTACACATTTTAATTAGAGTACAATCTGCCGTATAAAAACTCGGCCCTGCCCTCTTTTGTTTCTCCTCCCTCCTGCATTAAGCAAACAAGCTACTCTCACTCACCCCCACTTGCATGTCCTTGTCTGCTCGAGCTCCGTGTGCACTGAGGAAACGGTAAGGAGAAATTATACAGTCATTTTTGGTTTAATAGTTTAATTTAATCCTTAGAAATAACTGGCAATGAAAAAAGAAAGATTGATTGGATTACATCACAGCGTAGAGACAGTTAAGATGTTGACAGAGCAGTTCAACAAAGATTCGCTCTGAAAGTTTATAAGCTTGTGAGTGTCAGACGGCTGCATATTAAATTTAAACATTGAATGTTAAAGGCGTGATGTCCCCTCAGACTGTTGATTTTATTTTTCTCCTGTCCCTTTCATCAAGCAGAGTAAGGGCTCTCCAATTAGTGTGTTCTTTTTTCCTTGAGTGTCACCATGGTAACCGCACAGCTCTGTTGATTGCCTCTCCTCTGAGAGGTTTTTTGCACTTGTGTAAACATGTTATAGCCGGCTGTAAATGTTGTGAAGGCTGGTTTCTTTGGGAAGCCGATGGGGCTCAGATGGAGTGGTTTCTCCTTCATTAAACTCTCCTCTCTGCTTTTCTTCGCCTTTAGCTATGGCTGGACCAAGGCCTGTGGTGCTGAACGGGCCATCCGGGGTGGGGAAGAGCACGCTGCTGAAGATGCTCATGCAAGAATATGACAGCGTGTTTGGCTTCAGCGTCTCCCGTGAGTGTCCCACTAAGTATTTCATGTTGATTTAGGCTTTGTTCTCTTCAATCAGGAGCTTTTTGTATTGGTCAGCACAATCAGATGAATCATTAGCTTTGTCTTCAGAAAATTACCTCTGTGAATATTTTTAATAAACAGATCAACCGTTTATGACACAAATGTCTTTTTAACTCCTCAGAAACGACAAGAAAGCCTCGTCCTGGAGAAGTGAATGGCAAAGGTACAACATTCGCCTCTTTTTCAACCCTTAATCAAATGTCTTAATCACAGTTGTGGTAATCCTCACGCTGATGTTTTTCTTGGGTTTCAGATTATCATTTTGTCACACGAGAGGTGATGGAGAAAGGGATTGAAAATGGAGACTTCATCGAGCACACAGTCTTTTCAGGGAACATGTACGGGACGAGTAAAGCAACTGTGCAAGACATCCAGGCCAAGAACCTCATCTGTATACTTGACATTGACATGCAGGGTGTGAGGAGCTTTAAGAGGACCGACCTCAATCCCATCTACATCTCCATCCAGCCGCCATCCATGGAGGTTCTGGTAAGCACATACACTGCATGACATCACGAAACCGAACAGCACTAAGTGTGTCACTGCCAGAGGAGTACCTGGATGCCGCCTCAACTTCTCTTTGTTCTACCTGCTGGTACAGGTTTTTTTGGTCGCCTGAAATATTTCTGAACGCCCTTGGGTGCAGAAGGTCGAGGTCATGCCCTTATGGGTGGAGGCTACATTCCTCCAAGTGGACAGCCCTAGTTCAAGTCTGACTTGGGTTACTCGTGTCATTCCCCACTCTCGCCCCAATTTCATACTCTATCCACTGTCTTATCCAACAAGATAAAATCCCCACAAATAAATCTGAATAAATGTATGCATATGTTTCCGCCCTCTGTTAAATCAGCCCTTTGTGGATCTTTGTCGTTTCAGGAAAACCGTTTAAGAGGCAGAAAAACCGAGTCAGAGGAGAGCCTCCAGAAGCGTTTACATGCAGCCAGAGAGGACATGGAGATCAGTAAGTATTTATTGTTTGTCTGCTTAGAATGTAATAAAACCAAGCTTGTAAAAAGATAAATCTGAACACTATTCTATCTCCTTCTAGGCAAAGAGGAAGGACTCTTTGACACAGTCATTGTTAATGATGGTTTGGAGGAAGCTCACGGGCAGTTAAAACAAGTTCTCCTTGAGGTGAGTTACTTGTGCAGCACTCGGAGCTCAACTTGAAAGGCTCGAAACCAAACGAATGCTACGAGTTGAGCATCGACAACGTTTGCAAAGAAGGATTCACAAGCTTTTCAGTTTTCGGATTCTAAATGAGCCATTTTGAAAGCTAAAACCAAATACTCGAGGGATGCGTTCAATTTTTTTAAGTGTTAGCATGCCAGGCTAATTCACTTGATAGCTACGTTAGTAACCCCGCATTACGTCTAAGGTATTCTTCAGGTTAGCTTAGTTTAGCTTATCATGAGCTAAAGTATTATGGATTACAAGTCAAACATTAAAAAGCCATCTCCCTTAACTGGCTCTTACTGCACGGTGGAGGCGTTCAAGCCAGAGACGGTGTTGAACCGGTGCACACTGCTCGCTCTTTGTAATACGCTGTTGTAGATTTGTCTGTTTTTCAAATATTACCTATGTATTCATACTTTTTTTCCATTTTTTTCTAGGAAATAAATATGGTCAAGCACATCAACATGTCTTCGTAGGATACCGCAGTATCCTTGCTCCTTTTTAAATCCAGTCCAACCACTCCTCTCAAAATCACAGACCTCCTCTCAAGTCGTGAACATTCCCTCAGCTGGTCTGTGAAGACGTCCCTTAACAAAGAAACTCATAGAGATGTAGATTTGACATGGCGTTCAGGTGGAGTTATTACCAAATTATATGTAGGAATGTGAAGTGGATTTTTTTTTTTATTATTATTATTAATGGGTAACAAGTATTTCCATGTTTTTGTTTTTATTAGTATGACAAAAACATACTCTAACAATACTTGCTGATACAGTGAGGCTTTGTTTTTAAGTGCGTTTGAGGGCGGAGTTAACTGAGAAACAGCACAAGCGGAGAAATAAAACTCATTCCATTATGTGGGCAAACCAGTCTATCAAGGGTGTGAAGTTGTGTGAAGTCCAGTTCTACAACTGATTTCTAAAACTATGGCGGCTTTTTACTTTCATGAGGTTCATTGACAATAACTTTACTGATTCAATAAACTATTCCAGGGTATCTTCTTCCAGGTTGTTGTAAATGATCAATGTTTTTTGCTGGCTAACTCAATGTAAGTGTTTAAAGTTGTGCTTCAGCAGGATTTAATCCCAGGATAGATGTGGAAACAGTTGCTTCAAACAAACCAAGGATACAGCATGTCACGAGGAACACCGCTCTAAAATAACAAATGTAATGTTTACTTTGAAGTTGTACATTTTTTTTTATTGTCACTCTATCATGTTGTTGCTTCACTTGTACAGCAAAATGACCTTAATTTAACTTTGAAGAAAAAACTAAATGTTCACTTTTTATTTAGAATGAAACACACTAAAAGTCTGTTTCTCAGTCATCCAGGTCATGGTCATGTGGAAGCGGGATCTGATTTTTGGATCGAGCTGCAAAGTCCTTTTTAAAATGGGGGAAAAAAAGTTAGTCACTGTGATTTGATACGTTTATCTATTGACGACATTCTCTCAAACAGAGTGAAAACATACTTCAGCATTTTTAAACACTTTTTTAGTGCTGGTCCTTTGCAGAAATGTTTCTGTTATTATTTAAATTGTGGACTTAAATACATTTACACTCTGTAAAGATTATTTCATAGACAGTTAGATGCATGCAGTCATCTGATTTGATTTACCATGTACCATTTAACCGACCCTTGCTTAATGTGAGTGTTGTGAAAAGATGTCATTGTGTATGCCTTTCATCCATAAAACCTCCAACAGTACCACAGTCTGCTAAAGGTGAAATACATTTGTTACAATCCAGTAGTGGAAGAAGACTGTGCTGTGTGTTGTTCTATAAATAAGAACTGGTGAAAGAAACTGGCTTCACTCATTTGTTTTTTTTGCCGTACATTTATTTGATTCAGATTTAACACATTACTTTTCACATTTCCAAAAACTTCACATGTACAGTACAAGCAGTTACAACGTGTTAGTGCTTACATCTTCATACTTGATATGATTCTTGTAAAACAACACAAACTCCAACAAAGGGCAATCATTGAGAAGTTTCTTATTCGACTGCATTGAGAAGTTAGAACATTCTGTCAGTCGCACAAATATTTATTTACGGTTAAATAGGATATAAATCTGCTTCGGAGCAAACATGCAAGCACTCGTCTAAACGTCTATCACTTACACATAAATCTGTCAGTATGTGCGATTCTGTAAATTCACTGCATAAGGAGAAAGACAAAATGTTAAGGCGGGAAAACATTCAGTTCACAATCGATGGAGGATATTTTCTTTTACAACAAATCATGTTAAATTCACCCACCTAAAGCCATCGGATGTGAAACTGGTTTTCATTTCCACTACTCAATGATTTGCTTGTAGAAATAAAAAAAATAAAAATCATAAGCTACTCAACAAAACAAATCTTTCATAAGCAGCCGACTGAGACCAGAAGTAGATTCTGATTGTGTGAAAGGTGATCTAATTCCACCGCACATCTTGATTAATCTTCCATCAGTCCAAACACCACAGCGGTCAACAAAGATCTGCTGTAAATGTGTCATTATCAGTGCTGAACACTTGATTTAACTTTCAACAGGTAGACGTGACTTCTTTAACTACACTGACGCTCCTGTTAACCTTAAACTGCATCAGTGTGATAGGCAACAATTCTTGAAAGGTATAAAAGTCAAACCATTAAATAGTTGTACCTTAATATAGTACATAACCATTGCTGAACGATTCGCCACTAAACCTAATGTCTGAATCCGTTCATAGTCTCAGATCGAGGTTTTATGCTCTGCTAACAGTATGAAAAAAAATAAAGGAAAGTCTCTTGAAATTTACGTCAAAATCACGAGGAGAGATTGTCGATCAGTACGACAGACTGCGTGTGTCATAAATCTGGCACTTCTTGGGGTTCATTTTGTCTACAGTGAGAAAGTTTAACCTACATTGCTTGCAAAAAAACCAAGTTCTCTGATGTGCAGCTTCAAAAAGGGAATGGTCTGTCAAATGTCGTAACTACACGTCAGGTTTGGATATGTGTTATTCTTCTAAGCTGAAATGTCCCTATTTAAGACTAAGAGGGTTTGTGGTGCCGCATTTAAATATTTACCGTAGATACTATTTATTTTGACCTATCTGAATATTGACTGATTTTCCCACCGAGGTGTAGCCATAGGTCTGAGTCGACACTTTGGTTTTAAAGCTTTGCTTCCCTCCCTCGACTCTCTGCACCTCTGAGCAATATGAAGGCTTCACCTCCAGCTTGGCGTGGCTCACCTGGATGGGGACATGCCGTTCCACGCTGGACTGGACTCCGCTGGCTTGCGGGGCTGCAGATGAGAACAGGCTGCCGGAGAGTTGCTCCCTGAAACGGCCAAAGAAGCCGCTCCTCTGCCTCTGGACTGCGACGGGCCTCCCGACATTGAGGAGCACGGGCTGCCCCACCGTGGAGCCGCCGATCTCCCTCTGCAGCACGGAGATCTCGCAGGGCTTTTCAGCCGGAGGGCGGTGGGTGCTGGAGGAGCCATAGGTCTCCCCTTCCTCTGGAACATAATCCTCCAAGTCCTCAAGGGTGAGGACGCGTCCTCCTTGTGTCAGGATCGTGGGCTCCTGCTTCCCAGGTGAGCGCTGATTATCGTCGTCTTCGTCTGGAACAAAGATGACAGTCTCTTGATCGTCCTGGTCTTCGCTGTCGTCTCCAGCAGCAGCAGCGAGGACTGAGGAGAGCTCATGTGGCTCTTCGGGGACAGGGTCAGAGGTCACATGACCGTCCTCGTCTTCCCAGGAGAGCTGGTGGCTGCCGACGTCTCCCTGCAGCTGGGCCTGCGCCTGCTCTACCAGCTTGTTGTTTGAGTTATTGGCGTTCGGGTTTTCAGGGTGATACCTTCTTGGTCGGGACAGAGTGGCCGAACGATCAGACCCTGCAGGTGAGATGTTTCTCCTCCTCGACAGCCTCGGGGACTTATTGACTTTATATTCAATGACCTCCTCGACCTCCACCCACCGGGGCTTGCTCTCTACGACTCTGGCTTCAGCACCCTGTGCTTCAGTCACATAGACGGTCGGGATGGTGGTCTTTCTCGCGGTGGGCATCCTCCTCTGCCTGGATGTAGGGGGCTCTGGGGTGGATGTCTCGGAGCGATGGGCACCGGCGAGAGTCAAGCCAGGGGACCTGTGCCTCCTCATCCGCGGGTTCTTCACCACAGTGGTTATCGTCTCCTCGCTGAAGGCAAAGAAAAAGGGAAAGTTAAAAAGCGAAAAGACAAGCGCACTCTGTCTGTCGCTGCAGGACTAAAGTGTAGGAAATATGAAGCCTGTGAGAGGAGCTGTAGTGATAAAGTCAGTGCTTAAAAGAAGACAGCACCCTGGTGAAGACAGCCCATCCTTTTTCATCAACCCTGTGATAGAATCCTCTGCACTTGGGCTTTAAATACTACACAGCAGGGCATGCGCGGGGCCCCACAAAGGAAACAAACACACATGCACACAGATGATCAAAGGACATCGCAGCAAAGGGCCTTCCTATTAATTGATCTTTCGATAAGCAGGATCATTCAACCAACCAATCAATCTTTATTTGTAATGAACGTTATCTCAAGGGCGGGACGTTTTATTCACACAAGAGTTAATGATGACATCGTCGCCTGCTGTTCAACAAGGCAACAGTGGTGCTTTTTAGCTGGAGGACACACTTACATGATGATGGTTTTCTTTGGTATTCTTGTCTCCTGCTCAGTAACTGTACAGGGAGGGGAAGAAACAAACACAGTCGGAGGATGAACGTTTAACCCTTTCTTTAGGGACCATGTTATTAAGATCCTGATGGGTTTTTTTTTTAATAGAATCCAAAGTTTCTGTTTTCTAAAGAGGACATCATTGTTCCTACCTTCTATGGTGATGGCCTGCTCACCAGTACGAGCCACAGCAGAGGGGAGAACTAAGTCAGCTGCACACTTAGCACTTCCCAGGCGGTTGGACAACTGGAAAAAGAAGGCAGGATTTTCTTTTTTTTTTTTTTTGGGATGTAAAGATGATTTATTGTTGCAATGTGATGAAAATCAAGTTACCCACCCTCTGAATATTAATGTAAATGACCCTCAATGAAGTTTTAGATTAAAGTGGTATTTATTTTTGAAAGTCGACCAACCTCACACTCGTAGTGTCCCAGGTCTCTTTCTGTCAGGTTTTTTATCACTAAGACCAGAACCCCACTTCGGAGTTCGCTGTAGGTCTGATACTTTTCCTGGTCAGTCAGCAGCCTGCTGTCCTTGAACCATCTGGAACAGTGTTTGTAGAAGCAGAGAAGAGAAGACGAAATAAACGACAGAGCAGTGGACGTTTGAAAAGGAATTCCTGAACTGAAGTGAAATATTTTCTAAATGTATCGACGTGTCCCCCTACAAACCTAATCTTGGGGCTGGGGGCGCTCTGTATGACGCAGGTAAACTGAGCGTCTTCTCCAGCAACAAATATAGCATTCCTCATTTTATTCACAAAACGAGGAGGCACTGGGAAAAAAGAAAAAGAAGTCAATACATTCAATCCCGCTTGGATACTGGAGGGGTTTATTTTTTTGAAGTGTCTGCTTACCCTGAACCGTGATCTTTCCGAGCGTGCTCGCGTTGCCGGCTGAGCTTGAGGCAAAGCACATGTACTGACCAGAATCCTCTGCTGTCATGTTATCCAGGATCAGTGTGCAGGAACCATCAGGGTCCTCGATGATAATGTGATGAGGATCTGCTTCCACAGCGCGTCCGTCTGCATCCAACGAGTAAAACAATGTACTGATGAAACACAATCAGCATTTGATTCTGTTCGTATAAAGAGGTTAGGCTTTCCTAAGAGCATGTATCAACACTTTTAAATGACTGAAAATACGATTCATGAGCACATGATTTTAAAAACATGGATCCAGTGGCGTACCCTTGTACCACGTGATTGTCGGTTTGGGTACTCCAGTGGCTTTGCAGGCCAGCTTTACAGTCTGTCCTAGCTCTGCTGTGCAGTTTGCCAGGATTTCATCAAAGTCAGGAGGACCTGTAAAGGAGGTTCATCACAAAACGTTTGTAAGTAAGACACAATCTAACTGATAGAAGAGAGCATAAGATGCAGGGAAAGAAGAGTGTTCCCCTCACTCCATGCAGGCATGCTGTATCGCTGCTGCAGCTCTCTTAAGTCCCTCAGCCATGAGTTCTTGATGGTAACAGTCCGGGCCTGCAGGGTGTATTTCCTCACAGAGTCCTCACGTTCATGCCAGATCTCAAAGGCTCGGTCGTCACCTTCCACCGTCTCATTGACATCAATGTTATTTAACTGCGACAGGATGAGGAATACAAAAAAAAAAAAAAAAAAAAACACAGTTTAAGCTGCGGCTCTGAGGAGACGACAGACGAACGCTTTATTGTGAAACAAAAAGGGAGGAGCCACATTAAAGGTCTCACCTTCATCATGTTCTTAAAGACATACGCTTGTGTGTCAGTGTTGCTGTCTCTCTTTGGTTTGCAGATGATGCAGTAGTTCTTGAACAGGAATAGGTGGCGGTGGTGACCTCTAGAGGATGACCTGATTCCTGGAGCCCCTTCCCACACCTGGAAGGGTCCCTGGTTTCCAAAGGTAAAAACGCATCAACACACGTCATCAAACAAACACAACAATGCTGCAGTAACAGAGAGGGCCACAGTAACTCGAGGTACCTGTCTAATCGGCTCCCCCAACGCGTCCAGCGTGGCAGGGTAGTTTTCGATCATGGTCACGTGGTGTGTGTTCTCGGAGCGCTGAGGGAGTGCAGACACCATGGCATATGCTTCTTCCAGTAGGCAGCAGTTCTGGCCATTTTTTGCCTTGTTTCGAATGAGCTCCTGCAAATGTCAGAGAAAACGTTTCAGTTAGAGCTGCAGCAACAGTGATGCGGGTCCGAATCCTTCCCATGCAACACGTGTGTTTCCTGTCAGTTATGCAAAGGACTGAACCTGAAAAGCTAAAGCATATTGTTGTGTCGAAAGCTGTCAACCTTGAGGATGGCCTTGTACTTCTGAATCCTCTCCAGTGGCTGTTGAAGGCCGGCGTTGATGCTGCGTACAGGGGGATCTGCAGGGTCCGCATTGGCTTGGACTTTATCAGTGTACTCCTACAATGGAATGAAGGTTGTTATATTGAATTAATTGTCGTGGTGCAGGGTCACAAAACAGCTTAAAGTAGGCTTGAAAAATTAATTAGTGGCAAACCCCAGGAAACCAGAGGTCAGAGGTTACAGCGGTGGTGTTACCTTGAAGAAGCGGTGGACAGTTCTATCACTGACAGAAGATTCAGCCAGACTATGGCCAACAAGATACTGGAGGTACTTCTCAAAGCCCTCCTTGTTCTTTAGGAAGCACATGGCCACGTCATCGTCAGTGTCACAGTCGGTTAACTTTGGAAGGAATGTCCTTAAAAATGATCATTGTTGAGATATTAATGCACTGAAAATCTCACATTGAGCGTGACTGGTCTTTATCACGTTTAACAGAAAGGAGTTGATGTGGAACACTGAGACTCTTCCTCTTTTAAATATCTGATGAAAAGAAGAACTCACTTGCTATGGAAGGACTTGATATCATCGATGTTCCTGAATATGGTGTCCTTCTGGCTGCTAACATCCGGAGGAGCATCAGGGCTCTCTGCATGCTTCAGGTGATGCGAGGTGAAGAAGTCTACCTCTTTCACAAACTCTGACTCCCCATTTATCAGGTCTTGGATCAGTTGGCTAGGAGTGTAAAATCATAGTTGGTTATGACATGCCCTGGAGATCTCATAATGCTAAGTGAGTTTAGGTCCACTTACAATAACTTCCTCTTGTATTCTCCCTCAGTAACCTCCTCTACACTCGTCTCTGGAAGGTCACTTGTATCAGCTGAGAGCTGGAAAAAAAAAACACATTTTGACAATATCTTATTAACCGTTTCAAGGCCTCAGAATTTGTTTTTGACTTTATAAACGTGATTAAAATACTCCATGTTGTGTTACGTTTGCGATTTTGGCTTTAAGACTTACTTTGAGCTTCTTGTCCAGGTAGGCAGGTGAGACCCAGCCTTGGCGGGATGGTGTAGTTTTGGTAGGTTTGGTCCGGACTAACCATTTGAGCGGATGAGCTGAGTCCAGAACCTCGACATACTGTCCCTCCTTTAGAGAAATGGATTCTTTGCTTGCTATGGTGGGGTTGTAGTCTGCTGTCGCCACATAGATGTCAAACATCTGTAAAAGTACAAACTGAATGTTAATGACAGCACACATGAACATAATGTGGTGATCACATCATAAAGTGTAATGTACAGCTGCTTACTCATGCACAATTGTTGGCAACCTAGAAAGGACTTTTTTTTTTCTTTTTGTGAAAATGTCACGTTATTGCCTGAGATTAAAATTGCATCATCGCTGTATATCTCATTTGAAGTCCAACATTTTAACCAATTATATTTTAAGAGTACTGAACATGTTTTATTTTTAGAAGTTTAAATTTAACTACACGTCTGAACTTACTTTTACGTTGCTTTTTGGACAGTAGTAGTTCATGTTGTGGTGTAACATAAAGGTACAGATAAGACAGCCTGTGGCTTTTTATTGACTTCCTCCGTCAACTTTTTTTGTCAGTCAGCGTATCATTCAGACTTTATTATCATAAATCCAACATCAAATTTCTACATCTCACCTCTCCCCGTGCATCTCCTTCATCAGACTCAGAGGATGAGTCAGCGATGAGGGAGGGAGGACGAGAGCGACCGTGATGAGGTGAAGCAGTTGGGGTCTTGGTCTCATCATCACTGTCAGCGCCTGGTACACGTAAGGAAGCTGAGATAGCGAGGATGCAAAGAGGTGAGGTCAATACTCGAGTATGTACCCTTAAAATCATCGTTTTGGTTGGTTACTTAATGTTATGTCCTATAAAAAGCTTTGTGTTACAGCACATGACAGTTGTGTTTTTTATTTGATACATTTGACATTTAACAACATGTCATTCGATATAATGGTTAATAGTAGGCCTAACCACTTCACGCAGCTTGCCAGAGCTCGGCTGAGGACCATGACCAGTCAGCCCACAGTGACATTTCAAGTAAAAACAGACTCTCTGCTGCCATCTAATGGTGCTTTATTAACATGAGTTAAGATCCTTTAAACATCAAAATTATAAACAATGTGTTTCATTGAAGATTCAAGTTGATTAGAGCCCCACTATTTTAGGATGTAAAGAAAATAAACACAAACCAAAACATAGAAAAGAAGCTTTTATGAAAGCAGGGTCAGTCTGTTATAACATGCAAAAAAAAAAAAAAAAAGCTACATGACAGATTACATTTTTTATCTGAGCTCTTCTCTTACATGTATGTGAACATGTAGAACAGCTACTGGTTTGTGAGACTCCACAGTCATTTCAAAAACATTCAAATCGATGTTAAAAAAGGCCGGACTGTCAGTGCATTAGGAGTTATAAAGAAGCATAGGCAGCATGCAAAGGGGAGAATTACTTTTGTGTTATTAAAAAACAACAACAAGTGTTTTATTTGCACCTTAAGATATAATAATAATAATAATAATAATAATAGTCCTGTCTAGAAATGTATCTCAGAGCTATCTGCTTAGTCATTAAACCCAACAAAAAAATATCAAGATGGAGAAATGTAGCTTAAATCGAGGCACTGAGGATACATACTGGTAGTTTTGGGCCAAGATTTCATCCACTGGAGCACTTCATGATTCTGTAAGCTGTCTGAATAACAAATTCATGATTGGATGAGTTTTATTTGTCGGGTTGTTTGACTGATGGATGTATGGGTATGGGTAATGATTTCTCTAAGTAGAGATGAGAGGTTTATATATGGTCTTAAACTGATGATTGAAAAAACACATGCTTAAAAATCGAGCACTGAAAGAGCACTATGTGGACACACGTTTGACAAGGTTGGTGTCAGTCTCAGAACTAAAGACAAGTGAATTACAATTCAAGAGTTTAACAATCAACATTTAACTATGTTTACAATTCTTGAATCATCAGAAGAAATTCACTGAATTCCGCCAAACCATACAGACATGTTACAAAACTCTTAAGAATAGCAATGTGGATACCACAATGTGGGGATTGTTTACTTTATGCATTTTTATCAGCTTGTCTTGTATTTATTGCAGCTCTCATTCCTTTATATGCAGTAATATCTGTGAATGGATATTGGCATATAAATACAAGATCCGTAGGTGTAGGACAGAACCTTGGTATCGTTAGCTGATGTATTTGTCTTTGTGTTCAGCTCTGGTTGCATGCACTAGACACTAAATCAAAACAATGAAAACAATATATCAACAAAAACATATCTTTGACAACTATTTACATGAGCATGCAGACAAAAGCCTGAAAGCAGCAGCAGTTACCGTCATTGCTTTATTTTGGTTTCAACTTAACTCAAACGAGTCTGGTTATATAAAGTGAGGCTTAGTTCAGTTTTTCGAACCACTTGAAAAAGTCGGTTTGAGGTTCTTTACACTGGAGCTTATTGGTGAATAATACTGCTTCTTTCACATTCAAATCAAAGAATTGAATAGATTCCTGCGTGGACAGAGTTCTCCAGAGAATAGCTTTACCTTGGGAAATCTTCGCTGATACCATCTCAGTGATCTGGGAGGTGAGTTTCATGAGGAATTCCTCTGAACCTACTTCACCGAGGAAGGGCATTTTACCCTCTTAAAGCACACACAGAAGAAAGAAACAGAAATCATGTTTTATTTTTGTACAACAAATAATTTATGTCAGATATACGATGAAGACTCACCTTTTCCTCTGCTCGCCTCGTCCTCTGGAGGACTAATTGTTATCCCAAGAATCCTGGAGAGAATGAGATATGAAGTATTTCATATAAATAAAGTACAGTCATTGTCAAATGTATGTTCATGTAAATCTAGATCTCAAATTGTGTTGAAACTTACTCCGAGGGTTTGGTCTCTTTCTTTTGTTGTTGTGCTAGGGGAAGAGGGGGGGAGATAGATACATGTAATTAAAAGCGAGCCCATGAAAAACAAAGCAATTAGAGCTCTACTGTAACTTGTGTCTCCTAGTTTAAGAATAGACTTCATGTTAACATGATGTTTGTATAGAGTCTGGAGATGAATTTGGTTTCCTTACTGTCCTCAACCTCGAGCTGGGCAGTGAAGATTGACTGTCCCGCCCTGTTAGTGGCGATACACGTGTAGGCACCAGTGTATTCTGTGCCCACATCCATCAGGATGAGGCTGTGCTGGCGCCCTGAGCTTGCTATCTTGTATCCCTTCGTCTCAGGTTTGATCCACAGAACATCTTCCATCGATTCCTCCTTTAGCCAGGAGACCGTAGGAGTGGGAGACCCTGAAACACGTAAAGAAGAGTATCGTAAATTTACAATACAAAACGATACTCAGATTACAGTAGGTGTATAAAGGCAGTTAATAAAGTAACACTAAAAAAAAAAAAAAACCTCACCTTCTACTTTGACAGAGAGAGTGATGCTAGCCCCTTGTTTCACCTTCCTGTTGCTGAACCTTTCGATGAAGCGGGGTGGCACCAAAGGCACCTTGGGGTCTGTGAAGATATGACGTAACCCCACAGTGACTTTTACTATTTCTACTGAAGTGCTTGTACCTCTACTAATTCTGTAAAACAATCGTCAAATTACCTATTTTATCTTGAGGCATGATCTCTCCAGGACCTGATGAAAAAAAGTCCGAAGTTAATTCATCTGTAAATATCTGAAGTACAATTTAAAAAACCTTATCTATTGATGTTTTGGTGTCGACACATATTGAGGCATTCGCATACATACGCAGAACTATGAGCCGGGCAGAGGAGTAAGCTGAACCAGCTGCATTGCTGATGTAAGCAGAATACTCCCCCATATCCTCTTTCTTCACCTCCAGGATCTCTACACCGTGAACATCTCTCTCCGCCAGCAACATAATCCTTTTTGAAGGTCGCAGGGGGTGGCTATCTTTGAACCAGTATACTCTGGGTTTGGGGAAGCCTGGAAAGGAAAGATGTTTAAAAACTCAACTCATTTTATCTGTCACAATCTGCTCTGTTTAACTGCCACTAATGACTAAACCATTGATTCTGTGTGATAAACTTACCCTTTACTTTTAGCTGCATCTTAGCAATAGGTGAACCAGGACACACATGAACGTCATGAAGCTCGTCCACAATTTGAGGGAGCTGATCGTCTTCGGCGACGGACTCAAATGTCTCGGTTTCCCTGTGTGAGGAGTGTGAACAGTAGGCATGAGGAAATCGGTATGAGTGTCTGATAACTTTTTCTAAGCAGCATAAAACATAGGTATTGTAAATTCACCTGGACATGTAGCCCTTGGCACTGACATAGGAAGATGTCTCTGTGGCATCAGCAGCAGTGTCATAATCAGAGCTGCAAGACACTGATGGAGGAGATTGATGGACAGAGTTATGGGGGGGATAACATAAAGTAATGCAGTATTGGTAATTAATGACCCCATTTCAAATCAAAGTACTCACTGATACATTATGTGTACAACAAACGTGTTGTCATGTGATGTACTTTTTACTCACTGTCAACCCTGAGTTCAGCCTTTGTGGCCGCAATGCCGCTGCTGTTTTCCGCTGTGCAACGGTACACGCCCATATCAGTGGGCAGCACAGTGGTAATGATAAGTTGGTGGCAGCCCTCCTGATCTTCGTTGATCATGTAGTGGTCATTCTCCTCCAGCAATTTGCCATCCTTATACCAACGAACGGTTGGCGGGGGCTTGCCGATCACAACGCAGTCAAAGCTAACAGGATACCCGTCCGGAACATCCTGACTTTGCAACTCTGTTAAGAAGACTGGGGCAGCTGAGTGACAAGGAGAATGGCTTTAGTGATAGGCACAGTGAGCTAAGACATTATGTACACCAGTGTCATAATGAAGGTAATGAAGCATTTGCAGCAACTAATAAATTGCAGCTAAAGATTTCAGAGTGTAATAATGGGGGTATAAGGGCAATTCTATGAGGTTTCTTACCTGCACCTCCAGCGAGCAATGCAGGGGGCTGTCTGTCTTGTGTGGGGGTCTGCGTTCCATCTTGTGAGTAGCCCATCTTTCTGATTCTCAGCTCCACTTTGAGGGGCCCTGCTTCAAGGATGGTGGTCTCCACAGGGACCCCATGGACTGTAAACATCTCCTGAAACCTCTTGGAGGCGACCTCAGCCTCTCCCCACGAGTCAAAGCGAATGTAGATGTACGCGTCGTCCTCTCTGTAGGAGTGAGGATCTGGCGGATGCAGGTCGCCTTCGTCTGCGCTGACAAAGGGTTCTTCCTCGACATCTGGTGGCAGACGCGTGCGCAGCAGGCGCCGGAGACGTCTGCTTGCCTGCCGCAGAGACTCATCCATCTCGCTACCGGACGAGCTCTCCGCCTCGCTGTCTGCACTGTAGCCAACTGTTAGAGGTCGGCGCCCCGATGATTCTCTCGCTGTTCCTACCGTGACCTTACCGCTGTGAGAAGTGACTCCAAACTTGTTGGTGACCTCGCAAGTGTAAACCCCGGTATCCTTTGTGGTGACCGCAGTGATGACAAGCGAGCAAGTGCCATCATTGTAGATATCGATGTGGTGGTGCTTTCCATCTGTCAGTGGTTCGCCATCCTTCAGCCACTGCACCTTATCAGGTTTCCCTTCTGCCACACATTCTAGATGGATGGTGCCACTGGGTTCTTTGGTCTGGTCTTTGAAGACATCTTTAAAGACAGGGCGCATGTCTCTGCGGGTTTTGTAGCCCTTGAAGGCAGCTTGAATCTTAATGGCAGCCTCTCTGAGCTCAGGCTCATCCTCTTTACTTATCTCCATTATGGCAGTCTCCTCCGAAGACACCTGTTTGATATCAGTCTTCTGAACTGTGGCTGTTTTTACCTCAGTCTGCTGAACTGTTCTCTGATCCGCCATCTGGAAGTGTGCAAAGAACCTCTCGGTGGTCATAGTCTCTGACTCATTGACTGCAGTGACAGATGTCTTGCTGCTTTTCTTGAGGTAGGACACAAGTGTTGAGCCCCCTGACTCATCCTCAGAGCTGGTGATCAAGGCGGACTCTGACGGCTTCTTGGGCACAACGGCCTGCACCTTTTCGACTGACTTTACTTCCACTTTCTCAGGCTCCTTTAAATTCTTCTGTTCGGCTTTCTTTTGACCACCTTTACCGACCTCCTCAGGTTGTTCGGTGATAGAGTCCAGAGTAGGCTCTCTGCTCATGCGTCGTTTCTTCACTGATTCCTCCCACAGCTCCTGGAGATCAGCATCGTCAGCAGCTTCTGGAGGCAGATTTGGCTGCCCCAGTATCTCAGTCTCGACCTGATTCGTCTCAATACCTGTAACATCAATGACATTTCCAAGTGACTCCAAAGTTGATGTTTAAAACTTGAATTTAAACCTTTATTGATCCCAAACTCAGTAGGATGGAGACTCCGGCACAGAGAACTTACAAGGTAAATAAAATACCCTTCCAATAAACAAACAATGTCTTACCTGGGCTGATTAGTTGCTGCCTTTGTAACAATGACAAAACCAACACATATAATACATTAACACATCAACTCACCAAGCTGCACAGTCTGAGGCAACTCGACCGGCTCTCCAGTCCCAGCTCTGTTGATTGCCGCCACTCTAAACCTGTAGCCGCTCCCTGGGGTTAGATTCTCGACGACAAACTCCGTGTTGCACACAGGTTCAGTGTGACATGGCAGCCAGAGGGCACTGTCAACGAGCCGCATCTCAACTCTGTAGCCCAGAATGGGACTGCCTCCATCATGCAGAGGTGTGAACCAAGAGAGGGTGACTGACTGTTTGGTCTTACTGAGGACCTCTGGGTCCTCGGGAGGATCGGGCACAGCTGGTGTGAAGGAAAGAAGCAAAAGTTGAATGCTTCTTCTACATTAATATACAGCAAAGTGATACACTTCGACATAAACTCCGAATCTAACTTTTTTTTTTTTTCTTTTTGGGAAAAGATTTTAGACAATGACACTGATGCCTCCTAGCAGTGGTGTTTGTCAAAGACTTACTGATGATAGTGAGCTTCGCCAAAGAGAGAGCATCTCTAGCAGCAAATGTGATTTCCTGTTGTGGCAGAAGAGGTGCCTTTCGCAGGACAAGGCGGTATGAACATCCGTCAGCCCTCATAGCCCAGAGGTCACTGGGCTTAAGCTCAACCCCATTAGCGTACCAGGCTACTTCTGCCACAGGGATCAGCTCGTTGAGCTCAACGCAAAACTCAACCTTCTCTCCCACTGCAGCCACCTTGTCCTCCAGACCTTTCACAACATCCAGCTGCCAGCCTGAAAAGACAAATCCACAGAATGAAAACGTTCATTTCGTTCATTGAAAGTCTTTTACCTGGCAATGCAGGCAAAGATATTACACGGGTGCAACTTTCTTCATACAAGCATTGAGGTGACTCACCTTTTACAGAGAGCTGTGCAGATGTGGATGCTGAACCAGCTTTGAAGGTCACTGTACAACTATCTTTCATTCGCAATTCTTTAAGCAGAAGCAGATGGCGACGGCCGCTCTCGAATGACACGATCTCTGCATTGGGGGATTCCTTCACGGGCTTCCCATCAAGGAGCCAGCAACAATCTTTGCTCTCAGGACGAGAGAGGGCGCACTCAAACAGCGCTTCGCCTCCATCGAAGGTCTCCGCGTTCTCCAGGCCCTGCACAATGTCAATGGGTTTGGCTGCAGAAAAAGAGAAGAATGGAGAAAGAAAGCACAGTTAAAACAACGTGTACGGACTGGAGAGGAGGAGTCACATTAATGATTTGTCAACAAGGGTGATAAAGACTGAGATGATCACCAACTGATCAGTGTGTTCGAACACATAGTTCAAAGATAAGAAGGACCAGAGGAGGATCACATGAGGTGGATGCTCTTTCCATGTGGAAAGAAGCTCACCTTCCACATGAAGTGAAGCGACCACACAGGTCCCCTGTGCCTCACAGGAGTATGTGCCCCTGTCCTCAGCTGACACGTGGCTAATGTACAAGCGAGCCACACTCCAGTCCTGCTCCACCATCACCCTTTGGCCGTCAGGCTGCAATGGCTGCCCGTCTTTCTTCCACTGAGCCTTGACCGGCCTTGAGAACTGGCAGATGAACTCAGCCGGTTGGTTTTCGACCACCCGAAGGTCCTCCATCTCGTTCACCACTTCAACTGTGGGATCTGAGGTTTGGATCAGGGGTCATAAATTCAAGTCAGGGCTTGGCTATAAAATATAAAGACAAGTGATGGACATGCCGAATGACATGTTGGCTTTATAACCTCCAAGAGCAAAAATGATGATCCTTTTTGAACAATAATGAGTATCTGTGGAGTGTGCAGGACAAATTGTATGCACCATGATAGAATATCTTCAAATGTATCATCTAATGTTCACTGTGATCACTGTGTTGTCTATATGCTCTCAATATGTAAACTGTAATGGAGGTCAAAAAGCCGAACTGTCAAGGTTCATGGTAATGGTGAGAATCAAGGGCTAAGATATGCTCACAATTGAGAAAGCAGGGTGGGGAGATAAGTGGATCAAAATGCCAAACTCACAGATTGGCATATTGGGGATTAGTGCTTGGGGGTTAGGGGCAGGACTTAGTATGAATGGGGTGAATACAAAACTAAAAGTCAACAGCAGCCTGCCTGCATGGATGGATGGGTGGAGCAGCACTTTCCGAATGCAACATTTCTGTTGTTCTTATTTAACGATTCACTTGTTCTGCACAACCAAACCCGGATCATTCCTTTACATCACCAGGTTGACTTCAATTCCAAAATGTGTTTTTCATCTTTAGCATTTTAAACGAGCAATTTAACTTAGGGCTGCACATTTAATCATAGAATAATCACGATCATGCTTTAGTGACTGAAGTCAGATGAGAATCACTCAAGAATACAACATCGCCATTAAATGCCTCCAAATTTAAGTTTAATTTATCTTTTCTTACCACATAATGTCTACCATTTAGGGTAGTTACAATGCAAAGATAGATGGGATTCTCTGCAAAGTGTTTAGTATCTCAATCGTTTTCAATATTTTCTTGTCAACAGATGCTTACTAAAGCAAAAGCAACATTTCAGCAGTATGTTGAAATGCTGTAAACCTCCATGGATGCGTATGTAGGCCTATCAGGCGCAACTATTCAAACGCAGAGTCATAAACAATCAGTGAATGGACCTCAATCAGGGAAGGTCTAACAAAGAATCGGGTTTAGGTGGAGACGTATAGAAGACAGAGAATTGTTTGCAACATGAGCTTTAGTGTGGGACCCAAATGTAAAACATAATTTAAATGAGCTAAAGGACTCTGATCAAATCTACCATCACAAAGGTCTCTTAAATAAACCGGTAGCAGAGGCAGATTCTTACAACCAAAAGAAGTTAAGTCATCTTTTTTGATTGGTTGATGTTTGTTTTAAGAATATATTGACATACAATTTTTGCTTATGAGCTTGTCCTCTACTTTCACAAGTAGGTTAGACCCCATCCAAGCTGACAAGGAGCAAGGGGGTCCAGCTGTCAACAGAACATGTGGGGGGCCAATAGTGTAAACTCCAAAACTTTCTTGCTCAGAGGTTACAGTGCTAAACACTGTGGTGGTATCAAACTTCATCTATCAATTCAATTTCTCATTTTTACAATCAGGTTGAGGTGGCAGCCTGCAGTTTGTAGCCATCCCATTTCCAAGCAAGGTTTTCCACAGATATACACAATCTCACAAGGAAGTTCCTGGACCACTCCAGAGTCTGCCTCTGATTGGCTGTGCCCAGAAAACCTCCCAAGGGAGCCACTCAGGAAGCATCCTGATAAGTTGGACAAACCACCTTAATTGGTTCCTTTTAACACGCAGATGCAGCCGTTGCTAATACTGGAGCTCCTTTTCCTTACACATGAGTCTACATTACAACGCAACATTGCTTGTATCTTTTAAAAGCGTTAACAAGATGGATGTATTGACAAATAATGGTGATCCCAAAATTGAGACATAATTGTGATTATTGAGTCATCATTTCAACAGCCCAAAGTACTGTGTGAAGAAAAGTCTTCAAGGTAATCAAAAAAGGAGCCAAACAATATCATACAATATTCTTATTTAAATTGACTCCTGAAAATGTTTTTCCTAATTTGCGTGTTTAGATTTTTGGGTATAAATGTAACTCTGCACTACATTGATACATCTCTGATGTGGTGCTGCACCCAAATGTATGTTTTGGTGGGATGAAAACATACAGCATAAATCTCTTTACTGCCAGAATTAACAGGGATGATGGAATTAGAAACAATGGTGCTCATGCAGGATGAAGCAGTAAAAAAATCAAAATCTATCCACTCTTAGTCTAATCACAAACTTCAAACTTTTAACAGAAACCCTGCAGAAACTATCACAATTCATGGCACTTTATTTGAAAATAGTTTTTTTATACATTTTGTGATTTTGCTTATTTGGCCAATTATTAAGTGCAAAAAATGTGGTGCACTTTATTTTCCTGTGCTTGTGATTTAATTAAAATTTTAGCCATAGATTAGTAACAACAATCAATCAAACATATTTACAATATACTAGAATGAATAATCGTTTCTGGACTGAAAATACATTTCTGCAGGGTCTGAACAGAAGAAGACGGCTGATCTCAGCTCTACCTTTGACTAGCAGCTTGGCTGTCGATGTTAAATTGCCAGATATGAACGTGACAGTGCCAGAGTCATCTGTGGCCAGGTTCTTTAAAACGAGGTTGTGGATGTTGCCCTGGCTCAGCCCTATCTCACAAGATGGGCCGTTTTTCATCAAGGTGCCATCAAGCCACCACTGCACTTTGCCAGGTGCCCTACCAGACAGCTGGCACGAGAAGGTGGCCCATTCCCCAACAAAGACATCGGTAGTCTTTAAACCACATACAATGACGACTTCTTTAACTGTTGAGCAGAAATACACATTCACTCAGCCACTTACTTACTTATTATCAGCATTACATCAACTTGACCAAACAACATGTCATACCAGACATACAGAAAAAGAGAACATGCAATTTTGTAGTTTACAAAGACTATGTAAAGTCATTCTTTTAATTGACCTTATCAGCCGAGGACGGATACAACATTATGAGATGGCTACCTTGCACTGCCAAAGAAGCTGTAGTAAGCTGGTCTCCTGCATCGCAGGTGTAGTAGCCACTGTCTTCGGGCTCCAGGTTCCGTATACATAGCTCTTGAACACACCCTTCCTGCTTCATCTCATACTTCTTACTGGGCTGGAGGACCATGCCTCCTTTTCTCCACTCAACTCGCACACCTGGCTTAGACAGCTCGCAGTGCAGGGTAACAGCATCACCCTCTACCGCATCCTGGTTGTTAAGCTCTTTACGGAAGAACGCTGGGGCACCTGGTGAGAATTTAAAATGGGAAAAAGTTTGGCCTTAAAGATACCATGACAAACTCCCCGGAGGGCCTTGCTGAAAGTTTTGCTGCTGCATAGTGATGCCAAAGATGAATTGGAAAGTGGAAGTTCAAGAATCTTGGTCCACTATCTTGAATCTTTTTTTTTTGTTTTAGAGGCATCTCTCTTTACCTTCCACAGTCAAGGTGACATCACACTGTGCATCTCCTGTGTCACAGGTGTACATCCCTGAGTCCTCAGGCTGCAGATTGTGGATACGGAGTTGGTGGAATGCTCCATTGTTCTTCAGGTCGTACTTGAGACCTGCTCGGATGGCCAGGTTGTTTCTCATCCAGGTGACAGTGGCCTTGGCATCGGAGATGGTGCAGGCCAGAGTGACAGTTTCCCCCTCTAATGCCACAGTGTTGTGCGGCTTCTCTAGTATTAGCACTGTAAATATGGAAACCCAAAACTATATTTAACATAGGTACGAATGATATGTAGTCCTTTTCTCCTTACTTTAGGGCCACATGCAGGCATGCTTTAATTATTGTATGCTGGCTCAGATTTTACAGTAAAACAAACCAAATCATCAACAATCTATTCTGAATATCAGCAATTTTGTTAAAAAGTTAATCAATTTACAGCTACAGTACAGTAGCTTATCTCTTTAGAAAAACATGTGTTTGCATTATGATAGCATTCTTTTTTCAATCTAAAATGAACCAAATGGAATGCAATGGAAGCACGTCTACAAGTTAGGATGTTGACGATGTAGATGCCAGCGGATTTCCATTTGCCAAGACAAAGCTGTTTGGTGGTTGATGGGGATGGAATGAATTGTCTCAAGCGACCTTGTCCTCTGCTTTACCTTTGGGCTTCTCCTCCACCAGCAGACAGGCCACACTCTTTTCTTCTCCCATTACGAAAGCAACATCCCCCGATTCATCCGTGGTTACCATCTTCAGCACCAAACGCTGCACTGTGCCATGGCTGCTCATTTGATTCAGGTCGTTATTTTGGAGGAGGTTGTCTCCAAGCCACCACTCCCAGTTTGTCACACCTGAATGTGACAACTCAACCTCAAAGACAGCATCCTGCCCTGAGGCCACAGTGATGTCGCAGAGTTCTTTGAGGATGCGCACATGTTCTGAGGGTGAAGGGATGGGGGGGGGGGAATCAGTGATCACAGCTCAGCAGAACTTCCATCAAGCATCAGTTAGATGGTAAAGCATATAATACTCTTCTAAATACTACATGCCATGAGTTTGATCCCATAACTTTGAATACAGTGCTCCGGTGTTCACGATTCTAAAGACATCTAATTGGCAAACTTCTGAAAACAAGATTTTACTGTAAATATCACACTTAACAAAATCAAATCACACACATAGGCCAAATAGTTAGTTAAAAAAAACCTTCACCATATGTGTAACAAAGTGCCAACAAATACTTCAAAACTCAAAGAGAAGTTGAGATGTTGAGTAGACGATATGATCCAGGACTTGTTAACAGGATGGACGAATATTAAATGAACTTCAGGGAGGACGAAGACGGGACGAGACGAGGAAATGAGACAGAGATGAAATGAATCGATGCTTGGTTACCTTTCACAGTCAGGGACGCAGTACTTCTCCTGTCCCCTGTGTCGCACGTATATTCTCCACTATCCTTCACATCCAGCTTGTGTATGACCAGTGTGTGCATGGCATCCTTCTGCTCTATGTTGTACTTCTCCCCATGGGTGAGCACAGCGGAGCCCTTGAGCCAGGTCACCTTGCAGTCAGGGCTGGATGTCTCACAGGACAGCACGGTCTTGCCTCCATCAGTGGCCTCTTGATTTTCCAGCTCCTTCTTGAACAGTATGGGCGCGGCTGCCGGGGAGACCATCATTAATTAGGATGAACGATTTGAAATGTTCGTTGGGTCAAAAGGCCCCCAAAACGTACTTTGTTTATACTCACAGTTCTAAATATTCCAAACCAACAAGCAGCTTAAAACAGAACATGAAAAGATCTGTTATATAATTGGTTTAACTAACCTTTGGTGAAATACTAAAAGAGTGAATCTGCAATCAGTTCAATAAACTCACAATGTTCAACAGCAAATTAAAAAATAAGTCATGCAGGAAATCATGTTTATTATTGTTTATGGGCACAACAAACAGTTAAGGGGATTTCCACACCTCGAAGATACAACACAATAACACTCTTGACAATCAGAAGTACAAAAAGCTCTCTGTTTGCTTTTGTTGTTTGAACATCTTCTGTATATTTGAGAGAGGACAACCATGAGAGGAGAGACAGGTGAGAGAAAGCGACACACATGCACTAAAGATTATCCGTCATGAATCCAGTAAGAACGGTGCACTGTTTACAGTGAAGTGAGGAAACATACTGACCAACATGACCAACGTGTAGCTTGAATTATACATTGAAACGTGGAAGGGAAAGGTTTTCACTGCGGGTCCAATAACAAAGGATAAACATGCAATGACTTTCGAGATGCGGTGAGGTGCATAATTAAGATGAATGGGTGACAAGTCAGTTTAAAGTGCAGAAAAAGTGTCAAATAAAAAAGGGAGCAACAGGAAAATCACAAAGCATCCAGGAAGCCTTAAAAGGAAGTGTTTTAATAATGGAGGGTGTCCAACAAGGAAGATGGCAAAGACTGAAGAAGGGGTGAGGAGGTCCAAATGTTACTTTCGGAATAAAACTGCTAGTTTTCACTCTCATCCCAAGAGATTTCACACATATGTCCCTTACCTCTGACTGTCAGAGATGCAGTGGAAGTATTGTTACCCACTGTGAAAGTCACTGTTCCTGAATCAGCTGTGGTGACACCTCTGAGCTTGAGGCTGTGCACACAGCCCTTGGTCTGGATCAGGTTCATTTCATTATTCTGTAGTGGGACATCCTGGAGTTTCCACTGGGCCATGGGTGCCTCTTCATGAGAGACCACACACTGGAAGTGGACATCTTCGCCCTCGTACACAACGCAGCTCTCCAAGAATTTTTGAATGGAAACCTCCGCCTCTGTTTGACAAATACATTTCAGCAGAATGGTTACGCATTTGTTTCTTTTAGGCGAGAAAGCGCTTGACTAGGTGTGCAGATGTGACCAAGTGTGATTAAATCTATGAAGATCTATGTCCTAGCGATCAAGTTGTTAGTCAGAATATCATGGTAGTTTCCAAAGAGCACCATAGGGTGGTGCCAAAGTGAATAAAGAGCAGTATGAGGTGAATTATCGTTTGTAAAGACAGAAACAGGAGCTAAGTGACCAAGAACGCCAGAAAATTGATTGTGTGAAAAACGACAAGTGTTGTGAAGAAAGTGAACCGCAAAGCAAGAAAATATGTGGAGGAGAAGTATGACTCGAACATGGGAATGTGGTTAAGAAGTGATTCTCCAAAGGAAGGATCCTTGCTTGTCATGCCCGAGTGTTGAGTGATGTAGGACACACAGAAAGATGTGATTCCAAAGAGGAAGGAAAAGGACCATCTTTAAGAGACATCTCCTACCCTGCACAGTGAGGACAGCAGAGGTCCTCTGACTGCCTGTGTCACAGGAGTATTCTCCTGAGTCTGCTCCCTTCAGATTATAGATCACAAGCTTGACTACGGTTCCTTCCTGTTTGAGATGATACTTGCTGCTCGACACCAGCACCCTGTCACTGCGCCTCCAGACCACACTGGCTCCCGGCTTTGTGGTCTCACAGCGAAGACTAACACTCTCTCCTGCCTGTCTTTTTAGGTTCTGCAGCTGAGATTTGAAAAAGGCTGGCAGGGCTGTAGAGGAGGAAATGAGGAGAAATTATTTAGTATAACCAGTATATGTAAAACTGGTGTGTTCAGTCAGTTCATCAGAGCCTACCATTCAGGTGCTTCGACAAAAAACAGTTTGTAACTCAACATCACGAACAGCTAGTGTAAAGGCAACGTGTCGCTCTAATTTCATACTTAGAACAAAGAGAAAGTTCTCCTTTCCTCCATTCTACAGAAACATCCAGTTTGAAGTGTTCACAGTGCAGTGTTACAGTGAACCCCTCAACGACTTTGTGGCTCTTTGGTGACAGTAACCAGGGCAGCTGATAAGTGCAAAGACCTCACCAGATGTTTATCTGCAGTACACGGTCAAGAAAGTTTTTTTTTCTAAAAACGACTGTGAGATACAGAAATAGGTAAAAAAAAAAAAAAATATGTGTGATTTAAATAAAAGATTTGATGGAGAATAAAATCATAACATAATCTCCATTATTCCATATATTTCAAGAGGCTGTGTTTATTGTGTTCTCTGAGCAACATGAGTAGCCTTCTGTGTTTCCATACCTCAAATCATGGATCTGTAACTCTTAACAGAATCCTGTCTGTTTCATTTGGTACTTTTCTCCACAACTGACATGCCGATTTCCTTTCTTCCAGTCAACTGGGAGTCCATAGTTGGAGAACTCACAGCGCAAAGCGACATTACCACCTTCCTCAGCCTCTTGTCTTTCAAGCTCCGGAATGACTAAGACTGGAAGAACTGGGGACTGTATCAGTAAAATATGATGATGTGTATTGCTGTTACTGGTGGGCTTTCACATTAGATACCAAAGAACAGCATGGTTTGATGTGTGAGGATGTGTGTGTGCATGTTTCGTTTATGGTTGGGGATTACTTCTCGAATACATACACAGTAACACTGAACCACAGCAAATGACCCACACTCCCATTCAAAACAGGTGTGACAGCTCAACACTCAACTTATCAAGTCCTTCAACAGAGCTCGTGGTTATTCTCATCTGAAATCACAACACAGCAAATCCTGCAAACACAAGTGTATACAAAGGTAGCTACAACAAGCCAGACTGATCCAAAGCATACGATGTCATCAAGCAAAAATGAATAAAGAAACAAAGGATGTGGCTGAATGAAGGAAATCCACTTTAAAATGCCAATATGCAACCTCTAACTCATCAACAACCAAGAAGAAAAAAAATGTCCAGACAATCTGACAAAACTCACGGCACAAATACAGAACGATTCTTCACAACAGGACAATCTCCACATATGCTGTCACAGCATGTGCTTTGGCAAAAAAAAAAACGCAAGCATCCAGGCGTGAATACAAACAACATCCAGTTTTCTCTGTAGAATCGGAGTTCTTTCAGTTTCTAAATAATGCTAGCACCTACCTTCAACTCTCTTGTTGGATTCCTGCTTCTCAGGTTCAGCTTTGGAGGACACAGCTGAAGCCGGTGACTTCTCTGCTGTAACTTAAGTTGTTTGTAGAAACATAATGTAGGCTTTTAATTTAGTTCAAACGAGCGGGGATGTCTTCACCAACAGACCAAACGAGACAATGGAACAGAGGCCACAAACGTTTTACAGCTGCAATGTCCAGGACAGTACAATAGCATGAACACTGGATTTCAGCGTGTCTGAAAGGGACACTAAACTGTTAAAATGAAACATACATTCTTTAAGTGTGCAGGGACAAAAGCAGATAAAATAAATAAATTAAAAGAAACAACCAAAAAAACACTGTACAGAACGAGCCATGGCCGGGAGCTTGTCATACAAAGACATTAGTAGTATCACAAAGGCAGATAGCAACTGACACCACCACCTAGCTGAACACATCTCAAACAAAAAGCAAGAATACAGGTCCATACCTTTCTCCACTTTCTTGGAATCTTTTGAGTGTGCGGTCACGGTTGCTGAATCATTTGGCTGCTTTCCTGCTGTGGTAAAACAATGAAGTCTGATTGTGACTAATACATGGCACCTCCAGAGCCAGAAGCCCAAAGGCTATCATTTAGGTCTAATGCAGATGTTTGGGATTCATCACTGCAATACAATTATTATTTTCACTGATTCAATTCCGGTTCAGGGAAATCCTGTCATGTATATACTCATTGTAATAACACCTCTCTCCACTGGGGGCACTGTGGGTGCTGGGAATTCAAGTCAGGCACAATAGTGCATTTCAGATCATACTGTACTTTAATGTTTTATTCTTTTGTTTATCAAAGTATGAGTCAGTTTGTTCTCAATTAAGACAAACAATGAACACAGAATTCTTGAACAAATATCTGGGTATTCCTGTCCTCTGTGTGTATTATCAAATCCATATCCATGCATATTGATCAATATAGAATTGAATCATAACCCAAAGATTTTAAATTGACTTGAATTGTGAGGTTGTGGATGTTAACCGGCTCTAATAGAAA